>NC_053024.1:513371582-514044998 GCF_003073215.2 Triticum urartu | reverse complement strand
GCAAGCTTATTGAAGGCCCAGGAACCAGAGGCGACTTGACGCCCAAGAGGATGAACTGCCATATGTTTAACTTGTATTTTAAGGCAAGTTTAGTTAGTCACCGAGCCGGACATGTTGTGTATGAACTGGCCGGGACTCTGTAAGCTGTCGGGCACCAACCTGTGTATATAAAGGGGTGACCTGGCGGCGGGTTAAGGCAAGAAAACAACAAGGCGAGAACTAGGTCAAGCGTATTTGCTCCCTGGTAATCGAAACCCAAGCAATACAACCTAAAGCAGGATTAGGCTTTTACCTCGTTGAGAGGGGCCGAACCTGGGTAAAACTCTCTGTGTCCTTTGTCCCGTTTAACCCCTTTAGGCTAACTACGTCGCGATGGCTCCACACTAAGTCATTTTGCTAGGGCATCTGCCGTGTTAAGTCCACGACAGTTGGCGCCCACCGTGGGGCTAGCGCATAGTGGTTTCGAGTTCTTGAAGGGAAGCTTCACAGGGATCAAGGGATACGCCGTAGGTCGGATGACCAAGAGTCGTCGCGACAAGATCTACATCAACGATGCTAGTTGGGGCCCCGGGCCGGCTCAATTGAGTACGGGTACCGGGTCCCCTTCGGTGGAATCCACGTCTTCATCGGCAAGATCGGTGAGTTAGGGCCTGGGCCGGACACCCGCACCGACATCGTCGAGATGGCTCAGTGCAGATGACCTTCCAAGGTTCAGGCCATCGCAAAGCATGCCTTTGATGGTTTCATCCATGGTGCGGATCTTGAGGAAGGATCTCTGTCTAGAGAAGAAACGGTAATCCGCTCTAATGGTGAGTTTGCAAATGGTGAGAGCAATTCAATGTATCAACTGCAGGATGGTAGGCTTGGGGGCTGCTTTGATGGTGACAGTATTCCAGACCCCTATGAGCCGCCGAACAGGGTTGCAATCTTCATGGCTGGTACACAACCGGTGCTCGGTTCAACGACCGCCGCGGCTATGACTTCCAGCTCAACGGCTGCGGCGAGGGCTGGTGCTAGCGACTCTGGGCGCCTGCCGGCTCAGGTTTTGACTGATTTGTTGCATGCTTTGGCGACTTTAATGGGGGCAGAGGTAACCCCGGAGACACAAGAACAGCATAAAGCGGATGTCGTGAAACTGCGTGATGATATAGCTCAAGTCAAAGAAGAAATTGCTGCTGAAAACGCTAGGATGGCGACTGAACAAGCCGCCTTAGACGTGCAACCACAGCTAATACAGGCCGAGTCATTACGGCTCACTTTGGATCAGAACGCTTCAAACGCTGTTATGAGGAGGCACCAGAGTCGCTTACCTCCGGAGTACGATGCAAGAAACCTTTTTAACACACCCAGGGCAGGGACCAGTGATAACCCACAAGTATAGGGGATCACAACAGTTTTCAAGGGTAGAGTATTCAACACAAATTTATTGATTCGACACAAGGGGAGCCAAAGAATATTCTTAAGTATTAGCAGTTGAGTTGTCAATTCAACCACACCTGAAAGACTTAATATCTGCAGCAAAGTATTTAGTAGCAAAGTAGTATGGAAGTAACGGTAACAGTGGCAAAATTAATAGTAGTAGTTTTCGTATCAATCGTAACAGTGGAAACGGAAAACTAAGCAAAGATCAATATGTGAAAAGCTCGTAAGCAATGGATCGCTGATGGATAATTATGTGAGATGTGATTCCTCATGCAACAGTTATACCATTGGGTGACACAGAACTAGCTCCAGTTCATCAATGTAATGTAGGCATGTATTCTAAATATAGTCGTACGTGCTTATGGAAAAGAACTTGCATGACATCTTTTGTCCTACCCTCCCGTGGCAGCGGGGTCCTATTGGAAACAAAGGTATATTAAGGCCTCCTTTTAATAGAGTACCACATTAACACTTAGTGAATACATGAACTCCTCAAACTACGGTCATCACCGGGAGGCTTCCCAATTATTGTCACTTCGGGGTTGCCGGATCATAACACATAGTAGGTGACTATTGACATGCAAGATAGGATCAAGAACTCACATATATTCATGAAAACATAATAGGTTCAGATCGGAAATCATGGCACTCGAGCCCAAGTGACAAGCATTAAGCATAGCAAATTCATAGCAACATCAATCTTAAAACATAATTGATACTAGGGATCAAACCCTAACAAAACTAATTTGATTACATGGTAAATCTCATCCAACCCATCACCGTCCAGCAAGCCTACGATGCGATTACTCACACACGGTGATGAGCATCATGAAATTGGTGATGGAGGATGGTTGATGATGACGATGGTGACAGATTCCCTTCTCCGGAGCCCCGAATGGACTCCAGATCAGCCCTCCCGAGGAAGATTAGGGCTTGGCGGCGGCTCCATATCATAAAACGCGATGAATCCTTCTTCGTAATTTTTTCTCCCTGAAAGTGAATATATGGAGTTGGGGTTGAGGTCGGTGGAGTCCCAGGGGGCCCACGAGGCAGGGGGCGCGCCCTACACCCTCATGGACAGGGTGTGGGCCCCCTGATGCTGATTCTTTTGCCAATATTTTTTATTAATTCCAAAACGTGTCCCTGTGGATTTTCAGATCATTCCGAGAACTTTTATTTCTGCACAAAAATAACACCATGGCAGTTCTGCTGAAAACAACGTTAGTCTAGGTTAGTTCCAATAAAATCATGCAAGTTAGAGTCCAAAACAAGGGCAAAAGTGTTTTGAAAAGTAGATACGTTGGAGACATATCAACTCCCCAAGCTTAAACCTTTGATTGTCCTCAAACAATTCAGTTGACAAACTGAAAGTGATAAAGAAAAACTTTTACAAACTCTGTTTGATCTTGTTGTTGCAAATATGTAAAGCCAACATTCAAGTTTTCAGCAAAGATTATGAACTAACCATATGCACAATAACTTTTAGGTCTCTCATGTTTACTCATATCAATGGAATAATCAACTAGTGAGCAATAATAATAAATCTCGGATGACAACACTTTCTCAAAACAATCATAACATGATATAACAAGATGGTATCTCGCTAGCCCTTTCCGAGACCGCAAAACATAAATGCAGAGCACCCCTGAAGATCAAGGACTGACTAGACATCGTAATTCATGGTAAAAGAGATCTAGCCACAGTCATACTCAATGTAAATTAATAGCAATGCATGCGAATGACATCGGTGCTCTCCAACTGGTGCTTTTTAATAAGAGGATGGTGACTCAACATAAAAGTAAATAGATAGGCCTTTCGCAGAGGGAAGCAGGGATTTGCAGAGGTGCCAAAGCTCGAGTTTTGAAATAGAGATAAATAATATTTTGAGTGGCATACTTTCATTGTCAACATAACAACCAAGAGATCTCGATATCTTCCATGCTACACACATTATAGGCGGTTCCCAAACAGAATGGTAAAGTTTATACTCCCCCACCACCAACAAACATCAATCCATGGCTTGTCCGAAACAACGGGTGCCTCCAACTAACAACAATCTTGGGGTAGTTCTGTTTGCAATTATTTTGATTTGAGCATGGGACCGGGCATCCCGGTTACCGGCCATTTTCTTGTGGGTGATGAGCGGAGTCCACTCATCGTGATAATAACCCACCTAGCATGGAAGATATAGACAACCCTAGTTGATACATGAGCTATTCAAGCATACAAAACAGAATTTCATTTGAAGGTTTAGAGTTTGGCACATACAAATTTACTTGGAATGACAGGTAAATACCGCATATAGGAAGGTATGGTGGACTCATATGAAATAACTTTGGGGTTTATGGAAATGGATGCACAAGCAATATTCCCGCTTAGTACAAGTGAAGGCTAGAAAGAGACTAGGAAGCGACCAACTAGAGAGCGACAACAATCATGAACATGCATTAAGAGTAATCAACAATGAGTGCAAGCATGAGTAGGATATAAATCACCGGGAACGTAAATATCACGGAGGCTATGTTGATTTTGTTTCAACTACATGCGTGAGCATGTGGCAAGTCAAGCCACTCGAATCGTTCAAGGGAGGATACCACCCTATCATACCACATCACAACCATTTTAATAGCATGTTGGAACGCAAGGTAAACCATTATAAACTCCTAGCTAATTATGCATGGCATGTGCAACTATAATCTCTAATTGTCATTGCAAACATGTTTCATTCATAATAAGCGGAATCAGGAATGATGAACTAATCATATTTACAAAAACAAAATAGGTCGAGTTCATACCAGCTTCTCTCATCTCATTCAGTCCATCATATATCGTCATTATTGCCTTTCACTCACACGACCGAATAGTGTGGATAATAATAATAGTGCACGTGCATTGGACTAAGCTAGAATCTGCAAGCATTTTATACAAGGGAGAAGACAAGGTAATATGGGCTCTTGGTTAAATCAACAATAATGCATATGAGAGCCACTCAACATTTTCGTCATAGTCTTCTCCTCTCGACTCCCAACAAGCAAATGAAGAACGAGAAATCTTTTTGGGGTTTCTTTTACTTACTACTACTACAGGCATGGAAAGTAAACTAGCTAAAAGCTAAAACTAATTTTTTTATTAAGGTTTTTCAAACACACAAGAAGAATGCTTAGAAAAGAAAATAAACTAGCATGGATAGTACAATGAAAAAGTATGAGCACCGACAACTAGAATGAGTGTGTGAACATGAATGTAATGTTAGTGAGAAATGCGTACTGCCCCAAGCTTAGGCTTTTGGCCTAAGTTGGTCTATGGCCACGGCTGGCCTGGCGGATATCCAAAGTCGTAGCTGCGGTTGTATTGAGATGCAGCAGCTACTGCCTGAAGAGATGTAGCTTGGAGGTGAGCTGCCTCCATCCTCCTCTCATACTCGTTCGCCTCCTCCCTGGTTATAACATGTCTCCTTTTTGCTTGAAAGTTAAAGGAAGTAGGAGCAGGGAGGGCAACATGGACAGTGCGCTGTCTGTCAAAGATTAGTCGGTACTGGAGGAACTGTTCATTCCTCTCAAGAAACTCATGGCGAACCATAGAACTATAATCTAGATAAGAAGGAGGCAACTTCATATCATTTCCATGTACGGGTACACCAAGATAATTAGCTACATGAGTTGCATAAATTCCACCAAACAAATCTCCACTTGTACTGTTAAGATGAAACCTTCGTGCAACAATGGCCCCCAAGTTATATTGTTTATCACCTAATACCGCACTCCCGAGGACACTAAGATCTGGAACACACAAGTGACAAGCCTCATCTTTACCGTTAATGCATCTACCTATAAAGAGAGCAAAATAATGTATGGAAGGGAAATGAATGCTCCATATGGTAGCTTGTGTGATTTCCCTACATTCCCCCATAGTGATACCAGCAAGAAAGTCTTTATATTCAGATTTGCGAGGTTCACTAAAATTGCCCCACTGCGGGAGTTTACAAGCAGTATTAAAATCTTCTAGGTCCATTGTATATGATTTATCATAAAGATCAAATAAAACAGTGTGAGAATTGTGCGAGGATGTAAATTTAAACCTGCTCACAAAGGAATTAGTTAGGTAGCGGTACTGACGGCACTTATCTGACATGAAGTCCTCAAGATTAGCATTACACACATACGCGTCAAATTCATCCTTGATGCCTTCCTGGACCATAAACTCCTCTGACGACCATTCACAAGGACGCACTTGAGCTTCCCTCGGTGGTTCATCGTCCGGCTCACTATCGCGAGCCTTGGTCCTTGCTTCCTTGAGGAACCACCTTGGTACATTTTCCTATGCATTTTTCTTTCTCTGAAAAGTTACTGAAATTTTAGTGACTCAAAATAAAAGTGAACCAAACTCAACAAGATTGATAGCTACTACTCCCACAAGTGCCTAGAGGCTATATCATTCCTTAAAACTACTTTGGACCATGTAAATTTGACATGCAAGCTCAAGAACAGGGTCACCTTAGCAGCAAAAATTTGCAACAAATAAAGCACTAGAAAAAACTTATTGGATCATTGGAGGAGTCACATACCGAAGAACAATCTCCGCAAACAGTTTTGTGAATGGAGCTTTGAGCAAAGAGATCGAAAATGGTAGCAAGATGAGCTAGAACACGGGTTTGAGCTATGGGAGGATTTTTTTTCTAGAGGAAGACGAAGTGAGTGGGTGCTGGAATAAGTGGAACGGGTCCATGTGGGGCCCATGAGGCAGGGGCGCGCGCCCTGTGCCCTCATGGCCAAATGATGGGCCCCTCTAGGTGTTCTTAGTGCTAGAAATTATTAAATATTCTACAAAAATTCATATTTCATTTTCAGGACGTTTGGAGAACTTTTATTTCCGGGGTATTTTTATTGCAAGGATAATTCAGAAAACAGACAGAAAATACTATTTTTGTGTTATTTAATCTAAATAACAAAAAGTAAAAAGGGGGGCAAAAAGAGTTGTGCTTTCTAACTTCATCCATCTTGTGCTCATCAAAAGGAATCCACTAATAAGGTTGATCAAGTCTTGTTTACAAATCTTTCCGAATAACATGAAACTAGAGAATTTTCAAATAACACTAGGTTAACTCAACGAGGATATGCATGTCCACAACAATAAGAATATCATATTTCTTCTTGACAGTAGGAAGAGGGGATTCAAAACCTCCAATAGAATCGATAATGTGGACTTGAGGTTGTTTCCTCGTAAAGTGTACCGTATGCTCATTACCATTAACATAAAAAGTGACATTACCTTTGTTGAAATCAATAACAGCCCCTGCAGTATTCAAAAGGGTCTACCAAGGATAATCGACATACTATCGTCCTCGGGAATATCAAGAATGACAAAGTCCGTTAAAATAGTAACATTTGCAACCACAACAGGCACATCCTCACAAATACCGACAGGTATAGCAGTTGATTTATCGGCCATTTGTAATAATATTTCAGTAGGCATCAACTTATTCAAATCAAGTGTACGATATAAAGAGAGAGGCATAACAGTAACACCGGCTCCAAGATCACATAAAGCAGTTTTAACATAGTTTCTTTTAATGGAGCATGGTATAGTTGGTACTCCTGGGTCTCCTAGTTTCTTAGGTATTCCACCTTTAAAAGTATAATTGGCAAGCATGGTGGAAATTTCAGCTTCCGGTATCTTTATTCTATTTGTTACAATATCTTTCATATACTTAGCATAAGGATTCATTTTAAGCATATCAGTCAAACGCATACACAAAAAGTTAGGTCTAATCATTCCAACAAAGCGCTCAAAATCCTCAACATCCTTTTTCTTCGATTGTTTAGGAGGAAAAGGCATGGGTTTCTGAACCCATGGTTCTCTTTCTTTACCATGATTCCTAGAAACGAAGTCTCTCTTATCATAATGTTGATTCTTTGATTGTGGGTTATCAAGATCAACAGCAGGTTCAATCTCTACATCATTGTTATTGCTATGTTGAGCATCAACACGAACATCATTATTAACATTATCACTAGGTTCATGTTCATTACCAGATTGTGTTTCAGCATCAGAAATAGAAATATCATTGGGATTCTCAGGTGTGTTAACAATAGGTTCACTAGAAGCATGCAAAGTCCTATCATTTTTCTTTTTCTTCTTCTTAGAAGGACTAGGTGCATCAACATTAGTTCTCTAAGAATCTTGCTCAACTCTCTTAGGGTGGCCCTCAGGATACAAAGGTTCCCGAGTCATTTTACCCCCTCTAGTCATAACTCTTACAATATTATCATTTTTCTTATTATTTAATTCATTGAGAAAATCATCTTGAGCCTTAAGCACTTGTTCTACCTGAGTGGTAACCATAGAAGCATGTTTACTAATAAGTTTAAGGTCACCTTTAACTCTAGACATATAATCACTCAAGTGTTCAACCATATAAGCATTACGTTTCAATTGTCTACCAACATAAGGATTGAAGTTTTCTTGTTTAACAATAAAATTATCAAACTCATCCAAGCATTGGCTAGCAGACTTATTACGAGGAATATCACCTTCATCAAATCTATAGAGAGAATTTACCTTTACTACCTATGTCGGGTTATTAAGACCATGTATTTCTTCAATAGGTGGTAAATTCTTAACATCTGCAGCTTTAATACCCTTTTCTTTCATAGATTTCTTTGCCTCTTGCATATCTTCAGGACTGAGAAATAGAATACCCCTTTTCTTCGAAGTTGGCTTAGGAGTTGGTTCAGGAAGTGTCCAATCATTATCATTACTCAATATATTATTTAATAGCAATTCAGCTTGCTCAACAGGTCTTTCCCTGAAAACACAACCAGCACAACTATCCAAGTGGTCTCTGGAAGGATGCTTACCTCATATGGACTAAGTTGGGGAATAAACTGCTTTTTAGTACTACTTGTCACCCCAAACTGATGGACAAATTGAAGCAGTCAATAGAACATTGTCTACTATGCTTAGGGCTATTTTGAAGAATAATAAGAAAATGTGGCAAGATGCTTACCTCGTTTTTGTCGGGGTTCAAGAATGACAACTGTGGGATCACAGGGAATCCCTACTACGGTTGACGGGGCGCGGGGCTATACAAAGAGCGGGTTTAGAGGATCAACGCGGGGGGGGGGGGGGGGATTATCCAGGTTCGGGCCGCAAGCGATGCGTAATACCCTAATCCTGCTTTGGTGTATATTTGGTGTTCTTCAGTTCTTGAACTAGCTGTGGTGCATCCTAGCTCAAAAAGTCTGAATCCATCCTTAGTACGCCTCAGGCCTCCTTTTATATGTGCAAGGGGCTGCCACAGCGCCACACAAGAGGTGGAAAGTGTCTACAATGTACGAGTCTATCTCCAGGAACCGTAGGACAAACACATTTAATGTGTTGCCGACGTGTCCTCTTGCTTTATCAGGGACAACAACGAAGCTCGTCCCGTCTGTCGCCGCCTTGTCTCGCTTCGACGTGCGTCCAAGCTGACGAGGCATGCAGCACCACGCTGACTAGCTGGCTATTGCGCTGGTGCAGTGGCAGGGTCTTCATGAAGATCTGCATGCCACCACGCAGGTGCTTGCCTAGTTGCCCTAGGAGCTACATGCTGCCACGTAGGTGCGTGCCTGGTTGGCAGGCTGGCTACTGCGCTGGATCGGCCATGGGGCAGTGTAACCTGGGTAAGTGCGGGTGTCGGTGTCAAAACCGGCGGATCTCGGGTAGGGGGTCCTGAACTGTGCATCTAAGGCGGATGGTAACAGGAGGCAGGGGACACGATGTTTACCCAGGTTCGGGCCCTCTTGATGGAGGTAAAACCCTACGTCCTGCTTGATTGATATTGATGATGTGAGTAGTACAAGAGTAGATCTACCATGAGATCAGAGAGGCTAAACCCTAGAAGCTAGCCTATGGTATGATTGTATGTTGTCCTACGGACTAAAACCCTCCGGTTTATATAGACAGCGGAGGGGGCTAGGGTTACACAAGGTCGGTTACAAAGGAGGAGATATACATATCCGTATTTCCTAGCTTGCCTTCCATGCCAAGTAGAGTCCCATCCGGACACGAGACGAAGTCTTCAATCTTGTATCTTCATAGTCCAACAGTCTGGCCAAAGGATATAGTCCGACTGTCCGGAGACCCCCCTAATCTAGGACTCCCTCAGTAGCCCCTGAACCAGGCTTCAATGACGATGAGTCCAGCGCACAGTATTGCCTTCGGCATTGCAAGGCGGGTTCCTCCTCCGAACACACCATAGAAGAGTTTTGAATATAAGGATAGTGTCCGGCCCTACAAAATAAATTCCACATACCACCATAGAGAGAATATTTCCACAAATCTAATCTGCTGACACGTTTTGACAGCATGTTGTCATGCCATGTCCCGGTCATTATTCAAACCGTTGTTCCCAACCAGCTCCGCACATATCACGAGGCGGTTTTCTTGACACGCCTTGTCAAAGCAGAGATCGTGTTCCCCTTATCACGGGATTCTCATCAATACGGACGTGGGTAACCCAGCCGCGCCATCAATTGCGGTGCCTGGGGAATAAGCGGTTTTGCCAGGCAAGTGGGGATACTTATCGCCTCCTCCGCCCTTATAAAGGGACAAATATTTACTTTCTTTCACCCACGCCTTCTTCTTCTCGCTTACCCATTCCCACACACTCAAGCCCCAGCGCCCAAGCTCGCGTTCTCCTTCTCAAACCACTCCAAGCATGTCTGGAGAAGGAGGCAAGTGGATGGTCTCCTCCGTCACGGAGGAGACCATCAAAAAGTTACGAGAAGCCGGATACCTAGCTGCGAATATCGCGCACCGGCTGCCGAATGTTGCGCAGATCGTCCCCACGCCCAAACCCCATGAGAGGGTAGTTTTTCTTACCACTTCATCTGCGGACTGGGATTACCACTCCACCCGTTTGTCCGTGGGCTCATGTTCTACTACGGGCTGGATTTTCATGATCTGGCCCCTAACTTCATCCTCAACATCTCGACGTTTATCATAGTGTGCGAGGCCTTCCTCCGCATCAAGCCCCATTTTGGCCTGTGTCTGAAGACTTTTAATGTAAAACCGAAGGTGGTGGTCGGCCAGCAGGCAGAGTGCGGAGGAGCCATAGTGGGCAAGATGCCGAACGTCACCTGGCTTGAAGGCTCCTATGTGGAGACCATAAAGGGGTGGCAATCGGGGTGGTTCTACATCACCGAGCCGCACGACACCAACTGGGTGGCGGCCCCCAAATTTCGATCCGGAATCCCCATGCGGCTCACCTCCTGGAAAGAGAAGGGCATGTCCTGGGGTTCTTCGGCAGAACTAACTGAACTCCAGACCTGTATCCAGAACATGATGAACAAGAAAATTAAACTTGTCAACGTTGTCTAGGTTATGCTCGTCCGCCGCATCCTTCCGTGCCAACGACGGGCATTCAATTTGTGGGAGTTCGACTCGGCCAAGCACCAGATGCTACAAGAGCTCTACGACATGACACACAAGGATGTTTGGAGGGTGTTGTTCATGTGCGCCGAGATCCCTCCCTCTCTCACCGAAGACCGCGGACCCAGCGCAAAGCGCCATCCCAGTCCGGTAAGCATTTATATTTCTCGGGGTATTTATTTGCCCAGGTTTAGTTATGTGTAGGATCTAAGCTCCCATGTCACTCACAGGACTGGTTAAAGATGGTGGAGCAGCTCGATAGCCCAGCCCGCTGCCTGAAGATCTTGCGGACGCTCTTCTAACGAAGATGCTGACTCCGGCACCTTACAAGGTGCCGGCACAGAAGACCAAGAAGAAGACCGTGGGGACCCGAAAGGATCTCCGGTGTAGGGTCATAGCGGAGTCATCGGACGATGACTCTGATGCACACTCCTCCCATGGAAACGAGGAGGAGGAGAAAAGTTCTCCCCCCAGCTGGGGGAGACAAGAAAAGGAAGGCCGACCCATCTAGGGAGGCCGAAGGGTCCAAGAAGGGAAGGACCCTCCTTCCGAACTGTGCCACGACAGCCGTCGACAGCGGCGACGAGTGGCTGCCCAGGGACAAGCCCCTGGCGAAGTCGTAAGTGTCCGAACACCATAGTACTTCATGATATGTTTTATTGTACTACCATTCCTCATGCCGAACATTATTATACAGCCCGTCCCGAGCTCATCTCGACGTACCTTCGTCGAGCGGCTCGTTGGGCTCGTCGGATATGAACAGTGGTTCTCTTCCGACCGCTTCCACCCCTCGCCCTATGGACAGCGCCGAGGTGCTGTCCAAACAGGCACCGAGCCAAGGGGAGGTGGTCCTGGGGGCGCCTTGTGGTGACTTCCCAGACCCTGGGTACCAAGGGAGCGAAGCTCCTACGGGCTTCGAGTTCGGGCTCCGGCCGGACACTGCGCCGGAACCCTCGATGGTTCCGCACTCTGGCAGGCGGTCCCCCGACAAGGGGGGCCAACCATCCATGCCGGTGTCCTCTGTCCAACCAGAGGCACCAGACAACCTGCTGGAAGCGCTTCGTAGCGTTTCCATCGATATAGAGCACCACACTATTATGAGTGTGGTAGTCGAGAAGGTTCATTCCGCCAAGAACAGACTGACCGAAGCTTGCGCCAGCCTACTAACAGGCTTTGAGGTAAGCAATCCAAATATAAGAAAATATTACCGCATAGACAGTAGCCCCTGATGCTCTGTTCGACGTTCGCGAAGAAAAGCCGAATAGAGGATCAAATGATGACCCAAGAGTCTAATTAGAGTATGTCTATGTGTATGTGCAGGCTTCCCTGCTGGGCACTGCCGTACGTACTGCGGAGGTCTCTGCGCTGAAGCAGGACTTGAAGCGGTCCGAGGACAAGCTCAGCCTAACCAAGAGGCAGCTCGAAGAGAGCAGAGGTAAGAAATACCCCTGTCTATATAGTTAAAAGAGAAGTTCGGGTATAAAGTAATAGGATCATCATGGATTTGTCAGGGGCCATGACCGAGGTGGTGACCCTAAGGAAGGCGTTGTCCGAGGCCAAAGACAAAGCGGCCAAGGAACACATTGAACGGGAGAAACAAGAAGCCCGAGTGGGCACGGTGCAGCGAGAGCTCGAGGCTCTCGCCAAAAAGCATGAGTCCTTGGAGCTAGACTCTAAAACGCGAGAGTCCGAGCTCGCGCAGGCACTTGAAAGCGTCCGGTGCGCCAATGCCGAAGCCCACAAGGCCCTCCAGGAGATTGATGCGGTGAAGAAGATAGTAGCGGGTAAGGCATTCAATATGCAAAGCAAGCATGTGAAGGAGAATTTCCTTTTTCTTTCCCGAGTTCGGAGCTCTCCAGGAGAGTTTGCAGATCTTCCCCGCAGTGTGCTGGATGCCGCGGAATTTTACTGGGCTTAGGAGGGGAGCTCAACGGAGAAGTTGTTCTGGTCTCAGTATACTGGGACCGAACACCCCGTGGCCTTGAGCGACCACCTGAAGCAGTTGGTCGAACTTCACAAGGTGGCCGAACAGGCCATCAGGGGCCTTATAGTCTGGATGTGGCCTGGTGAGCCCCTGTCCGGCAGCTACTTCGGTCTGGTGAGACGGCTGGTGGAAGCCTGCCCACGGCTTGAGGTCATCAAGTGGTCCGTCTGCATCGAAGGTGCACGCAGGGCTTTTGCCCTGGCGAAGGTGCACTGGGTGAAGCTGGACGCCGTGAAGCTTGCGAAGGAGGGGCCGCCGAAGGGCAAGGAACATCGCCGCCCCGAGAATTATTATGAGGGTCTCCTAGAGGTTTCCCGCCTAGTGGCAGATGAGTGTGCCAAGGATGTAATTTTTGAATGAACATGCTCATGTGATCCTGTAATATGAAACGAGTTCATTTGCGCGATGCGACGCTTTCTTCATTTAAAATATCACCTTCTTTGCGGCCGTTTATAAAATCTGAGAGTTGGCCAGTCGTCGGCTTCTGCCCCCGTGTAACTAGTACCAGGGTGGTCGGGATAAACCTGAACACTCTTTACTCCAATTTTGGGTCCTCCAAGGGAGGTGTTCAGCACAACGAACCAGGCAATCGGACTATAATGCTTTATCACTCTCACTTAGCCATAGAAATCTATGATTTTAAATTTTGGCGAAGCCCCTGGTATTCGGAGGGCCGAATTTTGGGGCGCTATACACGCCTAAGCCGGACAAGGCCGACTCCTCGCCTAAAGCGGAAAAAGTATTTAAGTACTTGAGACCTCTCAAACATCGACCGATCTCTCGCGTTATCATGACAGTCAGTTTTTGGCTTTCTCTATTGAGGTGCTCGTCCGGAAGAACCGGGACACAATCGCAGTAGTTCTCCCACCGCTACCTTAGCCGATATAGCGGAACGTAAGGTACCAAAGCATGGGAGCCGAGCGACCCAACATTTGACCAAAGACATGATTCGGAGCTGATGCATATAATGCTATAAGTTCGGAGTGCCGCACTGTCGAAAGTGTTCGGACTTCTTGCGCCGTATTACAGGGTAAACGAGAGCCCCTGGCGTACTGACCGCACCCGAGCGTGCAGGTGCGAAATGTCGTAAATGGACATGTAAAAAAGAAAAACGTAAATAATGCAATGACAGATTAATAATATGCATTGTTATTTGAATAATACATCGAAGTGTACTCATACAAGTAGTGCAATAAGAATAAAGTAGGACAATTCAAAATGTCCTATCCCAAGGCAAGCTACGTATAAATAGTGAAAAGCGGGTATATCAAGTATTACTAGAGACCACCTAGCGGTTCCCTTGTTCATCTTAGCTTCTTGCCACCTTGGTTGGTTCTTCCGGAATGTGTCCGGCAATAGGACTGCCGGAAAGGGCTTCCGAAGAGTTAGGCCCTGAAAGGGAAAAGGAATGTAAAAGGTATACAGCCCCTGGCGTGGTTAAGCCACAATGCGGGGTGTGTCCTGATTGTGCCCCCGCTTATGTCCATGGTATTTTCAATGCGTAGTTATGTACACGCGACACGAATTTCGTCGCTGCACTAGGACTTGGACGGGGGCTGGATTGCTAGGCGAGCATTGATCACGCTAGGCGGTCCTGTTGCAGATTGTTCCGGACTCGCTTGAAGGTGTTCGGGGGCTGTAACACCGAATGAGTGGTCTGCCTGAATAGGCTGCTTTGTGCCTCTGCTGCAAGTGTCGCAGTGTGCTCTTCTGTACGGAGCGAGCGTTCTGTGTTTCCATTTACTGTTATGACCCCGCGGGGTCCTGGCATCTTGAGCTTGAGGTATGCGTAATGCGGCACTACGTTGAATTTTGCAAATGTTGTCCGTCCGAGCAGTGCATGATAGCCACTTCGAAATGGGACGATGTCGAAGATTAACTCTTCGCTTCGTAAGTTATGCGGTGATCCGAAGACCACTTCCAGTGTAATTGAGCCTGTGCAATGGGCCTCTACACCTGGGATTACGCCTTTGAAGGTGGTTTTGCTGGGTTTGATCCTCGATGGATCGATACCCATTTTTCACACTGTATCTTGATAAAGCAGGTTCAGGCTGCTGCCGCCGTCCATAAGGACTCGAGTGAGGTGAAATCCGTCAATTATGGGGTCTAGGACCAGTGCAGCGGATCTGCCATGACGGATGCTAGTGGGATGATCCCTCCGATCGAAGGTGATTAGACAAGCGGACCATGGGTTGAACTTCGGGGCGACGGGCTCCATCGCGTAGACGTCCCTTAGTGCACGCTTCCGCTCCCTCTTGGGAATGTGGGTTGCGTATATCATGTTCACTGTCTTTACTTGTGGGGGAAACCCCTTCTGTCCTCCTGGGTTCGGCGGCTGGGGCTCCTCCTCGTCGTCACTATGCAGCCCCTTGTCCTTGTTTTCGGCATTTAACTTGCCGGCCTGCTTGAACACCCAGCATTCTTTGTTGGTGTGATTGGCTGGCTTGCCAGGGGTGCCGTGGATTTGACACAAGCGATCCAGTATGCGATCCAGACTGGACGGAGCCGGCGTATTTCTTTTAAATGGCTTTCTCCGCTGACCGGATCTAGAGCCTCTAAATCCGGCATTGACTGTCATATCTTCGGTGTTATCTGCGTTATTGCAGCGCTTTGGTATGTTACGACGTTGCCTACCGTTAACATATTTGGTATCCGAGGTATCCGGATTCCTTGATGTGTTGTTGCTGCGAGCCAGCCAGCTATCCTCGCCCGCACAAAAGCGGGTCAGGAGTGTTGTGAGGGCTTCCATAGATTTTGGCTTCTCCTAGCTGAGGTGGCGAGCGAGCCACTCGTCGCGGATGTTATGCTTGAATGCCGCTAGGGCCTCTGCATCCGGACAGTCTACGATTTGGTTTTTCTTAGTCAGGAACCGAGTCCAGAATTGTCTGGCCGATTCTCCTGGCTGCTGGGTTATACGGCTCAAGTCATCAGCATCTGGTGGCCGCACATAAGTGCCCTGGAAGTTGTCAAGAAATGCATCTTCCAGATTTACCAAACTACCGATGGAATCTGCTGGCAAGCTATTCAGCCAATGCCGAGCTGGTCCTTTGAGTTTTAGTGGGAGGTACTTGATGGCATGTAGATCATCATCGCGAGCCATGTGGATGTGAAGGAGGAAATCCTCAATCCATATAGCGGGATCTGTTGTGCCATCGTATGATTCGATATTTACGGGTTTGAAACCCTCTGGGAATTCATGATTCATAACTTCATCAGTGAAGCATAGGGGGTGTGCAGCACCTCCGTGCCAGGCTATATCCTGACATAGTTCGTATGAGTCTAATTGTCTGCTGTATTCGGCCCGGCCGGATTTACTCTTGGTGTATCCGATGCGACGATCATCGTTCGATGTGGGTGCACGTGCCTGTGTCCCGTATATTGACCTTATGATTTTTGCCTTACTGTCCAATATGTCTCGCAGGTCCTCTGTGTTGCCCCGGGCCTTAGTATTTTTGACTAAGTGGTGACGGGGTGCGGGCTCAACTTTAGGCTAAAACGCCTTACTGACTCGGCCGTGTAGAGGCCGGTCAGCCGCATTGTACACTAGTGAACGAGGTTTCAATGCTTCCTCCTCGAGGTGAGGCAGCAACCTGCGTTTTGGGTAACTCTTGGACGGGCGCTCGAGTTCATGCTCTTCGGCCGCAAGGACTTCAGTCCTCCTGTCTGCTAGCAAATCTTGATCAGCTTGAAGCTGCTGCTGTTTCTTCTTTAGGCTGCTTGCCGTGGCCATAAGCCGGCGCTTGAAGCGCTCTTGTTCGATGGGGTCCTCAGGCACAATAAACTCGTCGTCGCCGAGGCTCACCTCTTCTTCGGAGAGAGGCATGTAATTGTCCTCCTCCGGTTCTCCATCTACTGCCTGCTCTAGAGGGCTGGCTTGTTCGTCCATCGGCTCTACATCGTGCTGGAGGGGATTGTTGTTGTCTTTGGCACTATCTGGAGTGTTATTATCTCCTGTGCCGGTATCACTACTCCTGCTGTGGCGGGACTTAGAGCGGCGCCGCTGACATTGGCGCTTGGGTTGTTTCTTGGAGGGGCCATCCTCTACTTTCTCGTCGCCATTGGCTTCTTTGGGGGTGTCCACCATGTATATATCATATGAGGAGGTGGCGGTCCAGTGCCCCGAGGGCGGTGGATCCTGTTCGTCTCCGGCTCCGTCGTCCATACCGTCGAAGTCTTCGGAGCCGAAGTCGAGCATGTCAGTTAAGTCATCAACAGTGGCTGCTAAGTTGGTGGTGGGTGGGCAGCGAATTTCTTCGTCGTCCGCATCCCATTCTAGCCGGATATAGTTCGGCCAGGGATCTCCAGACAGGGAGAGAGACCTTAATGAATTTAGCACATCCCCGAAGGGTGAGTGCTGGAAGATGTCCGCGGAGGTGAACTCCATGATCGGAGCCCAGTCGGATTCGACGGACACGGATGCGAGCGGCTCGGAGTCCGTGGCCGGAGATGAATCCAGTGGCTCGGCAACAAGGCTCTCGTAAGGGGTGAAGTCAGTATCCGGCTCTATTGCCACTGAGAGTGTGGCCTCCATGGCGGGGTCCATCCCTCCGCTCTCGGATGGCGCGACTTGCTCCGGATTAAAGGCCAGAGTAGCTGTGGACGCGATCTCCCGAACACTGTCCGACGGAAGAGTTACGTCATGCTCGTCGCGACTACGCGGCGCGTCCGGCATGGGCTCGAATCCGTCGAAGATCAAGTCTCCGCGGATATCTGCCGTGCAGTTCAAGTTTCCAAATCTGACCTGATGGCTAGGGGCGTAGCTCTCAATCTGCTCCAGATGGCCAAGCGAATTGGCCCGCAGTGCAAAGCCGCCGAATATGAAGATTTGTCCGGGGAGGAAAGCCTCACCCTGGACCACATCGCTAGCGATGATCGAAGGAGCCATCAAGCCTTATGGTGACGACAAAGTGGAACTCTCAATGAAAGCACCAATGTCGGTGTCAAAACCGGCGGATCTCGGGTAGGGGGTCCCGAACTGTGCGTCTAAGGCGGATGGTAACAGGAGGTAGGGGACACGATGTTTACCCAGGTTCGGGCCCTCTTGATGGAGGTAAAACAATACGTCCTCCTTGATTGATATTGATGATGTGAGTAGTACAAGAGTAGATCTACCACGAGATCAGAGAGGCTAAATCCTAGAAGCTAGCCTATGGTATGATTGTATGTTGTCCTACGGACTAAAACCCTCCGGTTTATATAGACACCGGAGGGGGCTAGGGTTACACAAGGTCGGTTACAAAGGAGGAGATATACATATCCGTATTTCCTAGCTTGCCTTCCACGCCAAGTAGAGTCCCATCCGGACACGGGACGAAGTCTTCAATCTTATATCTTCATAGTCCAACAGTCCGGCCAAAGGATATACTCCGGCTGTCCGGAGACCCCCTAATCCAAGACTCCCTCAGCGGGCCTAGTTGTGACCCCACGGATGTCCCCAGCGAGGGTCATGCCGGGGTCTTGTGGGCGTCCCTAGCTGAACCTTTGGATGTATTTGCACAGGGTCTCGCCGTCCTTCTAGGGATGACATGAAGATTACTTGCCTGGCCAGGAGCTTGGTGGCCTCCGGTAAAGGCACCTACAAACTCGTGGCATAGATTCGACCAAGAATAGATAGAATCCACTGGCAGGTGCATCAACCATGACATGACGTTGGGTTTAAATGCCAACGGAAAGTAGTTGGTGAGCACCTTGTCGTCGCAAGCCCCAGCGAATTGCATCGCGATGGTGTAGATGTTGAGGAACTCCGATGGGTAAGTCTTGCCGTTGTACTTTTCCCGAACATCAGGCTTGGACGTGCGGTGGGAGGGCCACTGGAACTGCCGCGGCTCTTGGGTAAAGGCTGGATAACCCACCTCGTAAGGCAGGTCACCGGAGCCCCCCGGTGCTGGGTGGTCCATAGTAGGCCCCGCACACGGATCTGACTATTGGCGCACTTCCCATCGTTGCTCAATGGTGGTTCGAGCATCTTCCTAAGCTTGCTCCCGAAGGATTCGACTTTGGTCGCAATGGGTTCGTGGGTTGGACGACGCCGTGGAAACATTGTCACATACGTCGGCCCAACGAGCCGGTGGCTGCTGTTGCTGGCGTGGGGGAGGAGAGTGCACCATGGTCGCATCACCCCCAGTCCTCCCACCTCCGGCATGCACCAGCTCTACAGAACGCCGACATGAGGGTCCTTCTAACTGCGGTTCATCTTTGTTGGCGAAGCTGACGAGGCTCTGGATGGTGGCTCTCCACTCGTCGAGCTTCTCCGCGGCGGGAACAAACTCGAAGAGCAGTTGCACGCGTGCCAAAGTTTCTGCTGGCATGGGTGGCGGCGAAAGATGCGTGGACCGTCACACACTCCGACTTCTAACCACGTTAGAAGGAGCTCTATCACGGTCTTGTGGTCGCACGCCGCCTCCATCAGCGTCCGGGCGTGCACGCGCGGCCTAGGAAGGTCGCAGCACGGATGCCGGCTGGGGCGTCGGGGAGGTCGCCGCGCCGCCCGTGGGCAGCACAGCCCCGCCCCGTGCCCAGCGGCGTGTGGCTCGTCGTCTAGGAACCGAACGACGCCGCTTGCCTGGCCCCGATTGCTAGAGTGTCGTGGATGCTCGGGGGTCGCGCCTCCGGTGCCGTCTGTGGCCACTTCGTCACCCACCCAAGCTGGTGCGGACGGGCCGGCTCCGGACGACCCGATCGCTGTGATCCCCTTCTTCTTGGGGGCCATAGTGATGATGAAGTCGATGAGCTAACTTCCAAACCAAATTTTCATAGCTTGCGCCCTCTACCTGGCGCGCCAAAGATGTCGGGGTTCAAGAACGACACCTATGGGATCATAGGGAATCCCAACTACGGTTGATGGGGCGAGGGGCTATGCAAAGAGCTGGTTTAGAAGATCAACGTGGGGGCGGGATTTTATCCAGGTTCGGGCCGCAAGCGATGCGTAATACCCTAATCCTGCTTTGGTGTATATTTGGTGTTCTTGAGTTCTTGAACAAGCTGCGGTGCATCCTAGCTCAAAAAGTCTGAATCCATCCTCAGTACGCCTCAGTCCTCCTTCTATATGTCCAAGGGGCTGCCACAGCAGCGCACAGGATGCGGAAAGTGTCTACAATGTACGAGTCTATCTCCAGGAACCGTAGGACAAACACATTTAATGCGCCGCCGACGTGTCCTCTTGCTTTATCGGGGACAGCAACGAAGCTCGCCCCGTCTCGCCTCGCTTCGACGTGCGTCCAAGCTGACGAGGCATGCTAGCTGGCTGCTGTGCTGGTGCAGTGGCAGGGTCTTCATGAAGATCTGCATGCCACCATGCAGGTGCTTGCCTGGTTGGCCTAGGAGCTACATACTACCACGTAGGTGCGTGCCTGGTTGGCAGGCTGGCTACTGCGTCGGGTCGGCCGTGGGGCAGTGTAACCTGGGTAAGTGCCGGCCTGGTTGTGACCCCGCGGATGTCCCCGGCGAGAGTCTTGCCAGGGTCTTGTGGGCGTCCCTGGCTGCTGGGGTCTTGTGGGCATCCCTGGCTGCCAGGGGGTCCTTCGTCTTCTGGTTCTCGTCTAGTCCTGCAGGCCTCTGTTCATCACAAAGATATGCATCGCACCATGCAGGCGCTCTCGAGCCTTGGTGTTGACGTTGTCGATGGCGTCATAATTCTCAGGCTGAAAGGTGGCGGTCTCGATGGTGTTGAGCAAGTTGCCCCGGCAAGGCTCTTGCCAGGGCAGCGTAGGTCGTTCCCAGCAAGGTTCTTGCTGAGGGAAACCCATCTTGTCCCTTTGCTCTTCGCGCCTCTGGCTTCAGCGCTGCTCGGGTAGTCTTGTATCTTCGCTTCCTCTGGCCCGCCAAGCGTGGTCACAGGTGTTGCTACTACTTCCCGTGCACAAGTAAAGGGGTACAGAAGGCCCCTACTTTTGTACACCGACAGGAGCCCCCGGGCCTGGGCCACACATAAGTGCAGAGCGTTGTTGGGCCAGGCCCAAAACGGTGCGCGGACAGTAGTAGCAACACTTGGTGGAGAGGGTGAATATAGATAGGAGAATGCCCTCGTAAATTATCAGCTTAAATGAAGCAATATAAAACCTCAAAAAAATTCCAAAGTGCATTCGTCGGAGAAAATGAAACATCAAAAAATTTCCTTAATAATCTTCTTAAGAAAATTCGTCGGAGAAAAATTCTCTTAAGAAAGTGTTTCCTAAGAAAATTTAGTTAAGAGAAGTTTCTTAAGGAAATTTTCTTCGGAAGCACTTTCTTAAGAAGTTTCTTAGGAAAAGTTTATTCCAATGCATTTTCTAAAGAAGGTTCTTAAGAAGATTTTCTAGTGAAGCACTTTCTTAAGAAGTTTCATAAGAAAGTTTATTCGTCCCGTTTTCTTAAGAAGGCTCTTAAGGAAATTTTATTACTAAGAACTTTCTCCCGATGCATTTTCTAACGATCATCCTTAAGAAAATTTTCTAAGGAAGCATTTTCTTAAGAAGTATCATAAGAAAAGTTTATTCCACCACATTTTCTGAAGAACGGTCTTAAGTAAATCTTCTTAGGAAGCACTTTCTTAAGAGAAGTTTTCTTTGATGCAATTTCTTAGGAAGATTATTAATGAAGTTATCTTAGGATTCAATTGCTCAATAAGTTTTCTTAAGATAAGTACCTTCCGACACATTTTCTACAGAAGTTTCTTAAGGACATTTTGTTCGGAAGGACATTTTTAAGAAATGTTTCTTCTGACTCATTTTCTTAAGAAGTTTATTTCAGAAATCTTCTTAGGAAGCACTTTCTTAAGAGTAGTTTCCACTGACGCATTTTCTTAAGAATAATTTTAAGGAAATTTTTGTAGGAATCATTTACTTAAGAAGTTTCTTAAGATAAGTATCTTCCAACACATTTTCTAAAGAAGTTTCTTAAGGGAATTTTGTTACGAAGGACATTCCTAAGAAGTTTCTTAAGAAAATTGTCTTCTGACTCAAATTCTTACTAAGTCTTTGAAGGGAATTTTCTTAGGAAGCACTGTCTTAACAAAGTTTCTCCCTGTGCATTTTCTTAAGACGTTACTTAAGGAAATTTTCCTAGGAGTCACTTTCTTAAGAAAATTTTCTTCTGCCACATTTTCTAAAGAAGTTTCTTAAGAAATTTTCTTAGGAAGCACTTTCTGAATAAGTTTCATAAGGAAATATTCTTAGGAAGCACTTTCTTAAGAACTTTCTACAGAAATGTTTTTTCTGCCGCATTTTGTAAAGTAGTTTCTTATGGATTTTTTTTCGTATGAAGCACTCTCATAAGAGAAGTTTCTTCTGATGAATTTCCTAAAGAACTTTCTTAAGATTTTTTTCTTAGGAAGCACTTTCTTGAGAAAGGTTTCTTCCGACACATTTTCTAAAGAAGTTTCTTAAGGAAATTTTCCTAGGAGTCACTTCCTTAAGAAAAGCTACTTCCGCCGCAATTTCTAAAGAAGTTTCTTACGGAAATTTTCTTAGGAAGCACTTTCTTGAGAACTTCCTATAGAAATGTTTTTTCTGCCGCATACGGATTTTTCGTAGGACGCACTCTTGTAAGAAAAGTTTCTTCCGAAGCATTTTCTAAAGAAGTATCACAAGGAAATTTTCTCAGGAAGCAATTTCGTAAGAAGTTCCTTAAGAAAAGTTTCTTCCGCCGCATTATCTATAGAATTTTCTTAAGGAAAGTTTCTTACGAAGCTCTTTTTCAAGAAGTTTCTTATGGAAATTTTTTTTGGAAGCACTTTCTTAGCAAGTATCTCAAGAAAAGTTTCTTCCAATGCATTTTCTAAATAATTTTCTTTAGAAAAAAATCGCAACACATTTTCTTAAGATGTTTCTTAAGGAAATTTTATTATGAAACCCTTTCTTGCGAAGTTCCCTAAGAAAAGTTTCTTCTGACATATTTTCTAAAAAAGTATCTAAAGGAAATTTTCTTAGGCTACGCTTTTAAAGAAGCTTCTTAAGGAAATTTACTCTGGAAGCATTTTCCTATGAAAAGTTCCTTTTGACGCATTTTCTAAAGAAGTTTGGTAAGGAAATTTCCTTAGGAAACACTTCCTTATGAAGTTTAATAATAAAAATTTATTCTGCCATGTTTTCATAAGAAGGTTCTAATGGACATTTTGTTAGGAAGGACTTCCTTACGAAGTTTCCTAAGATAAGTTTCTTCTGACACATTTTCTTAAAAAGTTTCTTAAGGAAATTTTCTTTGGAAGGACTTTTTAAGAAAATATTCTTAGGAAACACTTTAGAAAGAAGTTTCATAAGTAAATTATCTTCGGAAGCACTTTGTTAAGAAATTTCTTAAGAAAAGTTCCTTCTCACATATTTTCTTAAGATGTTTCTTAAGGCAATTTTCTTAGGAAGCCCTTTCTTGAGAAGTTTCTTAATAAAAGTTCGTTCTGACGCATTTTCTAAAAAAGTTTCTAAAGGACTTTTTCTTCGCAGGCACTTTCTTAAGAATTTTCTTAGGAAAAGTTTCATCTGACGCATTACCTAAAGAAGTTTCTTAAGGAAATTTTCTTAGAAAGCACTTTCTCAAGAAGTTTCATAAGAAAGTTTATTCCGTCGCATGATCATAAGGAGCTTCTTAAGGAAAATTTTTTAGGAAGGACTTTCTTAAGAAAACTTTCTTTTGACGCGTTTTCTTAAGAAGATACTCAAGGAAATTTACTTAGGAAGTGATTTTTAAAGATGTTTGTAAAGGACATTTTCTTTAGAAGAAGTTTCTTATGAAAAATTTCTTCCGACACATTTTCTTACGATGTTTCTTAAGGAATTTTCTTAGGAAGGCCTTTCTTGAGATGTTTCTTAAGAAATATTTATTCTGACACATTTTCTAAAGAAGTTTCTTAAGGAAATTTTCTTCATAAGCACTTTCCTAAGAATTTTATTATGAAGTTTCCTAAGAAAAGTTTCTCTCGATGCATTTTTTAAAGAAGGTCCTTAAGAAAATTTTCTAAGGAAGCACTTTCTTAAAAAGTTTCATAAGAAAATTTTCTTAGGAAGCACATTCTAAGAAACTTTCTTAGGAGAAGTTTTCTCTGGCGTATTTTCTTAAGAATATTATTGAGGAAATTTTCATAGGAAGCCCTTTCTTAAGAAGTTTCTTAAGAAAATTTCTTCGGAAGCACTTTCTTAAGAAGTTTATTAAAGGAATTTTCTTACAAAGCATTTTTTGAAGAAGTTTCTTAAGAAATTTTTCTTCAGAACAACTGTCTTAAGAAGTTTCTTAAGAAAAATTTCTTCTAGCACATTTTCTTATGATGTTTCTTTAGGAAATTTTCTGAGGAATCCCTTTCTTGGGAAGTTTCTTAAGAAAAGTTTCTTTTTACGCATTTCGTAAAGAAGTTTCTTAATGAAATCTTCTTTGGAAGCACTTTATTATGTAGTTTCTTAGGAAACATTTCTTCCGATGCATTTTCTATCGAAGGTTCTTAAGAACATTTTCTAAGTAAGCACTTTCTTCAGAAGTTTTATAAGAAAAGTTTATTCCGCCGTATTTCCTTAAGAAGGTTCTTAAGGAAATTTTCTTAGGAAGCACATTCTTAAGAAATTTATTGAGAGAAGTCTTCTCCCCTGCATTTGCTTAAGAAGATTATTAAGGAAATTTTCATAGGAATCACTTTTTGAAGAAGTTTTTTTAAAGAAATTTTCTTTGGAAGCACTTTCTTAACAAGTATCTCAAGAAAAGTTTCTTCACACACATTTTCTAAAGAATTTTCTTAAGAAAAGTTTCTTCCATCGCATTTTAGAAATATATTTCTTAAGGAAATTTTATTAGGAACTTTTTAAAAAAGTTTTTTAAGGAAATTTTCTTAGGAAGCACTTTCAAAATAATTTTCTTAGGAAGCACTTTATGATGAAGGTTCATAAGAAAGTTTATTCCGCCGCATTTTCATAAGGAGATCCTTAAGTAAGTTTTGTTAGGAAGGACATTCTTAAGAAGTATTTTACGAAAAGTTTCTTCTGACGCATTTTCTTAAAAAGTTTCTTAAGGAAAATTTCTTCGGAAGCACTTTCTTAAGAATTTTATTAAGGAAATTTGGGAAGCACTTTTTAAAGAAGTTTCTTATGGAAATACTTCTTCAGAAGAAGTTCCTTAAGGAAATTTTCTTCAGGAGAACTTTCCTGAAGAAACTTCTTTCGAAATTGCGTCGGCCAAAGCTTTTCTTAAGTAAGTGTGTCCTAGGAAAATTTCCTTAAGAAACTTCTTCCTAAGAAAATTTCCGTAAGAGACTTCTTAAGAAAATGAGTCAGAAGAAACTTCTTATGAATGTTTCTTCCAAACAAAATTTTCTTAACGAAGTTCTTCAGCAAATGTGTTAGAAGATAGTTATCTTAAGAAACTTCTTTACCAGATGATTCCTAAGAAAATTTCCTTACTAATCTTCTTAAGAAAATGCGTTGGAGAAAACTTCTCTTAAGAAAGAGCTTCCAAAGAAAATTTCCTTACGAACATTCTTAAGAAAATGCGGCGGAATAACCTTTTCTTATGAAACAGCTTAAGAAAGTGCTTCCTAGATTTTTTTAAGAACCTTCTTTAGAAAATGCACCGGAAGAAACTTTTCCTAAGAAACTTCTTAAGAAAGTGCTTCTGAAGAAAATATTCTTGTAAACTTCTTTAGAAAATGCGTTGAAAAAACTTTTCATAAGAAACTTCTCAAGAGAGGGCTTCCTAAGAATATTTTCTTAAGAATATAAAAAATCCTTAAGAAACTTCTTCAGAAAATGTGTTGGAAAAAACTTTTCTTAATAAACTTTTGAAGAATGTCCTTCCTAGCTTAAGTTTCTTAAGAAACTTTTTTTTAAAATGTGTCCAAAGATACTTATCTAAAGAAACTTCTTCAGCAATTGATTCCTAAGAAAATTTCCTCAATAATCTTATTATGAAAATGTGTCCAAGAAAACTTCTCTCAAGAAAGTTCTTTAGAAAGTGCTTCCTAAAAATTTCCATAAGGACCTTCTTAAGAAAATACGGCGGAATAAACTTTTCTTATAAAACTTCTTAAGAAAGTGCTTCCTAAGAAAATTTTCTGAAGGAACTTCTTTAGAAAATCCATCAAAAGAAACTTTTCCTAAGAAAATTCTTAGGAAAGTGCTTCCGAAGAAAACTTCCTTAAGAAACTTTTCCTAAGAAACTTCCTTAAGAATCTTCTTTATAAAATGTATCGGAAGAAACTATTCTTAAGAAAATTCTCAAGAGAGGGCTTCCTAAGAAAATTTCCTTAAGAAACATCATAAGAAAATGCATCGGAAGAAACTTTTCTTAAGAAAGTTCTCCCAAAGAAAATTTCCATAAGAAACTTCTTTAAAAAGTGCTCCCTAAAAAAATTTAATTAAGAAACTTCTTAAGAAAGTGCTTCCGAAGAAAATTTCCTTAAGAAACTGCATAAGAAGAAACTTTTACTAAGAAAGTTCTTCCAAAGAAAGTGCTTCTCAGGTTCAGTAAGCAAACCCCTCGCTCGGGTTCAATTATAGCGAACACGGCTCGCACAACACGCACGTACGAGAGAGAAACGTGCAACCACACTGCATCGCTCCACCACGATAACCCACCGTAACCGGGAATCCCCTAAAATTTCCTTGCCCTTTCTTCTACCATGATTTTTTACATCATGGACGGCCCAAAGAATATAATGCAGGTGCGTCTCCGGCCCGCCCGGGATGAAAAGCCCATTTGCTGTCATGATTTTATCTCATAGAAGTAGGAGCCCACCACATATATGATGATACATGTTTTTGTCACAATTATCGTCATAGAATTGTCATAAGCATGACAGAAAAAAATCGTTTGGGCCAAAATGTCACGGATGTGTCTTTATTTTGTAGTGTTTGTATGAAATTTTCCTTAAGAAACGTCTTAATAAAATGTGTAGGGAGAAACTTTCGTAAGAATGTGCCTTCTAAAAAAAATTCTCCTAAGAAACTTTTTTAAAAAGTGCTTCCTAAGAAAACTTCCTTAGGAAACTTCTTTAGAAAATGCATCAGAAGGAATTTTGTTAAGAAACTTCTCAAGAAAGGGCTTCCTAAGAAAATTTCCTTAAGAAATATAGTAAGAAAATTCACTTTTTCTTAAGATAGTTCTTCCAAATAAAATTTCCATAAGAAAGTTCTTCCTAAGAAAATTTCCTTAAGAAACTGCTTCCGAAGAAAAGTGCTATAACAAAATGTCTAAGAAGAAACTTTTCTTAAGAAACTTCTATACAAAATGCGTTAGAAGAAACTTTTCCTAAGAAACTTTTTTTAAAGTGCTTGCTAAGAAAATTTGCTTAAGAAACATCTTTAGGAAATGTGTCGAAAGAAACTTTTCTTATGAAACTTCTCAAGAAAATTTTGTTTTGTAGGACTTTCCTAACAAGTTTCTTAAGAAATTTTTTTCTAACACATTTTATTTAAAACTATCTTAAGGAAATTTTCTTTTGTAGCACTTTCTTAAGAAGTTTCTTAGTAAAAGTTTGTTCTTATGCAGTTTCTTAAGGAAATTTTCTTCGAAAGCACTTTCTTAAGAAGTTTCTTAAGGAAATTTTCTTAGGAAGCACTTTCCAAAGAAGTTTCTTAAGGAAATTTTCCTCGGAAGCACTTTCTTAAGAAGTTTCTTAAGAAAAGTTTCTTCTGCCGCATTTTCTTAACAAGGTTCTTAAGAAAATTTCTTAGGAAGCACTTTTTTAATAAATTTCTTAAGAAAAGTTTTCTCCGACTTATTTTCTTAAGAACATTATTAAGGAATTTTTCTTAGGAATCATTTGCTAAAGAAATTTCTTAAGTAAATTTTGTTAGGAAGAACATTCATAAGAAATTCTCAAGAAAAGTTTCTTCTGAATCATTTTATTAAGAAGTCTCTAACGAAAATTTTCTTAGGATGCAGTTTCTTAAGGAAATTTTCCTAGGAAGCACTTTTTAAATAAGTTTCTTAAGGAAATTTACCTAGGCATTACTTTGTAAAGAAGTTTCTTAAGGAAATTTTCTTCGGAAGCACTTTCTTAAGAAGTTTCTTAGGAAAAGTTTCTTCCGACGCATTTTCTAAAGAAGTTTCTTTTGAAAATTTTCTTAGGAAACACATTTTTAAAGAAGTTCCTTGAGGAAATTTTATTACGAAGAACATTCTTAAGAAGTTTCTTAAGAAAAGTCTTGTCGGGGCTCTGGGACTAGGGATACGCAGGCCCGTCTGCATGCGGGCTAGCATGTGGCTCCATTGACGGCCTGTTACGGCCCAGCGCCAAGGTTTCTGTTACACTACTTGGGAAAACCCTAGCAGTAGCGTGTGTTTTTGGCCTATTAGTAGCGCGGGTAACTATTTTTAAGAAGGTGCACAACCGAGTATCTTTTCAAAAAGTTTCGGAACGTTTTGGCTATGGCCCACTCTCAATAGCTTGAATCTTGGCTTTATCAACTTCCATTCCCTATGGAGTAACAACATAGCCAAGAAAAGATACTCGGTCGGTGCAAAAGGTGCACTTCCCAAGTTTACCAAACAAACGTGCATCACATAGAGCAATAAAAACATCACGTAAATGTTCCAAATGTTCCCCCAAAGATCTTCTATAAATCAGTATATCATCAAAATAGACAACCACAAATCGTCCGATGAAAGCATGTAAAACTTTGTTCATTAATCTCATGAAAGTACTAGGTGCATTAGTTAACCCAAAAGGTATACTTCTTAAGAAAGTCCTTTTCTAAAGAAGTTTCTTAAGAAAAGTTTCTTCCATCGCATTTTAGAAAGATATTTCTTAAGGAAATTTTATTAGGAACTTTTTAAAAAGTTTCTTAAGGAAATTTTATTCGGAAGCACTTTCTTAAGGAAAAGTTTCTTTCGACGCATTTTCTAAATAATTTTCTTAGGAAGCACTTTCTGATGAAGATTCATAAGAAAGTTTATTCCGCCGCATTTTCATAAGGAGATCCTTAAGTAAGTTTTGTTAGGAAGGACTTTCTTAAGAAGTATTTTACGAAAAGTTTCTTCTAACGCATTTTCTTAAGGAAATTTTCTTCGGAAGCACTTTATTAAGAAGTTTATTAAGGTAATTTAGGAAGCACTTTTTAAATAAGTTTCTTAAGGAAATTTTTCTTCAGAAGAAGTTTCTTAAGGAAATTTTCTTTAGGAGAACTTTCCTTAAGAAACTTCTTTTGAAATTGTGTCGGTCGAAACATGTGACGCCCTCGATTCAATAGTACTCTAATCATACACACAAATGTGTACGATCAAGATCAAGGACTCACGGGAAGATATCACAACACAACTCTAGACACAAATCAAAATAATACAAGATTTATATTACAAGCCGGGGGCCTCGAGGGCTCGAATACATAAGCTCGAATACACAAGAGTCAGTGGAAGCAACAATATCTGAGTACAAACATAAGTTGAACAAGTTTGCCTTGAGAAGGCTAGCACAAAAGCATCTACGATCGAGAAGGCAAGGCCTCCTGCCTGGGAGCCTCCTAACTACTCCAAGTCACCAGCGGCCATCACATAGTAGTAGGCACCCTCGGGGTAGTAGTAGTCATCAGTGGTGTCGTCTGGCTCCTGGGATCCGTCATCTGGTCGCAACAATCGGGTATGGGGGAAAATAGGTAGCAAAGCAACCGTGAGTACTTATCCAAAGTACTCGCAAGACTTACATCAGATCTAAACTAAGTATGCATTGGTATCAAATGAAAGGGTTGTATTTGTGGACTGAACTGCAGAATGCCAGAAGGGAAGGGGAAAGCCTAATCCTATCGATGACTAGCATCTTCAACATCTTCAGTGGTCTTGTAGCATTAGAAGAGTACATATTAGCATAAAGTAAAGTAGTAGTAGTGTTATCAACCTCGGCCAGAGATCCTTTCTCGACTCCCTGCGAGAAAGCAATCCGAAAGCCATACTATCCATTTCTTATACACAATTCATTTCTCATCACAAGTATCCAGTTCTAGTTGTATCGATCAGGATACAACTCTAAGTCTCTGTTACCGTAGGACAGGCTATCGATAGATGTTTTCTTCCCTGCAGGGGTGCACCAACTTACCCACCATGCTCAATTAACTCCGGCCAGACACACTTTCCTGGGTCATGCCCAACCTTGGCCAAACAATAGGTCGCAACCTGACCTAGGCTTAATAGAGAGGTCAAACACGCCGGACTAAACCTATGCCCCAGGGGTCTTGGGCCATCGCCCCGGGAACTCCTGCATGCTGCGTGGGCGGCCGGTGAGCAGACCTAGCTACCTCCTTAAAAAGGCAGGAGCTTACTAGTCCAACCCGGCACGCGCCGCTCAATCGCATGACGTCTATTAAGCTTCGGCTGATGCATACGACGCAGAACGCCCGTACAATGCCCACGTGATGGTTAGTGCTATCAGGCCGGAGGCCCCTCGGATCAAATATCCAAACCGTTAGTGCGTTGGCAGTGCGGTCACGAGCAGAGACTCATGAAAGATGTGACCCCGTCGCCCCATCTCAAGTACTTGCGGCAAGGGCTAAGAATGCCCGGCCATGCCTCGTAAGTATCTCGCGGGCACCTTCCAGGTCAACCCGACTCCACATCACTCGCTATTAAGCTCGCGCGTGTACCCCTCAGGGTCGACCCGTCTTTAGTAACCTAGTTTAGTGTAAAGTCATAGTAACCATAGTAACCGTGTGTCTTAACACCAAGGGGACAACCCGAGGAACCACCCCCGGTGAATTCCACTCAATGTAATCATCAAGGTGAACGTAAGAGGATCCACCCTTGAGGTTCACACTTGAGGGGTTGCACGACAGAGCAATATCGGAAGTGGTTAAGGAGGAAATCACCCACGATGACCACGACCAGATAGCTACACTACAGAGATCTCATCGGGAGTGATGTATGAGGTTCCACCCTCGATACTCGATGGTAACTCTACAGATTCGAGCAACAAAAGGGGAAAGTGATGTGTGGTGCCGGGGCCTGGTCTTCGATGATGAAGCAGGGGCAACAAGGACAAGGTGGGGGTCACTGATGGATCACTAACCAACCTATACTAAGAAGTTTAGGATAAGCAGGTAAGGTAACAATAAGTAGGTAACAAAAGTAGGCTATGCATCAGAGTAGGATCATACAGAAAGTAGTAGCAGTTCTAATGCAAGCATGATAGGGAAAGAAATGGGCGATATCGGAATGCTCAAGGGGGGGTTGCTTGCCTGGAAGCTCTGCTGAAATAGAAGAAGTGTCGTCGACATAGTCGATCAAAGGGGCAGCATCGGTCTCGGGGTCTACCGAAGGAAAGAGAGGGAAGAAACAATAAATACAGAGCAAACCATGCATCACAAGGCATAACATGGTAACACGCGGCGCTAGGAGTGTTCTAACGTAGTGCAGCACGATACATGTGAAGGGGGAATTCAACCGGGAAGGTATTCCCCGTTCCGGACCTGTGTCAGACAAATGACCGGAGGGGGAAAGTTCCACATTCAGATAGTTAGATGCATCTGACAGGAAAACGGATCGTGTATTCGGATTCGTTTCGTTTTTCTGAGCAACTTTCATGTAGAAAACATTTTCATCCGAGCTACGGTTTAAATTCTATGAATTTTTAAAGATTAAAGTATTTTCTGGAATTATTTATATTAACAGAAAAGGAAAAATGACGTCAGCATGACGTGTTGATGACGTCAGCAGTCAATACTCGCTGACCAGGTCAAACCTGACCTATGGGTCCAGTGGGACCCACATGTCAACCTCTGTTAGTCGAACAGTGCATTAAACTAACAAATCTAGGTTAATTAGCTACTGGACCCCACCTGTTACTGACTCATTGGTTAAGTAATTATTTTTATTTATAAAAACTTTTCAATTAACTTAATTGTGCGGTGGGGCCCGCTTGTCAGTGACACTGGGCTACCCAGTCAGCAGTTGATTGGGTCAACCCAGTCAACTAGGGCCCGTGGGGCCCACTGGCAGTGAGCCAGGGGTGGGGCCCAGCCAGCCATGTCAGTGGAGGTAGGCGCCTCGCCGCCGATGATTCTAGGACGCACCGGAGCTGCTCGGGCCTCATCGGAAAATGTCTACAGGCGGCCGTTTCATGCGCGTGAGGGTGCGTTCAAACGGGCGAACAATGCCGCTTCGAATGGTGGCAGAGGCACGGCCGGACTTAGCCGGAAACGGCTCCAGCAACGAGGTTTGTGGCGGAGCGGCTACGGTCGATAGCGGAAAAGATGCTACGGCGTGCTATGGAGGAAAAGGAAAGGATGGGGAGGATCTGCACGGAGCGGCGAGTCCAACGGGCGCGACCCCGTGACCAAAAGGTCACCAGAAGCACGCCAGCGGCGAGAGGAGGCGGCGACGTGTTCAGGCGCAAGCAGGGCGGCGGCTACGAGAGCTCAAGAGGCCAGGGGAGTGAGGGGAGAGGATGAGGGGCTCACCGCGCGGCGCAAGAAAGGCCCGTGGGATGTTTAGGAGCTGCTATGCAGTGGATCGACGCCAGTGAGCTCCAGTGATGCTAAGTGGAAGACGAGGCCGGAGCAGCGTTCGGGGGCACCCGGCATCCTGTGGCTCATCGGGGAGGTGTAGTCGAGGGAGGTGGAGCGGTTGGACATGATGGCACGTCGAGGAGGGGCAGGTGGCTACGCGGGCGAGCAAACGGAGGAGACGGCAGTGGCGGCCATGGCGGAGAGGGGAAGCAGCAGCGTGTTGGGGAAGGAGGGTCTGAGTGGGGTGGCGGAGAGGGAGAGCAAGGGGGAGTGGGCGAGTGGGGAGGGAGCCCGAGGCGTCGGGGCTTCCCTTATCTCCTCGTCGACGACGAGGTGGTCCGGCGGCGACCGTGCCCGCGGTCGCTCGAACAGGAAGGCGGCCGGGGGGGGGGGGGGGGGGGGGCTGGGCTGGTTCGGTGGGTTAGGTGGGCCGGCCCAGGTGGGTTTGGTCCAGGGAGGGTGTTTCTCTTTCCTCTCCCTTTTCTCTTTTTTCTTTTTCTTTTTTTAAAGCTTTTCTGTTTTAGCTATTTTAGGCCACATAGGCATTTTGCAAAAATGTTGGTTCACCACCAATATTACCAGGAGAATATTTTACACATGATGAACATTTTAGTTTGCACGTTTGAGCATTTTTGAAATTCACACACAATTTGAAATTGATTCAACTAGAATTTGAAATGGAATATTGATTAAAATGGCTAAGCACTGTTATAGCAAAATGATTAGCTTGATCTCTGGGATTACTGTAGCATCATTACACTGGGGTGTTACAACTCTCCTCCTCTAAAAGATATTCTCGTCCTGAGAATTAAGAGGTAGAAGGGAACAGGTCGGGGTATTCAACATGGAGGTTATCCTCGCGTTCCCAAGTGGCTTCATCTTTAGAATGATTTGACCATTGCACCTTGAGGAACTTGGTAAACTTCTGGCGTGTTCGGCGTTCAGCTTCTTCAAGAATGCAGATCAGATGCTGCTTGTATGTGACATCATCTTGAACTTCAATCAATTCCGGATCCACTTCACGTTCCGGATCATTGAAGCATCGACGAAGTTGCGACACGTGGAAGACATCATGGACATGAGAGAACTGAGGTAGCAACTCCAACTGATAAGCCACCAGTCCACGACGGGCGAGGATGCGGAAGGGACCAATGTAGCGCGGAGCTAGCTTGCCCTTGACTCCGAACCGATGAGTGCCTCTCAAAGGAGTGACACGCAGATAAGCTTGTTCACCAGGTTGATAAGTTGCACCCAGTGTTTCCGGTCATAGTTGCTCTTCTGGCGGGACTGGGCCGCCTTGAGATTATCCTGGACAATGCGAACCTGCTCTTCAGCTTGTTGAATAATGTCTGGACCAATGAGCGTCTGTTCCCCAGTTTCTGACCAATTCAGAGGGGTTCGGCACTTACGTCCATATAGCACTTCGAAGGGTGCCATCTTCAAGCTAGCTTGATAGCTGTAGTTATAGGAGAACTCCGCATAAGGGAGAGATTCTTCCCACTTCTTACTGAAAGAAATAACACAAGCCCGAAGCTTGTCTTCAAGAATTTGATTGACTCGCTCGACTTGGCCTTGGGATTGGGGATGATAAGCAGTGCTCCAGGTAATATGAGTTCCCATTGCCTCTTGGAAACTATCCCAGAACTTTGAAGTGAATATACTGCCACGGTCTGAACTAATCTACTTCGAAATGTCGTGGAGTGACACAATTCGGGAGATATACAAGTTTGCTAATTGACTAGCAGTGATAGTCTCCTTGACTGGCAGAAAGTGAGCAACCTTCGAGAATTGGTCGATGACGACAAAGATAGCATCGTTACCTTTCTGTGACTTGGGAAGGCCAGTGACAAAGTCCATCTGAATCTTATCCCATTTCCATTCAGGAATAGGGAGAGGTTGCAGAAGTCCAGCCGGTTTCTGAAGTTCTCCTTTGACGCGACGACAAACGTCACATTCTTCGATATATCGAGCAATATCTTGCTTCATCTTGGACCACCAATATTTATAACGAATGTCTAAGCACTACAAAAAAAATACACTTCCGTGATGATACGTGTTTGTCAAAGTAGGTCACGTTTTTTGTCATGCATGTACATCCATGACAAATTTATGATAGAATCAAGATAGTCATACATGTGCTGTCGTAGAAGTGTTCCATGACATTACCAAATTATCATCATGGAAGTGTCCACTTCCATGACGATAAATCGCGCATCACAGAAGTGCTTTCATCAAGGGTGACCGACACGTGGCATCCACCGTAACGCAACGCCGTTAAGCTATCGGGTCGGATTTTGGATCCGATAACCCGTTAACAGCCCTGACCAATGGGAAATTTCCACGTGTAAAATTCTGATTGGCCGAAGGAAACATGTGTTGCCTCACCGTTGGGACATATGTCATCCACTCACTGGACAGGAGGCGCCTATGATAGGTCGACACATGGCACGGCCCAACAGTGGCCCATTCCGGTGAAAAAGGCCAGCCCAGTAAAAATTAGCAGGCCGGCCCATATAAGGCCTACTTGTGTCAGGTCCATTTAAGCCCACGGCCCATACGAGATGTGCCAATTCGTCCCGTCAACGGACCATTAAATATTTGACACCATTGCAGCCCATCGACAGTACGAGCCCATTAACAGCCCGCTATATATTTGGGCTCAATATCGGCCCGATGAGATTTCGGCCTGTTAACGGCCCATTTAATGGATGGGCAAATTTCCAGGATGTACATCTTTCGGCCTTTTAGCGACCCATTTAAATGTTGGGCTAATTTCCGGCCCGGTGTGTCTTTCAGCCTGTTGACGGCCCATAAATCTGATGGGCCATTTTAGTCGGACCTGGGTTTCGGCCTTTTAGCGACCCATTTAAGTGTTGGGCCAATTTCTGGCCCGGTGTCACTTTCAGCCTGTTGACGACCCATAAATCAGTTGGGCCATTTGTAGTCGGACCTGTGTTTTGGCCTTTTAGCGACCCATTTAAGTGTTGGGCCAATTCCCGGCCCTGTGTGCCTTTTGGCCTGTTAACGGACCATAAATGAGTTGGGCCATTTGTAGTAGGACCTTAGTTTTGGCCTTTTAATGGCCCATGCCCTTCATGGTCCAATACCAGCCCGGTTTCTCTTTCGGCCTGCTAAGGGCCCACAACATAGTTGGGCCGTTTACAATATGACCTGACTTTCGGCCTCTTTGCGGCCCATGCTCTTCATGGTCCAGTACAAGCCCACTGTCTCTTTCGGCCTGCTGAAGGCCTACAGTATAGTTGGGCCATATGTAGCCCAAACTTAGTAACGGCCTGTTAATGACCCGGGAGGTAAGAGGGCCGACCATTAACTTTTGGCCTAGTAACGGCCCATTAACTTAATGGGCCCACCAAAGTTCGTTCATGTATTTAGGCCAAATTAGATAATTTGAGCCCATTACGACGATAAATTATGCACATGACCAAAACCGATCAAGCAAAGGTACGACATACAGGGAATAACGTTGCACATCCAGCATATATTACAGGAAATTACATCCACTGGGCAATCAAAGATTGATGCCAGTGCAAATAAATGAGCAGAACCTAACCATCTACAATGTCACAATCTGCAACCTCAGCACAGATGACGCCCATAAGCATGTGGGCAAGTTCTTGCTGCTTTGCTACACTGTTTCTAAAAACATTGATTCGTTGTTGTGTCACACGACTCTTCACCTCTGATTCATCCACCATTTCCATCATTGCTTCAGCCATTAATTGGTTCACAAACATACATTTATTCTGTTGCATTCGAGACAGAGGATACTGAACAGATTCAGATGGCGATTTTGGCAGGCTTGTATTATTGATAGTGGAGAGTGTCTCGACCACTGCATCATAACATAAATTAGGACGGGAACCAAATAGATTAATAATGAGTTATTGCCATATTACCTAGCCTAGATTTACTGGAAAGAAACAATGGGGTTGCCTTGCTGTTTTCAGAGTTTGTCTTCTTATCTTCAGCAGCCTGCACAAAATTAACACACTATCATTGCTATCATTGGCCAAGTCAGATGATAGGAAAGCAACATTGACACAACGAACGTTTGGGCAACTAGCCTACACCAAATTAACACAATATGGCACATCTATCATCAGCCAGGTAAGGTAATACGAAAGCAACATTGACACAATGAATGAATGGGCAACCAGAGAAGCACTACAATTCAGTAATGTGCGTGATATGAGATAGTACATTCATGCAGCTCAGTATGCAAAATGACCATGCAGTTTTCCTTACAAAAATCAACATTTGCGCCTTTAACATTTTGCTACAACTAATTTTAGATCAGATAAAGGATAGATTCACGGCGATTAACAAAATACATGCTGATGTAAAAATATAGTGATATACAATAGGTACTTACATCAGCATTGGAGCACAGAGAATTCCCGCAAGATATTTTCCTCGAATACGATCCCAATGGAGGAAGTCTTGTATCGTTTAACCTTATTTTCGAAAAGAGAGATGGGTAAGAAACATGTAGAAAATATGATCAGAATGCTATAAAATTTCATGATGCGAGGATACACACACGCTTCTTAGAATGGAGTTGACATTATTTTGCTAGACTGGAGCGGACTAGTTCTTTGGCCACTGGAATCTGCTTATTATCAGTGGGAGTTGGGTTTCTCTGTGCTAGAGCAATATCTATGAAAAATGGAGTTCGTTTATTATCTCCTAGCGTTTGGATCTTTTGCAAAGACCTGGTTTGTAACCCTTCAGATTCTAACATAGCCGTCTTCCCCTGGCATGCCTTATATAGAAGAATGGTGATTCAGTTATAAAACATGCTACAGTAGAGATGGAATAGGTACTGAAGAATAGAAAGGCATGACATATTGACATGTATTCCCTCCATCCGGAAATAAATGGATGGGTCTAGGCATATTTCAGTTCTAGATACATCTAGTTTTATCCATTTCTGCGACATTTAATCTGGATGGAGGTTGTATGATGTAAGAGCTAGGGATACGATAGGACAACACAGTAAAAAAACACTGAAAAACCCACTGCAGAAAAAGTATTCAAACCCACTGATATGAGATAGTACACTCATGCAGCTCAGGATGCAAAACTACCAGGCAGTTTTCCTTGCAAAAATCAACATTGTGGCCTTTAATCATACATTTTGCAACAACTAAATTTAGATCAGATAAAGGTTCGATTCACGCCAATTAACAAAATACATGCTGATGTAAAAATATAGTGGTATACAACAGGTACTTACATCTACATTGGAGCACAGATAATTCCTGCAAGAATCTTTCCTCATAAACGATACCATTGTAGAAATTCTTCTATCTGTTAAGCTTATTTTCTAAAAGAGAGATGGGTAAGAAACATGTAGAAAATATGATCAGCATGCTATAAAATTTCATGATGCAAGGATACGCACACGCTTCTTAGAATTGAGTTGACATATTTTTGCTGGACTGGAGCGGACTAGTTCTTTGGCCACTAGAATCTGCTTATTATCAGTAGGAGTTGGGTTTCTCTGTGTTGGAGCAGTATCTATAAAAACTGGAGTTGGTTTATTATCTCCTGGCGTTTGGATCTGTTGCAAAGGCCTTGTTTGTAACCCTTCAGATTCTAACATAGTCGTCTTCCCCTTGCATGCCTTGTATAGAAGAATGGTGCTTTAATTATAAAACATGCGACAACAAAGAGATGGAATAGGTACTAAAGAATAGAAAGGCATGACATATTGACATGTATTCCCTCCATCCGGAAAAAATGGATGGGTCTAGGCGTATTTCAGTTCTAAATACATCCTTTTTTATCCATTTCGGCAACATGTAATCCGGACGAAGGGAGTATGGTGTAAGAGCTAGGGATACGACAGGACAACACAACAAAAAAAACACTAGTTGAATGTAAAACTGTATGCTAGCGGAATACGTACAGAAATAACTAAGGCAACATACTCGTGTATGATTGGGAAAATAAGATGGCATTGCAACAGAGCACTAGAACAACACTTCAATGTAAAAAACATGGTATGGTAGACAGATGAAGTACATACTGATGAATAACAATGCATGAGATATTCAGAAGCATGATGTCCAAATTAAGCAGATGGCATTGCGATAGAGTAGAATGGCAGTACCTGAATTTGAAAACATGCTATCATGAATGGAATAGGTATTGAAAAACAGGAAGGCATGACATATTTACATGCATGATCAGCATGCTAAGCACATGGCATTGCAACAGAGTAGATACACTCCAGGACATTATATGCATGTTGTACCCATATCACAGGCCAAGTTAGAGCAAGGAACTTGTGGGGTGAAGAGGATTCATCATCTTTCTACAAGTTTTCTAAAGAACTACCTTTACATGTTCCATCATATTGGGCATCATTGACATCAAGTTTATTGGCCTTTACATTGCTCCGTGAGGTTCTTATGGATATATCAGTGTGTGCAATTATATCTGACATGCATGGAAGACAACTAGTAGTTAGATTTATGTAATGAGTGCCTGTAGGAGACGACATAAATAGTAGGACTGGGGTTAACTAGCAGCAACAGGTCTCATAAACTAAAGGGAGAACACAGATGAAAGCTTCAGAATATGTATCGTTTGTACTCAAGATTAACTAGATGGCACATAAAGGTATTAAAGAACAACATATGTAATACTAGAAGTGGTATAATACTACAATCACCAGCCTGTGGGATAGCATTGGCTGATGGATGATAACTATGGAACAGCGTTACCTAAAGAACAAGTATCTTAGCTGAACTATGGAACAACGTTAACTCCTGAACAAGACCCGTAAGAGATCAGCGTGAATATACAGTGAAATGTGATGATCTATTTTCCATGCTTAGATGAATAACAAAGCCATAAATATTGCACACAAGTAAGATGAGGGTACAACCTATCTGGCTGCCATCCATAGGAGTGAGCATCATGTGCTGACTTGTCGATGGCCCTGCAGTTGTTGTGGTTGTCCATGTCGGGCACGCGCATTCGATGCAGGGAACTATTGAGTGGGGACTATAGCTCCCTTCTGGTGTATGCTTCCCTTCTTGGAGCAGCTGCGGTGAGTCGGAAGACGGTGTGTCTGAAGATGCATATAACGCATAATGTTAAGAACGACATATCTCTTTGATCTGAAGAAATACACTAAGAGATCAACAGCAAGGTACGAGAGTGGTCACACGTCTGTTGACTGAAGACTAAATTGGGGTCACACGATTTTATTTTATTTTGGTACTGTCCGATCTACGCCGGATGGCTAGCCGTCTTGTGCCTCCCGGCTAACACTGTTCGGAATCTTCCCTGAAGAGCCAGCGACCAACGGCAGAGCAGCCTGCCTCCGCCGTCCGTGGCCCCGGCCAAAACCCCGCTCCCCGCCCAACCGCACTGCCGTGGTTGCGCTGCCCCTGGGCAATCTTCAAAGACTCCCCATCATCCAGATCCGGTGGCGGCAGTACCTTCAACCCATGCAACTCTAAATGATAGCCATCTAAGCGCTGCTTCCGCGGCGAACTTGCGGCCCTGCACCCTTATGTTAGACACCAGCCAACCGGCAGCCTAGGAGCTCTGCCGCCTCGAGGGGTGCTGCTTCCCATTGGGAATCGATTGGCCCAGAATAAAAATTCAGACAACTGACGCCTAAATAAAGTTATTTGAGATGAGGGTGCGACCTATCTAGCGGCATGGTGAAGTAGGCAGGTCCAGCTGCCGAGTCGGTGAGGCCGGCGCGGTTGCGGTGGCGACCGGCGGCACCGAAAGAGCGATGTCGTGACGGTCGATGGCTACGCGGAAGTTGGAGCCGCTCCGGCGCCGTGAACAACGGCGGGGGTGAATCGGCTCCGGTACGGTTCACGCAGCCGTCGTCAAGGCAGCACCAGCAACACGGAGTAAGAGGCACACGGCCCAGTGCACGACGGCAAATGGATAGCGTCTCCGGCATTAGGGAGGAGGGCGGCTGTGAAATTGGTGCGGTGGGGGGTGCCATGGAGGTGGGGCTGAGGTTTCGCGGCTCGGGAGAAGGGAGCTTCCCGGGGAGAAGGTGATTTGGCGCCCACGAGGTATGAATGGGGGCGGGCGGGCGGGAATTGGGACGGGAGTGGAACCATGTCTTACGGACGCATTTGTCTGAAATGTGAGGGGGAGTTACAGTTCTACCCTTGCCTATAGGCTTCTCGGCTTGGGTCTGTGTACTGAGGGCCGGGGATAGTAGAGTAACTTTTCTTCTCCGCAAATAGTGGGCGGGAGCGATTTCGGGCGAGGAGGGCGTGTTTTGAACTATAGTGGGCGCGAGCGATTTCGGGCGAGGAGAGCCTGTTTTTAAATAGTGGGCACGAGCTATTTCGGGCGAGGAGAGCATGTTTTGCCGACCATGGTTTATGAATTATTCGGAACATGTCATTTCGGCCGAGGAGAAGGCGCGCTTGGATGAAGTTACGAACGTACCCTCGATGTACAACGGGCCAATTGACACATGTCCCACATAGGAAGGTAATTTCACGTCTCCCATTTAGTTGCTCGGGCGAATTCCACCGAGCAGAGAGGATGTTTAAAGGTTCGTTAAAATTTAGGGAGAACGAGCATCCACGTCTACCTTACCAAGTCGATTCGAATAAAATTTTGAAATATTAGCTTGCCACTTCTTTTTTAGATGGAGAGATGATGCTCGGGAGTAATGTGTTTTTACATGCTCGTTGCTAGCGATTTACTATATGAAAAATAGTTGACCCACTCAAAAACGCGAATCAAACCCAAAATGAAATATCTCGATTCAATGAAATAGCTCGTTCAGTAGGTCAAAATAGTGAACTAAATCCAAAATTGAACACCTCAATCGAGTAGCATGTTGTACAGTATTATAGTACTCCATGAACATGTTGAAAGTCAAATTAATGAACTTGTTTGATATACGCATATATCCGTTTATGTGTTGATTGCAGACAACATGTTCTCCAATTTAAATATTTGAATGCAAGTTTATATCGAAACATGGTTTATAAGTCTTTGATGCATAAAACGCGACCTCCCCCTCTCCTGGACTCATGTTCTCTGTCTCTCTCTCTCTCTCGCCGACAATCTTCAATTCTGTCGCACGCATCCGACATAAAAACCTTGTTGGTCCCTCTCCCTTTCTCTCCATCTCTCTCTCTCTCTCTCTTTGTGTGTGTGTGGGGGGGGGGGTATTTCTAGTTCACATGCATATATACACCATGTATAGGTCTCTCTCACACACTATGTATGATACTCTAGCTAGTCCAAGCAAGATATCTTGGGTGCACTCATCGTACGCACACAAATTCCTTGGCTCTTTGCCCGTAACTCTCTCACGCACCACTATGTCGTCTCGGAGCTCTCCCCGCTCTCTCAAACTCTCCATCCACCTGGGTCACACATACACATGCATATCTCACTCGCACTCGATAGGCCCATCTAAAACTCTATCTCTCCCCCTCGTTCTCTCTCCATCTCACACGCGCACACACACAATCTCATGCCCAGCTAGCCAAGTATGATGGTCTCTCACTAAATTGTAGGCACACGCAGTCCCCCCTATATGTATATGACTAGCTAATCTTAGTCTCCATCACAAACATGTGCATGGTCTATCTCGATTTCTCTCGGGGCATCTTTCTATCGCGCACGCACTCCCTCGATCTTCCACCCATATAGTCCCCTCATGATCTCCACGGGATCTCTCTATCACAAACACACCCTCTCTCCCTCCCCATGCGTCCATGCCATCCATGTGTCCCTCTCGACATTTTTTCCTTGTTAGCTAGACCTCTATTGGACATGTGCTACAAGGGTGTCTCTCTTCGCTGCAAACAATCACACACTAGCTATCTTCGTGTATCTCCTCGCCTCACTTTTCCATCTCGGAGATGCATGCGTGATATGTTTGCATAAGAAACGAAAAAACACACTCTCTCTCTAATTTATCATTTTTTGTCACTTTCTCTTTCACACACATACTCTTTTTGCACACTTACTCATTCTCCTTCACACGCACTTGATCTGTCTCGACTGAGGCACTCTCCTCGGTCCATAGCATATAGATTTATTGAAAAGTCAAACATCACAAAGTTTGACCATGTACGTGGAGAAAAAGAATTACATCTAGTATGGCAAACATATACCATTAGATTCACGATGAGATGTTGTTTTGTATGATGTATCTTTGGTATTGTTGATATAAATAACATTTGCGTAAACCTGATCAAAGTTTCCAAAGTTTGACTTCTAAAAAATTTACATGCACTGCATTATCGAGTGGATGGAATATCTCTTTCCCCCTCTCAGCTATCTGACGCACCACTCACCCTTATCGGGGCTCCTCATTCTCTCTCAAACTTTATTGGTCAGTTTGGTTCGTGACCTAAACCTCATGCCTTGATGGCCGGTACTGCCTGGTGTGGACGTGAGATGTAAAATATTTCTGCCTGGCCAGGCTTGTGTGGTGCTGAAGCGTTTGGTTCATGCCTGGGCCAGGCAAAGCACCAATGTCCCATCAATCAATCCATGCATCAATTATTTAATGCTAATATCCATCCACATTGCTGTTAGCCTTGTGGCCACACGATCAGGCACGGCCAGGCGTTTGAAATCTGTCGCCTAGGCCAGGCTACTTGTAGTGTCTGGAGTTCAGCCAGGCTAATTAAAGTGCAAGGGAACCCAGGCCAGGCGGGCTTTCTTTTTCACAGGGTAGCAACCAAACAAGTGCGCACGAAATCCAGCCACAACCCCAGGCCAGGCAAAAGATGCTCAGGACGCAAGCCAAACTAGCCTTATATCTCCCTGGTTCACACATACACATGTCTCGCTCGCGCTATACATATAGACCCATCCAACACTCTCCGCCCTTGTTCTCTCTCCATGTGACATGCACCCCCTAAGTACCATAGTCCCTCACTCCATCATAGGCGCAAGCACCCACCTCCTAAGTATGATTATCTCTTACTAGCCATCAGGAACACACGTATTGTCTCCTTCCATCCATACGTCTATTTCGATATCTCTCGGGGCATCTTCTATCGCGCACACACCTTGTTGCTCGATCTCCCACCCATGTAGTCCCATCACGATCTCTAGGGGATCTCTCTATGACAAACATACACTCTCTCCTCCCCATGTCTGCATTTTCTCCGTACGTCTCTCTCGACCTCTCTCCCTTGTTTGTCAGACCCCTCTTGGCCACGTGCTAGGGGTCTTGCTCTCTCGGTTCCAAACAACCACACACTATCTCCTCACCTTGCCTTAGTTGTCGAAGATGCATGTGTGATATGTTTGCATAAGACACGCACGCTTTTTCTCTACTTTTATCGTGTGTTGTCCATGTCTCTTTCACACACGCACACACACTTTTTTCACTCACTCTCTCTCTCTCTCTAGTTAGGGACTCTGTCACGTCCATAAGCATATGGATGTTTTGAAAAGTCAAACCTCAGAAAAGTTTGACCAGGTATATGTGGAGAAAAACATTTACATCTGGAATGATCATTAGATTCATCACAACATGTACTTACTTCATACTATCATTTATCTTTGATATTGTAGATATAAGTAATTTCTTTATAAACTTGGTCAAAGTTTCAAAAGTTTGACTTAAAAAAATGTTGGAACTACATTATCGAACGGAGGGAGTAGCTCTTTCTCTCTCTCTGCTATCTCTCACAGGCCTCCCCTCTCACTCGAACTCTCTATACCGACGGATTATACGCTCACTGTGTCAGCGTATAGCTCTGTATATTGTTTAGTTGACCGGTCAACCAATCCACATGCTGCCTTGTCAGCTCGTGTTATGTATCTTCGTGTGCTGGCCCATGTGGCAGTGGGTGAAAATAAGTAAACTAGAGGCCCATCTGACACTCGGTGAAGTAAACAAAGTTGAAACCACTTGGGCTAGCACCCCGCACTCTAGTAAATTGAGGGCGCATTGAGGACAAACTTCTTGCGCGCGAAGGACGCACTCGCGCACAATTCACCACTGCGCGGCCGCATGCACAGAAGGACGCACTCACGCACACCCAGCACACAACACACACCAGCACACGTGTACACCGGCGTCGCCGCCGGTTGAGATGGACGGCGAGGCAGCCAACAAGAGGAGGCGGCTCGAGCCAAAACCGCATCCGGCGAACCTGGACTTCATCAGCAGCCTCCCCGACGAGATGCTGCTCGTCACCATCGGCCTCCTCCCCAGAAAATCTACCGTGCGGACCACCCTGCTCTCCCGGCTGTGGCGCCCCCTCTGGCGCTGTGTCCCCCTCAACCTCACCGTCGACAGTTGCCTCTGCGACGGGGATTGCAAATGCATGGCCGCAGTCTCCAAGATCCTTTCATCGCACCCTAGGCCAGCCAGACGCCTTGACATCCGCATGTTCAGTACCAACTGCAAGGCCCAACCCAAGTTCGACGAGTGGTTCTTATCCCCCGCCCTAGATCAGCTCAAGGAGCTCAGCTTTGAAGCTGGATGATGTCGCTCTCTGCCGCCATCCGCGCTCCGCCTCACGCCAATGCTGCGCCGTGCCAGCTTCAGCTCCTGCTATCTTCCCCAGATTAATGCCGCGCCCGCCCTTCTTCTCCATCAACTCAAGCAGATCGACCTCTTCGACGTTGTCATCTTGAAGAAGGCTATAGAGCACCTGCTCCACCGCTGTACTGCGCTCGAGTACCTTCGTCTTGAGCAGATCCACGGGTTCATAAGCCTCCACATCGCCTCAACGAATCTCCGATGGATTTATGTGTCTTGCTGGCCCCGCAACAAGACATCAATTGGGAAGAGATCACTCTAGTTGTTCCATGTTATGGTCATTGAGAATGCGCCTTTCCTTGAGAGATTGCTTGTATCGGATCTAGAAGGTCCACCAAAAATCAGGGTCATTGACGCGCCGAAATTGACAGCGTTGGTGTACTCGTCTGCCAAATTCTCCGAACTCTTTATTGGACCCGTAATCGTTCAGGTACAACACTCATCTTCTTCTCCGTCTTCTTGAAATTCACATTTTTTTAATTTCTTCTTGATGTATTTACGACCGTCTTCTAGAAAATGATTCCCACAAGGTTGACCCAGTCCATGCGCACAGTGAAGATCTTAGCACTAAAATCTATCGGCCCCAATCTGGATTAAGTTGTTGGATTCCTTACATGCTTTCCGTGCATGGAGAAGCTACTCATGAGGTTAAACTTCTTTCCTATAAGTAAACGGTAATCACAACGTAGCTCAATTTTTTTTTTAATTTTCCCAAATTACGATGACAAGTGTAGTGTTCAAAACTGCATCTACGCACTACACCGAAAGAAATGTTTTTAGTATTTTTTTTCACGTGATCACCTGCATCGTTTTTATGTTGTACTACTATAGTAGCCTAGGCTAGTCATAGTGGAAAGTAACTTAGACTACTCCAGTAACTCTATGGTTACCCTAAGAGCAAGTACTACCTCCGTCCTGGTTTACTCTTCCAATTTTGTAGTGAAAAAATATCACTAGTCAGCCAACCCTATCGTATGAGCGAATGATATTGGTACCTCTTGATGACACGGCAATCTTATGCAGCCATCTCCTCTAATATGTTCTCTTCTTTTTCAGATAAAAAAAGACCCGAAAGTGAAAAATGTGCTGCACTATAACAATCTCATCGAATGCCTTGATCTCCATCTTATAGAAATTGATTTGATCGACTAACGAGGCAGCACATCTGAGATTAAATTAGCCAGGTTCTTTGTTCTGGAGGCAAGTGTGCTCAAGGTAATGAGGTTTGGCGTTCTCTAGCGCAACAATGAATGGCGTGCTGATCACCGCAAGCGTCTAAGCCTAAATGACAAAGTCTCCGCAGAAGCTGAATTTGTTTTTGAAACATCAAGTGGCCAGAGACTCGAAAACTTATTTGCCCATTAGTGACTTGTCAGGGCGGTGGATTTTAGTTTGTACGATAATGCTGCATCCACCTGAAGTAATGAAAGTTCTTACGTAAACTTCCTAGTAATTCCCTCTTCGTAGGTGCAACATTACTCCTAACATTTGTAATATCAGTTTGAAACTTGTAATATTGCCGTGTCCTATTCCTGCGTTTTCAAAATCCTGTGAATCAAACAGGTCCTGTGTTGGTGATGATGTTGTGCCTCCCATCTTTCACCAATAGCCGTCGGATCTAGATCTGACGCATACAAACCAAGCTTCTCCATTTTTGCAAAAAGATGCCCGCACTTGTTCCCTATTTACAAACAACTCCTTGTCTCTCACAATCAGCCTTATCTCCTCCCCACCACATCTAGAAGTCCGTGGAAAAATCTGGCGTGATGGCCGCTGCCGGAGCCGTCCACCCCCAATCTTGGTGTTTCGTGCAATGCACGGGCATCTACGCACGGGAAATTATGTTGAACAGGGCTAGTTGTAAGCAGGCTAGCTCTACAGCATGATGATAGTGACTGCAGACGGTGAGGCTGACTATGGTATGCCGAACACAGCGCCTATACTCAGGTGTCATCTCCGGCGCAGGGTCTTGTCACTTCACTTTGAGGAGCAGCACGTAATAATTTGACCAACGGGTAGTACAATGCTAGTACTCCTACTACTACATTGGTAGTACTAGTACTAGTAGCACCACCGTTTGGATTTAGGAGTACTACCACATCCATCTTGATTTTAGTATTTGACTAGCAATATCTAGTAATGCATGTCACAAAAAATGTACTACTCCCTCTGTAAATAAATACATGGTGTTTTATTCCTATCGGCGAGAGAACTTAATGTTTTTTTGCTAACTAGAGTACTAATAGGATTACATGCAATGAACTAAACACCGCATGTCATGTTTGGTAGTCTCAAGTCATTGAAAGCATGCACGGCCCACATCTCTCATTGGTTGATATGTCACAAAATAAGAAACAAGGAGGGAGTTAATGCACCGTGCCTAAGTATTTTGGGATTGTTTGGTTTTCGTAAGGTGACTTACACAACATTTTTGTTTACATGCATTAACATTTTATTAGTTAAATCAAAGGTCAAACCTTGGCGCAAAATGCAAAGGGGACGAATAAACCAGTAAACATCAAACTTCTCTCGTTTGGCCCCAACTAGAGGTCCGATGAGATGACTATACTGCACCGGCACGGAGGGGGACGCAGCTTCATTGACTTACGGCAACTGCCTTTGGGTGAATGACACATGGGCCCAATGGGTGGCTGGCCCACCTATCATACAGCCAAAGGCAGGTGCAGTAGAAGGCCGAGGAGTAGTACGAAATCCTACGCACGTGCGCACATTAACCAAGGGCAAGAGTGTTCACTCGAATCGCAAGATCAGTTGACTAGAAGCTCAGCTAGACCCATGGAGGCGATGAGCGCGAGCATCAGCCGGCTGTGTTAGATGGTCCACGACGCCGGCCTGCGGCCCGGCACCGAGGAACGTCTCCAGGTAGTATCGCTTGAGGCTGCCAGGGTGAGGGGCCGCTTGGATGACAGCTTCGTCTCCTTGTTCGACGAGGTCCTCGTCGGTTTCCCCGACAAGTTCACCGTCGTCAAGAAGCTTGTGGACGACTTTGACGTAAGCCTCCAGCCGACGTGCCCAGGCTCTGCGATGCCCGCCACCCTCAATGGCCACTATGGTGACAACCTCTTCGACGCACTGGTGGCCCTGCGACTGCCCGCCGTCGTGCCGGAGAATGTCCACCTCGAGGTCGCGCTCGCCGTGCAGCGCCTGGCGTACCAAGACACCATCGACATAATCACCCACATCTATGCGCAAATCGTCCACAAGGACTACTACATGCAAGAGGAGGACGATAGGATGCTGGCCTTCTTGGACCGCAGGGCAACCTTGGACGACACTGTTCAGAAGCACGTTGAGCTCACCGCCAACGCCGCTGCTCCTCACACGTCGGTTGGTGACCCAGCGCACTAGGGCGTGAGGATGTCATTGATGGATCTATATGTATTTTTATCTTTCTGTCAAATCCATGTAGTAGTATATGATACTACAGTAATTATCTTACCTTTCACATCAACTTCATAATTTTCGTATGTACTCCATGCATTAACGGCGCCAGAACCAAACTTCTCATTACTCTAGGAAAAATCGTTATTTTCTATCTATCGGTTGCGCCATGGAGCAGAACCAAATTTTACAAGTTATGAGTTCAAAAGGAAAATCCTGCCATGTTCGCGTCGCATCCCCACACGGTTGGTCCGGCATGCCGCTCAAGCGGGAATGCGTGCGGTGTTGCATTTTCACTTACAAGTCGGACCGCAATTGAGCAAACCGACTATCGGCAAACCCCCACCCCGCCCACCGCGCGATGGCTGAGAAAACAGGAGGGAGAAGAAATGGCTGTAGCATGGACTCCAAGAAAATTGGTTTCAGATGGGACTCGTGTGGGTGGCGTGTGTCGTACTTCTAGACGTGAATGCTGCCCGTGCCACCCCACTATATCGAGCCTATATCGAGGTACGTAGAACAAATTTCCTGCTCCCTCAAAAAAAACCTGCAGTCCGTGCTCAGCCCTCCTCTATCTCTCTTCTCAGCCAGCCATCGGACGCGCGGCGCCCATCGTCTGTTTGCTCACATGCGGCCCCACATGTCACTGAAAACACAAGAGGACCAACTGAACCTGCACATCTTTCACCTCGACGCGCTGGTGATGAAAAACAAATGCAATAAAGATCTTTGGTGGCCGCTTTTCGAGTTACTCAAGAGTAGTAAGATTCTATTTACAGTTTAACCCAAGATGCACGTCTTGTGGCTTCAACTACCACTCTATTTTCTTTCATGACACGACCTGGATGCTGGATGTCCCACGTGTCGGCAAAAGGAGGAAGAACCCGACCAAATCTTCGGTTGTGCTCTCGGATTAGACTAGTTGTGCTAACTTAAAAAATTTATTGTGTACTCCCTCCGTTCCAAAATACTTGCCTTCCATTTGTCAAAAAATGGATGTACCTATATACTAAAACATGTCTAGATACATATATATTTTGACAAATAGAAGGCATGTATTATGCAACGGAGGGAGTAGAATGGATGCAAGTTTTTGTATTGGGAAGAAGAGTACATCCATATATTGATAGAGCGCAATTTCGTAGATGTTCTATCACTTTTAGCTAGCACAGAGGCTAGAGATGAGATTAGTGCACTTGTTGATACTCCTACTAGAATAGAGGCTAGACATGAGACTAGATGCGAGGAAGCAACGTCTACTTCTTTACACTCGAAGAAGAAAGAAGCACGCAAGATCGAGCCTCCGCAGATCAACAATGAATGCATCGAGAAGGCACTAATCCAACTTAGAGGAGTAGTAAAATGTATTCTTGTGGTTCTTGTTTTCTTTGGTCTTGCTTTTCTAGTCAAAATTATCGTTGGAGTTCGTGCAAAACGGAGGTCCATTTGGGGTCGTGCGTTGGAGTTAGCCTTCCAAGTGGGACCGTAGTTAAGGAAACGGACTATCGGCAAACCCCACCTTGCCCGTCGTGTGATGGCTGAAGTTAGAGAAACGACGAGGTTGAAGAGATTGCTCTAGCACGGACTCCAAGAAATAATATGGTGTCAGATGGATTTCGTGGTGGTGGCGTGTGTCGTACTCCTGGATGTGAATGCTTGTTCTAGCCCATGCCACCCTACTACTCCTACTACTTACTCCTACTATATACTACTAGTATCGAGGATTCGAGGTGCTGGTTATGTACAGCGAACACATTAACATATGGCTACAGTAAAAACACCCGCCCGACACGCGAAGCTAGTACAAATAGTGTACTACTATTGTTGATTGGCCTCATCCGGTAACTTGTTGCAATGCATGTACAATTATGTATTCATAAAATATCTTTTTGCCTCGTCGCACCACTCACTCAGAGAAGCGACTCAAAAGCCATTCATAAATTTAGTAAGTTTATCACAGGCATATCATTTTATTACATACAACAGGTCATCAACCCACATCGACAACGAGGATACATTATAAATACTAAAGTTTTCACCACACAACAAATAACAAGCAATGAAATGAACTTCAACTCAACCATTCCTCGGCGTTGGAAACACTTGCTTTGAACCACAAGTGATTCTCTAGGACAGGCCATCGATTGTCGATCTGGAAACCAATGCAGGATAGATCATCCAGGCTGAAGTGGCCTACTATATCAGTACCAGGGTAGGGAACCACCCAAATGTCCGAGTTATAGACACAATTGCTTCTCATAAATGGTACTGTTAACGGTGTGTCAACAGCAGTTGGATCTCCTTTCACCATCATCGGATAGTTTTGTCCAAGGAAGAGCGAGTTTTCTCCAAGACTATCAATTCTGTACCAGGGAGAAGGAGTTGGCGCTAGCACACTATTATCCATCCCGAATACCATGCAACGGGTGTTGGAATAGGTCCGGAGAGTGCGACCATGGGAGACTACACCTGCTTCCTTAGCAGTAACATCATTAGTGGGCTGTATACACACAAGAAGAGGTGATCCATCGGAATTAGTTGCCAGGCGCCACTGAGTACATAAGATCTGCTCCTCCTCATGCTCGTGATTATCACCATCGTCATCTCCCCCTTGGTTATAAAATTTTTCAAGTATAGGTGGTGGGATGTTCACAGGACCTTGGAAACACAAGAAGAAGGTTAATTAGTAAAGGGAAACTTGCTAACCCGCATGCATGTGGATGAAACAATTATAATTACGGTGGAAGACAAACGTACCGAAACTACAAGGATCCCATGCAAAAACAGTGCCACGAGTGGTGGCAGCAAACACAAGGCCCTCGGATTGAATTGCATCACAGTACTCATCCGTGTATAGAAACTGATTTTTGAGCAATATCCACCGAGTCGAACCACAAAGGACGGCAACAAGCTTGTCGAAGATAGCAACAACTTGATAGTTGTTGCAATTCCAAGAGCGGTTGGGAACTCGACAAATTGCTATCTTCCGTAGAAGACTGTCACCATGATCGTATTTGAACGTGTGTACAATACCGGTGTGCTCAACCTCTGGGCAGTGTGCTGAGATTTTTGGAAGTGGAACCCGGTCACGAGTGTAGACATTCACAAGTTCCCACTCGCAGTTGGACCCATTGTAAACAACCCAATCTCCATTTGCGCCTGCCCAAGCCTTGCCCTCAAGCATGGCATCTTAACATCATACGTATCATTATCAAGCGGCATCAACTGGCACAGGGCGAGGCCTCCGTCGTGCCGGCGCCAGTCATCAGGGTCACGGCGAAGAAGATAGGGGAGATCAAACCGCTCCTTGACTCTTGGGTTCTTTGTAATGATGTTATTAGTTGAGTCGAGAATGGGCCTGAACGAACCTGCCATGCTAGCCAAGGTGATGACATCACACCGATCAATGAGTTCCTCCACCACGTCATCTTTCAGATCGGGGCAAGAATAACGGGGTCGTTTCCGGCATGTTCCCTCCATGGAGAAGACGATCGAACAATGGCAGAAGAAAGGGTGAAGGGCTGAAGGAAAATGGAGGAGGGAGAGGAAGAGCGTGCGACAGCAGTTCCAAATCGAGAGGGAAAGGCAGAGAGTCGGTAGACGGTTGCGAGTTTGCTACGGTTCATGAAGAGGCGCCCTGGCCTACACGTCCGTTCGGAAATACTCCTACTACTCGCCATGGTCTCACTGATATGTTGGAATGGGACCACATGTCAACGAAACATGGTGTGTAAGTTCTCGTGCAAAATGCGATCTGGCTGCATTGGCCCGAGGTGCCACATTAGTTATCGACCTTTATTTTTTTAATGGCATGCCGATCAGTTTTGAAGCACGACTAACTGGTACTGTACACAGAGAAAATATAAACTACTCTACCACTACTCCACCTCTAGTACTAGTAGAATAAAAAAGATATATAGGCTGGAGCTTGAGCGCTTTCTTGCTAAGGGCTGCCCACTTGCTTCTCACACCACCACCCTCTCTCCAGATCTAAAAAAGACGGCCCCTCTCTCCCTCCTCATGGGTGGTCATAGATCCACCGGGGAATAAAAGGACGTGCAGCATTGATGCACTCGTCGTCGGCGAGCGAGGTCACACATTAACGACAAGGCCGTCCTCTCAGACCTAGCGCCCGCGCGGGATGGCCTCCGTCCCCAAGCTCGCTGCCGTAGTGTGTGCGGAGGACGACGACCATGAGTGAAGCCACTTCCCGCCGACCCTCAGGTATGCTACCTGTTTTCGAACCATAACCTTGTTCTATTGCCCCATCTGCCACGTCGTTGCATGTGGATCTTTTTCCACTCCACCATCTTCCCAATTTGCTATCCTCTCCTCTACTGGCCACGCAGATGAAAACCATAATTTGCACTATTAAAGGAAACCCTACTTCATGCAGACTAATCCATGTCTGGGTTGAATAAGGAAAGGAAGGGAGACTGTACTGTCCAAGAGAGTAGGCATCGAACCCGCATCTAGGTTGAAAAGGGGAAAATCAGTAGCTAAGGAACGAGTCTCGTGTCTCTTGGTTGAAGAAGGGTAGAAAGGCATGACAACGCAATGGAGAATGACCAGGTCGATCGGTTTGTTGTCCTCGCATAGGAAAAAGGTGGCTAAAGAGAGCAAAAATGGGACGTAATCCACATATGATGCCTGGATATTTGTTGCTCTGGGCAACCATACCTCCCTCACCACTCTGCATTCGTGGAGGTACATCGTACTGGTGCGCCCACTGTCTGAATGGGCCTCCCATGCTCTTATTGCCACTTTTTTGCTGTTAGTATAACGCCAGCAGTCAAGTCAAGCAATGCTACTGCTAAAGTGATGCCACATTTAACTAATGTCGCTCTCAGTCTAATGCCACCGATAAATTTAAGCAATGCCATTTAATGTCACTGGATTATTTCAGGGTTAGCTGTTGATTGTGGGTGTATTAAAGATTTTTCAGCTAAGGTATTCTAATGCTGTTGCACAACCAGTATACCAACGATGAAACTTGTTACTACCTTCAGATTTTTGCACTGTTAATGCTTATAGATTACATACCTCACTTTCGTGAGATAAGTTAATTTTTTGGTACAGTGTCACCAAAATGCCAAGGCACTGATGTCATTTTATTTTGGTTAAACTGCACAGACAATTATGAAGACAAGAGGAAAGGTCAAGAGTGGGCACCTCCTCCTCCGGCTGTTCTCTTGATTCATTCGATCAAGTTTTTATTTTGATCGATTATCAAGATTGGGATAGAAATTTTTAAGGTCCCCCCGAGTTTGAAATGATATTTACCTTGGAGGTACATGGTTTCCAATTTTTTATACTGTCATTAGTTAATAATGCTAGTTACCTTCAGACTTTTCTATTTGGTTTAATGCTCATGCACAGCTAGTATACCAATGCTGAAACTTGTTACCTTTACATCTTGTATTGTTAATTCTTATAGAAACCTTCCAGTGCTAGAGTTTATTGAAATATGTTCAGTAAAACCATTGTACTGTACCCTGTAATAAACTAACTACTCTACTGTTGCACTAGCCACTGGATTAGTGTATATTTGTAGTATTCGAATGGTGTTGCACTAGCGTATGGACATAAATAAAGTGTGGCAAGCTTTCCAAGATATGTGCTCAAGAAAACTACTACCTGTTGTTTTCGCAAAAAAAATAAAACTACTACCTGTTTTTCTAAATACTAGAAGTTTGGGTACTTTAAATTGAACCACGAAAACGTCTTATATTAAGGAACAAAGGGTGTAGAGTTCACTCAAATTATCCCGGTAAAGCTAGTCACGCCTTTGTTAAAATTAATGTTCATTATGTTATGGATGAGGTCTGTATGTTTGTCTCTAATGCCTGTCGACTACATACCTGACATCATGATGTAATGTTAAGTCATTTCCTTTTGTATAGTGTCACTGAATTGTCAAGGCGGTGATGGCATTTTATTTTAGTAGAACTACACAAAATTTTCTTAAAAGAAGAGGAAAGGTCAGGAATGGCTCAGTTTTTTAGAAAAAACTATGTATGCCTTCCTGACATCAGCCGCTATTGCTTTATTTATTCCTTCAAACAGGTGGTTAGAAACAGTCTTGCTACCTTTTCCCATTAAGAAATTGGAATGCTTATATTTGTGAGTCTATGCTTCAACTAGTGCCACTTTTAGAGTAATCACACTTTCAATATCTATGCAAATAGGGATGCTCGATTTTAGTGGAACTGCACAAAAAGTCCAATTGGTTCAACATTAGGAGCATGTTTTTTTCCAAACCTTTATATCCAATTGGTGGCACTATGAGCTGTTCATTACGAAGGTACATGGTTTGCTACTATCTTGCTACTCTTTTTGTACTGTCATTATACAGTAATACTAGTGGTTTGCATGTGAATTTATTGGCGGGGTGGACCTACATTGGAGGTGCAGGACAGGATTCAATGATTGGATGCTCAATTTTGGTTGTATCTATTTCACCTCTTCCATCACTGCGAACATGGATATCCTTGGTCTGATGAAGAATAGGCCCTATATTTCTGCTCTGAACCAGCAAATCAATTCCGTATGAAATTTTCCAGGGCAAAACATAACTGTATCAGATTGTCCAGTGCAGAACATGACAGATGCTAAGCGGAAGAGACATGTTTAAACCAAAAATACAAGGTGTGGTATATGTTTACTAGCTGCTTGATATTTTTGCAGACAAAGATGTCTGCCCGTTGCTATTTGTCAAACAAACAAAGTGTCCGCAATTTTGGTTAAACTGCACAAGAGAATAGTATAGTCACTGCATGCAGTGCCATTTGAAAATAGACACAGAAAGATTGGATAGTCACTTCATGGACTGCAGAAAAGTAGTACTGTACTATTTATTGGCCAACACTAGGTGCTTCATTGCTTTGGTCTGATTATACAATGGGCATCATTTTGCCTAATTTAAAGTTTATATTCCAAAAATAGTCTCGCGGTGTGATTGAGAGAAGACCAAATCATATTGCAGTGGATGTTCCTCCATCATGTGTGGTTCATTCTCATGGTTCCAGCTATTAGTGAAACCACTTACGTTTGCAAGAGGAATTGTAGACTTCACAAACAAATTTGTCTTTCAGTCTGTACTGAATGTTGGCCAAGAGAAGCATCCATGTTAGTAGGAAGAACATATGTTTTTTCTAGATCTCTGCTTTTGGAGCTACATATTTGTATATGATCTGTGAATCATTGAGATGCATTAACATGTTGATCTTATATATGGGAATCGTACTAGTTAGTTTTAGTTGCGACGCAAGATCTGAAGTGGCTGATCTTTGCTTTTGGAGCTACATATTTGTATATGATCTGTGAATCATTTAGATGCATTAACAGTTACTTATTTCTGTTCACTCAGTGTTTAGAAGTTACTGATCGATCACTAGCTAGCCTACAAATGCGCTCCTGGCAGTTTTATTTGCGACGCAAGATGCGAAGTGGCAGTTTTTTGAATAAAAATGCCTACCTCGGAAGAAACTGACAAGCTACACTATCGATCCTACACGGATAAAAATGCCTACCTCTGAAGAAGTTTAAGCCTAACTAATTCTGTGAGCAAAGCAGCAAGACCAAGGCATGGCAATAATTAACGGCATGCAGAAGTTTAAGCCTAATTAATTCCAGCGATTTAAGTGGCTGCATGCGTGCCCTCGGGTGCGACTCGTTGCATGCTGCTTCGCATACTGCATGCGAGTGATTCTGAGTGCCTGCATGCAGCTGGCCGTAATTAAGGCAGCTAACTGGTGCGAAAAAAATATGCTTTAATTGTTACGGGCTTTTTAAATCCGTGGAATCATTATTGACAAGGAGGGAGATGATTCGAGTGCACTCGTTTGACCGCCATGCCGGCGTGCGACCCAGACGGGACGAGACGGCACAATCATAATTTCAGTTTCTCTAGTTTTCCACGGCAGGCTGGCGCGCTAAGCCATTATGCATTGAATTCCGATGACCGTCGCGCTACCTTCCGCCTATAAGTACTGCTTCCCAGCCTTCTCCGGTGCCACCATGACCCAACTTGCCATATCCTAATAAACCCCCACCAGCCCGACGTCGCTCGCCACGTCCGCCATGACCCCGCCCATCCGCGGTAGGCGACGCCGGAGGCGGTCACCGTCGGAACTAGTGTTCGGGTTTTCACCGGAAGGCAGACAGAGGGAGGAGGCATTCTATCTGTCTTTAGATGGCAATGCGGAGATCGAGGAGTTGTTGGAGCGCGACCGCATGGCGGAGGAGCAGGAGTTTTTGGAGCGCGACCGCCTAGCGGAGGAGCAACGTATCGCCGATTTGCGCCGCCAGCGGGACATGGAGCAACAGCGCACTGATGCTCTGAGTCGCGAGCAGAGCGCCCGCAACTGGGCCGACTACATGGAGGCCGGCGCCCGGTAAATAGCCCTGGAGGCTGTCGGGCACACACACGTTCGCGACGCTGATTTTTACTACCAGCTCGTCAAGTGGGTTTCCCGCTTGGAAGCCGAAGCTTCAGTGGACCACGCCGGCATGGAAAGGGCCAATGCGCGCGAGCAACGCACCCTATCGCACCTCTTGCAAGTCTGAGGCGAGGTGCATGACGCTGGTGCCGGTGTTTAGCGTGTACCACAGATGGCGGTCGGCATTGTCTAGTTAGCTAAGAGTAAGTTAGTACTTGTACGCTACTAGAGTATTAGTGGGAGTAGATAGTTAACTTGGCTATGATGGTTGTCAACGTGGAAGTTCAGTACTCTATATGTGGATCAGACCTGTTACTTTGCTCTGAATGTTGAACTTTCCGTTTGAACGTATGGAATGGGCTGTTATTTTTTAAATGGGTTGTATTTGTCCTCCACGGGTTTAGAGGCTGACTTGTGGGCCTAGCAAGTTGATGCGTACACAATCAGGAGATGATTGTACGTGGAGAGGATGACAGCAGGGACCCGCCAAGGTCATGGCAGTACACAAGCAAGTACCTCCTTATTTCAAGCCAATAAAAAATGGCTCCTCCTAGTGGATTTCTGACATCTGGGTCCCATGCCATTGTCAACGTAGTCAATAAACGAGAGAATTGCACAACAAGCGGCTAACACCAGGGACCCAGCAGCTCGCCTAGTTATTTTTGTTTTGGGTTAAATTGATAAATGCCACTCCAAATCTGGTGTATCCGAGAAATGCCACTGCAATTTCCAAACATTGAAAAATGCCATTTCATGCCATTTCTAGTGGCATTTTTCGAAGTCTGGAGTGGCGTTTTTCAAAGTTTGCAAACTGCAGTGGCGTTCTTCAAAGTTTGCAAAAATTGCAGTGGCATTTTTCAAAGTTTGGAAATTGCAGTGGCATTTTTATGAAATGCCATAATTGGAGTGGCATTTATCTAAATTTTTTTTGAGACGGAAGCAGGGTGTCGACTGGGCTGTGCAGGACACTCTGGCCTGTCTAGACAACCTTTTATTTTATGTTTACAACAGACCAGCCCAGCAGTTTTTTTTCTTTCTGAAAATGGCTAGCCCAGTTTTTTTGTGATTTGTCAAGTAAGTCGCTTTATTAGGCCTGTTGGGCTACAAATCTTTCGAGACGAGGAGAGCTTCATTCGGCTGGCCGAGAAAATGGCCTATCAATAATGAGAAATGGGCTGTATATTTTTAAAACACATCAAACCGGCAATTAGATTCAAATATCTTTTTTCCATTTCGAGGTTTTAAATTACATTGATTTTTATGCATGGACAATTTATTGGATTTTATATTGATATACATTTATTTTTAAAATCAGTCTGAATGTGACTCGAAATTTCGGGATTAAAAACACTTCAGACTGCACCGACATATGCAAAATTTCGTATAATTTTTTAACCGTGGCCACAATATGGGCTGTAATGCTAATAAAAAGAATATGGGCTCCAAAAAAACCAGTAAGAATTAGCAAATGGGCTGTAAATTATTTGAAATAATGGCAGATGGGTTGTATGCTGTTTTCCACAGATTTGAGGCTTTCCACAGATGGCCTGTATACTGTTGGATGTCCATCCAACGGCCATCGTGCTTCTTCAATCTCTGCTCTTCCTGCTCCAGCCGCTCAAACAAGCACCGGCGGGACTGCCTGCTCCCTCCTCCCCGCGGCCGGCCGTGCTGCCGCGTAGGCCTCACCGCCCCACCGTACTCCCATCGCTGACCTAGCCATCCCTCTACTCACCCACACCTGCTGTTATTCTCCGGCGGCGGCAGACGAACCAGTAAACCCTCGTACAGTCATACTCCCCTCCGCGTGGGAAACAAAAACAACTGCCGAGTCTTCCCTACCTCCGTGTCATTCCCTTCCTAGGCCTCGCCGTCGTCCACCGCCCTGGTGCTCTCGGCGTGGCGTGGTCAACGACCTACATGCATCTGAAGTGGACTGTACGTGGAGAGGCTGACAGCTGGATCCTCGGCCGCACGCAAGGAAATGCCTCCTTATTATGCGCAAAATAATGATTCCTCCACCTGACATCTGGGACCCACCGAAAGGGCCTCTATATTTCGCGAATAAAACGTTACCGCCGCTGACAGCTCGGACCCACCAGCTATATCTTCGCACGCAAGGAAGTGCCTCCTTATTACGCACAAAAAATGAATACTCCCCCTGATAGCTAGGACCCAGTATAGTGGGACTACTAAGTTGACGGGGACGAAGGGCTTTGTTAGCTTAGTCAATATGCAGGATTCTAGCTCGACTGACCGTATGATGTCCATCCAACGGCCGTAGTGTTTCCTCAACCTCTGGTCTTCTTGCTCCAGCCGCCCAAAGCAGCGCCGGTCGTGCCGCCTGCTCCTACCTCCCGTGGCCGGCTGTGCTGCCACGGAGGCCTCACCGTCCCCATACTACTCCCACCGCTGGCCAGCCACCCCTCCACTCCACTCATCCACACCTCCTATTATTCTGCGATGACGGCAGCGCAGCCAAACCAGTGAACCCTCGTACTCCTCTCCGTGTGGGCATCCACTGCCGCGTCTTCCCCGGCTTCGTGTCGTCCCCTTCCTAGGCCTCGCCATCGTCCACCGCCATGGTGCTCTCGGCGTGGCGTGGTCAATGTGGTCAATGACCGAATTCCATCAGAAGAATACTGTACTTGGAGAGGCTGACAGCTGGGTCCATGGCAGCCGCAAGGAAGTGCCTCCTTATTACGCGGAAAATAATTATTCCTCCACCTGACAACAGGGACCCATCGAACGCCCACCAGTATTTCGCGAAAAAACCTTTGCCCCTGGCTGCTGGGACCCACCCGAGGGCCATCGTATTTCGTGAAAAAAACGTTCCCCCTGCTGTCAGCTCGGACCCACCGGAAGTGCCTCCTTATTACGAAAAAAATGAATACCCCCTGCTACCTGGGACCCACCTTGGTGGGAGGCTGACTTGTGGGTCTAATAAGTCGACGGGGACGGAGGGCTTTTTAAACTTAGTCAATATAAATGATTCTAGCTCCAGTGACCGTACGATGTCCATCCAACGGCCGTAGTGCTTCTTCAACCTCTGGTCTTCTTGCTCCAGCCGCCCAAAGCAGCGCCGGTCGTGCCGCATGCTCCTGCCTCCCGTGGCCGGCTGTGCTCCCGCGGAGGCCTCACCGCCCCCTACTATTCCCACCTCTGGCCAGGCCCTGCGACGACGGCAGCCTCACACCGCAGCCGAGCCAGTGAACCCTCGTACTCCTCTCCGCGCGGGCTTCCACTACCGCGTCTTCCCTGGCACCCCGTCGTCCCCTTCCTAGGCCTTGCCGTCGTCCATCGCCCTGGTGCTCTCGGCGCGGTGTGGTCAACATGGTCAAGGAACGACTTCCATCAGATGTGGACTGTACGTGGAGAGGCTAACAGTTGGGTCCACGGTTGCAACAAGGAAGTGGCTCCTTATTACGCGGAAAATAATGATTCCTCCACCTGACAGCTGGGACCCACCGGACGAGCCACTGTATTTCACGAAAAAATGTTTCCCCCTGACTGCTGGGACCCATGAGCTACATCTTCGCACGCAAGGAAGTGCGTCCGGACAAAAAAATGATTCGCCCCTGACTGCTGGGACCCACCAGCTACATCTTCGCAGGCAAGGAAGTGCCTGGCAATCGGGACCCACCTGGTCGAAGAGTACGTAGCATTGTCATTCTGGTCGTGAACGTGTACGTACATATATACTGGTGGATGTAGAGGCGCGCACGTGTCGTAGTAGAGGCGCGTACATGTCGTAGTAGAGGCGCACACGTAGCATGTACACGTACGTACAGCGACCAGGGTGCAAGAGAGAAAATACGGCCACGTATGTGTACATACAGGCGGGGTCTCAAACGCCTACTCGCGCATACGTACGGCCAGGGCTCGTGTACATGGCTGGGTCGGAATGGAGAAACAACGTCGTCGTCATGTTCATGGGGAGGCAATGGAATGCGTCGTGCTCATGGGGAGGCAACGGAATGCGTCGTGGTCATCGGGAGGCAACGGAACGCGTGGGAGCCAACCGGCTGGGTCGGAACGGAATGCGTGGTCGTGTTCATCGAGAGGGCTTGGACGGAATAGGCGATGGAAACGAGGCCTGGCGTACCGCACAACGGAGGAAACGGCCTTGTGTTCGACCGGCCACGTTCGAAACGGGGGTCCTGTTGATCGAGAGGGGTGTGGCGTACCACAAAACGGAGGAAACAGACCTCCTACGGTCGAAACGGGGGTCCTGTTGATCAGGAGGGGTGTGGCGTACCGCAAAACGGACGAAACGGACCTCCTACGGTCGAAATGGGGGTCCTGTTCATCGAGAGGGGGTGTGGCGTACCGCAAAATGGGACTCCACGGGATACTGTTCATCTCCACCGTCGACCTCCTCCAGCCTCCATGGGCTCCTGTTCATCCAGCCTCCACCGCGCGCTACTCCACCGGCTACTGTTCAACCACCCCTCCACCATCTACTGTTCATCCAGCCCTCTACACCACGGGGTCCTGTTCAACCACCCCTCCACGGGCACCCCTCCACCGTCTACTATTCATCCAGCCCTCCACCACACCACGGGGTCCTGTTCATCCAGAGGCAACGCCACCGCTCACTATTCATCCAAACCTCCTCGCAACGCTCACTGTTCATCCTAGAGGCAGCATCGATCGGCTTCAGTTAGCAGCAGTAGCGAAGGAATCGCTGGACCGGGTTCAGTTAACAGCCATCGATCGATCGCTCGGGTTCAGTAACACGTAGCCTGCAGTGCAATCGCTTGGGTTTAGTTAGAACCCAACGCCTCGCTCGGGTTCAGTTAGAGCCAACGCCTCGCACACACGTGCGTACGTGTAAGAGAGAAACGCGCATCTCTCGGCCCCCGACCTCCCGCCGTAACTGAGAACTCCCCGAAATTCCCCCCCTCGCTTCTACAATGGTTTTTTCCGTCATGGACGGCCCAAAGAATGTCATGCAGCTGCGTCTCCGGCCCGCCCAGGACGAAAAGCCCACAAAATCTATGATGATACTGGGTTTTGACACAATTATCGTCATAGAAGTGTCATATGTATGACAGAATTTTTTTCGTTAAGCCCAAAATGTCACGGATGTCTTTTTTTGTAGTGAAGTACATCTTGGTACTTCCCGGATAAATAGAGAGAGGGGTGTCATGCGCTTCTTTCATCACCTCCTCTATCATAAACTCGAATCATGGTACCACAATGCAATCTCTGAAGTATAAGGTTCCATCTTCACTAAGTGAAAAATCTCTGGATTTCTCTAAGGCAACATCCTTTTTCATCCGATCAACATGAGCATCTTTGGCTTGAGCAGACTTAATTGCTTTCAAAAGAGTTGGTTCCAAGACAAGGTTATTCAGAGAACCCTGTGGAACTAGTTGAAGGTTCAGCTTGCATAGCTCTTCATAAAGGCGGGGTTGAGCCTTGTAGACCATGTGGTTATTGCAATAACACTTACGGCTCAGGGCATCGACCATTACATTAGCCTTACCAGGGGTATAGGATATACCGCAGTTGTAGTCCGCAATAACTTCCATCCATCGCTGCTGATGGAGGTTCAGATCTGGCTGAGTAAACAAATACTTCAGACTGTGATGATCAGTGAAGATCTCGCAACGATTACCGAGAAGGTACTGCCGCCATAGCTTCAGTGCATAGATAACCGCAGCAAGCTCAAGGTCATGAACTGGGTAGTTCTCTTCGTGAGGGCGCACTTGACGGGAGGCATAAGCAATCACTCTGCGCTCTTGCATTAGGACACAGCCTAATCCTTGTCATGAAGCGTCGCAATAGATGACGAAGTCCTTGCAAGAATCAGGGGAGCAATCACTGGGGCAGAAGTCAGCTTGTCCTTGAGTGCCTGGAAACTTTCTTGACACTTTTCAGTCCAATCAAACTTAACGCCTTTGTGTAGCAGATTGGTCAGTGGCTTGGCGATCTTGGAGAAGTTCTCGACAGAGCGGCGACAATAGCTGGCTAGTCCGAGAAAGCTTCTGACTTGCTTGACAGTCTTCGGAGGGGTCCAGTCAAGAATAGCCTAAACGCGCTCTGGGTTGATGACAATACCATCCTTGGAGATGACATGACCAAGGTAAGTGACTTCGGGTAACCAGAATTCAAACTTGGAATACTTAGCATAAAGTTGATGTTCTCGAAGCTTCTCTAGAACAAGACGAAGATGTTCGGCATGTTCTTCTTTATTCTTCGAATATACCAATATATCATCCAGATAGACTACAACGAACTTTTCGAGGTAATCCATGAATATATAGGTCATCAGGCGAGAGAATGTGGCCGGAGCATTGGTGAAACCAAAAGACATGACGGTGTACTCATAAGAACCATAACGAGTGACGAAAGCGGTCTTTGGAATATCCTCTTCACGAACACGGATCTGGTGGTAATATAACCTCAAGTCGAGTTTAGAGAATATCGATGAACCAGCTAGTTGATCATACAGATCATTGATCCGAGGAAGGGGATATTTGTTCTAAATTGTAGCTTGGTTGATAGGACGATAGTCTTGGACCAAACGATTCGTTCCATTCTTCTTCTTCACAAAGAGGGAAGGTGCTCCCCAAGCTGAGGAACTTGGACGAATGAATCCACTGCGAAGAGATTTATCGATTTCCTCCTTAAGTTCAAGGAGCTCATGAGGTGGCATCTTGTAGGGTCGCTTGGCGATAGGAACGGTGCCTGGTTTCAAATCGATGACGAACTCGACATCCCGGGCAGGGGGTATTCCTGGAAGTTCTTCCGGGAAGACATTGAGGAAGCCGCAAACAACTAGAATCTTTTAAATTCCCTCAAGAGGTGATGCGTTCAACGCATTCAACGCATAATGTCGTGCTTCGGCGTTTTGAACAATCTGAGCATGGTGGCTTACTATCTCATAGGAAGGATGTAGGAGATGAACGACTTTGGTGGCACAAACAATAGAGGCAGTATGTGCTTTCAACCATTCCATTCCCAGAATGAGGTCAATGTTGGAAGACTCCAGAATAATGGGAGAAACATGAAATTCCAACCCTTCAATTTCAACGGGGACATCGTGACCAATCATGGTAGTTCGACACTGACCAGCAGGGGTGCGTACCACAATCAGAGTGTTCATGGGCTCGCATCGAATGTCGTGTGCATATGCAAAATTGTCTGACATGAATGAATCGGATGCTCCTGAATCAAATAAAACAGGTGCTAGTACTGAATTAACAAGGAGAGTACCCATCACATTGGCGGGCTGGTCTTGAGCTTCATTCATATCAACATGATTAGCTCTACCACGACCATAAGGTCTGGCATTGTTGTTATGGGGCTGATTGTTACGGCCAGTTGAAGGCAGAGCTAGCTGGTTCCTTTTCTGATTGCACTCTTTGGCAAGGTGACCTGGACGGCCACATCTGAAGCACAGACCATCATTGGGATTGGTAGCCGGCGCTTGGGGTGGTACAACTCGAAGAGGCTGCCTCGGCGGTGGAGGAGGCAGACAAGGTGCAACATAGGTCTGTCTTGGTGTAGGTGCAGCTAGACGATACATGTTATGGGGAATCCATATCCGACGCTTCTGCGCCAACGGGCCCGAAGATGAGCCAGTGTCACGGCTGCGCCAAAGGGATCCCTGGTGTTCCTGAAGACCAGACTCAACTTGAATAGCCTTGTTCACCAAGGTGGCAAAGTCGGCAAAGTCATGAATGAGCAGTGCTAGATTGATATCAGGGTGAAGTCCATCATGAAACTTCTGTTGCTTACGAGCATCAGTTGAAATGTCTTCTTCGGCATAATGTGACAAGTCCAGAAATTCCCACTGATAAGCATCTACAGACTTGTTGCATTGGGTGAGGTTGCGGAACTCGCGCTTCTTCTTGTCCATGGTTCCTTGAGGAATGAAGCGGGCACAGAAAGCATCTTGGAAATCCGGCCAAGTGATGACTATTCCAGTAGGCAGGATATGCATGTGGCTGTCCCACCATTGAGCAGCGGGACCCTTTAGAAAGAAAGATGCAACGGTGACATAGCTAGCAGGGGCCACACTAGCAGACTCCATTTCATACGTGATGTCGCGTAGCCAGTCATCAGCATCAAGGGGTTGAGTTGAGCTGTGGTAAATAGTTGGGTTGAGAAGCATGAAGTCCTACAGAGTTACTAGGGTTGGCTGTTGATTCATGTTCAGATGAGGAAACTGAGCCATCATTCCTTCCATGAACTGACGGTTCAGCTCAAATTGTTGCATCATTCCAGCAAAGAATTCGGGCGGTGGTGGAGCGTTGCCACCACGGCCACGACCAGCGGGCCTAACCATCCTACTAACATGTAATAGGGGGTAGTCCAGCATTGAGCATTTGGAAAGACAAGGATCATTCATGATGGAACATGCATAATGAAAGAGGTACGATGGATACCACTTCATAGTCAACACGACAGTGTGTGTACTATTTAGAATACTATTCTAAGAACTATGGCTTATCCAACTTTGGGGTGAATGTGGTCACGGGATCCTAATGTCAGAGTTAGTAAATTTGTTTAACCCAAATGGAAGAGAGATCAGAATCCCAGAGTATAGACGAGGAATAAAAGATCCTAATACCACCCATATGGCGACGTGGGCCCGTAAGCCACACAACCAATGTTAGTAAAAGTTTTTTAGTGAGTAGACTCAACTTCGGCCAAGGAGTTGGAAAGGGGGCTACCTACAGGCAGTCGGCTCTGATACCAACTTGTGATGCCCTCGATTCAATCATACACTAATCATACACGCAAATGTGTATGATCAAGATCAAGGGATCACGGGAAGATACCACAACACAACTATAGACACAAATCAAAATAATACAAGATTTATATTACAAGCCAGGGGCCTCGAGGGCTCGAATAAGCTCGAATACACAAGAGTCAGGGGAAGCAACAATATCTAAGTACAGACATAAGTTGAACAAGTTTTCCTTAAGAAGGCTCGAACAAAAGCATCTACGATCGAAAAGTCAAGGCCTCCTGCCTGGGAGCCTCCTAACTACTCCAAGTCATCAACGGCCATCACGTAGTAGTAGGCACCCTCAGGGTAGTAGTAGTCATGATGGTGTCGTCTAGCTCCTGGGATCCGTCATCTGGTCGCAACAATCGGGTATGGGGGAAAAGAGGTAGCAAAGCAACCGTGAGTACTCATCCAAAGTATTCGCAAGACTTACATCAGATCTAAAGTAAGTACGCATTGGTATCAAATTCAAAGGGTTGTATCTGTGGACTGAACTACAGAATGCCAGAAGGGAAGGGGAAAGCCTAATCCTATCAAAGACTAGCATCTTCAACATCTTCAGCGGTCTTGCAGCATTAGAAGAGTGCAGACTAGCATAAAGTAAAGTAGTAGTAGTGTTATCAACCACGGCCAGAGATCCTTTCTCGACTCCCTGTGAGAAAGCAATCCTAGAGCCATACTATCCATTTCTTATACACAATTCATTTCTCATCACAAGTATCCAATTCTACTTGTATCAATCGGGATACAACTCCAAGTGTCTGTTACCATAGGACAGGCTATCGATAGATGTTTTCTTCCCTGCATGGGTGCACCAACTTACCCACCACACTCGATTAACTCTGGCCGGACACACTTTCCTGGGTCATGCCTGACCTCGGCCAAACAATACGCTGCAACACGACCTAGGCTTAATAGAGAGGTCAAGCACGCCGGACTAAACCTATGCCCCCAGGGGTCTTGGGCCATCGCCCCGGGAACTCCTGCACGTTGGGTGGGTGGCCGGTGAGCAGACCTAGCTACCTCCTTAAAAAGGTAGGAGCTTACCAGTCCAACCCGGCGCACGCCGCTCAATTGCATGACGTCTATTAAGCTTTGGCTGATGCATACGACGCAGAACGCCCATACAATGCCCACGTGATGGTTAGTGCTATCAGGCCAGAGCCCCTCGGATCAAATATCCAAACCGTTAGTGCGTTGGCAGTGTGGTCACGAGCAGAGACTCACGAAAGATGTGACCCCGTCGCCCCGTCTCGAGTACTTGCGGCAAGGGCTAAGAATGCCCGTCCACGCCTCGTAAGTATCTCGCGGGCACCTTCCAGGTCAACCCGACTCCACATCACTCGTTATTAAGCTCGCCTGGGTACCCCTCAGGGCCGACCCGTCTTTAGTAATCTGGTTCAGTGTAAAGTCATAGTAACCATAGTAACTAGGTATTAACACCAAGGGGAAAACCCGAGGAACCACCCCCAGTGAATTCCACTCGATGTAATCATCAAGGTGAATGTAAGAGGATCCACCCTTGAGGTTCACACTTGAGGGGTTGCACGAAAGAGCTGTATCGGAAGTGGTTAAGGAGGAAATCACCCTCGATGACCACGACCGGATAGCTACACTACAGAGATCTCATCAGGAGTTATGTATGAGGTTCCACCCTCGGTACTCGATGGTAACTCTGCAGAGTCGAGCAACAAAAGGGGAAAGTGATGTGCGGTGCCGGGGCCTGGTCTTCGATGATGAAGCAGGGGCAACAAGGACAAGGTGGGGGTCACTGATGGATCACTAACCAACCTATACTAAGCAGTTTAGGATAAGCAGGTAAGGTAACAATAAGCAGGTAACAAAAACAGGCTATGCATCAGAGTAGGATCATAGAGAAAGCAGTAGAAGTTCTAATGCAAGCATGAGAGGGAAAGAAATGGGCGATATCAGAATGCTCAAGGGAGGGGGGGTTTGCGTGCCTGGAAGCTCTGCTGACAAAGAAGAAGTGTCGTCGACGTAGTCGATCACAGGGGCAGCATCGGTCTCGGGGTCTACCGGAGGGAAGAGAGGGAAGAAACAGTAAATACAGAGCAAACAATGCATGACAAGGCATAACATGGTAACACACAATGCTAGGAGTGTTCTAACATAGTGCTGCACGATACAGGTGAAGGGGGAATTCAACCAGGAAGGCATAATACCTGTGTCAGACAGATGACCTGAGGCGAAAGTTCCATGTTCAGACAGTTAGAGGCATCTGAAAGGAAAATGGATCACGCATTTGGATTTGTTTTGTTTTTCTGAGCAACTTTCATGTAGAAAACATTTTCATCCGAGCTACGGTTTAAATTCTATGAATTTTTAAAGATAAAAGTATTTTCTGGAATTATTTATATTAACAGAAAAGGAAAAATGATGTCAGCATGATGTGTTGATGACGTCAGCAGTCAACAGACTCGTTGACCAGGTCAAACCTGACCTGTGGGTCTAGTGGGACCCACGCGTCAGCCTCTGTTAGTCTAACAGTGCATTAAACTAACAAATCTAGGTTAATTAGCTACTGGACCCCACCTGTCAGTGACTCATTGGTTAACTAATTATTTTTATTTATAAAAACATTTCAATTAACTTAATTGTGCGGTGGGGCCCGCTTGTCAGTGACACTGGGCTGCCTAGTCAGCAGTTGACTGGGTCAACCCAGTCAACTAGGGCCCGTGGGGCCCACTAGCAGTGAGCCAGGGGTGGGGCCCGGCCATCCAGGTTGGTGGAGGCAGGCGCCTCGCCGCCGGCGATGCTAGGACGCGGCGGAACCGCTCGGGCCTCATCAGAAAACGTCTAGAGGCAGTCGTTTCACGTGCGCAAGGGTGCGTTCGAACGGGTGAACAACGCTGCGTCGAATGGTGGCAGAGGCACGACCGGACTTGGCCGGAAACGGCGCCGGTGATGAGGTTTGTGGCGGAGTGGCTACGGTCGACGGCGGAAAAGATGCTACGGCGTGCTACGGAGCAAAAGGAAAGGATGGGGAGGATCTACACGGAGCGGCGAGTCCAACGGGCACAACCCCGTGAACAAAAGGTCACCGGAAGCACGCCGGCGGCGAGCGGAGGCGGCAACGTGTTCAGGCGCAAGCAGAGCGGCGGCTACGAGAGCTCAAGAGGCCAGGGGATCGAGGCGAGAGGATGAGGGGCTCACCGTGCGGTGCAAGAAAGGCCCGTGGGAGGTTTAGGAGCTGTTGTGCAGTGGATCGACGCCGGTGAGCTCCGGTCATCCAAAGTGGAAGACGAGCCGGGGAAGCGTTCGGGGCACCCTATGTCCTGCGGCTCGTCGGGGAAGCGTAGTCGAGGGAGGCGGAGTGGTTGGACATGATGGCACATCAAGGAGGGGCCGGTGGCTACGCGGGCGAGTAAACGGAGGAGACGGCAGTGGCGGCCATGGCGGAGAGGGGAAGCAACAGCGCCTGGGGGAAGGGGGGTCTGAGTGGGGAGGTGGAGAGGGAGCGCAAGGGGGAGTGGGCAAGTGGGGAGGGAGCCCGAGGCGTCGGGGCTGCCCTTATCTCCTCGTCGATGGCGAGGTGGTCCGGCGGCGACCGCGCCCATGGTCGCTCGAACAGGAAGGCCACCGGGGCGGGGGGGGGGGGGGGCTGGGCAGGTTCTGTGGGTTAGGTGGACCGGCCCAGGTGGGTTCGTTCTAGGGAGGGGTTTCCTCTTTCCTCACCCTTTGCTCTTTTTTCTTTTTCTTTTTTAAAGCATTTCTGTTTTAGCTATTTTAGGCCACATAGGCATTTTGCAAAAACATTGGTTCACCAATATTACCAGGAGAATATTTTACACATGATGAACATTTTAGTTTTCATGTTTGAGCATTTTTGAAATTCACACACATTTGAAATTGATTTCAACTGGAATTTGAAATGGAATATTGATTAAAGTGGCTATGCACTGTTATAGCAAAATGATTAGCTTGATCTCTGGGATTACTGTAGCTTCATTACATGGGGTGTTACAAAACTTTTCTTAAGAAAGTGCGTCCTAGGAAAATTTCCTTAAGAAACTACTTCCTAAGAAAATTTCTGTAAGAGACTTCTTAAGACAATGAGACAGAAGAAACTTTTTTTAAGAAACTTCTTATGAATGTTTCTTCCAAACAAAATTTTCTTAACGAAGTTCTTTAGCAAATGTGTCGGAAGATATTTATCTTAAGAAACTTCTTTACCAAATGATTCCTAAGAAAATTTTCTTACTAATCTTCTTAATAAAATGCGTCAGAGAAAACATCTCTTAAGAAAGTGCTTCCAAAGAAAATTTTCTTAGGAACATTCTTAAGAAAATGCGGCGGAATAACCTTTTCTTATGAAACATCTTAAGAAAGTGCTTCCTTAGAATTTTTTTAAGAACCTTCTTTAGAAAATGCACTGGAAGAAACTTTTCCTAAGAAACTTCTTAAGAAAGTGCTTCTGAAGAAAATATTCTTAATAAACTTCTTTAGAAAATGCGTTGAAAAAACTTTTCTTAAGAAACTTCTCAAGAGAGGGCTTCCTAAGAATATTTTCTTAAGAATATCAATAAAAATTTCTTAAGAAACTTCTTTAGAAAATGTGTTGGAATTTTTTTTCTTAATAAACTTTTGAAGAATGTCCTTCCTAGCTTAAGTTTCTTAAGAAACTTTTTTTAAAAATGTGTCGAAAGATACTTATCTAAAGAAACTTCTTCAGCAATTGATTCCTAAGAAAATTTCCTCACTAATCTTATGAAGAAAATGTGTCCAAGAAAATTTCTCTCAAGAAAGTTCTTAAGAAAGTGCTTCCTAAAAATTTCCTTAAGGACCTTCTTAAGAAAATACGGCGGAATAAACTTTTCTTATAAAACTTCTTAAGAAAGTGCTTCCTAGGAAAATTTTCTTAAGGAATTTCTTTAGAAAGTGCATCGAAAGAAACTTTTCCTAAGAAAATTCTTAGGGAAGTGCTTCCGAAGAAAACTTCCTTAAGAAACTTTTCCTAAGAAACTTCCTTAAGAATCTTCTTTAGAAAATGTATCGGAAGAAACAATTCTTAAGAAACTTCTCAAGAGAGGGCTTCCTAAGAAAAGTTCCTTAAGAAACATCGTAAGAAAATGCGTCAGAAGAAACCTTTCTTAAGAAACTTCTTAAGAAAGTTCTCCCAAAGAAAATTTCCATAAGAAACATCTTTAAAAAGTGCTTCCTATGAAAATTTCCTTAAGAAACTTCTTAAAAATTGCTTCCGAAGAAAATTTCCTTAAGAAACTGCATAAGAAGAAACTTTTAGTAAGAAACTTCTTAAGAAAGTTCTTTCGAAGAAAGTGCTTCTCTGGTTCAGTAAGCAAACGCCTCGCTCGGGTTCAATTATAGCGAACACGGCTCGCACAGCGCGCGTGTACGAGAGAGAAACATGCAACAACATTGCATCGCTCTGCCCCGATAACCCACCGTAACCGGGAATCCCCTAAAATTTCCTCGCCCTTGCTTCTACCATAATTTTTTCCATCATGGGCGGCCCAAATAATGTAATGAGGTGCGTCTTCGGCCCGCCCGGGACGAAAAGCCCATTTGCTGTCATGATTTTGTCTCATAGAAGTAGGAGCCCACCACATATATGATGATACATGTTTTTGTCACAACTATCGTCATATAAGTGTCATAAGCATGACAGGAAAAAAATCGTTTGGGCCAAAATGTCACGGATGTGTCTTATTTTTTAGTGTTTCTAGGAAATTTTCCTTAAGAAACGTCTTAATAAAATGTGTAGGGAGAAACTTTCGTAAGAAGGTGCCTTCTAAGAAAGTTCTCCTAAGATTTTTTTTAAAAGGTGCTTCCTAAGAAAATTTCCTTAGGAAACTTCTTTAGAAAATGCATCGGAAGAAATTTTGTTGAGAAACTTCTCAAGAAAGGGCTTCCTAAGAAAATTTCCTGAAGAAATATAGTAAGAAAATTCGTCAGAAGAAACTTTTTCTTAAGAAAGTTCTTCCAAATAAAATTTCCATAAGAAACTTTTTAAGAAAGTGCTTCCTAAGAAAATTTCCTTAAGAAAGTGCTTCCGAAGAAAAGTGCTATAAAAAAATGTGTAAGAAAAAAACTTTTCTTAAGAAACTTCTTAATAAAGTGCCTCACCAGAAAATTTCTTAAGAAACTTCTATAGAAAATGCGTCAGAAGAAACTTTCCTAAGAAACTTTTTAAAAAGTGCTTGCTAAGAAAATTTGCTGAAGAAACTTCTTTAGGAAATGTGTCGGAAGAAACTTTTCTTATGAAACTTCTCAAGAAAGGGCTTCCTTAGAAAATCTCTTTTAGAAAAATCTTAAGAAAATGCGTTGGAAGATATTTTCTTTAGAACCTTCCTAAGAAAGTGCTTCCAAAATTTTTTTCCTTAGGAAACTTCTTTAAAAAGTGCTTCCTAAGAAAATTTCCATAAGCAACTTCTTTAGAAAATACGTCGAGAGAAACATTTCCTAAGAAACTTCTGAAGAAATTTTTTTTCCGACGCGTTTTCGAAAAAAGTTTCTCAAGGAAATTTTCTTAGGAACCACTTTCTTAAGAAGTTTAAAAAGAAAAGTTTATTCCATCGTATTTTCATACAAAGGTTCTTAATGAAATTTTGTTAGGTAGGACTTGCCTAAGAAGTTTCTTAAGAAAATTTCTTCTAACAGATTTTTTTAAAACTATCTTAAGGAAATTTTCTTCTGAAGCACTTTATTAAGAAGTTTCTTAGTATAAGTTTCTTCTTATGCAGTTTCTTAAGGAAATTTTCTTCGGAAGCACTTTCTAAAAAGTTTCTTAAGAAAATTTTCTTAGGAAGCACTTACCAAAGAAGTTTCTTAAGGAAATTTTCCTCGGAAGCACTTCCTTAAGGATATTTTCTTAGGAAGCACTTTTCAAAGAAGTTTCTTAAGGAAATTTTCCTCGGAAGCACTTTCTTAAGAAGTTTCATAAGAAAAGTTTCTTGCGCCGCATTTTCTTAACAAGGTTCTTAAGAAAATTTCTTAGGAAGCACTTTTTTAAATAAATTTCTTAAGAAAAGTTTTCTCCAATGCATTTTCTTAAGAACATTATTAAGGAATTTTTCTTAGGAATCCTTTGCTAAAGAAATTTCGTAAGGAAATTTTGTTAGGAAGAACATTTTCTTAAGGAAATTTTCTGAGGAAGCCCTTTCTTGGGAAGTTTCTTAAGACAAGTTTCTTTTTACGCATTTCGTAAAGAAGTGTCTTAATGAAATCTTCTTCGGAAGCACTTCCTTAAGAAGTTTTATAAGAAAAGTTTATTCCGCCATATTTCCTTATGAAGGTTCTTAAGGAAATTTTCTTAGGAAGCACATTCTTAAGAACTTCCTTGAGAGAAGTCTTCTACGACACATTCGCTTAAGAAGATAATTAAGAAAATTTTCATAGGAAGCACTTTTTGAAGAAGTTTTTTTAAAGAAATTTTCTTTGGAAACACTTTCTTAACAAGTATCTAAAGAAAAGTTTCTTCACGTGCATTTTCTAAAAAAATTTCCTAAGAAAAGTTTCTTAAATCGCATTTTAGAAAGATATTTCTTAAGGAAATTTTATTAGGAACTTTTTAAAAATGTTTCTTAAGAAAAGTTTCTTCGGACGCATTTTCTAAAGATGTTTCTTAAGTAAAAAAATTCACGAAGCACATTCTTAAGAAGTTCCTTATGAAAAGTTACTTCTGACGCATTATCTATAGAAGTTTCTTAAGGACATTTTCTTGGGAAGCACTTTCGGAGAAGTTTCTTCAGGAAATTTTCTTGGGAAGCACTTTCTTAGCAAGCATCTTAACTCAAGTTTCTTCCGACGCATTTTCTAAAACACATTTAAGAAAAGTTTCTTGTGAAGAATTTCTTAAGGAAATTTTCTTAGGAAGCCTGTTCTTGAAAAGTGTCTTCAGAAAAGTTTCTTAAGGAAATTTACCTAGGCACCACTTTTTAAAGAAGTTTCTTAAGGAAATTTTCTTCGGAAGCACTTTCTTAAGATGTTTCTTAGGAAAGGTTTCTTCCGACGCATTTTCTAAAGAAGTTTCTTTTGAAAATTTTCTTAGGGAACACTTTTTTTAAGAAGTTCCGTAAGGAAAATTTATTAGGAAGAACATTCTTAAGAAGTTTCTTAAGAAAAGTTTTATCGGGGCACTGGGACTAGGGATACCCAGGCCCGTCTGCCTGCGGCCTAGCATGTGGCTCCATCGACGGCCTGTTACAGCCCAGCGCCATGGTTTCTCGCACATTACTATGGAAAACCCTAGCAGTAGCGCGGGTAACCATTTTTAAGAAGGTGCATGACCGAGTATCTTTTCAAAAAAATCGAACCGCTTTGGCTGTGGCCAACTCTCAATTGCTTCAATCTTGGCTTTATCAACTTCAATTGCCTATGGAGTAACAACATAGCCAAGAAAAGATACTCGGTCGGTGCAGAAGGTGCACTTCCCAAGTTTAGCAAACAAACATAAGTCAATAAAAATAGCACGTAAATGTTCCAAATGTTCCCCCAAAGATCTTATATAAATCAGTATATCATCAAAATAGACAACCACAAATCGTCCAATGAACGCACGTAAGACTTTGTTCATTAATCTCATGAAAGTACTAGGTGCATTAGTTAACCCAAAAGGCATGACTAACCACTCATATAACCGAAACTTAGTTTTAAATGCTATTTTCCATTCATCTACCAATTTCATACGAATTAGATGGCTACACAAATCAGCTTTGGAGAATATTGTAGAGCCACTCAATTCATCAAGCATGTCATATTAATGCCTCAACAATCAACACACATATGCGACGTACGTATCGTCCTTTTTTGTCACTAGTATAATAGGAACATCACAAGGACTTAGAGATTCGCGTCTATAACCTTTGTTGAGCAGCATCTGTACTTGACACATAATCTCCTTCGTCCCCTCTGGATTGGTATGGTATGGCGCACGGTTAAGCAGCGAAACATCGGGAATTAAGTCAATCTAATGCTCAATCCCTCGAATAGGTGGTAATCCCGGTGGCACGTCTTGTGGAAAGACGTCAGCGAACTCATGCAAAATGTTAGTGACAGCGGGAGGCAAAGAGGAAGGTACATCCTCGAAAGAAAATAATGCCTCTTTGCACACAAAAGCATAGCAAACAGATTTGCTAAAATCTAGATCATCAATATCAGATTTGGTGGCAAGTAAAGATGCACTTTTCAACTTAATTTCAAAAGAAACACTAGATGGTTTATTATTAGGCTTCATTTGCTGCTCAAATTCTTTTGCCACAATCTGATTTTCACTCTTATTTTTCTCCTGTTTTGCTTTGTTAGCTCTATTAATATCATCTTTCAAAATGGAATCAGGAGTCATAGGAAGCAAAGTAATATTTTTATCCTTATGAACAAGAGTATACTGATTGTTTCTACCATGGTGTATAGAATTTTTATCAAATTGCCATGGTCTACCAACTAATAAGGAACATGCTTGCATAGGTACCACATCACAATCAACATAACCAGCAAATGTAGAGATACTAAATTTCTTAGCCACTTTTGGAGAAGTTTATGGGCTAAGTTGGGGAATAAACTGCTTTTTAGTACTACTTGTCACCCCAAACTGATGGACAAACTAAAGCAGTCAATAGAACATTGTCTACTATGCTTAGGGTTGTTTTGAAAAATAATAAGAAAATGTGGCAAGATGTTTACCTCATATTTGTCGGGGTTCAAGAACGACAACTATGGGATCACAGGAAATCCCTACTACGGTTGACAGGGCGCGGGGCTATGCAAAGAGCGGGTTTAGAAGATCAATGCGGGGGGGGGGGTGATTTATCCAGGTTCAGGCTGCAAGCGATGCGTAATACCCTAATCCTGCTTTGGTGTATATTTCGTGTTCTTCAGTTCTTGAACTAGCTGCGGTGCATCCTAGCTCAAAAAGTCTGAATCCATCCTCAGTACGCCTCGGGCCTCCTTTTATATGTCCAAGGGGCTGCCACAGGGGCGCACAGGAGGTGGAAAGTGTCTACAATGTACGATTCTATCTCCAGGAACCATAGGACAAACACATTTAATGCATTGCCGACGTGTGCTCTTACTTTATCAGGGACAACAACGTAGCTCGTCCCGTCTGTTGCCGCCTCGCCTCGCTTCGACATGCATCCAAGCCAATGAGGATGCAGCGCCACGCTGGCTGACTGGCTGGCTGCTGCGCTAGTGCAGTGGCAGGGTCTTCATGAAGATCTACATGCCACCACATAGGTGCTTGCCTGGTTGGCCTAGGAGCTACATGCTGCCACGTAGGTGCGTGCCTGGTTGGCAGGCTGGCTACTGCGCCGGATCGGCCATGGGGCAGTGTAACCTGGGTAAGTGTGGGCCTGGTTGTGACCCCGCGGATGTCCCCGGCGAGGGTCTTCCCGGGGTCTTGTGGGCGTCCCTGGCTGAACCTTTGTATGTATTTGCGCAGGGTCTCGCCGTCCTTCTGGGGGATGGCATGAAGATCACTTGCCTGGCCAGGAGCTTTGTGGCCTCCGGTAAAGGCGCCAACAAACTCGTGGCACAGATCCGACCAAGAAGAGATAGAATCCACTAGCAGTTGCATCAACCATGACATGACGTTGTGTTTAAACACCAACGGAAAGTAGTTGGCGAGCACCTTGTCGTCGCAAGCCCCGGCGAATTGCATCGCGATGGTGTAGATGTTGAGGAACTCCGACGGGTAAGTCTTGCCGTTGTACTTTTCCCCAACATCAGGATTGGAAGTGCGGTGGGAGGGCCACTGGAACTGCCGCAGCTCTAGGGTAAAGGCTGGACAACCCACCTTGTAAGGCAGGTCACCGGAGCCCCCCGGTGCTGGGTGGTTCATAGTAGGCCCCGCACACCGATCTGACTATTGGCGCGCTTCCCGTCGTTGCTCAATGGTGGTTCGAGCATCTTCCTGAGCTCGCTCTCGAAGGACTCGACTTTGGTCGCAGTGGTTTCGTGGGTTGGACGACACCGTGGAAACATTGTCACAGGCGTCGGCCAAACGAGCCGGCAGCTGTTGTTGCTGGCGTGGGGGAGGAGAGTGCACCATGGTCGCATCACCCCCAGTCTTCCCACCTCCGGCGTGCATCGGCTCTATAGAACACCGACATGAGGGTCCAGCTAACTGCCGTTCATCTTTGTTGGTGAAGCTGATGAGGCTTCAGATGGTGGCTGTCCACTCGTCGAGCTTCTCCGCGGCGGGAGGAAAGTCAAAGAGCAGATGCACGTGCGCAAAAGCTTCTGCTGGCATGGGTGGCGGTGAAAGATGCATGGACCGTGACATGCTCCGACTTCTAACCATGTTAGAAGGAGCTCTATCACGGTCTTGTGGTCGCATGTCGCCTCCATCAGCTTCCGGGCACGCATGCCGACCTGGTGCGTCCTGAGAGTGACGCAAAGGGCTCTTCCCATTGCGGCGCCCGGGGGCGCCGGCGTCGCGGTGTTGTTCATCATGCGCGGCCTAGGAAGGTCTGTAGGATCGAAAGTATGTCTAGAGGGGGGTGATTAGACTACTTGACCAAATAAAAACTTAACCTTTTCCCAATTTTAGTTCTTGGCAGATTTTAGCTATTCTAGGACAAGTCAAGCAATCATCACACAATTCAAGCAAGCATGCAAAGAGTATATTGGCAGCGGAAAGTAAAGCATGCAACTTGCAAGAATATAAAGGGAAGGGTTTGGAGAATTCAAACGCTATTGGAGACACGGATGTTTTTCCCGTGGTTCGGATAGGTGGTGCTATCCTACATCCACATTGATGGAGACTTCAACCCACGAAGGGTAACGGTTGCGCGAGTCCACACAGGGCTCCACCCAAGGGCAACGGTTGCGCGAGTCCACGAAGGGCTCCACCCACGAAGGGTCCACGAAGAAGCAACCACCCACGAAGGGTCCACGAAGAATCAACCTTGTCTATCCCACCATGGCCATCGCCCACGAAGGACTTGCCTCACTAGCGGAAGATCTTCACGAAGTAGGCGATCTCCTTGCCCATACAAACTCCTTGGTTCAACTCCACAATCTTGACGGAGGCTCCCAAGTGACACCTAGCCAATCTAGGAGACACCACTCTCCAAGAAGTAACAAATGGTGTGTAGGTAATGAACTCCTTGCTCTTGTGCTTCAAATGATAGTCTCCCCAACACTCAACTCTCTCTCATAGGATTTGGATTTGGTGGAAAGAAGATATGAGTGGAAAGCAACTTGGGAAGGCTAGAGATCAAGATTCATATGGTAGGAATGGAATGTCTTGGTCTCAACACATGAGTAGGTGGTTCTCTCTCAGAACAAATGAGTTGGAATGATGTGTGTGTTCTGATGGCTCTCACACTGAATGAGAAAGAGGTGGAGGGGTATATATAGCCTCCACACAATATCCAACCGTTACACAGTTTTCCAATCTCGGTGGGACCGAATCATAAAACTCGGTCGGACCGAAAATGTAAACCTAGTGACCGTTAGGAATTTTGGTGGGACTGACATGCAACTCGGTAGGACCAATTCGGTTAGGGTTTGGGCATAACGTAATCTCGGTGAGACCGATTACACAAACTCGGTGAGACCGAATTTGGTAATTAGCTAAACAGAGAGTTGGTCAGGCAAACTCGGTGGGACCGATTTGCTCTTTCGGTGAGACCGAGTGGAACTCGGTGAGACCGAAAAGTTACAAAGGGGAAACACTGAGTTTACATTGCAATCTCGGTGGGACCGATTCGCTCTTTCGGTGGGACCGAAAAGTTACGAAAGGGAAACAGAGAGTTTGCAACCCCATCTCGGTGGGACCGAGATCCTTATCGGTAGAACCGAATTGCTAGGGTTTAGCAGTGGCTAATGACAAGTGAAACTCGGTGGCGCCGGATAGGAAGAATCGGTAGGACCGAGTTTGGCTTAGAGTTTAGGTCATATGTGGATGTGGGAAAGTAGTTGAGGGTTTTGGAGCATATCACTAAGCACATGAAGCAAGAGGCTCATTAAGCAACACCTCATCCCTCCTTAATAGTATTGGCTTTTCCTATGGACTCAATGTGATCTTGGATCACTAAAATATAAAATGAAGAGTCTTGAGCTTTTGAGCTTGAGCCAATCCATTGTCCTTAGCATTTTGAGCGTTCCACTTTCACATCCATGCCATGCCAATCATTGAGCTTTCCTGAAATAATCATCTTGGAATAGCATTAGCTCAATGAGCTATATGTTGTTATGAATTACCAAAACCACCTAGGGATAGTTGCACTTTCAAGGTCGCAGCACGAACACCGGCTGGGGCATCAGGGAGGTCGTCGCGCCGTCCGTGGGCAGCACAACCCCGCCCCGGGCCCAGCGGCGTGTGGCTCGTCGTCTTGGACCCGAACGACGCCGCTTGCCTGGCTCCGATTGCTAGAGTGTCATGGATGCTCGGGGGCCGCGCCTCCGGTGTCGTCCGGGGCCACTCTGTTACCCGCCTATGCTGGTGCGGACAGGCCGGCTCTGGACGACCCGATCGCTGTGATCCCCTTCTTCTTGGGGGCCATAGTGATGATGAAGTCGATGTGCTAACTTCCAAACAGGATTTTCACAGCTTGCGCCCTCTACGTGGCGTGCCAAAGATGTCAGGGTTCAAGAACGACACCTATGGGATCACAGGGAATCCCTACTACGGTTGACGGGGCGCGGGGCTGTGCAAAGAGCGGGTTTAGAAGATCAACATGGGGGGGGGGGATTTTATCCAGGTTCGGGCCGTAAGCAATGCGTAATACCCTAATCCTGCTTTGGTGTACATTTGGTGTTCTTGAGTTCTTGAACTAGTTGCGGTACATCCTCGCTCAAAAAGTCTAAATCCTTCCTCAGTACGCCTCGGCCTCCTTTTATATGTCCAAGGGGCTGCCACATCAACACACAGGAGGTGGAAAATGTCTACAATGTATGATTCTATCTCCAGGAACCGTAGGACAAACGCATTTAATGCGCCGCCGATGTGCCCTCTTGCTTTATCGGGGACGGCAAGGAAGCTCGTCCTGTCTGTCGCCGCCTCGCCTCGCTTCGACGCTTGTTCAAGCTGATGAGGCATGCAGTGCCACGCTGGCTGGCTGGCTACTGCGCTTGTGCGGTGGCTGGGTCTTCACGAAGATCTACATGCCACCACACAGGTGCTTTCCTGGTTGTCCTAGGAGATGCACGCTGCCACGTAGGTGCATGCCTGGTTGGCATGCTGGCTGATGTGCCGGATCGGCCATGGGGCAGTGAAACCTGGATAAGTGCGGTCCTGGTTGTGACCCCACGGATGTCCCCGGTGAGGGTCTTGCCGGGGCCCCGGCAAGGATGTTGCTGGGGTCTTGTGGGCGTCCCCGGCAAGGGTCTTGTCGGGGGGGCCTTCGTGTTCTAGTTCTCGTCTAGTCTTGTAGGCCTCTGTTCATCACAAAGATCTGCATGGCACCATACAGGTGCTCCAGAGCCTTGGTCTTGACGTTGTCGATGACATCATAATTCTCAGGCTCAAAGGTGGCGGTCTTGATAATGTTGAGCAAGTTGGCCCGGCAAGGCTCTTTCCTTGGCAGCGTAGGTCGTTCCCGGCAAGGTTCTTTCTGAGGGAAACCCATCTTGTCCCTTTGCTCTTCGCGCCTCTGGCTTCAGCGCTGCTCGGGTAGTCTTTTATCTTCGCTTCCTCTGCCCCGCCAAGCGTGGTCACAAATGTTTCTACTACTGCCCGTGCACAAGTAAAGGGGTACAGAAGGCCCCTACTTTTGTACACCGACAATATTGAATTTTCTTATAACCTTTCATTGCATTCTATCACTAAGATGTGCCCTTTTAAAATTTGTATGGTTTCCTACCTCATGCACCTATTGATTTGTTGCCTCTTCCATCCTAAGAGAAGGTTAATTTTGATGCTAAAGAACGTGCTGAATTGATTTTAAAAATGCATGCGTTAACTAAGGAAAACATTGAGCGTATGAATGCTAAATATAAAGTTGCTGGAGATAAGGGTAGAAAACATGTTGTGTTTGCACCTGGAGATCTTGTTTGGTTACATTTGCGTAAGGATAGATTTCCTCATTTGCGCAAATCAAAGCTAATGCCACGTGTTGATGGTCCTTTTAAGGTGTTAGAGAAAATAAATGATAATGCATATAAACTTGAGCTGCCTGCAGATTTTGGGGTTAATCCCACTTTTAACATTGCATCTTTGAAGCCTTATTTGGGTGAGGAAGATGAGCTTCCGTCGAGGACGACTTCATTTCAAGAAGGGGAGGAGGATGAGGACATCAATGCCATTGTTACACCAACAGCCCCTACTGCTATACATACTGGACCAATTACTAGAGCTTGCAGACACCAATTAAATTGCCAGGTACTTTTGTTTCTTGGTAAAGATTCTAATGTTCATGAGAATATGATGCTGCCTAAATTGGATACATTTGTTTTGCTTACAAATGAAGGCCCTAGCTTGGACAAGAAATATGAACCTTGGAGCAAGTTCAAGCATGGAGATGATGGCATGCGCAACGGGAACAAGAACGGAGTTACAAGTGATGATTCCAGGACCTTGAAGCCACCATAATGAGTGCATGAAGCCTTGGATGAAATATACAAGATGACACTTCATAAATTTCGTCCGGAGGCTATTCTAGGTGCCGCGTCAACTTATTTTTGGGCCAGGCCCATGTAATTTCGAAATACTTGATTATAGGCTGTTTTTAGAGTCCGTATGTGTGGGGAAACAACAGTTAGGGTTGGTTTCGGACCCCTCCTCCAAGGGCCACAAAATTCCCCCCTCTCTCCTCCATATATACAGCCCTTAGTACATCGTTTAGACTTTGGGTTTTGTTTAGATTATAAGTTCACCATAGCTGCAACTTCGCGTACTTTGTTTGTGTTCAATGACCAGACAAAGGCGTAACAGAACCCCACCTTCATTAATAAAGCTTTCCTCTTATATTCGCAATATGCAGATTGCAATCTCAGTTTCTTGCTTGTTCTTCGTTTGCTCGCAGGAAACAGACCATCATGGTCAGGTTGATCGTGCTCCGGCATATGAGAAGTTTCTTATGAAAAGTTTCTTCCGACGCATTTTCTTACGATGTTTCTTAAGGAATTTTCTTAGGAATGCCTTTCTTGAGATGTTTCTTAAGAAATGTTTCTTATGACACATTTTCTAAATAAGTTTCTTAAGGAAATTTTCTTCATAAGCACTTTCTTAAAAAGTTTCTTATGAAGTTTCCTAAGAAAAGTTTCTCCCGATGCATTTTCTAAAGAAGGTCCTTAAGAAAATTTTCTAAGGAAGCACTTTCTTAAGAAGTTTCATAAGATAATTTTCTTAGGAAGCACATTCTAAGAAACTTTCTTAAGTGAAGTTTTCTCCGACGCATTTTCTTAAGAAGATTATTGAGGAAATTTTCATAGGAAACCCTTTCTTAAGCAGTTTCTTAAGGAAATTTCTTCGGAAGCACTTTCTTAAGAAGTTTATTAAGGGAATTTTCTTAGGAAGCATTTTTTGAAGAAGTTTCTTAAGAAAATTTTCTTCAAAAAAACTGTCTTAAGAAGTTTCTTTGGAAAAGTTTCTTAAGGAAATTTACCTAGGCACCACTTTTTAAAGAAGTTTCTTAAGGAAATTTTCTTCGGAAGCATTATCTTAAGATGTTTCTTAGGAAAAGTTTCTTCCTACGCATTTTCTACAGAAGTTTCTTTTGAAAATTTTCCTAGGAAACACTTTTTTTAAGAAGTTCCTTAAGGAAATTTTATTAGGAAGAACATCTTAAGAAGTTTCTTAAGAAAAGTTTTTTCAGGGCTCTGGGACTAGGGATACCCACGCCCGTCTGCCTGTGTCCTAGGATGTGGCTCCATCGACGGCCTGTTACGGCCCAGCGCCAAGGTTTCTCTCACACTACTAGGGTAAACCCTAGCAGTAGCGCGGGTTTTTGGCCTATCAGTAGCGCGGGTAACCATTTTTAAGAAGGCGCACAACTGAGTATCTTTTCAAAAAGTTTCGGACCGTTTTGGCTGTGGCCAACTCTCAATAGTTTCAATCTTGGCTTTATCAACTTCAATTCCCTATGGAGTACCAACATAGCCAAGAAAAGATACTCGGTCGGTGTAGAAGGTGCACTTCCCAAGTTTACCAAACAAATGTGCATCACGTAGAGCAATACAAACAGCACGTAAATGTTCCAAATGTTCCCCCAAAGATCTGCTATAAATTAGTATATTATCAAAATAGACAACCAAAAATCGTCCAATAAAAGCACGTAAAACTTTGTTCATTAATCACATGAAAGTACTAGGTGCATTAGTTAACCCAAAAGGCATGACTAACCACTCATATAATCCAAACTTAGTTTTAAATGCTATTTTCCATTCATCTACCAATTTCATATGAATTTGATGGTATCAACTACACAAATCAACTTTCGAGAATATTGTAGAGCCACTCAATTTAACAAGCATGTCATATTAATGCCTCTACAATCAACACACATACACGACGTACCATCCTTTTTTGTCACTAGTATAATAGGAACAACACAAGGACTAAGAGTTTCGCGTATATAACCTTTGTCGAGCAGCATCTGTACTTGACTCATAATCTCCTTCGTCTCCTCTGGATTGGTATGGTATGGCGCACGGTTAGGCAAAGAAACATCGGGAATTAAGTCAATCTAATGCTCAATCCCTCAAATAGGTGGTAATCCCGATGGCACGTCTTGTGGAAATACGTCAGTGAACTCATGCAAAATGTTAGTGATAGCAGGAGGCAAAGAGGAAGGTACGTCCTCGAAAGAAAATAAATCCTCTTTGCACACAAAAGCATAGCACACAAATTTGCTGAAATCTAGATCATCAATATCAAATTTGGTGGCAAGTAAACATGCACTTTTCAATTTAATTTCAGAAGCAACACTAGATGTTTTATTATTAGGCTTCATTTGCTGCTCAAATTCTTTTGCCACAATCTGATTTTCACTCTTATTTTTCTCCTATTTTTCTTTATTAGCTCTATTAATATCATCTTTCAAAATGTAATCAGGAGTCATAGGAAGCAAAGTAATATTTTTATCCTTCTGAACAAGAGTATACTGATTGTTTCTACCATGGTGTATATAATTTTTATCAAATTGCCATGGTCTACCAAGTAATAAGGAACATGCATGCATAGGTACCACATCACAATCAACATAATCAGCAAATGTAGAGATACTAAATTTCTTAGCCACTTTTGGAGAAGTTTATGGGCTAAGTTGGGGACTAAACTGCTTTTTAGTACCGTTGTCACCCCAAACTGGTGGACAAACTAAAGTAGTCAATAGAACATTGTCATGCAGGTGCATCTCCGGCCCGCCCGGGACGAAAATCCCATTGAGGAAACTTTCATAGGAAGTCCTTTCTTAAGAAGTTTCTTAAGGATATTTCTTCGGAAGCACTTTCTTAAGAAGTTTATTAAGGGAATTTTCTTAGGAAGCATTTTTTGAAGAAGTTTCTTAAGAAAATTTTCTTCCAACACATTTTCTTATGATGTTTCTTAAGGAAATTTTTTGAGGAAGCCCTTTCTTGGGAAGTTTCTTAAGAAAATTTCTTTTTACGCATTTCGTAAAGAAGTTTCTTAATGAAATCTTCTTCGGAAGCACTTTATTATGTAGTTTCTTAGGAAACATTTCTTCCGATGCATTTTCTAAAGAAGGTTCTTAAGAAAATTTCCTAAGTAAGCACTTTCTTAAGAAGTTTTATAAGAAAAGTTTATTCCGCCGTATTTCCTTAAGAAGGTTCTTAAGGAAATTTTCTTAGGAAGCACATTATTAAGAACTTTCTTGAGAGAAGTCTTCTCCCACGCATTAGCTTAAGAATATTATTAAGGAAATTTTCATAGGAAGCACTTTTTGAAGGAGTTTTTTTAAAGAAATTTTCTTTGGAAGCACTTTCTTAACAAGTATCTCAAGAAAAGTTTCTTTAGACGCATTTTACAAAGAAGTTTCTTAAGAAAAGTTTCTTCCATCACATTTTAGAAAGATATTTCTTAAGTAAATATTATTAGGAACTTTTTAAAAAAGTTTCTTAAGGAAATCTTCTTCGGAAGCACTTTCTTAAGGAAAAGTTTCTTTCGACGCATTTTCTAAAGAATTTTCCTAGGAAGCACTTTCTGATGAAGATTCATAAGAAAGTTTATTCCGCCGCATTTTCATAAGGAGATCCTTAAGTAAGTTTTGTTAGGAAGGACTTTCTTAAGAAGTATTTTACGAAAAGTTTCTTCTGACGCATTTTCTTAAAAAGTTTCTTAAGGTAATTTTCTTCGTAAGCACTTTCTTAAGAAATTTATTACGGAAATTTAGGAAGCACTTTTTTGAGAAGTTTCTTAAGGAAATTTTTCTTCAGAAGAAGTTTCTTAACGAAATTTTCTTCAGGGGAACTTTCCTTCAGAAACTTCTTTCGAAATTGCGTCGGCCAAAACTTTTCTTAAGAAAGTGCGTCCTAGGAAAATTTCCTTAAGAAACTGCTTCCTAAGAAAATTTCCGTAAGAGACTTCTTAAGAAAATGAGTCAGAAGAAATTTTCTTAAGAAACTTCTTATGAATGTTTCTTCCAAACAATATTTTCTTAACGAAGTTCTTTAGCAAATGTGTCGGAAGATAGTTATCTTAAGAAACTTCTTTACCAAATGATTCCTAAGAAATTTTTCATACTAATCTTCTTAAGAAAATGCTGTAAGTGCATCTAGTGCCACCCCCAGTTGGTTTTGGTGTATTGACGACAAACCTGGTTGAGGGACTAATGTGTTTGTGAGAATTGCAGGATAACACATGTAGTGGTCCCTCATTAATTCGGTTTACCTACCGGAGATGACCCCTAAAAATGCATGAAGACATTGAAGACAAAGGTGGTATGTGAAGATATTCACATTGAAGACTATGACAAGAGAAGACATCGCGTGAAGACTATGGAGCGCGAAGACTTAGTTGTTTCGTTGTTTCCTTGTCTTCTTTGTTGAGTCATAGGAACCACCGTACTGTTAAGCGGGGTCCCAGTGAACAAAGTCAGAGTGACTGAAGTGATGCTTAACCAAAATCCCATGTCTTCAAGCGAAGACAATGAGAGCAAAACTTATCTAGAGCTGGATAAGTCAGCTTTACTTGTAGCCCAAGTAAAGTTGCCGCGTGTGTTTGAAATCTGACCTTTGGAACACGGGTTAGTTCCTTAGTGACCCAGGGTCATTTCGGACAAATCAGGTCAGGTTGCCTAGTGGCTATAAATAGCCCACCCCCTACACCATAAATTGGTGGCTGCTTAGAGTTAGTGCACGGCTTTTGTCGTTTCAGAGCAACCCACCTCCGAAGCGTTTGAGAGAAAGAAATCCTTCGAGGACAAAGCCCTAAACACCCAAAGCCAAAGAGTGTTAGGATTCACTGAAGTCTTCCGGTCTGTGTGATCTGAAGACTTGTTACACTTGAGGACTATGAATCCTCCAGCCGGTTAGGCATCACGTTCTGAGCATCCAAGAGTCATTGTGGATCGCCGGTCAACGATGTTTGTGAAGGTTTGGAAGTCTACCTTGAAGACTTACCTAAGTGATTTGGCGAGGACTGGGTGTCCTTAGCTCAAGGGGAATAAGGTGAATACACGGTCTTTTGAGTTAAATCTCAGCCTCCCTGACCAGACGTACAGTTTTCACAGCAACTGGAACTGGTCCAACAAATCACTGTCTTCAACAAGCACCTGGTTCTATCCTTCCCATCTCTTTATTTACAGTTGGTCCTTGTGAAGTCATTGCCTATTTGCATAATCTATTAGTCTTCACTATGTGACTGTTTGTTCTGATTGGTTTCATACTATATTCCATCCTGATCCGTACTTCCTAGCTGCTATTAGTCTTCATGCTTTCACTTCATTGAATACTTGACTATGGCTTGCCTAGTGTAGTCTACCTTCCGCTGCATGTTTATAGGTTCATTTCTATCGTTTGTCTTCAAAACTCCCATGTTTTGAAGACTTTCATAAAAATCGCCCATTCACCCTCCTCTAGTTGATAACTAGCACTTTCAATTGGTATCAAAGCAAGGTGCTCCCTTGTTCTGTGTGATTCGATTTAACCACCTGGAGTTTTAGCTATGTCGACTGCAGGGATAATCAAAGTCTCCGCTGTGTGCCCCGTCTTTGATGGAACTGAATATCCCTACTAGAAGAATAAGATGCGTATGCATCTTGAAGCCATTGATGTCGACCTCTGGTTTGTCGTCAAGAATGGCGTTCCCAAGACTGGTGAAGGTGTCACCCCTGCAGATGTCAAGAAGTTTGTTCAACTGGATTCGACTGCCAAGAACATCATCTGCGGTCATCTGACCAAAGGATAGTATGGCCATGTGAGTGCTCTGGAAACATCAAAGCTAGTCTCGGACTAGCTCTCCAAGGTCAACGAAGGTGTCTCAACCCAGAGAGATCAAAGGATCAGTGTCCTTCGCAACCTCTTCAACCGCTTCAAGAGAAACGCAATGAGAATGTTTAGCTCATGTTTGATTGCCTCACTGACATCACAAATGAGCTTCAAGCTCTCGGCGCTACTGAGATCACCAAGCATGAAATTGTCAAGACACTCCTGAGATCACTTGACAGCTCGTTTGACACCCTAGCCCTGATGATTCAAGAACGTCCTGACTTCAAGACACTCGATCTGTCGGACATACTTGAAGACTCAACACACATGAGTTTCAGCTTTCTGAGAAAAGAGATATCTACGGTCCCAACTATGGCTGAACTCGCGCCTTGAAGGCAAAAGTTGTTTCCCCATCTGAGGAAGAATCTGACTGCAGTTCTGATGATCCTGAAGATATTAGAAAGGAGCTTGCTATGCTAGTGAAGAAGTTCCAGAAATTCACTAGAAAGAAAGGCTTCAAAAAGTCTTCACGATCCAGCTCAAGGAATGATGAAGCTTCTAATCATGACTACAAGAAGAGAACATGCCACAAGTGCAAGAGACCTGGTCACTACATCTCTAAGTGTCCGCAGTGGGACAATGAGAACAACAAGAAGAAGAAGAGCAAGGAATATGATTCTGACGACAAGAAGAAGAAGAAGAAGAAATACTCAAAGTCTTCTTCCAAGTCTTCCTCAAAGTCTTCATCACACAAGAAGAGTTCATCTGGCAAGGCTCGTGCATTTGTTGGCAAGGAAATGGATTCAGAGCAGGAGTCTACCTCTGAGGAGGTAGAGGCAGAGTCTGAGGAGGAGTCCGACTCTGGCGTCGCAAGTCTGGCTACAACCTACATTGCCAAGTCCATCTTCAACACTGAGGACAATGATTCCATCATGCACGCTGATGACAAGGACGACTCCGCTCGCACCTATTGCTTCATGGCACGTGGTGTCGAGGTAAACTCACGCAATTCTCACTATCAAACATCCAGTGAAGATGACTCTGATTGTGAATCCAAACCCAGCTACAAAACACTTGCTAAAATTGCAACTGAACAACAGAAAGCTATGGAACATATTCAAAAACTGTTAGACAAAAGCGATGACCTGTTGGACGCAGAAATGACTCAATCTCAGTCCTTAGTTGAAGACATAAAAAATCTTCATGTTAAGTATGAGGAACTTGGAAGTTGTCATGAAATGCTCTCAACAACTCATGAAAAGCTTTCCTATGATTATCTTCAAAGGAAGCAAGAACTTGAGAAATTGAGAGAAATTCATGAAGATCTTCAAAAGGAAAACGAGTCACTTCGCGCTCAACAGATCAGTCCCGCTCAGGAAGGATTTGAACCACCATGTCTAAAATGCCTTGAGCGTGATAACGCTACTTCTGTTGCCGAATGTTCTACTACTGCTAGTGTTGCAATATCTTCAACTGTTGATGTGGTAACTAACCCCTCTGCTGAGGATGCCACTGCTATTGCTGATGAAAATGCTAGGTTGAAGACATTGCTTGAAACAGGGATGTACAAAAGTCTCAAAGGGCATCAGACACTATGTGATGTCCTCAAAAGGCAGATTCCGAACCGAAACCCTAGGAAAGAGGGTGTTGGGTTCGAAAGGAAAATGAATGTTGATGGCTCTTACTGTAAGCCTGAGTAGTACCCCAAAACCACATGGGTTGCTGCAAAGGAACCTTCAGTGGATCCATCCACCCTATCTGGCTTCACTTGTGCTAACCCTATTGTCATTGATGAATCCTTTGGTGCAAACTATAAAGTACCTCAAAACCAGAATGGTGAAGTGTTTGCCAGGTATATTGGTACTAACTACAGGAATGGGCCACCCATGAAGAAAGCCTAGGTGCCCAAAAAGTGTTTGGAGAATCTTCTTGTGAATGTCATCATGACACCACAAGGTAAGAAGACAAACCCCAGACCACAGGCTTCATATGGTCCAAAGGCTTCATACAGACCGAGGACTCACCTGAGTCGCACTAACACAAATGTTTTGCAGGGAAACCATACTCAGGCCTATGAATATGAGCGTGTTTCATCAAACCGCCATGTTCATAAGACCCAGAACTACTCTGCTTATTCTGATGAGTATTATTCACCACCTGCAAGACTATTTGCTAGGGCTCCAAAGCCAAAATTCTCAAATGCTGCACTTAGACTCATTGCTTCGAAGCCACCCCTGAAGATGTGGGTGGCTAAGAAAACCTAACTCTCTTTTGCAGGGAATGGTCTCCAGCCGGAAATCAGAGGCGTCTAATGCTATTGCTGGGCACCTAAAACATCTTGTGGAGCACAAGATAAAATGCCCAAATGATCTTATCATGTATTTCATTTTTGAGTCGCTTAACATGCATCCTATCAGTTCTAACCTGGGTCTGAGCTTTCATAATTCACTTGCTCATCAAATACTTATGCTTCACAATACCCTTCGTGAAGCCTATCCCCCTAACTGTTCTTTAGGGTATGACACCAACTGCTTCAGAATGGATCATCGATAGTGGATGCACTAATCATATGACTGGTGATCAATGTCTTCTCATGGACTCAACCTTACGTCCATCTAAGAGGAGTCACATCACATTTGCTGACACTGGTAAAAGCAAGGTATTGGGTCTAGGTAGAGTTGCAATCTCAAAGGATCAACACATGGATAAAGTGATGCTTATTGTATCCCTTTGTTTCAACTTAATGTCTGTCTCAATGCTTTGTGACTTGAACATGATTGTGATATTTGGAAAATATTGTTGCCTTGTTCTAATGGAATCTGACAAGTCTCTAGTCTTTGAAGGGTATCGCAAAGATTATTTGTACACGGTAGATTTCTCAGCAGGACCACAGCTTGCCGTATGTATTCTTGCAAAAGCTTCAGAGTGCTGGCTCTGGCGTCGGAGGCTAGGGCATGCTGGCATGAGGAACTTGCATACTTTCGCAAAGAAGAAGCATGTCATAGGCATCGAGGGCGTCAAGTTCAAGAAGGATCACTTATGCGGTGCCTGCGAAGCTAGAAAGATGACGAGGGTCAAGCATCCCTCGAAGACAATCATGACAATGACTCAACCCTTCGAATTGCTACACATGGACCTCTTCGGCCCTACTCACTACTCTACTCTTACTACTACTGCTTGTCTCTATGGTTTCTTCATTGTTAATGATTATCCAAGATATACATGGGTACACATAATCCTCTACAAGACTGAAGTGCAGGATGTCTTCAGACGCTTCGCCAATCGAGCCATGAACAACTATGGCGTCAAGATCAAGCACATCAGAAGTGACAATGGCACTGAATTCAAGAACACCAGCCTCGACACATATCTTGATACATTGGGCATTACTCATGAGTTCTCAGCTCCGTACACGCCGCAGCAGAATGGCATCGTGGAACGCAAGAACAGAACACTCATTGAGATGGCTCGGATGATGCTCGATGAATACAAGACACCAAGAAAGTTCTGGCCTAAAGCTATTGATACTGCATGCCATGTCATCAACCGTGTTTATCTTCACAAGCTTCTGAAGAAAACATCCTATGAACTCCTCACTGGTAAGAAGCCAAATTTCAGTTACTTCAGAGTATTGGGTGCTAGGTGCTGGATCAAGGATCCACACCACACTTCAAAATTTGCATCGAAAGCACATGAAGGTTTTATGCTTGGTTACGGAAAGTATTCACACTCCTACATAGTCTTCAACCTCTTTCACTATAAAGTGGTTGAAACTGTGGATGTGCAGTTCGATGATACTAACGGCTCGCAAAGAGAGCACCTTCCAAATGTGCTAGATGAAATCCCACCCAGTGAATCCATCAAGCTTATGAGAACTGGAGAAATCATACCGTCTGAAGTATAGCCTGAAGAGGAACTTATCATTTCTACACCTAATCAACCTGAAGACAATGCTCAGCCTGAAGACAATCCTTCAAATGATGACAATGATCAGCAAGAACAAAATCTTCGTCCAGTTCATCCTCGTGTTGCAAATGAAGTACAGATTGAGAAGATAATTGATAGCATCAATGCACATGGTCCACTCACTCGTTCAAGGGCAACACAGCTAGCAAATTTCTGTGGGCACTTTGCATTTGTCTCAATATCTGAACCCAAGAAAGTTGATGAAGCCTTCATGGAACCTGAATGGATTCAAGCTATGCAAGAAGAGCTTCAACAGTTCGAGCTGAATAATGTATGGGAACTAGTCAAGCGTCCTGATCCTCGTAAACACAATATCATAGGCACTAAATGGATATATCGCAACAAGCAAGATGAGCATGGTAAAGTTGTCAGAAACAAGGCTAGTCTTGTTGCTCAAGGATACACTCAAGTTGAAGGAATTGACTTTGATGAAAAATTTGCTCCTGTGGCTAGGCTTGAAGCTATTCGCATACTGCTAGCCTATGCAAATCATCATAACATCCTTTTGTATCAAATGGATGTGAAGAGTGCCTTTCTCAATGGCAAGATTGAAGAATAAGTGTATGTTGCATAACCACCTGATTTTGAAGATCCAAAACATCCTGACATGGTTTACAAGCTCAACAAGGCACTGTATGGCCTCAAACAAGCCCTCGTTCTTGGTATGACACACTCAAGGGCTTCCTGAAGAGCAAAGGCTTCAAACCTGGTTCCCTGGATCCCACACTCTTCACGAAGAGATATGATGGTGAACTGTTTGTGTGCCAAATATATGTGGATGAAATTATCTTCGGCTGCACTAATCAAAATTACAGTGATGAGTATGGACACATGATTCAAGAGCAATATCAGATGTCCATGATGGGTGAGCTGAAGTTCTTCCTTGGTCTTCAAATACGGCAGCAACGCAACGACAACTTCATATCGCAAGAGAAATACCTCAAAGATTGCCTGAAGAAGTTTGGAATGCAAGACTGCAAAGGTTATACGACGCCAATGCCAACCAAAAGTCATCTGGGTCTTGACGCTAATGGTAAAGAGTTCGATCAAAAGGTATACCACTCCATGATTGGTCCTTTGCTTTATTTATGTGCATGTAGGCCAGATATCATGCTTAGTGTTTGCATGTGTGCCCGATTCCACGCGGCACCAAAGGAATCGCATCACTTAGCTGTGATGCGAATTCTTCGATATTTGGCTTACACCCCAACATTAGGATTATGGTATCCAAAGGGCTCAGAGTTTGATCTAGTTGGATTATCGGATGCGGATTATGCTGGTGACAAGGTGGATCACAAGTCTTCGTCAGGCACATGTCACTTTTTGGGACGATCACTTGTGTGTTGGTCTTTGAGGGAGTCCTGGATTAGGGGGTCTCCGGACCGCCGAACTATATCCTTTGGCTGGACTGTGGGACTATGAAGATACAAGATTGAAGACTTCGTCTCGTGTCCGGATGGGACTCTACTTGGCGTGGAAGGAAAGCTAGGCAATACGGATATGTATATCTCCTCCTTTGTAACCGACCTTGTGTAACCCTAGCCCTTTCCGGTGTCTATATAAACCGGAGGGTTTTAGTCCATAGGATAACAGACAATCATACTATAGGCTAGCTTCTAGGGTTTAGCCTCTCCGATCTCGTGGTAGATCAACTCTTGTAATACCCATATCATCAATATTAATCAAGCAGGACGTAGGGTTTTACCTCCATCAAAAGGGCACAAACGTGGGTAAAACATCGTGTTCCCTGCCTCCTGTTACCATCCGCCTTAGACGCACAGTTCGGGACCCCCTACCCGAGATCTGCCGGTTTTGACACCGACATTGGTGCTTTCATTGAGAGTTCCTCTGTGTCGCCGCCGTTAGGCTTGATGGCTCCTATGATCATCGATAGTGATGCAGTCCAGGGTGAGACTTTTCTCCCCGGACAGATCTTTGTCTTCGGCGGCTTCGCACTGCGGGCCAACTTGCTTGGCCATCTGGAGCAGATTAAAAATTACGCCCTGGCCACCAGGTCAGATTTGGAAGCTTAAACTACACGGCCGATATCCGCGGAGACTTGATCTTTGACGGATTCGAGCCCCTGCCTTGTGCGTCACACGGTCACGATGAGTATGATTTAGCTCCACCGTCGGACAGTGTCCAGGAGATCGCACCGGCAGCCGCTCCGACCCTCAATTCGGAGCCAGTTGCGCCATCCATGGACGGGTGGATGGACCCCGCCATGGAGGCCTTATCCTCAGCGGCGATCGAGCCGAACATCGCACTTACCCCGCACGAGAGCCGTGTTGTCAAACTGCCGGATCCTTCTCCGGCCACGGACTCCGAACCGCCTGCGCCCATTCGTAGCGAATCCGATTGGGCGCCGATCATGGAGTTTACGTCCGCGGATATTTTTCAGCACTCGCCCTTTGGTGACATACTGAACTCATTAAGGTTTCTCTCCTTGTCAGGAGGATCCTGGCCGAACTATGTCCGGTAGGATTGGGATGCGGACGACGAAGAAATTCGCTGCCCACCCACCACCCACTTAGTAGCCACTGTCGACGACTTAACCGACATGCTCGACTTCGACTCCGAAGACATCGACGGTATGGACGACGATGCAGGAGACGAAGAGGAACCACTGCCCACAGGGCAATGGACAGCTACCTCATCATATGATATATACATGGTGGACACACCCAAAGAAGGCAATGGCGACGAGACAGCGGAGGATGACCCCTCCAAGAAGCAACCCAAGCGCCGATGTCAGCGGCCTCGCTCTAAGTCCCGCCAAAGCAAAAGTGGTGATACCGGCACAGGAGATAATAGCACTCCGGATAGTGCCAAAGATGGCAATAATCCCCTCCAGCACGATTTAGGGCACGAGGATGGAAAGGCCAGCCCTCCTGAGAGAGCGGTAGATGAGGAGGACGATAATTACATGCCTCCCTCCGAAGACGAGGCAAGCCTCGACGATGACGAATTCGTCGTGCCAGAGGATCCCGTCGAGCAAGAGTGCTTCAAGAGACGGCTTATAGACACGGCAAATAGCCTTAAGAAGAAGCAGCATCAGCTTGAAACTGATCAAGATCTGCTAGCTGACAGATGGACTGAAGTCCTGGCGGCCTAGGAATATAAACTTGAACGCCCCTCCAAGAGTTACCCAAAATGCAGGTTGTTACCCCGACTGGAGGAAGAAGCGTATGATGCGGCTGATCGGCCACCTCATGGCCGCGATAGAGAGGCATTCCAGCCAAAAGCTCAGCCTGCACCTCGACGCTATTCAAATAAAAAGGCATGGGGAAATACGCCAGACCTGCGAGATGTATTGGAGGACAAAACAAAACACGCAAGATCGATCTACGGATCGCGGGGGCGCGCCACTACGCGAGACGATAGCCGTCACATCGGATATAGTAAAAGTAAATCCGGCCAGGCCGAACACAGTAGACAAAACTCATTGGAGCTGCGTTGCGATATAGCCCAGTACAGAAGCGCCGCACACCCCTTATGCTTCACAGACGAAGTAATGGATCATCAAATCCCAGAGGGTTTCAAACCCGTAAATATAGAATCATACGACGGCACAACAGATCCTGCGGTATGGATCGAGGATTTCCTCCTACATATTCACATGGCACACGGTGATGATCTACACGCCATTAAATACCTCCCACTCAAACTCAAAGGACCAGCTCGGTATTGGCTCAATAGCTTGCCAACAGAGTCCATTGGCTGTTGGGAAGATCTGGAAGCTGCATTCCTCGATAAATTTTAGGGCACTTATGTGCGACCACCAGATGCCGATGACTTGAGGCACATAATTCAGCAGCCAGAGGAATCGGCCAGGCAATTGTGGACACGGTTCCTAACAAAGAAAAAATCAAATTGTTGACTGTCCGGATGCAGAAGCCCTAGCAGCTTTCAAACACAACATCCGCGACGAGTGGCTAGCCCTGCACCTTGGTCAAGAAAAGCCGAAATCTATGGCAGCCCTCACGACACTCATGACCCGCTTTTGTGCGGGAGAAGACAGCTGGCTGGCTCGTAGTAATAACATATCAAAGAACCATGGTACTTCGGATACCAAGGCTTACAATAGCAGGTCACGTCACAACAAACATAAGGGGCGCATTGATAGCGACAATACTGAGGATACGGCAGTCAATGCCGGATTCAAAGGCTCTAAACCCAGTCAGCGGAAAAAGCCATTCAAACAAAGCACTCCGGGCCCGTCCAGTTTGGACCGTATACTCGATCGCTCGTGTCAAATACACGGCACCCCCGACAAGCCAGCCGACCACACCAACAGGGATTGTTGGGTGTTCAAGTAGGCCGGCAAGTTAATTGCCGAAAACAAAAATAAGGGGCCACATAGCGATGACGAGGAGGATCCCCGGCAGCCGAATACCGGAGGACAGAAGAGGTTCCCCCCACAAGTGCGGACGGTGAACATGATATACGCAACCCACATCCCCAAGAGGGAGCGGAAGCGTGCGCTCAGGGACGTATATGCGTTGGAGCCAGTCGCCCCACAGTTCAACCCATGGTCCTCCTGTCCGATCACATTCGATCGCAGGGACCACCCCACTAGTATCCGTCATGGTGGATTTGCCACACTGGTCCTAGACCCAATCATCGACGGATTTCACCTCACTCAAGTCCTTGTGGATGGAGGCAGCAGCCTGAACCTGCTTTACCAGGACACAGTGCGCAAAATGGGTATAGACCCCTCAAGGATCAAACCCACAAAAACGACCTTTAAAGGCATCATTCCAGGTGTAGAGGCCCATTGCACAGACTCAATTACACTGGAAGTGGTCTTCGGATCCCCGGATAACTTCTGAAGCGAAGAATTAATCTTTGATATAGTCCCGTTCTGCAGTGGCTATCATGCACTGCTCGGGCGAACCGCATTTGCAAGATTCAATGCGGTACCGCATTATGCATACCTCAAGCTCAAGATGCCAGGACCTCAAGGGGTCATCACAGTTAATGGAAACACAGAGCGCTCTCTTCGCACGGAGGAGCACACTGCAGCCCTCGCAGTAGAAGCGCAAAGCAGCCTCTCAAGCCAATCCACCAGTTCGGCGTTTCAAGACCCGGACACCTTCAAGTGCGCTCGGAGTAATCGGCAACTAGACCGCCTGGCATGATCTGAGCTCGCGTAGCAATGCGACCCCCACCCTAGTCCCAGCCAAACGGCGAAATCCGTGCCACGTGTACATAATTACGCATTAAAAATACCATGGGCACAGGTGGGGAGAGGGGCACAACTACGGCACGCCCCAAGACGCGGCTTAAACCGCACTAGGGGCTTCCCGCTTTGTTATCTTTCTCTTTTCAGGACTTTAATCTCTGAAAACCCTGTCCGGTAGCACGATTGTCGAACACATGATGCAGCAACCAAGGAGGCAGAAAGCTACATCACACCACGGAACTCCCAGGTGGATTACGATAACGAGTGAAATATTTGCCTTAATACTATTCCTCAGCTTGCCCTTGGAAGGGACATAGTCCTACTTTTTGCTTATCGCACTATCTGTATCATTCTGCTTTAACGCACCTTTTTTGAATAAACAATGCATAACATTAAGACTATTATTGCATTCTTCCTTTTTTTATATATATGTGTTCATTAATGACGCCTTGCAATCGTACACTTTCGTACGGCCAATACACCAGGGGCTTAAATACCCCACAATATGGTGTGAGAAGCCCGAACACTTTCACAAGTGCAGCACCCCGAACTAATAGCATTATATGCATCAACTCCGAATCATGTCTTTGGTCAAATGTTGGGTTTGCCCGGCTCCTATGTTTTGGTACCTTACGTTCTGCTCTATCGGCTAAGGTAGCACTAGGAGAACTACTACGATTGTGCCCCGGTTCTGCTGGGCTAAGCACCTCAGTAGAGAAAGCTAAAACTGACTGTCATGATAAGGCGAGAGACTGGTCGCTGTTCGGCGAGGTTTCGAGCCCTAAAGACTTTTGCCGCTTAGAGCGAGGAGCCGGTCCTGTCCGGCTTAAAGGCATGTATCGCGCCCCAATTCGGCCTTCCGAATACCAGGGGCTTCGCTGAAATTTAAAATTATAGAATTCTATGGCTAAGTGAGAGTGATAAAGCATTATTAGTCCGATTGCCTTGTTCACTGTGCTAAGCACCTCCCTAGACGGACCCAAAAATGGGAACAAGAGTGCTCAGGTTTATCCCGAACACCCCAGCACTCGCGGCATGGGAGCAGAAGCCGAGGACTAGCCATCTCTCAGATTGGATAAAACAGCCAAACAGAAGGTAATATTTTAAATTCAAACAAGCGTTGCATAGCGCATATGAACAAGTTTTCATAAATACAGGATCACACGAGCAAGTTCACTCAAATATTACATCTTTCGTGCACTCGTCCGCTATGAGACGGGCACCCTTCAGAACACCCTCGTAGTACATCTCGGAGTGGAGCCAGCTCCTTGCCCTCCGGCGGCCCTTCCTTCATCAGCTTCACGGCGTCTAGCTTGACCCATTGCAACTTCACACGGGCGAAAGCCCGGCGTGCACCTTCGATGCAGACGGATCGCTTGACGACTTCTAGCCGTGGGCAGGCATCCACAAGCCGCCTCACCAGGCCGATGTAGCTGTTCGGAAGGGCGTCGCCAGGCCACAGCCGGACTATAAATCCCTTCATGGCCTGTTCGGCCACCTTGTGTAGCTCGACCAGCTATTTCAGCTTGTCGCTCAGAGGCATCCGGTGTTCGGTCCCGGTATACTGAGACCAGAAAAGCTTCTCCATTGAGCTTCCCTCCTCGGCCTGGTAAAATTGTGCGACATCCGACACACTGCGGGGGAAATCTGCGAATGCTCCTAGAGAGCTCCGGATTCGGGTAAGTAACAGGTAATTTACTTTCACATGCTTGCTTTGCATATAGAATGCCTTACCCGCCGCTATCTTCTTCATCGCATCAATCTCCTGGAGGCCCTTTTGGGATTCGGCCTTCGCATTCTTGGCGCTCTCAAGGGCCGCGGCAAGCTCAGACTCTTGCGTCTTCGAGTCAAGCTCCAACGTCTCGTGCTTTGTCACGAGAGCTTGGAGCTCTTGCTGCACCTCGCCCACCCGCGCCTCCTTTTCTCGCTCGGTGCGCTCCTTGGCCGCATTGTTTTCGGCCTCGGATAGCTCTTGTTTCAGGGTCGCCACTTCGGTAGTGGCCCCTGGCAAATTTATGATGGTCCTGTCATTTTGCAATCGCATCTTTTTTATATATACACATCTATAGACTAGGTATTACTTACCTTTATTCTCCTCGAGCTGCCTCTTGGCAAGGCCAAGCTCTTCCTGGGACCCTTTGAGGTCCTGCTTTAGTACGGCGACATCCGCAGTCAGTGCGGCAGAGGCCAGCAGCGAAGCCTGCATACGCATATAGACATACTTATATTAGACTCCTGCGATATTGTTTGATCCTCTGTTTGGCTTTTCTTGGTGAACACCGAACATAGCATCAGGGGCTACTGTCTATGTGGTAATATTTCTCCTATATTTCAAAAACTTACCTCAAAGCCTGTTAGAAGGCTGGCATAGGCTTCAGTCAGTCCGCTCTTGGCGGACTGAACCTTCTTGATCACCGCACTCATAATAGTGTGGTGCTACTCGTCGATGGAAGCGCTGTGAAGCGCTCCCAGCAGATTGTCCGGTGCCTCTGGATGGACAGAGGTCACCGACACAGGCGTCTTGCCCCTCTTGGAAGGGGGCCGCCTGCCCGAGTGCGGAACCACTGGAGGTTCCGACATGGTGTTCGGCTGAGGGCCGAACATGGAGCCCTCAGGGGCATTGCTCCCCTGCTCCCGGAGTCCGGAAGGTCGCTTTGAGGCGCCTCCGGGATTGTCTCCCCTCGACCCAGTGCCTCTTGAGACAACACCTCGACGTTGTCCGTAGGGCAAGGGGAGGTGGCGGTCGGAAGTGGATCGCTATCCATATCCGACGAGCCCAGGGAGCCGTCCGACGATACGTCGATACGGGCTCGTGGTGGTCTGCATAGCCATAATTCGGCGTTAGGAGAAGCAGTGCGGCAAAGGAATGCTATGAGTTACTCTGGTAAACGAATACTTACGACTTCGCCAGGGGCTTGGCCCTGAGCAGCCACTCGTCTTCGCCATCGGCGGCGGTGGTGGATTAGTCCGGAAGGAGAGTCCTTCCCTTCTTGGACCCTTCGGCCTCCCCAATTGGGGCGGCCTTCCTTTTCTTGTCTCCCCCGACTGGAGGGGGAGCATCTTCATCTTCCTCCTCATCTTCGTGGAAGGAGTGCGTCACGGAGTTATCGGACAATGAGTCCGATACCACCTGGCGTTGGGCACTCTTTCGGGTTCCCTTGGCCTTCTTGGTCTTCTCCGGCACCTTGTAAGGAGCCGGAGTCAGCATCTTCGTTAGGAGAGCATCTGCTGGGCCTTCGGCAAAGGAGCCGGATAGTCGATCTGCCCGGCCGTCTCCTGCCAGTCCTGTCAAAGGTATGGGAGCTTAGATCCCACATAGAGTCAAACTATGAAAAGCAAGTATCCCGTAAAAGGTAAAACAGCTTACCGCGCTAGCTTGGCACTTCACGCTGAATTCGCGATCCTCGGTAGTGGGAGGGGGAAGCTCGGTACCCATGAATAGCACCTTCCAGACATCCTCGTGTGTTGTGTCAAAGATCCTGTTCAGAGTTCGGTGTTGGGCCGGGTCGAACTCCCACAAGCTGAAAGCCCGTTTTGGACACGGGAGGATCCGGCGGATGAGCATGACCTGGACTACGTTGACGAGTTTGAGCTTCTTGCTCACCATGTTTTGGATACATGTTTGGAGTCCGGTCAGCTCTCCCGAACTACCTCAGGACAGGCCCTTCTCTTGCCAGGAGGTGAGCCGCGTGGGGAAGCCAGATCGGAACTCGGGGGCCGCTGCCCATTTCGGGTCACGCGGCTCGGTGATGTAGAACCACCCCAATTGCCACCCCTTTATGGTCTCCACGAAGGAGCCCTCGAGGCATGTGACGTTGGGCATCTTGCACACCATGGTGCCTCCGCACTCCGCCTGGCGGCCACTCACTACCTTCGGCTTGACATTAAAGGTCTTCAGCCATAAGCCGAAGTGGGGCTTGATGCGGAGGAAGGCCTTGCACACGACGATAAATGCCGAGATGTTGAGGATGAAGTTCGGGGCCAGATCGTGGAAATCCAGGCTGTAGTAGAACATGAGCCCCCGGACGAATGGGTGGAGAGAGAATCCTAGTCCGCGGAAGAAATGGGTAAGGAACACTACCCTCTCATGGGGCCTGGGGCTAGGGATGAGCTGCCTTTCATCTGGGAGCCGGTGCGCGATGTCGTCGGGCAGGTATCCGGCTCTCCTCAGCTTCTTGATGTGTCCCTCCGTGACGGAGGAGACCATCCACCTGCCTCCCGCTCCGGACATGGTTGGAGTAGATTGAGGTGGGAAATGCGGACTTGGGTGCTAGAGCTCGAGTGTGCGAAAATGGATGAGCAAAGGAGGAAGAAGGCGTGGATAAAAAGGTGGATCCTTATCCCTTTATATGGGCGGCCGAAACTATGCACCCCCACTATCCTGGTAAAACTCGCTTATCCCCCAAGCGCCATAATCGATGGCGCGGTTGGGCTACCCACGCCCGTATTGATGAGAATCCCATAATTAGGGGACACGATCTCTGCCTTGACAAGACGTGTCAAAGAACTGCCTCGCGTTATGTGCGGGGCTAGTTAAAGGAAACAGTTCGAATAATCACTGGACCATGGCATAACGCTATGTTGCCAAAACGAGTTAGCAGATTAGATTTGTGGAAATATTATTCTCTCTACGGTGGAATGTGGAAATTATTTTGCAGGGTCGGACACTATCCTTGTATTCAATTTTTTCCGTGGTGTATTCGCAGGAGGAACCCGCCTTGCAATGCCGAAGACAATACTACGCGCCGGACTCATCGTCATTGAAGCCTGGTTCAGGGGCTACTGAGGGAGTCCTGGATTAGGGGGTCTCCGGACAGCCGGGCTATATCCTTTGGCCAGACTGTTGGAATATGAAGATACAAGATTGAAGACTTTGTCTCGTGTCCGGATGGGACTCTACTTGGCGTGGAAGGCAAGCTAGGCAATACGGATATGTATATCTCCTCCTTTGTAACCGACCTTGTGTAACCCTAGCCCTTTCCGGTGTCTATATAAACCAGAGGGTTTTAGTCCGTAGGACAACAGACAATCATACCATAGGCTAGCTTCTAGGGTTTCGCCTCTCCGATCTCGTGGTAGATCAACTCTTGTAATACCCATATCATCAATATTAATCAAGCAGGATGTAGGGTTTTACCTCCATCAAGAGGGCCCGAACCTAGGTAAAACATCATGTTCCCTGCCTCCTCATCCGCCTTAGATGCACAGTTCGGGACCCCCTACCCGAGATCCGCCGGTTTTGACACCGACAGTCTTCAAAGAAGCAGAACTGTGTATCTCTCTCCACTGCTGAATCTGAATACATTGCTGCTGGATCTTGCTGTGCTCAGCTTCTATGGATGAAGCAAACACTCAAAGACTATGTGTTGGTGTACTAGAGTAGGGGTACCCTTGTACCCCGAACTTGTGCACGGGCAGTCGCAGCGTCCCGCGGCAAGGCCTGCCAGGTCACCGCCAAGATTCCTTGTGGTCCCTCTGAAGACCATTCAAGAACAAAGTATTCAAGAAAAGGCCCCGGCAAGAGGAGCTTGCCGGGAAGGAGGCAAGACCCCGGCAAGAGGAACTTGCCGGGAAGGCCATGAGAAGCGTTCCAAGACCCCGGCAAGAGGCGCTTGCCGGGAAGGCCGTCCGAGGCATTCCAAGGAACTTGCCGCGGCGCGCTACGCGCCCCGACAAGGCCCGGTGAGCGACAAGCTCCCGGAAGCGACAAGTCGACGGCCGCGGTAAGGCGCTTGCCGCGGCAAGCCCCCACTCCACGCCCGCGCTCCAGCACATCCACCCACGTGTCGCTCCGGGGCCCCTCCCGAGCGCACGTGGCAGGAGGCTGTGCAGCTAGGGGCGTGCGGTGGCACATAGGCGCTGACAAGACAACCATCGTGGCAAGACGGTGGCGTCCCTAGCGGTCCCTTTCGGTGCTGTCTAGGTGACACAGACGGGCATTTAATGCCCTAGTCCCCTGCCGTCAGGGTTAGGTATGATAACACTATAGCAACTAGCTGTGCCCACTACAGCACCTAGCTGTGCCTACCCACGGCACCCTTTCCATTTTTTCCCTTGGCCCCCGTTGCTCTATGTCGGTAACCCCTTGAGTATAAAAGGAGGCCCGTGTGCAACGTAGAGGGGGTCGGCCACCTCGAGAGCTCTCGCGAGGTTCAGCAATCCCACACACTCACGCTCGCTCCCGAGCTAGAAATCAATACCAATCCACAAAGCAGGAGTAGGGTTTTACGCATCCTTGCGGCCCGAACCTGGGTAAATCGCTCGCGTGCTTCGCCTCGATTTACTCCTCGCACGACCAACCGCCCGCTTGCTTCGCCTCGATCTGCTCTTTGCGCAACCTCCGCCCCCCGCCAAACCAAAAGGGACTCGGTCCGCCGGTCCCATAGGTGCCCGTGGATCAGAAACCCCAACATCTCTGGCGCGCCAGGTAGGGGGCGTCGAAGCTGTGCGAATCAGATCCGGCGTTCTTGCGGGCTAGATCTTCATCTTCTTCATCGATCTTCACCATCTTCATCAACATGCCGCCGAAGAAGAAAGTTTCGGAGGCAGCTGCTCCGTCTGCGCCGAGCCACCCACCGCCGGAGCAAACGGACGGTGGGGCAGGTGCCGGCGGAAGGGCACGCATCGACGAGGGAACTCTTGGTGCTGCCAGGTCCCAGGGCAAGGCTGCGCTGCCCATCGGCAGCGTGGCCGGCTCCCACAACGACCGGGCGCACTCCAAGACCTCGGCGTCCGTGCATGCACCGCGCCCATCTCAGGAGGCGCGGGACCGGCAGCGTCATGGTACTCACGGTACCATGCGCTCGCTGGATCAAGATCGAGCTGGTGGATCCCGGAGCGCCCAGGGCCACCACGCGCGTCAACAAGCCGGCGCGAGCGAGACACGGTCGCCTGGACGGGATACTGCTCCTTCTAACGTGGTTAGGAGTCCGAGCGTATCCCGCTCCTCGCACCGTACGCTACCGCCGCCTGCCACCGCAGCGGAAGCTCTGGCCCGAGCCCAGCTGCTCCTAGACTACCCTCCAGCGGCGGACAAGATCGACGACTGGAGGGCCACTATCCAGAGTCTCATCGGCTTCGCCAACGGCGACACTCCTCGGCAGCCGAGCACGTTGCAGCCGCAGCGAGTCAGCCAGGCGCAAACCGGTGGAGACAAGACTGGTGGGGGTGCAACTACTGTGCACTCCCCACCCCGAAGGCCAAGATCGCCGACCCGCCGGGTCCGCCACGACAGCGACTCCACCGCGTCGTCGGATCCGCGAGCTCGTCGCGACCAATGACAAGTTCTTCAAGAACGGCAGCGGGAAGACGCTCGTACATGCATCGAGCGCCGGAGAGAAGCGCGATGTCAGTCAGACCAGCGCGCTGGGCCCTCTGTCGACATGCATGCGCCAGGGGAACCAGGCGACCTGCCTTACCCGGTAGGTTGCCCTGCGTTCACTCGTGAGCTGCGGCAAGTCCAGTGGCCCAGTACAAAGAACTTCAAGCCCGACGTACCAGAGAAGTACGACGGCAAGTTGCATCCGTCGGAGTTCCTCAGCATCTACACCATCGAGGTGCAGGCTGCTGGGGGGCGGGACGACAAGATCCTTGCCAACTACTTCCCGTTGGTACTCAAGCCCAACGTCAGGTCCTGGCTCATGCACTTGCCGGACAACTCCATATCCTCCTGGGCTGAGCTATGCCATCAGTTTGTTGGCGCCTTCACAGGCGGCCACAAACCTCATGGCCAAGAGAGCGATCTTCATCTTCTCGTCCAGAAGGAAGGAGAGCCCCTGCGCCAGTATACCCAGAGGTTCAGCCGTGTACACCACAACATCCCAAATATCCACCCTGCCGCGGTGATCAGCGCGTTCCATCAGAACATGCGTAACCACAGGATGCGGGAGGAGTTGGCGATGTGCAAGATTCGGGACGTCAGCGAGCTTTATGCCCTGGCCGACAGGTGTGCACGCGCTGAGGAGGGGAGGAAATTCCCCGGAGAAAGCACTGGAACAGGAGGATCTGACAGTGAGGATGCCGCCCCGGCAAAGAGAAGCCGGCGGCGCAACAACAGGAAGAAGCAGAACAACGAGGTGCTGGTCGTTGAGCAGTCCGGCAATGAAGGTGACGCCGCGAAGGCTACAGTTGGTGGCTCCGGCAAGGAAGTTGCCGCATGCACCAACTGTCAGACTGTGGCAGCCGCCGACAAGCGGGACGGCTCCGGCAAGCAATACTGTAAGATTCACCATACCAAGGGCCATGACCTCCAGAGCTGCAAGAAGGTCGAGCAGCTCGTCCAGCAACAGAGGGCTGAGTACGAGCGGCGTGACAGGGAGAGAGCCCAAGGGGTGCCGAGAAGCCTGGCCAGAAGTGCACCGGCCAGGAAGGACGCCGCGGCAAGGCCAAGCAGCGGCAAGGAGACAGACCTCCCCGCGGTCGCGACAACGACGAAGACGACGGGGAGGATGAAGACATGGATGACGTTGAGACCAGCGAGCAGGAATTTCAGAAAGCCACAGAGGTCTTGTGCGTTGACGGGGGTGCTTCCCTGCATACCTCGCACCGCCAACTCAAACAATGGGTGCGGGAAGTCAATGCAGCGGAACCACCCATCGAATCGCGCAAGCTTCTGAAGTGGTCCAGCACGCCTATCATCTTTGACATTGAGGACCACCCTGATCGCACAACCGCGGTCGGGTGTCTGCCGATGTTGGTTTCACCAACCATCCGCAACCTCAAGGTCACCAAGATGCTAGTCGACGGTGGGGCCGGCTTAAACCTGATCTCCTCCGCTGTGCTCCGAAAACTCCAGATCCCTGACGGCGAGCTCGAAGAGACCGACACATTCCAAGGAATCAACCCGGGAAGGAGCAAGCCGAAGGGGAAGGTCACGCTGCCGGTAACATTCGGCAGCGAGTTAAACTTCAGGACTGAGAGGGTCACATTCGACGTTGCCGATATCCCGTTGCCTTACAATGGGATACTTGGCCGTCCAGCGCTCGCCAAGTTCATGGCGGCCTCTCACTACGCGTATAACGTGCTGAAGATGCCAGGCCCGATAAGCGTCATTTCTGTCCCTGGCGACAAGAAGGACGCTCTTATCTGTGCCGACAAGATCTACCGGGAAGCAGCAGCAACGGTAGACCGCGATCCACTTGCCGCTGAAGCTCCCGGGACCAAGAAGACTAAGTCCGGCACGAGTTCTGGTGCCTACTCCGGCGCTCGCACCTCTTCGGAGTGCTGCGCTGCCGTCGAGGACGCGCCATCGAGCTCCACCGGCAAGAAGACCAAGTCTGGCAGGGACTCTGGTGCCCACTCCGGCAAGCGCACCTCTTCGGAGTGCTGCGCTGCCGTCGAGGACGCACCATCGAGCTCCACCGGCAAGAAGACCGAGTCCGGCAAAAGCTCTGGTGCCTACTCCGGCAAGCGCGCCTCTTCGGAGTGTTGCGCTGCCGTCGAGGACGCACCATCGAGCTCCGCCAGCGAGCACAAGAAGACGATGGCGGCTCCGCCAGAGACGAAGAAGGTGTCCGCCAAGGAGGATGGCGCTGGTGGTACCTTCACCATCAGTGCCATGCTTGACCCTAAATAGGAAAGCGCGCTCGTTGCTTTCCTGCGGGCGAACGTCGACGTGTTTTCATGGCAACCGTCTGACATCCCCGGTGTTCCCAGGAAAGTGATTGAGCACCACCTTGCCGTCTGTCCTCATGCGCGGCCCGTCAAACAGAAAGTCCGGAAGCAGGCGGTGGAGCGCCAAGAATTCATTGCGGAGGAAATCAAGAAACTGGAAGCAGCAGGCCTCGTCAGAGGAGTGCTCCATCCCACGTGGTTGGCCAATCCTGTAGTCGTGCGCAAGGCAAACGGGAAATGGAGGCTTTGCATCGATTTCACCGATGTTAACAAAGCTTGTCCCAAAGACCCATTTCCTTTGCCGCGCATCGACCAGATTGTTGACTCCACAGCTGGGTGTGATTTGCTTTCATTTCTTGATGCATACTCCGGGTATCATCAGATCTTCATGGCAGAGGAGGATGAAGAGAAAACCGCATTTATTACTCCATGTGGCACGTACTGCTTTGTACGAATGCCTTTCGGATTAAAAAATGCCGGTTCAACATTTGCAAGAGTAGTCCATATTGCTCTTGAGCCACAAATACACAGAAATGTGGAAGCCTACATGGATGATATAGTGGTCAAGAGCAAGGACAGAGCAACCCTGATCCAAGACTTGGACGAGACTTTTGCAAATCTGCGCAAGATCAGCCTCAAGCTCAACCCAGAGAAGTGCGTGTTCGGAGTTCCCTCAGGCAAGCTTCTCGGGTTCTTCGTGTCTCAGCGGGGAATTGAGGCCAACCCGGACAAGATCAGGGTCGTTGAGCAGATTGAAGCCCCGAAGCGCGTCAAAGATGTTCAGAAACTTGCCGGTTGCGTGGCTGCTCTCAGCAGGTTTATCTCTCGGTCTGTTGAGCGCGCCCTGCCGTTTTTCAAACTATTGAAAAAGGCAGGTCCAATGAAATGGACTCCGGACGCGGAGGCTGCGCTGCAAGACCTGAAGAGATACCTGTCCTCCCCTCCAATACTTGTCGCGCCTAAGCCACAAGAGAAGTTGCTGCTGTACATAGCGGCAACCAATCAAGTGGTTAGTGCTGCGTTAGTGGCAGAGAGGGAGGCGGATGATGAGCCAGCAACCGCGGCAAGCGCATCCAGCGACAAGCAGGGGGCTTCCCCGACAAGCTCTGGTCCCGACAAAGATGAACCCGCGCTGATACACGAGGAGATACGGAAGAAAACGGTGCAGCGCCCAGTTTACTATGTCAGTTCCCTCTTGCAGGGGGCTAGGTCAAGGTACTCTGGTGTGCAGAAACTGCTTTTCGGCCTTCTCATGGCCTCGAGAAAGCTGCGCCATTACTTCCAAGCACATGAGATCACAGTGGTCACTCGCTTTCCGCTGAAGAGGATACTGCAGAATCCTGAAGCGACAGGCAGGATTGTTGAGTGGGCACTGGAACTGTCAAGCTTTGGTCTCAAGTTTGAAAGCACTTCAACTATCCAGAGCAGAGCATTGGCAGAATTCATAGCGGAATGGACGCCAACTCCGGATGAAGAAATCCCGGAGACGAGCATCCCCGACAAAGAAGCGAGGAAAGAGTGGCTGATGTACTTTGATGGTGCTTTCTCGCTGCAAGGCGCCAGCGCTGGTGTGCTGCTTATCGCGCCCACCGGAGAGAACCTCAAGTACATAGTCCAGATGCACTTTCCCAAGGAGCAAGCAACAAACAATACTGCAGAGTATGAGGGATTGCTTGTCGGGCTCAGGATCGCGGCAGACCTTGGGATTAAGAAGCTCATTGTCAGGGGTGACTCACAGCTTGTCGTCCGCCAAGTAAACAAGAATTATCAGAGTCCGTTGATGGAAGCTTAGGTCGACGAAGTGAGAAAGCTAGAAGAGCGCTTTGACGGCCTGCAAATGGAGCACGTTCCGAGAACTCGGAACGCCATTGCTGATGGCCTGTCAAAGTGCGCCGCACTTAAGTTACCTGTGGAACCAGGGACCTTTGTGCTCAAGCTGACTCAACCGTCCGTAACACCATCAACTGGACAAAGCAAGAAGAGGAAGTTGATTCCTGGTGACTACCTGCCGGCAGAGCTTCCCGAAGCCGCCGCCAAGAAGGTCCCCAAGATCAACACCGAAGTCGCTGGTGAGCCAAATGCTCCGGCAAGCCCTAGGGTTTGTTCCGTTGAAGCTGAAGCTCCCGGCAAGCTTGTCGCGGGATGTCACGCTCCGGCAGAGACACAGCTTCTCGCCGTCGAAGCAGATATTCCCGCAGCAACCTCCAAGATCAACGCCAAGAGCGCCGGTGAGCCAGATGCTCCGGCAAGCTCTAGGGTTTGTTCCGTTGAAGCTGAAGCTCCCGGCAAGCTTGTCGTGGAACGTCAAGCTCCGGCAGACACACAGCTTCTCGCCGTAGAAGCGGACGTTCCCACAGCAGCAGAGTTGCCTTTAGTCCTTGTTGTCGAGCAACAGGCTCCAACATGGGCGCAGCAGATTGTCCGTTTCCTTCAGACAGGAGAACTTCCCGAAGAGCAAGAAGAAGCCGAAAGAGTAGCCCGGCAGTCAAGTATGTACCAGTTCGTCGACAAGACGCTGTACAGAAGAAGACTCAACGGTGTGAAATTGAGGTGCATTCCCCGGGAAGACGGACAGAAGCTGTTGGCAGAGATACACGGAGGCATATGTGGTCACCACATTGGAGCAAGAGCACTCGTCGTCAAAAAGCATTCCGGCAAGGTTTCTTCTGGCCAACAGCCCTCCAGGATGCAACTGCACAAGTAACCAAGTGTGAAGCATGCCAGTTCCATTCCAAGCAGATACACCAGCCAGCTCAAGCTCTCCAAACGATCCCTTTATCCTGGCCATTTTCGGTCTGGGGGCTCGACATCCTCGGCCCCTTCCCCCGAGCTGTCGGGGGCTTTGAGTACTTGTACGTCGCAATCGACAAGTTCACAAAGTGGCTGGAAGTGGAACCAGTGAGGAAGGTGACCGCACAGTCAGCCGTCAAGTTCTTCAGGTCGATAGTTTGCCGTTTCGGGATCCCTAACAGGATAATCACCGACAACGGTACACAATTCACGAGTCGCGCCTTCATGCAGTACATCCAAGATCTCGGCGCCAAAGTCTGCTTCGCCTCTATTGCTCACCCAAGGAGCAACGGTCAAGCGGAGAGGGCAAACGCCGAGGTGCTGCGCGGGCTCAAGACCAGAACTTTCGACAGGCTGCACAAGTGTGGAAGAAACTTGATCGAGGAGCTACCGGTGGTTCTTTGGTCGATCAGAACGACGCCAAATCGAGCCACTGGACAGACACCCTTTGCTCTAGTCTATGGAGCAGAGGCAGTTACCCCCACGGAACTCATATACGGGTCACCGCGAGTGCTTTCTTATGATGAGCTTGAGCAAGAGCGGCTGCGGCAAGAGGACGCGCTGCTCCTTGAGGAAGATCGTCTCCAGGCTGCTGTGCGAGCTGCTCGCTACCAGCAAGCTCTGCGCTGCTACCACAGCCGCAGAGTCAATGCCCGGAGTCTCGAGGAAGGCGACCTTGTTCTTCGGCGCGCTCAGTCCGCCAAGAATTCCAACAAGTTGACGCCGAAGTGGGAAGGCCCTTACCGGGTGAGACGAGTCACCAGGCTTGGCGCTGTCCGCCTGGAGACCGAAGACGGTATTTCAGTGAGAAACTCCTGGAACATCGGGCATCTTCGCAAGTTTTACCCGTAAGGCGCGGTTGTCGGACCCCGTCCGGCAACCACCTCTCTGTGCAAGTCTTGCCGCTGCTGCATGTAATCCTTTGTACAGAGCCAGGCGCAGACCCTGGCGCAGGAACAGATATCCTCACGGAACTCGTATACGGGTCACCTCGAGTGCTCGCTCATGATGAGCTTGAGCAAGAGCGGCTATGGCAAGATGACGCGCTGCTCCTTGAGGAAGATCGTCTTCAGGCCGCTGTGCGAGCCGTCGCTCCCAGCCCGTGCCAGAAGCTTCGAGGAAGGCGACCTTGTTCTTCGGCGCGTTCATTCGGCCAAGATCCAAACAAGTCGACGCCGAAGTTGGAAGGCCCTTACCGGGTGAAATGAGTCACCAGGCCTGGCGCTGTCCGCCTGGAGACCGAAGATGGCACGCCAGTGAGCAACTCCTGGGACATCGAGCCTCTTCGCAAGTTTCGTTCGTAAGGCGCGGTTGTCGGACCCCGTCCGGCAACCACCTCTTTGTGCGAGTCTTGCCGCTGTTGCATGTAAACCTCTGTACAGAGCCAGGCGCAGACCCTGGCACCAGAAAATGAAGCGCTGCATACCCCGGGGGCTATAGCATGCATGCTAGATTGAGTCTGAGTCTCGTCCTTGGTTAGGGTCGATAGTCCCTAACAGCGGCTAACCCCTAGCTTAGAGGTCGAGTGTCCGTCCCTTTGCTTTTCCTTTGTTCGCAGGGCTCGCACGTCCTGGCCAGGCCACCTGGAGGAGGAAAGGAGAAGAAGGGCATGCCGGCACCTGGGCCCTGGCAAGAACGCCGGGGGCTGCGAATGCCAAGATGTCACCCCCGGCAAGCCAGAGTTGCCGGGGGCTGCAATATCAGATAAGTCTTTTATCCCACTTCATGCATCCTCTTATGGACTGGGGAATGCGAAACCCTGTTTCTTCCCGGAAACTGCCGTGCTCCCCCGACTATAGGCCCTGGAGCGCGTTCCCGGGGCCAAGTTTGGTCGTAGTCGCGGCAGCAGAAGGGATGAAACGAGGAGGCCGCGCCCACCTCGTTCCCACCTCCGTCAAAGGCGTGAGAAAGGTCGAGCGGCGTGGGAAGGCGGCGGGGCTTGTTGTCGGGGAATGGAATGCCTGTCCGAGAGATACCAAGGATTTGCTCCTTGGCGTGGGTTCGACCCGCGAGGCAAATAACCCGGCAAACATCCCCTTTTCATCAAAAAACATCCCATACAGGTACAGTCCATAGAGGATGAAAAACATGAAAGAGAGGATTACAAGATACAACTAAAGGCCCGAAGGCTTACAATTAAAAAGATAAGGTGCCCGTAATCCTTTTCCTGTCCCTCTCTTCAGGAGGTAGAACAAGCAGGCGAAAAGGGGAAAGGGGCGCCAAGGCGAGCTACAGGTGCCAGAAGACACCAAGAGAACATCCGGGGGCCGGACGGTGATGGCGATGCCGGGAGAAGGGTGCGAAGGAGGGGCGGCAGGACGTCAGCACGCTGTCGAGGGCACCACGCCCTCGTACTCCGACCTGACGGCCTTGTCGCCAGCCCTCTTCCCCTTCCGCGACCTCCCTATGCCAGCCGCCCAAGGAGACGCCCCCGGGGAGTTCAAGAAGCCGGCGCCGCGGATGATAGGGTCGCCGGTGCCGCACGAGACGGCGCCCGCCACCCTCACCATCACTGCCGCTCTCCTCCTCGTCACTCTCGCTCGAGGAGGAGCCTTCGCTATCGGAGGAGCTGTCCACGCAGCACTTTGCCCGGGTGCCGAAGCACCCGAGGACCTTGACGGAAAGGAGATCGCCCTCCGCCAGCTTAAAATGGAGGGTGAGTCCCCCCGTCAAGCTGTGGATGCGGGCGAACGTCTTCCACCCTCGATCGAGATACATCACACCAGGGGTTGGGAACGCCACGCGGACTCGCGTGCCGCTGATCCCGCAGCCCCTCATGTGTAATCTCAGAGTCTTGGGCGGGTCCGACTCCATCGTGCCCGCGAACGGAGCCGGAAGCCGGAGGCGAGGACGAGGCGCCCGGCGCAGCTTGACGAAGAACTCGCAAGGGTTGTCCCCTATATGGACCGCCGCGGGGGGAGGAGCCGCCGGCGGGGGCGAAGCTGGCGCGTCGCCCCGTCCGCCTCTTCCCCGAGCGCCTCGACCTCGTCCTCGACCTCGTCCACGACCTCGCCCCCTCCCTCTTCCCCTTACGGCTGGCTCTGCCACCACGAGCGAGGAAAAGGGGAGGGTGCGCTGTCTGGCGGCGACCCTCGCCGCCACCGATGAAGGCCCAGGATTCCCTTTCTCCATGGCGAATGAGAGAAAGGGGAGCAGAAGCTGAAGAAAGGAGGAGACGGGAGAGTGCAGGCTTCGGTGCTCCCTTCCCGCTCCTTATAAAGGAGCGAAGTGGGAGCCCAGCCGCCCCGCTCAGCGAATCAAGGCACAGGAAGAGCAGGGAGGCGGGCCGACCCGTCCCCTCTGCTCGCAACGGCCCAGGTTCCCGCTCCCGCTGTCCGCGATCCCAAATGCATGGGAGCCGCGTGGCGGAGATGCAGAACTGAGGCAACGGATGGGGCGGCCTCACCCTACCCTGTGATCTCGGGGAGTGGGCACTTCGGAAATCGCGCACCGGCCCCGTCCAGTAAATGTGCCACGCCCCCACGCCTACCTCCGTTTGGAGAAGAGGGCGTGGGCCGTTCCCCTTCATCATGGCTTGACGCATGCTCGCGGGGCTTAGCCCCACGCGCGCGCGCCGCCCGCATCACCCACGATGCCGCGTTCGACGCGCGCCGTTACGGGCGTGCGCGATGGAAGCGGAGAGATATGCGGCGTGACCTAGGCCACGCGTGCCCGTGCACTGTTTTGGGCCTGGCCCAACAGCGCTCGGCACCGTGTCTGGCCCAGGCCCGGGGGCTCCTGTCGGTGTACTAGAGTAGGGGTACCCTTGTACCCCGAACTTGTGCACGGGCAGTCGCAGCGTCCCGCGGCAAGGCCTGCCAGGTCACCGCCAAGATTCCTTGTGGTCCCTCTGAAGACCATTCAAGAACAAAGTATTCAAGACAAGGCCCCGGCAAGAGGAGCTTGCCGGGAAGGAGGCAAGACCCCGGCAAGAGGAACTTGCCGGGAAGGCCATCAGAAGCGTTCCAAGACCCCGGCAAGAGGCGCTTGCCGGGAAGGCCGTCCGAGGCATTCCAAGGAACTTGCCGCGGCGCGCTACGCGCCCCGACAAGGCCCGGTGAGCGACAAGCTCCCGGAAGCGACAAGTCGACGGCCGCAGCAAGGCGCTTGCCGCGGCAAGCCCCCACTCCACGCCCGCGCTCCAGCACATCCACCCACGTGTCGCTCCGGGGCCCCTCCCGAGCGCACGTGGCAGGAGGCTGTGCAGCTAGGGGCGTGCGGTGGCACGCAGGCGCTGACAAGACAACCATCGTGGCAAGACGGTGGCGTCCCTAGCGGTCCCTTTCGGTGCTGTCTAGGCGACACAGACGGGCATTTAATGCCCTTGTCCCCTGCCGTCAGGGTTAGGTATGATAACACTATAGCAGCTAGCTGTGCCTACTACAGCACCTAGCTGTGCCTACCCACGGCACCCTTTCCATTTTTGCCCTTGGCCCCCGTTTCTCTATGTCGGTAACCCCTTGAGTATAAAAGGAGGCCCGTGTGCAACGTAGAGGGGGTCGGCCACCTCGAGAGCTCTCGCGAGGTTCAGCAATCCCACACACTCACGCTCGCTCCCGAGCTAGAAATCAATACCAATCCACAAAGCAGGAGTAGGGTTTTACGCATCCTTGCAGCCCGAACCTGGGTAAATCGCTCGCGTGCTTCGCCTCGATTTACTCCTCGCACGACCAACCGCCCGCTTGCTTCGCCTCGATCTGCTCTTTGCGCAACCTCCGCCCCCCACCGAACCAAAAGGGACTCGGTCCGCCGGTCCCATAGGTGCCCGTGGATCAGAAACCCCGGCACTATGACATTCATCTGAAGCAAGTGCCACTCTACTGCAATAATGAAAGCGCCATCAAGATTGCCAACAACCCAGTTCAGCACTCGAAGACAAAGCACATTCAGATTCGTCATCACTTTCTCAGAGATCATGTCATGAAGGAAGATATTGATATCATTCACGTCAACAATGAAGAGCAACTGGCAGATATCTTCACAAAACCCTTGGATGAGAAAAGGTTTTGCAAGTTGAGGTGTGAGCTAAATATCTTGGAATCCTCAAATGTCCTGTGATGAGGCACACATCCTAACACTTATGCATGTTGATGACTTAGATGTGCAACAAAGGAAGTAATGTATATCTTCAATTAATGAATACTTACACTCTGAGTGTGAATACATTAACGCAGAATTTGACTTCGGAGCACCACGATAATTGTGCGTCATGTCTGGGTCTAATACTTCCTATACAGTGGGTAACGCCACCACCAAACTTTTGTTTGGAGTGTTTTCTGTTGGCGTTACATTTGCTATGTCTTCACATTTGGTTTGTTTTCAAATTTCAACATGACTTCATGTTTATCTTCATTATATTGATTTGGTCTTCTTCGGATATATTCATATATTAGCGTTCTGTCCTCTACAGCATTCACTTATAGCTATGTCTTCTTGTTTGAATCTTTTGAACTAAGTGAATGTGATCGGAGCCTAACCTCTCTATGCTTTCTACCTCAAACTCTATCTATCCAAATCATATGCATTCTATTGAAACTATCGAATGTCTTCTCTGCGTCCTTGTTAGCAGAAGACACAGAGATAAACATTAAATCTGATTTAAATGCTCAATCCTTTTTGCCTGAAACCTGGAGAAGCGGGAACGACCACCCGACAATCCAGGCGTGCGTGGGAACATGGAACAACCTCCAATGTGTTGCATGTTCGCCACGTGTCCTTCAGATGTGAACCGCTAGGGGCACCTGCGTAATAACATTGCACCGTCCCTGTCCTTATAAATAGACGCCACACCCTAGTCATTATCTCTTCTTCCACTTCTCCTTCTCGCACAAACCCTAGTGCCACCGCTAGCTCTCGACGACGCCGGCGATGAAGCGCTTAGCTGCCGCGAACTCACCGACGCCATCCTCACGCCGTCCACGAACATCGTCTTCTCCGCCGCCGCCGTAGGTGTCCTCCGTCGCCAAGATAGGGCACGGAAGATTGAACTGCTCGGCCTCATCTTCGACTCCGTCTAGCAGTTCTTAGTGTGGTAAATAAAACCTCTTTTTACAGTCCTTTTGATCCGATAGATTCATCCTTTTCAACCACAAGTGGTTTCTATCCCTACAAAGTTGGATCTATCCTGTTCTGCATCTCATAACTTGCCTAGTATATTCACTTATGCTTCACAAAGTAGTTAGATTCCTCACTTGTACTTATTCTTGGATTCGTACAAATCTGGAACCAACTCTCAACATATGAGTGAATGTCTTCGCACTATGAGGACAATGTCTTCTAAACTGATTTATCTTCAAAATCTTCTGAGAATGCATATGACCTCTTCCCCTTCCCTCGCATCTCTAATGCTGTCACAGGTACATGTCCGTGGGAGATTCCCTTGGTTCTCAAAGTCTGCATTCATTTGCAGAGTTCTTAAAACATCACATCAATTCTCCCGAAGCTAATTCATGTCTGACCAGCAGAAGGAAGCCTTTGCACGTTCTGAAGCCATTCAGTCTGAACTTCATGGCGACCGAAAAATCAATCAGGAAGGGCGACAGACAGCACCGTGAAAACACTACTAAGGACCTGCCACCGGATCTCTATGAGCTGTACAAGTCAGATCCAGAAGAGACCTATGGAGAACGCAAGAACCGAATCGACATTAGGCAGAGGAATGGTTCAAGTACAGATTTGTCACTGACGAATATGCTGAAAAGAATGCCATCAAGGGCCCCTGGGGAGATATTATATACAACTTCAGCCCAAGTTGAAGTTTGAAGCTATTGCTCAAGGCTTCTACCCTTGCATGATCCATGGACCTCAACCTGCTAATGCCGACCCATCCTCTCTGTTATGGTGTCGTGAAGACAATCTCTTTAAGCGCAACTTCCAGTTTGCCAAAACTTCTGCCAAAGAGAACAAGAAGTCACTTGGGTTAGACTTCAACCCCGGTCCCTCTGCTCCTCGTGCCAATGGCACACGCGATGCTAAACCAAATATTGTTGGGCCCTTCTACAACCTTGAAGGTCTCATCACTCACATTCAGGTTCAAGGGGCTGTCGTGGATCACTCTGTAGATGACGTTGATTCTGACAAAGCGCCTGCACCACCGAAGCCTGTGAAGCAAAAGAAACCAAAGGCTTCAAAGCCCTCCTCTGCACCGAAAGTCTCGCGGGCGAAGCCTCTGGCCACTGCACTGCCTGAAGCCAGTGTGCAGTCTGAAGATCTCTCTCGCATCTCCAAGTCTGACAAGATGAAGAAGCCCATGCAACCAACTTGTCAAGCATTGACCCCTGCTGCCGTTCTGAGGAATGAGAATGAAGCAATTGATCTGTCTAGCGACGACGATCTTGGCGATGATGCTCTTGAGGTGCTTATAAAGAGCAAGCAAGAGGCGGAAATCTTGAATGATCTTCCCCTCTTTGATGTGGAGATCCTGTACAAGTTCATTGATGAGTGGTTCGACAACCTAGACCTCAGTTTTGATGATCTTCAACTCCCCATTAGCCTCAGTGTCTCCTTCCATGGAGCCATTGCTCCTGAGCTGGCTCTTGCACATAGAATTGTTGAGCTGAAGCACAAGATTGATTATGAAAAGGCTCGATTCAAGAAGCACATGGCCAAGCTCAACGTGGAAGACGTCCAAAACTTCAAGGTCATGTTGCATGAGCTCAAGGAGGCGTTCCAAAAGAAACATGAAGAAGCTAAAGGTTCTCGAGAGCGCATGAAACACCTGGCTGCCAAATGTGTTCAAGGCTACAATGAAGCTGAAAAGCGCAAGGCTCTGGGGCGACCTGGCATCGACCCCAGAATGGCTGCCAAGAAGAAGAAGAAGAAGCCTGCTGTGGCCCAACCAGAAGCATCAAGGCAGGAAGAACCTCGCATTGTCTTCCCGGCCAGTATGACAGGCTCGAAGCCTAAGGTCCCCACAGTGGCTTCGGAGCTCAAGAAAACAAGGGCAGCTGAAGCCGAAGCCCGAAAGTGCAAGACCAAGGCCACCACTGACGATGCTCCACCGACCAAGAAGAGAAAAACCAAGAAGAAAGATCGGGCTGCTCCCATAGAGCCCCTTGTCGTCGAGCCAATCTTAGTTCCTCATCCTGCGTCTGAACACCGTGAGCGCCAGTTGATAGTTCATGAGAATGCTTCCACAGAGGCTCCAGAAGTTGAAGACATTCCAGCTGTTGACCCCACCGCAGCTGAAGACATTGGTCATCAAGACAATGTTGAAGATGATGAAGTCCTTCGTCAGATCGAACACAATGTGGTATCATCGCCTGTTCTCACGAACAACGAACTCATCAGCATTGGTTGTCCATTGACGCCAATTGCTCAGGATGACTCATGGGCTGATCACCCACAAGACCCCCCCCCCCCCCCCCCCCCCCCCCCCCCCGTCAAGAAGAATCACCAAGTACTCCCCCACCTCAAGTCACCACTTCGGTGCTTGAAGAAAATGACTTTGTGGCCCAACCAACTCCATCTTCACAAGCGTCGCCAGCGTTCCGCAGGCTTCGCAAAGGACCATGACCACAGGTCAATGTGTCAAGTGTTCCAAAAGGAGAAGAGCATCAATCCGTTTCACGCCAAGTCTTTCCTGAAGCCTCTCCTACTGCGAACATCCCCGAGTCTGAAGCCAAAGCGGCTGAGGATATTCCGGCTACATCAGCCGATGAACAAGAAGAACCAAGAGATGAAGAATGTGTTGCTACACCCCCGTCCAACCCTGAAGTTGTTCTCGAGGAGAACGTGTCCGACCCTCCAGCTACTCGAGTGGAGGTTGAAAACTCTGAGGCGGCCACTAACACCAACACTGAAGCCAATGACGTTGTCATGGCCGAAGCTAATGTGGCGCCTGAAGCTAATGTGGTGCCAGAAGTAATTGCACCTGAAGCCAATGCTGCTCCTGACACAAATCTGCAGCCAGAAGTCAATGCCACTGCTCCTGTACCGCCTCCACGGCCACACACCCTTGAGCAAGCATTCTATCAAGGCCAACTTACCACTGTCTGCTGGCCCATTCTGGTTCCTCCACCTGCTGTTGGTCCGCAATTTGACTATCATGTGGAGCACAGGCCTCAGGTCCATAAGCCAAAGCCAAGGCTTCCAAGGTTTCCAGGTACTGCAACTTCACCAGGATCATTTAATCTGAATGGCTTCAAGGTACACAACACATTCTTTGATAGTGCCAAGAACCCCTACACAAGGCCAAGAATCTCATCAGATCGATTCTGGAGTTATCAGCAGTGCAGTTACTATTCCTGCATCTTATACAATCAGGGGCGCATTTTCCCTCATATGCGTCTAGACAGCGAAGCCATGGTTGGCCTGCCTTGCCTAGAAGAAGCCCTTGACTGCTTCAGAGATGCTAGCCTTCTACAGTTTGTGACTGCCAAAGAACATTGGAATGAAGAGCTTCTGCTACAATTTTATGCTACCTTTCACATTCGCGGCTACAACAGGGATCCGAAGACTTGGATCCTTGAGTGGATGACTGGCGATGTACACCATGAAGCTAAAGCCCAAGACATCATTGAGCTTACTGCCCTGCCCACTCCTGGTGAACATTATGAACCAGGTTGTCAGCTACACCATAATGCGTTGGAAAGCATCTTCCAGAAGCTAGAGCCAAACATGAGCCAAATGTTGAGCAGGATGAAGCCACTGCCACAAGACGCTGACTACCCTAAGGAGTTCTTTGTTGAAGACCTAGAGTATCTGCCCCGCACCATTTATCATATTATCAGGCGAACTCTCTGGCCGGTCAAAGGACATTCTCCTGCAGCGAAGCTTGAAGGAGCAATGAACACATTGGTTTTCTATATCTTCAATGGCATCAGCTTCAAAGCGCAAGACTTCTTCATCAGACAATTGGCTACATCTGGCTCCGATATCTTTGGTCTGAAGTTCTATGCTCCATGGGCAAGGTTGGAAAAAGCGGTAGGCGTAAGTGGGGCGGTTGGCCTTTTCCTAGTGCCTAGGCGGTGCCTAAGCGCCCTAGGCGCGGCCTAGGCGGTAATATAGTTTTTACTCGAAGTGTATTTGTGACTTTTATATGGGTGTTGATATTAATTTAGGGCATATGAATAAGGTAATTACTGGCTACTCCCACTGGAATATAACTTGCTTGGAATATATGTGCAGTATGTGGCATGCTTTCTTGCTTGGGTAGGCAATTCTTTGCTTTCCCTGCCTAGACCTCCATTTATGCCCTAGGCGAGGCGTTTGGCCATTGCCTAGCGCCTAGGCGTGCCTAAGCGCCTCCTAGGCACTGCCTTTTCCAACAGAGTCCATGGGTAATGCGCCTCATCAAGCTTCACTCTGCTATCAACTATCAGCCGTCTGCGCGCAATCATCTTATATTCTTGCCAGAGGTTGATCTGTCTGTCGAAGCCATTTACCCAGAGCCTGCAAAGGAGCCAATTTATCTTCACAATGTCGATCATCAAAGCTTCACACCCAAACTGTCGAAGCCATTGAAGGAGTTCAGGCTATTTCTCGTGTTTATCCCTTGGCTGGCAATACATGTGCCCCTCGCACCCAAACTGAAGCCACTGCAAGCACCATTGCCCAAAGGCCTTGGAAGCGATCTCGTGTTCTCAATGACCGAGAGCTTCTCATCGTTCTACATCAGAAACAGGAAAAGCATCATGACTGGCATAAGCATCAGATGCAAAGCCTCTTGGTGGACGTCAATCGCATTTGCAATCTTGCCACCAAGAATGCCTTTGTTACACATGAAACCTGTCGGAGGTCATGGAAGAGCTTGACATTGCTCAGTGCTGAAGCTGATCTTCAAGACGATGGCTTCATAGAGAGATTCAAGTTTGAATCAACTCCTCCAAGGAATGCTCACTTGCGTCATACTCCCTCACTCGAAGACTCTAACTATTCCTCCTCAACTTCAATGGTGAATGCTAGAGTCATAGATGATCAAGATGATGCTACCTCACCACCTCCAACTTCAGCGCGTGTCGACACTGCACCAAGTTCTTCTGCACCACCAAACCTCAACGACGACCCTGCTGCTTCGCCTACTCCTCATGGGAACAAGTAGAATCTCTATGTCTTCAAACCTTTTTGGTCATTACTGACAAAAGGGGGAAAACATATGAGTTGATAGTCTTCAAGCAGGTCCATATGGGTGGTTGCTATACTTTTGCTACATTTGCCAAGTGCTTACAACTCTTGGTTCGTTTTGAGTTGTAACACTTAAACTTGATGGTCGTCTTCTACCTTTTCGTCAACTATGTGATGCAATGATAAATTCCGCATGTGCGACGATATATTCCGCACGAAGTCATTTTTGCAGATGTCCATTTTTCATTATGCATGTCATTATCTTCATTATATCCTTCCATGCATGATGAATTGTCTTCATAAGTAGAAGAGGAGCTCCGCAAGTACAACCTGCCATGTGCATTTGCATTCAAAAGCAAAATACTTATATGCACATCTTTAGGGGGAGCCTTTCTGCTACTTACGAAGATACTACCTAAATCCTTTACAATTTCGCATACTTTTATCCCCGTTGAAAACTTCAACCAGTTTGTCATCAATCACCAAAAAGGGGGAGATTGTAAGTGCATCTAGTGCCACCCCTAGTTGGTTTTGGAGTATTGACGACAAACCTGGTTGAGGGACTAATGTGTTTGTTAGAATTGCAGGATAACACAGGTAGTGGTCCCTCATTGATTCGGTTTACCTACCGGAGATGACCCCTAAAAATGTATGAAGACATTGAAGACAAAGGTGGTATGTGAAGATATTCACATTGAAGACAATGACAAGAGAAGACATCGCGTGAAGACTATGGAGCGCGAATACTTAGTTGTTTCGTTGTTTCCTTTTCTTCTTTGTTGAGTCATAGGAACCACCGTAATGTTAAGTGGGGTCCCAGTGAACAAAGTCAGAGTGACTGAAGTGATGCTTAACCAAAATCCCATGTCTTCGAGCGAAGACAATGAGAGCAAAACTTATCCAGAGCTGGATAAGTCAGCTTTACTTGTAGCCCAAGTAAAGTTGCCGCGTGTGTTTGAAATCTGACCGTTGGAACACGTGTCAGTTCCTTAGTGACCCAGGGTCATTTTGGACAAATCATGTCGGGTTGCCTAGTGGCTATAAATAGCCCATGCCCTACACCATAAATTGGTGGCTGCTCAGAGTTAGTGCACGGCTTTTTTCATTTGAGAGCAACCCACCTCCGAAGCCTTTGAGAGAAAGAAATCCTTGCGAGGACAAAACCCTAAACACCCAGAGCCAAAGAGTGTTAGGCATCACTGAAGTCTTCCTATCTGTGTGATCTGAAGCCTTGTTACACTTGAGGACTGTGAATCCTCCAGCCGGTTAGGCGTCCATTCTGAGCATCCAAGAGTCATTGTGGATTGCCGGTGAACGAAGTCTGTGAAGGTTTGGAAGTCTACCTTGGAGACTTACCTGAGTGATTGGGCGAGGACTGGGTGTCCTTAGCTCAAGGGGAATAAGGTGAAAACACGGTCTTCTGAGTTAAATCTCAGCCTCCCTAACTAGACGTACAGTTGTCACAGCAACTGGAACTGGTCCAACAAATCACTGTCTTCAACAAGCAACTAGTTCTATCCTTCCCATCTCTTTATTTACAGTCGGTCCTTGTGAAGTCATTGCCTGTTTGCATTATCTATTAGTCTTCATTACGTGACTGTTTATTCTGATTGGTTTCATACTATCTTCCATCTTGATCCGTACTTCCCAGCTGCTATTAGTCTTCGTGCTTTCACTTCATTCAATACTTGACTATGGCTTGCCTAGTGTAGTCTACCTTCCGTTGCATGTTTATAGGTTCATTTCTATCATTTGTCTTCGAAACTCCCATGTTTTGAGGACTTTCATAAAAATCGCCTATTCACCCCCCCTCTAGTCGATAACCAGCACTTTCAAATGCGTCGGAGAAAACTTCTCTTAAGAAAGTGCTTCCAAAGAAAATTTCTTTATGAACATTCTTAAGAAAATGTGGGGGAATAACCTTTTCTTATGAAACAGCTTAAGAAAGTGCTTCCTCAGAATTTTTTTAAGAACCTTCTTTAGAAAATGCACCGGAAGAAACTTTTCCTAAGAAACTTCTTAAGAAAGTGCTTCTGAAGAAAATATTCTTAATAAACTTCTTTAGAAAATGCGTTGAAAAAACTTTTCTTAAGAAACTTCTCAAGAGAGGGCTTCCTAAGAATATTTTCTTAAGAATATCAAAAAAATTCCTTAAGAAACTTCTTCAGAAAATGTGTTGGAAAAAACTTTTCTTCATAAACTTTTGAATAATGTCCTTCCTAGCTTAAGTTTCTTAAGAAATGTTTTTTAAAAATGCGTCGAAAGATACTTATCTAAAGAAACTTCTTCAGCAATTGATTCCTAAGAAAATTTTCTCAGTAATCTTATTATGAAAATGTGTCCAAGAAAACTTCTCTCAAGAAAGTTCTTAAGAAAGTGCTTCTTAAAAAATTTCCTTAAGGACCTTCTTAAGAAAATACGGCGGAATAAACTTTTCATATAAAACTTCTTAAGAAAGTGCTTCCTAAGAAAATTTTATTAATGAACTTCTTTAGAAAATGCATCAAAAGAAACTTTTCCTAATAAAATTCTTAGGAAAGTGCTTCCAGAGAAAACTTCCTTAAGAAACTTTTCCTAAGAAACTTCCTTAAGAATCTTGTTTAGAAAATGTATCGGAAGAAACTATTCTTAAGAAACTTCTCAAGAGAGGGATTTCTAAGAAAATTTCCTTAAGAAACATCACAAGAAAATGCGTCGGAAGAAACTTATTAAGAAAGTTCTCCCAAAGGAAATTTCCATAAGAAACTTCTTTAAAAAGTGCTTCCTAAGAAAATTTCTTTAAGAAACGTCTTAAGAAAGTGCTTCCGAAGAAAATTTCCTTAAGAAACTGCATAAGAAGAAACTTTTATTAAGAAACTTCTTAAGAAAGTTCTTCTGAAGAAAGTGCTTCTCGGGTTTAGTAAGAAAACGCCTCGCTCGGGTTTAGTTATAGCGAACATGGCTCGCACAACACGCGCGTACGAGAGAGAAACGCGCAACCACATTGCATCGCTCCGCCCCGATAACCCACCGTAACCGGGAATCCCCTAAAAGTTCCTTGCCCTTGCTTCTACCACGATTTTTTCCATCATGGACAGCCCAAAGAATGTCATGCTGGTGCGTCTCCGGCCCGCCCAGGACAAAAAGCCCATTTGCTGTCATGATTTTATCTCATAGAAGTAGGAGCCCACCACATATATGATGATACATGTTTTTGTCACAATTATCGTCATAGAAGTGTCATAAGCATGACAGAAAAAAAATCATTTGGGCCAAAATGTCACTGATGTGTCTTATTTTGTAGTGTTTCTAGGAAATCTTCATTATGAAACGTCTTAATAAAATGTGTAGGGAGAAACTTTTGTAAGAAGGTGCCTTCTAAAAAATTCTCCTAAGAAACTTTTTGAAAGGTTCTTCCTAAGAAATTTTCCTTAGGAAACTTCTTTAGAAAATGCATCGGAAGAAATTTTGTTAAGAAACTTCTCAAGAAAGGGCTTCCTAAGAAAATTTCCTTAAGAAATATCGTAATAAAAATTCGTCAGGAGAAACTTTTTCTTAAGAAAGTTCTTCCAAATAAATTTTCCATAAGAAACTTCTGAAGAAAGTGCTTCCTAAGAAAATTTCCTTAAGAAACTGCTTCCGAAGAAAAGTTCTATAACAAAATGTCTAAGAAGAAACTTTTCTTAAGAAACTTCTATAGAAAATGCGTCAGAAGAAACTTTTCCTAAGAAACTTTTTAAAAAGTGCTTGCTCAGAAAATTTGCTTAAGAAAGTTCTTTAAGAAATGTGTCGGAAGAAACTTTTCTTATGAAACTTCTCAAGAAAGGGCCTCCTTAGAAAATCTCCTTAAGAAATATCTTAAGAAAATGCGTCGGAAGAACTTTTATTTAGAACCTTCCTAAGAAAGTGCTTACGAAAAAAAAATTCCTTAGAAAACTTCTTTAAAAAGTGCTTCCTAAGAAAATTTCCATAAGCAACTTCTTTAGAAAATGCGTCGAGAGAAACATTTCCTAAGAAACTTCTTAAGGAAAAATTTTTCCGACGTGTTTTTGAAAAAAAATTCATAAGGAAATTTTCTTAGGAAGAACTTTCTGAAAAAGTTTAATAAGAAAAGTTTATTCCATCGTATTTTCATCTGAAGGTTCTTAATGAAATTTTGTTAGGTAGGAATTGCCTAAGAAGTTTCTTAAGAAACTTTTCTTCTAACACATTTTATTTAAAACTATCTTAAGGAAATTTTCTTCTAAAGCAATTTCTTAAGAAGTTTCTTAGTAAAAGTTTCTTCTAATGCAGTTTCTTAAGGAAATTTTCTTCGGAAGTACTTTCTTAAGAAGTTTCTTAAGGAAATTTTCTTAGGAAGCACTTTCCGAAGAAGTTTATTAAGAAAATTTTCCTCGGAAGCACTTTCTTAAGAAGTTTCATAAGAAAAGTTTCTTTCGCCGCATTTTCTTAACAAGGTTCTTAAGAAAATTTCTTAGGAAGCACTTTTTTAATAAATTTCTTAAGAAAAGTTTTCTCCGAAGAATTTTCTTAAGAACATTATTAAGGAATTTTTCTTAGGAATCATTTGCTAAAAAAATTTCTTAAGGAAATTTTGTTAGGAAGATCATTCATAAGAAATTCTAAAGAAAAAGTTTCTTCTGAATCATTTTATTAAGAAGTCTCTTACAAAAAATTTCTTAGGATGCAGTTTAATAAGGAAATTTTCCTAGGAAGCACTTTCTTAAGAAAAGTTTTGTCCGACGCAGTTTCTAAAGAAGTTGATTAAGGAAATTTTCTCAAGAAGCACTTTCTTAAGAAGTTTCATAAGGAAATTTTCTAAGGAATCACTTTCTTGAGAACTTTCTATAAAAAAGTTTCTTCCGTCGCATTTTCTACAGAAGATTATATAGGATTTTTTCTTAGGAAGCACTTTGTTAAGAAAAGTTTCTTCTGACACATTTTCTTAAGAAGTTCCTTATGAAAAGTTACTTCCGACGCATTATCTATAGAAGTTTCTTAAGGACATTTTCTTAGGAAGCACTTTCAAAGAAGTTTCTTTAGGAAATTTTCTTGGGAAGCACTTTCTTAGCAAGCATCTTAACTCAAGTTTCTTTCGATACATTTTATAAAAGACATTTAAGAAAAGTTTATTGCAAAGAATTTCTTAAGGAAATTTTCTTAGGAAGCCTTTTCTTGAAAAGTTCATTCAGAAAAGTTTCTTAAGGACATTTACCTAGGCACCACTTTTTAAAGAAGTTTCTTAAGGAAATTTTCTTTGGAAGCACTTTCTTAAGATGTTTCTTAGGAAAAGTTTCTTCCTACGCATTTTCTAAAGAAGTTTATTTTGAAAATTTTCTTAGGAAACACTTTTCTTAAGAAGTTCCTTAAGGAAATTTTATTAGGAAGAACATTCTTAAGAAGTTTCTTAAGTAAAGTTTTGTTGGGGCTCTGGGACTAGGGATACCCAGGCCCGTCTACGTGTGGCCTAGCATTTGGCTCCATCGACGGCCTGTTATGGCCCAGCGCCAAGGTTTCTCACACACTACTAGGGAAAACCCTAGCAATAGCGCGGGTTTTGGCCTATCAGTAGTGCGGGTACCATTTTTAAGAAGGTGCACGACCGAGTATCTTTTCAAAAAAATTCGGACCGTTTTGGCTGTGGCCAACTCTCAATAGCTTCAATCTTAGCTTTATCAACTTCAATTCCCTATGGAGTAACAACATAGCCAAGAAAAGATACTCGGTCGGTGCAGAAGGTGCACTTCCTAAGTTTACCAAACAAACATGCATAACGTAGAGCAGTACAAACAACACGTAAATGTTCCAAATGTTCCCCCAAAGATCTGCTATAATTCAGTATATCAGCAAAATAGACAACCACAAATCGTCCAATGAAAGCACGTAAAACTTTGTTCATTAATCTCATGAAAGTACTAGGTGCATTAGTTAACCCAAAAGGCATGACTAACCACTCATATAATCCAAACTTAGTTTAAAATGCTATTTTCCATTCATCTACCAATTTCATATGAATTTGATGGTATCAACTACACAAATCAACTTTGGAGAATATTGTAGAGCCACTCAATTCATCAATCATGTCATATTAATGCCTCTACAATCAACACACATACGCGATGTACCATCCTTTTTTGTCACTAGTACAATAGGAACAACACAAGGACTAAGAGATTCGCGTATATAACCTTTGTCGAGCAGCATCTGTACTTGACGCATAATCTCCTTTGTCTCCTCTGGATTGGTATGGTATGGCGCACGGTTAGGCAGCGAAACATCGGGAATTAATTCAATCCAATGCTCAATCCCTCGAATAGGTGGTAATCCCGGTGGCACGTCTTGTGGAAAGACGTCAGCGAACTCATGCAAAATGTTAGTGACAGCAGGAGGCAAAGAGGAAGGTACATCCTCAAAAGAAAATAACGCCTCTTTGCACACAAAAGCATAGCAAACAGATTGCTGAAATCTAGACCATCAATATCAGATTTGGTGGCAAGTAAACATGCACTTTTCAATTTAATTTCAGAAGCAACACTAGATGGTTTATTATTAGGCTTCATTTGCTGCTCAAATTCTTTTGCCACAGTCTGATTTTCACTCTTATTTTTCTCCTGTTTTGCTTTATTAGCTCTATTAGTATCATCTTTCAAAATGGAATCAGGAATCATAGGAAGCAAAGTAATATTTTTATCCTTATGAACAAGAGTATACTGATTGTTTCTACCATGGTGTATAGAATTTTTATCAAATTGCCATGGTCTACCAAGTAATAAGGAACATGCTTGCATAGGTACCACATCACAATCAACATAATCAACAAATGTAGAGATACTAAATTTCTTAGCCACTTTTGGAGAAGTTTATGGGCTAAGTTGGGGACTAAGCTGCTTTTTAGTACTACTTGTCACCCCAAACTGATGGACTAACTGAAGTAGTCAATAGACCATTGTCTACTATGCATAGGGCTATTTTGAAGAATAATAAGAAAATGTGGCAAGATGCTTACCTCATATTTATCGGGGTTGAAGAACGACAACTATGGGTTGACGGGGCACGGGGTTGTGCAAAGAGTGGGTTTAGAAGATCAACACGGGGGGGGGGGGGGGATTTATCCAGGTTCGGGCCGCAAGTGATGCATAATACCCTAATCCTGCTTTGGTGTATATTTGGTGTTCTTTAGTTCTTGAACTAGCTGCGGTGCATCCTAGCTCAAAAAGTCTGAATCCATCCTCAGTACGCCTCGGGCCTCCTTTTATATGTCCAAAGGGCTGCCACAGCGGCACACAGGAGGTGGAAAGTGTCTACAATGTATGAGTCTGTCTCCAGTAACCGTAGGACAAACGCATTTAATGTGCCACCGATGTGTCCTGTTGCTTTATCGGGGACGGTAAGGAAGCTTGTCCCGTCTGTCGGCGCCTCGCCTCTCTTCGATGCTCGTCCAAGCTGACGGGGCATGCAGTGCCACGCTGGCTGCTGCACTGGTGCGGTGGCAGGGTCTTCACGAAGATCTACATGCCACCACACAAGTGCTTGCCTGGTTGGCCTAGGAGATGCACGCTGCCACGTAGGTGCGTGCCTGGTTGGCAGGCTGGCTGCTATGCCAGATCAGCCATGGGGCAGTGAAACCTGGGTAAGTGCGGGCCTGGTTGTGACCCCGCGGATGTCCCCGGTGAGGGTATTGCCGGGGCCCCGACAAGGATGTTGCTGGGGTCTTGTGGGCATCCCCGGCAAGGGTCTTGCCGGGCGGGCCTTCGTGTTGTAGTTCTCATCTAGTCTTGCAGGCCTCTGTTCATCACAAAGATCTGCATGCCACCATGCAGGCGCTCCAGAGCCTTGGTCTTGACGTTGTCGATGGCGTCATAATTCTCAGGCTCAAAGGTGGCAGTCTTGATGGTGTTGAGCAAGTTCCCCGGCAAGGCTCTTGCCTTGGCAGCGTAGGTCATTCCCGGCAAGGTTCTTGCCGAGGGAAACCCATCTTGTCCCTTTTCCCTTCGCGCCTCTAGCTTCAGCGCTGCTCGGGTAGTCTTGTATCTTCGCTTCCTCTGCCCCGGCAAGCGTGGTCACAAGTGTTTCTACTACTACCCGTCCACAAGTAAAAGGGTACAGAAGGCCCCTACTTTTGTACACCGACAATATTGAATTTTCTTATAATCGTTCATTGCATTCTATTACTAAGATGTGCCCTTTTGAAATTTTGTATGGTTTCCTACCTCGTGCACCTATTGATTTGTTGCCTCTTCCATCTTTAGAGAAGGTTAATTTTGATGCTAAAGAACGTGTTGAATTGATTTTTAAAAATACATCAGTTAACTAAGGAAAACATGGAGCGTATGAATGCTAAATATAAAGTTGCTGGAGATAAGGGTAGAAAACATGTTGTGTTTGCACCTGGAGATCTTGTTTGGTTACATTTGCGTAAGGATAGATTTCCTCATTTGCGCAAATCAAAGCTAATGCCACGTGTTGATGGTCCTTTTAAGCTGTTAGAGAAAATAAATGATAATGCATATAAACTTGAGCTGCCTGCAGATTTTGGGGTTAGTCCCACTTTTAACATTGCATCTTTGAAGCCTTATTTGGGTGAGGAAGATGAGATTCCGTCGAGTACGACTTCATTTCAAGAAGGGGAGGATGATGAGGACAACAATGCCATTGTTACACCCACAGCCCCTGCTGTTATACATACTGGACCAATTACTAGAGCTTGCGGACACCAATTTAATTACCAGGTACTTTCATTTCTTGGTAAAGATTCTAATGTTCATGAGAATATGATGCTGCCTAAATTGGATACATTTGTTTTGCTTACAAATGAAGGCCCTAGCTTGGACAAGAAAGATGAACCTTGGAGCAAGTTCAAGCATGGAGATGATGGCGTGCGCAATGGGAACAAGAACGGAGTTACAAGTGATGATTCTAGGACTTTGAAGCCACCATAATGAGTGCATGAAGCCTTGTACGAAATATACAAGATGACACTTCATAAATTTCTTCCATAGGCTATTCTAGGTGTCGCGTCACCTTATTTTTGGGCCAGGCCCACGTAGTTTCGAAATACTTGATTATAGGCTGTTTTTAGAGTCCGTATGTGTGGGGAAACAAGAGTTAGGGTTGGTTTCGGACCCCTCCTCCAAGGGCCACGAAATTTCCCCCTCTCTCCTCCATATATACAACCCTTAGTACATCGTTTAGGCTTTGGGTTTTTGTTTAGATTATAAGTTCACCATAGCTGCAACTTCGCGTACTTCGTTTGTGTTCAATGACCATACAAAGACGTAACAGAACCCCACCTTCATTAATGAAGCTTTCCTCTTATATTTGCAATATCCAGATTGCAATCTCAGTTTCTTACTTGTTCTTCATTTGCTCGCAGGAAACAGACCATCATGGTCAGGTTAATCGTGCTTCGGCGTATGAGAAGTTTCTTATGAAAAGTTTCTTCCGACGCATTTTCTTACGATGTTTCTTAAGGAATTTTCTTAGGAAGGCCTTTCTTGAGATGTTTCTTAAGAAATATTTCTTCTGACACATTTTCTAAAGAACTTTCTTAAGGAAATTTTCTTCATAAGCACTTTCTTAAGAAGTTTCTTATGAAGTTTCCTAAGAAAAGTTTCACCTGATGCATTTTCTAAAGAAGGTCCTTAAGAAAATTTTCTAAGGAAGCATTTTCTTAAGAAGTTTCATAAGAAAATTTTCTTAGGAAGCGCATACTAAGAAACTTTCTTAAGAGAACTTTTCTCCAACGCATTTTCTTAAGAAGATTATTGAGGAAATTTTCATAGGAAGCCCTTTCTTAAGAAGTTTCTTAAGGATATTTCTTCGGAAGCACTTTCTTAAGAAGTTTATTAAGGGAATTTTCTTAGGAAGCATTTTTTGAAGAAGTTTCTTAAGAAAATTTTCTTCGGAACAATTGTCTTAAGAAGATTCTTAAGAAGGGTTTCTTCCAGCACATTTTCTTATGATGTTTCTTAAGGAAATTTTCTGAGGAAGCCCTTTCTTGGGAAGTTTCTTAAGAAAAGTTTCTTTTTACGCATTTCATAAAGAAGTTTCTTAATGAAATCTTCATTGGAAGCAATTTATTATGTGGTTTTTAGGAAACATTTCTTCCGATGCATTTTCTAAAGAAGTTTTTTAAGAAAATTTTCTAAGTAAGCACTTTCTTAAGAAGTTTTATAAGAAAAGTATATTCCGCCGTATTTCCTTAAGAAGGTTATTAAGGAAATTTTCTTAGGAAGCACATTCTTAAGAACTTTCTTGAGAGAAGTCTTCTCTGACGCATTTGCTTAAGAAGATTATTAAGGACATTTTCATAGGAAGCACTTTTTGAAGAAGTTTTTTTAAAGAAATTTTCTTCGGAAGCACTTTCTTAACAAGTATCTCAAGAAAAGTTTCTTCACACGAATTTTCTAAAAATTTCTTAAGAAAAGTTTCTTCCCTCGCATTTTAGAAAGATATTTCTTAAGGAAATTTTATTAGGAACTTTTTAAAAAAGTTTCTTAAGGAAATTTTCTTCGGAAGCACTTTCTTAAGAAGTTTAATAAGAAAAGTTTATTCCATCGTATTTTCATACAAAGGTTCTTAATGAAATTTTGTTAGGTAGGACTTGCCTAAGAAGTTTCTTAAGAAAATTTTCCTCTAACACATTTTGTTTAAAACTATCTTAAGGAAATTTTCTTCTGAAGCACTTTCTTAAGAAGTTTCTTAGTAAAAGTTTCTTGTTATGCAGTTTCTTAAGGAAATTTTCTTCAGAAGCACTTTCTTAAGAAGTTTCTTAAGGAAATTTTCATAGGAAGCACTTTCCAAAGAAGTTTCTTAAGAAATTTTCCTCGGAAGCACTTTCTTAAGAAGTTTCATAAGAAAAGTTTCTTCTGCCGCATTTTCTTAACAAGGCTCTTAAGAAAATTTCTTAGGAAGCACCTTTTTTAATAAATTTCTTAAGAAAAGTTTTCTCCGACGCATTTTCTTAAGAACATTATTATGAATTTTTCTTAGGAATTATTTTCTAAAGAAATTTGTTAAGGAAATTTTGTTAGGAAGAACATTCATAAGAAATTCTGAAGAAAAGTTTCTTCTGAATCATTTTATTAAGAAGTATCTTACGAAAATTTCTTAGGAAGCAGTTTCTTAAGGAAATTTTCCTAGGAAGCACTTTGTTAAGAAAAGTTTCGTCCGACACAGTTTCTAAAGAAGTTTCTTATGGCAATTTTCTCAGGAAGCACTTTCTTAAGAAGTTTCGTAAGGAAATTTTCTAAGGAATCACTTTCTTAAGAACTTTCTATAGAAAAGTTTCTTTCGTCGCATTTTCTACAGAAGATTATATAGGATTTTTTCTTAGGAAGCACTTTCTTAAGAAAAGTTTCTTCGGACACATTTTCTAAAGATGTTTCTTAAGTAACTTTTTTCACGAAGCACATTCCTAAGAAGTTCCTTATGAAAAGTTACTTCCGACGCATTATCTATAGAAGTTTCTTAAGGACATTTTCTTAGGAAGCACTTTCGAAGAAGTTTCTTCAGAAAATTTTCTTGGGAAGCACTTTCTTAGCAAGCATCTTAAGTCAAGTTTCTTCCGACGCATTTTCTAAAAGACATTTAAGAAAAGTTTCTTGCGAAGAATTTCTTATGAAATTTTCTTAGGAAGCCTTTTCTTGAAAAGTTTCTTCATAAAAGTTTCTTAAGGAAATTTACCTAGGCACCACTTTTTAAAGAAGTTTCTTAAGGAAATTTTCTTCGGAAGCACTTTCTTAAGATGTTTCTTAGGAAAAGTTTCTTCCGACGCAATTTCTAAAGATGTTTCTTTTGAAAAATTTCTTAGGACACACTTTTTTAAGAAGTTAATTAAGAAAATTTTATTAGGAAGAACATTCTAAAGAAGTTTCTTAAGAAAAGTTTTGTCGGGGCTCTGGGACTAGGGATACCCAGGCCCGTCTGCCTGCGGCCTAGCATGTGGCTCCATCGATGGCCTGTTACGGACCAGCGCCAAGGTTTCTCGCACACTACTAGGGAAAACCCTAGTACATAGTAGCGCGGGTTTTTCGCCTATCAGTAGTGCGGGTAACCATTTTTAAGAAGGTGCATGACCGAATATCTTTTCAAAAAGTTTTGGACCGTTTTGGCTGTGGCCAACTCTCAATAGCTTCAATCTTGGCTTTATCAACTTCAATTCCCTATGGAGTAACAACATAGCCAAGAAAAGATACTCGGTCGGTGCAGAAGGTGCACTTCGCAAGTTTACCAAACAAACGTGCATCACGTAGAGCAATAAAAACGACACGTAAATGTTCCAAATGTCCCCCCAGAGATCTGCTATAAATCAGTATATCATCAAAATAGACAACCACAAATCGTCAAATGAAAGCACGTAAAACTTTGTTCATTAATCTCATGAAAGTACTAGGTGCATTAGTTAACCCAAAAGGCATGACTAACCACTCATTTAATCTAAACTTAGTTTTAAATGCTATTTTCCATTCATCTACCAATTTCATACAAATTTGATGGTATCAACTACACAAATCAACTTTGGAGAATATTGTAGAGCCACTCAATTCATCAAGCATGTCATATTAATGCCTCTACAATCAACACACATACGCGACATACCATCCTTTTTTGTCACTAGTATAATAGGAACAGCACAAGGACTAAGAGATTCGCATATATAACCTTTGTCGAGCAGCATCTGTACTTGATGCATAATCTCCTTAGTCTCCTCTGGATTGGTATGGTATGGCGCATGGTTAGGAAGCGAAACATCGGGAATTAAGTCAATCTAATGCTCAATCCCTCGAATAGTTGGTAATCCTGGTGGCACGTCTTGTGTAAAGACGTCAGCGAACTCATGCAAAATGTTAGTGACAACAGGAGGCAAAAGGAAGGTACATCCTCGAAAGAAAATAACGCCTCTTTGCACACAAAAGCATAGCAAACAGATTTGCTGGAATCTAGATCATCAATATCAAATTTTGGTGGCAAGTAAACCTGCACTTTTCAAATTAATATCAGAAGCAACACTAGATGGTTTATTATTAGGCTTCATTTGCTGCTCAAATTCTTTTGCCACAATCTGATTTTCACTCTTATTTTTCTCCTTTTGCTTTATTAGCTCTATTAATATCATCTTTCAAAATGGAATCAGGAGTCATAGGAAGCAAAGTAATATTTTTATCCTTATGAACAAGAGTATACTGATTATTTCTACCATGGTGTATAGAATTTTTATCAAATTGCCATGGTCTACCAAGTAATAAGGAACATGCTTGCATAGGTACCACATCACAATCAACATAATCAGCAAATGTAGAGATACTAAATTTCTTAGCCACTTTTGGAGAAGTTTATGGGCTAAGTTGGGGACTAAACTGCCTTTTAGTACTACTTGTCACCCCAAACTGATGGACAAACCGAAGTAGTGAATAGAACATTGTCTACTATGCTTAGGGCTGTTTTGAAGAATAATAAGAAAATGTGGCAAGATGCTTACCTCATATTTTTCGGGTTCAAGAACGACACCTATGGGATCACAGGGAATCCCTACTACAGTTGACGGGGTGCGGGGCTGTGCAAAGAGCGGGTTTAGAAGATCAACGCGGGGGGCGGGGATTTATCTAGGTTCGGGCCGCAAGCGATGCGTAATACCCTAATCCTGCTTTGGTGTATATTTGGTGTTCTTGAGTTCTTGAACTAGCTACGGTGCATCCTAGCTCAAAAAGTCTGAATCCATCCTCAGTACACCTCGGGCCTCCTTTTATATGTCCAAGGGGTTGCCGTAGCGGCGCACATGAGGTGGAAAGTGTCTACAATGTACGATTCTATCTCCAGGAACCATAGGACAAACACATTTAATGCATTGCCGACGTGTCCACTTGCTTTATCGGGGACAACAACGAAGCTTGTCTCATCTATCGCCGCCTCGCCTCACTTTAACGTGCGTCCAAGCTGACGAGGCATGCTGGCTGACTGGCTACTGCGTTGGTGCAGTGGCAGGGTCTTCATGAAGATCTGCATGCCACCACACAGGTGCTTGCCTGGTTGGCCTAGGAGCTACACGCTGCCACGTAGGTGCGTGCCTGGTTGGCAGGCTGGCTACTGCGCCAGATCGGCCATGGGGCAGTGTAACCAGGGTAAGTGTGGGCCTGGTTGTGACCCCGCGGATGTCCCCGGCAAGGGTCTTACCGGGGTCTTATGGGCGTCCCTGGCTGCCGGGGGGTCCTTCGTCTTCTGGTTCTCGTCTAGTCCTGCAGGCCTCTGTTCATCACAAAGATCTGCATCCCACCATGCAGGCGCTCCTGAGCCTTGGTTTTGACGTTGTCGATGGCGTCATAATTCTCAGGATCAAAGGTGGCGGTCTCGATGGTGTTGAGCAAGTTGCCCTGGCAAGGCTCTTGCCGGGGCAGCATAGGTCGTTCCCAGCAAGGTTCTTGCCGAGGGAAACCCATCTTGTCCCTTTGCTCTTCGCGCCTCTGGCTTCAGCGCTGCTTGGGTAGTCTTGTATCTTCGCTTCCTCTGCCCCTCCAAGCGTGGTCACATGTGTTGCTACTACTGCCCGTGCACAAGTAAAGGGGTACAGAAGGCCCCTACTTTTGTACACCGACAGGAGCCCCCGGGCCTGGGCCACACATTAGCGCAGAGCGTTGTTGGGCCAGGCCCAGAACGGTTCGCGGGTAGTAGTAGCAACACTTGGTGGAGAGGGTGAATATAGATAGGAGAATGTCCTGGTGAATTTTCAGCTTAAATGAAGCAATATAAAACCTAAAAAAAATTCAAAATTGTATTCGTCGGAGAAAATGAAACCTCAAAAAATTTCCTTAATAATCTTCTTAAGAAAATTCGTCGGAGAAAACTTCTCTTAAGAAAGTGTTTCCTAAGAAAATTTAGTTAAGACAAGTTTCTTAAGGAAATTTTCTTCGGAAGCACTTTCTTAAGAAGTTTCTTAGGAAAAGTTTATTCCAATGCATTTTCTAAAGAAGGTTCTTAAGAAGATTTTCTAGTGAAGCACTTTCTTAATAAGTTTCATAAGAAAGTTTATTCGTCCCATTTTCTTAAGAAGGCTCTTAAGGAAACTTTATTACAAAGAACTTTCTCCAGATGCATTTTCTAACGATCGTCCTTAAGAAAATTTTCTAAGGAAGCATTTTCTTAAGCAGTATCATAAGAAAAGTTTACTCCACCACATTTTCCGAAGAAGGGTCTTAAGTAAATCTTCTTCGGAAGCACTTTCTTAAGAGAAGTTTTCTTTGATGCAATTTCTTAAGAAGATTATTAATGAAGTTATCTTAGGAATCAATTGCTCAATAAGTTTTCTTAAGATGAGTATCTTCTGACACATTTTCTACAGAAGTTTCTTAAGGACATTTTGTTCGGAAGGACATTTTTACGAAATGTTTCTTCTGACTCATTTTCTTAAGAAGTTTCTTTCGGAAATTTTCTTAGGAAGCACATTCTTAAGAACTTTCTTAAGAGTAGTTTCCTCTGACGCATTTTCTTAAGAATAATTTTAAGGAAATTTTTGTATGAGTCATTTACTTAAGAAGTTTTTTAAGATAAGTATCTTCCGACACATTTTCTAAAGAAGTTTTGAAGGGAATTTTGTTACGAAGGACATTCCTAAGAAGTTTCTTAAGAAAAATGTCTTCTGACTCAAATTCTTACTAAGTCTTTGAAGGAAATTTTCTTAGGAAGCATTGTCTTAACAAAGTTTCTTCCTGCGCATTTTCTTAAGACGTTACTTAAGGAAATTTTCCTAGGAGTCACTTCCTTAAGAAAAGTTTCTTCTGCCGCATTTTCTAAAGAAGTTTCTTAAGGAAATTTTCTCAGGAAGCACTTTCTGAATAAGTTTCATAAGGAAATATTCTTAGGAAGCACTTTCTTAAGAACTTTCTATAGAAAAGTTTTTTTCGCCGCATTTTGTAAAGAAGTTTCTTATGGATTTTTTTCGTATGAAGCACTCTCATAAGAAAAGTTTCTTCTGATGAATTTTCGAAAGAACTTCTCAAGATTTTTTTCTTAGGAAGCACTTTCTTAAGGAATTTTCCTAGGAGTCACTTTCTTAAGAAAAGTTACTTCTGCCGCATTTTCTAAAGAAGTTTCTTAAGGAAATTTTCTTAGGAAGCACTTTCTATAGAAAAGTTTTTTCTGCCGCATACGGATTTTTTCGTAGGACGCACTCTCGTAATAAAAGTTTCTTCCGAAGAATTTTCTAAAGAAGTATCACAAGGAAATTTTCTCAGGAAGCACTTTCGTGAGAAGTTCCTTAAGAAAAGTTTCTTCCACCGCATTATCTATAGAAGTTTCTTAAGGAAAGTTTCTTACGAAGCTCTTTTTCAAGAAGTTTCTTATGGAAATTTTCTTTGAAAGCACTTTCTTAACAAGTATCTCAAGAAAAGTTTCTTCCCACACATTTTCTAAATAATTTTCTTTAGAAAAAAATTCCCAACGCATTTTCTTATGATGTTTCTTAAGGAAATTTTATTATGAAACCCTTTCTTACGAAGTTCCCTAAGAAAAGTATCTTCTGACATATTTTCTAAAATAGTTTCTTAAGGAAATTTTCTTAGCCTACACTTTTAAAGAAGCTTCTTAAGGAAATTTACTTCGGAAGCATTTTCCTAGAAAAAGTTTCTTCTGACGCATTTTCTAAAGAATTTCTGTAAGAAAATTTTCTTAGGAAACACTTTCTTATGAAGTTTAATAATAAAAATTTATTCTGGCGTGTTTTCATAAGAAGGTTCTTATGGAAATTTGGTTAGGAAGGACTTCCTTATGAAGTTTCCTAAGATAAGTTTCTTCTGACACATTTTCTTAAAAAGTTTCTTAAGGAAATTTTCTTCGGAAGGACTGTCGGTGTACTAGAGTAGGGGTACCCTAGTATCCCGAACTTGTGCACGGGCAGTCGCAGCATCCCGCGGCAAGGCTTGCCGGGTGACCGCCAAGGTCCTCCGTGATCCCTTTGGAGCCATTCAAGAACAAAGTATGCAAGTCAAAGAGACAAGACCCCGGCAAGAGGAGCTTGCCGGGAAGGCCAACCAAGGCACTTCAAGGAACTTGCCGCGGCGCACAACGCGTCCCGGCAAGGCCCGGCGAGCGACAAGCTCCCGGGCGCGACAAGACAATAACCGCGGCAAGGCGCTTGCCGCGGCAAGACACCACTGTGCCCACGCTCCAGCACATCCACCAATGTGTCGCTCTGGGACCCCCCGGGCGTACGTGGCGGGAGGCTGTGCAGCTTGCGGTGCGCGGTGGCAAGCGGCACTGACAAGATCGCCATCGTGGCGAGCGGTGGCGCCCCTGACGGTCCCTTTATGCACTGTTTAGGCGACACGGACGGGCATTTAAGGCTCTTGTCCCCTGCCGTCAGGGTTAGGTATGATACACTGTAGCAGGTAGCTGTGCCTACCGCAACACCTTTCCATTTTTTCCCTTTGCCTCCGTTGCCACCTGTCGGTGACCCCTTGAGCATATAAAAGGAGGCCCATGCGCAATGTAGAGGGGGGGTTAGCTAGTTCAAGGACACTCACGCTCGGTCTCGCTAGCTGCTGGTGTGTACTGTAGCACTCCGCGCTCCCGAGCAAGAAATCAATACAAACCACAAAGCAGGAGTAGGGTTTTACGCATCCGTGCGGCCCAAACCTGGGTAAATCGCTCGCGTGCATTGCCTCGATTTGCTCTTTGCATGATCTCCGCCCCCGCCGAACCGAAAGGGACTCGGTCCGCCGGTCCCATAGGTGCCCGTGGATCAGTACCCCGGCATCTTTGGCGCGCCAGGTAGGGGGCGTCGAAGTTGTGTGAACCAGATCCGGCGTTCTCGCGAGCTAGATCTTCATCAACATGTCGCCGAAGAAGAAGGTTTTGGAGGCGGCTGCTCCATCCGCGCCGAACCCACCATCGCCGGAGCAAACGGCTGATGGGGCAGGCGCCGGCGGAAGAACGCGCGTCGACGAGGGAGCTCACGGTGCTACCAGGTCCAAGGACAAGGCTGCGCTGCCCATCGGCGGCGTAGCCGGCTCCCACAACGACCGGGCGCACTCCAAGACCTCGGCATCCATACATGCACCGCGCCCATCTCAGGAGGCGCGGGACCGGCAGCGTCATGGTCATCACAGTACCATGCGTTTGCTAGACCAAGATCGAGCTGGTGGATCTCGAAGCGCTCAAGACCACCATGCACGTCAACATGCTGGCACGAGCGAGGCACGGTCGCCTGGACGGGATACTGCTCCTTCTAACATAGTTGGAAGTCCGAGCATATCCCGCTCCTCGCACCGTTCGCCACCACCACCCGCCACTGCAGCAGAAGCTTTGGCGCGAGCTCAGCTGCTCCTAGACTACCCTCCAACGACAGACAAGATCGACGACTGGAGGGCCACTATCCAGAGTCTCATTGGCTTCGCCAACGGCGACACTCCACGGCAGCCGAGCACGTCGTAGCCGCAGCGAGTCAGCCAGGCACGAGCCGGTGACAACAAGACCGGTGGGGCTGCAACCTCTGCGCAATCTCCACCCCGAAGGCCAAGATCACCGACTCGCCGGATCCACCTCGACAGCGACTCCACCGCGTCATCAAATCCACGAGCTTGCCGCGATCAACGCCAAGTTCTTCACGAACGACAGCAAGAGGACGCTCGTACTCGCATCGAGCGCCGAAGAGAAGCGCGACGTCAATTAGACCAGCGCGCTGGGCCCTCTGTTGACATGCATGCGCCCGGGGAACCAGGCAACTTGCCGTACGTGGTAGGTTGCCCTGTGTACGTGGTAGGTTGCCCTGTCCAGTGGCCCACCATGAAGAATTTCAAGCCAGATGTACCAGAGAAGTACGACGGCAAGTCGCATCCGTCGGAGTTCCTCAGCATCTACACCATCGCGGTGCAGGCTGCTGGGGGGCGAGACGATAAGATCCTTGCCAACTACTTCCCGCTGGTGCTCAAGCCCAACGTCAGGTCCTGGCTCATGCACTTGCCGGACAACTCCATATCCTCCTGGGCAGACCTATGCCATCAGTTTGTTGGCGCCTTTACAGGCAGCCACAAACCTCATGGCCAAGAGAGTGACCTTCACCTGCTCGCCCAGAAGGAAGGAGAGCCTCTGCGCAAGTATATTCAGAGATTCAGCCGTGTGCAGCACAACATCCCAGATGTCCACCCTGCCGCGGTTATCAGCGCGTTCCATCAGAACGTGCGTAACCGCAGGATGCGGGAGGAGATGGCGATGTGCAAGATCAGAGACGTCAGCGAGCTGTATGCCCTGGCCGACAAGTGTGCACGTGCTGAGGAAGGGAGGAAACTCCCCGGAGAGAATATAGGAGCAGGAGGATCTGACTGTGAGGATGCTGCCCCGGCATAGAAGAACCGGCGGTGAAACAGGAAGAAGAAAGGCAAAGAGGTGCTAGTCGTTGAGCAGTCCGGCAATGAAAGTGGCGCCAAGAAGGCCAAAGTTGGTAGCTCCGGCAAGGAAGTTGCCGCATGCACCAACTGTCAGGCTGTGGCGGTCGCCGACAAGCAGGACGGCACCGACAAGCAGTACTGCAAGATTCAACGCACCAAGGGCCATGACCTCCAGAGCTGCAAGAAGGTCGAGCAGCTTGTCCAGCAGCAAAAGGCTGAGTACGAGCGGCGAGACAAGGAGAGGGCCCAAGGTGGCGCTGGAGAATCTGGCAAGAAGCGCGCCGGCCGGGGAGGACGCCGCGGCAAGGCTAAGCAGCGGCAAGGAGATAGACCTCCCCGCGGCCGCGACAACGATGAAGACGACGACGATGACGACGAAGACATGGATGATGTCGAGACCAGTGGGCAAGAGTTCCAGAAAGCCACAGAAGTCTTGTGCGTTGACGGCGGTGCTTCCCTGCATACTTCGCACCGCCAACTCAAGCAGTGGGTGCGGGAAGTCAATGCAGCGGAACCACCTGTCGAATCGCGCAAACTTCTGAAATGGTCCAGCACGCCTATCATCTTTGACATTGAGGACCACCCTGATCGCACAACTGCGGTCGGGTGTTTGCCGATGTTGGTTTCACCAACTATCCGCAACCTCAAAGTCACCAAGATGCTAGTTGACGGCGGGGCCGGCTTAAATCTGATCTCCTCCGCTGTACTCCAGAAACTCCAGATCCCCGACAGCGAGCTTGAAGAGACCGGCACATTCCAAGGAATCAATCCGGGAAGGAGCAAGCCGAGGGGGAAGGTCACGCTGCCAGTAACATTTGGCAGCAAGCTGAACTTCAGGACTGAGAGGGTCACTTTTGACGTTGCCGATATTCCATTGCATTACAATGGGATACTTGGCCGTCCAGCACTTGCCAAGTTCATGGCAGCCTCTCATTACGCATATAACATGCTGAAGATGCCAGGCCCGATAAGCGTCATCTCTGTCCCCGGCGACAAGAAGGATGCATTTATCTGTGCCGACAAGATCTACCGGGAAGCAGCAGCCGCAGCAGATCGCAAGTCACTTGCCGCTGAAGCTCCCGGGGGGAAGAAGAAGACCAAGTCTAGCAAGAGTTCTGATGCACACTCCGGCAAGCGCACCTCTTCGGAGTGCTGCACTACCGTCGAGGACGCACCATCGAGCTCCGCCGGCAAGTGCAAGAAGACAATGGCAGCTCCGCCAGAGACGAAGAAAGTGTCCGCCAAGGAGGACGGCACTGGTGATACCTTCACCATCAGTGCCACTCTTGACCCTAAATAGGAAAGCGCGCTCATTGCTTTCCTGCGGGTGAATGTCGACGTGTTTGCATGGCAACCGTCTGACATCCCCGGTGTTCCCAGGAAAGTGATTGAGCACCACCTTGCCGTTTGTCCTCATGCGCGGCCCGTCAAGCAGAAGGTCAGGAAGCAGGCAGTGGAGCGCCAAGAATTCATCGCAGAAGAAATCAAGAAGTTGGAAGCAGTAGGCCTTGTCAGAGGAGTGCTCCATCCTACGTGGTTGGCCCATCTTGTAGTCATGCGCAAGGCAAACGGGAAATGGAGACTTTGTATCGATTTTACCGATATTAACAAAGCTTGTCCCAAAGACCCATTTCCTTTTCCGCGCATTGACCAGATTGTTGACTCCACAGCCGGATGTGATTCGCTTTCATTTCTTGACGCATACTCAGGATACCATCAGATCTTCATGGCAGAAGAGGATGAGGAGAAGACTGCATTTATTACTCCATGTGGCATGTACTGTTTCGTACGGATGCCTTTCGGATTAAAAAATGCTGGTTCGACATTTGCGAGAGTAGTCCATGTCGCTCTTGAGCCACAAATACACAGAAATGTGGAAGCCTACATGGATGACATAGTGGTCAAGAGCAAGGACAAGGCAACTCTGATCCAAGATTTAGAAGAGACCTTTGCAAATTTGCGCAAGATCAGCCTCAAGCTCAACCCAGAGAAGTGTGTGTTTGGAGTTCCCTCCGGCAAGCTTCTCGGGTTCTTCGTATCTCAGCGGGGAATTGAGGCCAATCCCGACAAGATCAAGGCCATTGAGCAGATTGAAGCACCAAAGCGCGTCAAGGATGTGCAAAGACTTGCCGGTTGCGTGGCTGCTCTCAGCAGGTTTATCTGTAGGTCTGCTGAGCGTGCCCTGCCATTTTTCAAATTATTGAAAAAGGCAGGTCCAATGTGATGGACTCCGGAAGCGGAGGCTGCGCTGCAAGACTTGAAGAGATACCTGTCCTCCCCTCCAATACTTGTCGCACCTAAACCACAAGAGAAGTTGCTGCTGTATATAGCGGCAACCAATCAAGTGGTTAGTGCTGCGTTAGTAGCGGAGAGGGAGGCAGATGACGAGCCAGCAACCACGGCAAGCGCATCCAACGACAAGCAACGGGCTTCCCCGGCAAGCTCTGGTCCCGACAATGATGGATCTGCGCAGATACACGAGGAGACACAGAAGAAAATGGTGCAGCGCCCAGTTTACTTTGTCAGTTCCCTCCTGCAGGGGGCTAGGTCAAGGTACTCTGGTGTACAGAAATTGCTTTTCGGCCTCCTCATGGCCTTGAGAAAGCTGCGCCATTACTTCCAAGCACATAAGATCACAGTTGTCACTCGCTTTCCCCTGAAGAGGATACTGCAGAATCCAGAAGCGACAGGAAGGATTGTTGAGTGGGCACTGGAACAGTCAAGCTTTGGCCTCAAGTTTGAGAGCACTTGAACTATTCAGAGCAGAGCATTGGCAGAATTCATAGCAGAATGGACGCCAACACCAGATGAAGAAATTCCAGAGACGAGCATCCCTGTCGATGAAGCAAGCAAAGAGTGGCTGATGTACTTTGATGGTGCCTTCTCGCTGCAAGGCGCCGGCGCTGGCGTGCTTCTTGTCGCACCCGCCGGAGAGCACCTCAAGTACGTAGTCCAGATGCACTTTCCCAAGGAGCAAGCAACAAACAATACTGCAGAGTATGAAGGCTTGCTTGCCGGTCTCAGGATCGCGGCATACCTTGGGATCAAGAAGCTCATTGTCAGGGGTGACTCACAGCTTGTCGTCCGCCAAGTAAACAAGAGTTATCAGAGTCCATTGATGGAAGCTTACGTTGATGAAGTGAGAAAGTTAGAAGAACACTTTGACGGCCTACAAATGGAACATGTTCCAAGAGCTCAGAATGCCATTGCCGATGGCCTGTCAAAGTGCGCCGCACTTAAGTTACCTGTGGAACCAGGGATCTTTGTGCTCAAGCTGACTCAGCCGTCCGTAACGCCGTCAACTGGACAGAACAAGAAGAGGAAGTTGGTTTCTGGTAACCATTTTCCGGCAGAGCTTCCCGAAGCGGCCGCCAAGAAGGTCCCCAAGATCAACGCCAAGAGCGCTGAGGGGCAGTCTGCTCCGGCAAGCCCTAGGGTTTGTTCCGTTGAAGCAGAAGCTCCCGACAAGTTTTGCTCCGGCAAGCTTGCCGGGGAACGTCAAGCTCCGGCAGAGCCACAGGTTCTCGCCGTAGAAGCGGATGTTCCCGCAGCGGCAGATTTGCCTTTAGTCCTTGTTGTCGAGCCACAAGCTCCAGCATGGGCACAGCAGATTGTCCGTTTCCTTCAGACAGGAGAACTTCCCGAAGAGCAAGAAGAAGCGGAAAGAGTAGCCCGGCAGTCAAGTATGTACCAGTTTGTCGACAAGACACTGTACAGAAGAAGACTCAACGGTGTGAAATTAAAGTGTATTTACCGGGAAGATGGACAAAACCTGTTGGCAGAAATACATGGAGGCATATGTGGTCACCACATTGGCGCAAGAGCACTTGTCGGCAAAGCATTCCGGCAAGGTTTCTTCTGGCCGACAGCCCTCCAGGATGCAACTGCACAAGTAACCAAGTGTGAAGCATGCCAGTTCCATTCCAAACAGATACACCAACCAGCTCAAGCTCTCCAGACGATCCCTTTATCCTGGCCATTTTCGGTCTGGGGGCTCGACATCCTCGTCCCCTTTCCCCGAGCAGTCGGGGGCTTTGAGTACTTGTACGTTGCAATCGACAAGTTCACAAAGTGGCCGGAAGTGGAGCCAGTGAGGAAGGTGACAGCACAGTCAGCAGTCAAGTTCTTCAGGTCGATTGTTTGCCGTTTCGGGATCCCTAACAGGATAATCACCGACAACGGTACACAATTCACGAGCCGCACCTTCATGCAGTACGTCCAAGATCTTGGCGCCAAGGTCTGCTTCGCTTCTGTTGCTCACCCGAGAAGCAACGGTTAAGCGGAGAGGGCAAATGCTGAAGTGGTGCGCGGGCTCAAGACCAGAACTTTCTACAGGCTGCACAAGTGCGGAAGAAACTGGATCGAGGAGCTGCCGGTGGTTCTTTGGTCGATCAGGACGACGCCAAATCGAGCCACTAGCCAGACACCTTTCGCTCTAATCTACGGAGTAGAGGAAGTTATCCCCACGGAACTCGTATATGGGTCACCTCGAGTGCTCGCTTATGATGAGCTTGAGCAAGAGCAGCTGCGACAAGATGAAGCGCTACTCCTTGAGGAAGACCGTCTTCAGGCTGCAGTGCGAGCTGCTCGCTACCAGCAAGCTTTGCGCCGCTACCATAGCCGCAAAGTTAATGCCAGAAGTCTCGAGGAAGGCGACCTTGTTCTTCGGCGAGTTCAGTCCGCCAAGAATTCCAACAAGTTGACGCCGAAGTGGGAAGGCCCATACCGGGTGAAACGAGTCACTAGGCCTGGCGCTGTCCGCCTTGAGACCGAAGATGGCATTCCGGTGAGCAACTCCTGGAACATTGAGCATCTTCGTAAGTTTTACCCGTAAGGCGCGGTTGCCGGAACCTGTTCCGGCAACCACCTTTTGTACAAGTCTTGCCGCTGTTGCATGTAATCCTTTGTACAAAGCCGGGCGCAGACCCCGTGCATAAGTAAAACTCATGTGCTCCGCGCATTTTGTCGATTTCATGCTTTCTATTTTTGGCATATATGATCTGACACTTTGTGCAGCACGTACCCCACGGTAAGCAATAACGAGCCGTAAAGCTCCATATCTGTATTGTCTCTTCTTTCTCTTGAAAGGAAGGTTCCCCTCGCCCACAAGTTTGCCGGGGGGAAAAGGAGAAGACGATGGTATGGACCAGGCGTCGTTCAAGAAAGTTTCGCCTTGCCGGGAAGCAAACAACAGAAAAGCTAAGTTGCCAAAGTTTGAGCAATCAAATTTTTTAAATCCTAAGTTATCTTCCTTGAACGACCGCATTTTGTATGGAAAACCTGTGCGCAGAGGAACCAACTCGTAGCTAGTTGCGCCCTTACTTTGTTTCGAGTCCGCTCAACAACTTAAGTGAGCTGCAACTAGTTGCGACAAGGTTTCTTGTCGGTAGCGGCACCGCCAGCAGGCTGCTGACGTCCCGCACTCAGCGCTCGCGGCTCAGGTGCCTGCACCGGCAAGTTCCCTAAAAGCGTAGGGTAAAAAGACATACAAAGGGAGGAGTCAAGTAAAGGGAATAACGTTGCAATCATTACCCAGAATAAAAGTTATATTACAGAGATAGTTTGTCGCAGCTCTAACAGATTGTTTTTATGACATGATAAACAGCGACAAGGAAAGAAGAAATGGGCGGCCTAATCTACGCGATCGCCTTCGACCCTCTTGATCCCGCTCACCTTGTCCACGATGGGTGCGACAAGGGCCTTGAGCTCCTCCAGATCAGCATCCGGCGGCAAGGTCCTGAGGACGTTGGTGAGGCGGTGGCCCGGATTGCGGAAGGCCACCTTCATCAACACTTTCTGAAGAGCTCCCGCGCAGATCTTGCGCGACTCGTCGGCCAGCTGCTTGGGGATTCTCTCCCGGAGTCGCTGGAGGGCCGTCGCCATGCCCTTGAAGAACAGGACGAGCTTGGCGCTGGGTTGGAGGTTGTCGTCGGAGGGATACCCGAGATCTTCCATCCCTAGCTGCGCCAACTCCCTGTCAATATCTGTGGCAGCATCCACCAGACTCTCCGTCCAATGCTCCACAGTCTCCTTGAAGGCGTTCTGGGTGGCGGCAACACTCTCCAGCGGCGCCTTATCGGCCTTAATCTCTTCCTTCAAGGCCGCCTCCCGCTTCTTGGCGCCGTCCAGCGTCTTGGTCAAAGCGGTCAGCTTCAACTCAAAACCCGCGTTGGAGTCCTTGGCGGCGCTGAGCTCTTTGCCCTTCTCGGCAAGTTCGGCTTCTAGCTACGCCACCTTCGTCTCCAACTCCTTCTTTGCGGCCTCGGCGGCGGCGGCAGCGTCCTCTGCTTGCTTGAGGGCTCCGCCAAGTTTCTCCTCACGCGCGGCAAGCTCCTCCTCGTGGGCGTCGAGATTGACTTTCCGCTGCGCCAGCTCGCCCTCCTCCGCGGCTAGCTTCACAGCGGCAAGTCGCTGCCGCTCTTCGACTTCGGCCTTCTCAAGGAGGAAGGCCTTCTGTGCTTCAGCGAGCTGCTCCCGCTCCTCCGCCAGGGATCGGAGAGCTTCCCGGTGGAAACCCCCGAGCTCTTCCGCGCGCTTCTCGATATCAGCTCCTGCCTTCGCGACAAGCGCCTCGTGGGATTCCAGTTTAGCTTGCCGCGCGCGGTAGAGCGACATCAACTTCCGCAACAGCCGCTCTTCTTCGGGCTCGTTGCTGCTGCTGCTCGACGCCCAGGGCAGGTTGATGAAGACGTCATCGCCGGCCTTCAGGTAGACACCCGGCTGGGGCTCCTCGGTGCTTGGCGCTGCGGCTTCGGCGGACGGGTCGGCGGTCGGCGTAGCGCCTGGCGCTCCTGCAGCCTCTGGGCCGTCAGTACGATCGCCAGATCCCTCGCCAGTTACTGCGGCGGCAGCCTTGGCGGCCTCGGCGCTGGCGGGATCACCAGCGCCGGCCGTGTCTTCAGCGGCGACCTCGGTCTCCATCTGCTCCGCAGCAGATGGGCCTGACAGACGGCAAGGGGGGAAGAGTAAAGCAAGAATCCAGCAAAAACCCAACAAAAAGAAGATCAAAAGAAGAAGAATTCAAGGGAAGTTCTGAAGCAAGAGGAGTACCTGCGCCCGTTTCTGCAGTCAGGTTCTCCGCCGTCGAAGGGCCGCTGGCGCTGTCCCTTGCCGGACACTTCTCTCTTACCGGGAAGCCCTCCCTTGCCGGAGAATTCTCCCTTGTCGGGGGATTCTCCCTTGGCTCCTGGTGGGGCTGCTCGGCTCCTACATAAGTCAACAAGCAGATATCAGCAAAGACAAGTACCCATACGCGCCTCACAGCGGAAAGTAAATCATACACTTACGCTGGGGGCTGCCCTGGAGAAAAGTCGCCGGATCCGGCAAGGTTGTCTCGGGCACGCCACCTGCTGTCGCAGTGGCCTCGTCCTCGATGACGATCACCGGGACCTTAGCTCTCTTTGCCGCTCTCTGGGCCAGAGTCCTAAAGAGGAACAGGTTCAGAGAAAAGCAAGTCAGAAACAAGAAAAACAGCAAGGATTGAAGAACTACAAGTACAGCAAGAGAAGCTTACTCTTCTTCTTCTTCCTCGTCGGAGCTGAACGCGGAGAAGTCGAAGTCTGGCTCACGTCCGGCGCGAGGAGGCGGAGGAGTGGCTTCCCTTGGCCGCTTGGCGGGAGCGGTGGCGGTGGTCTGAGACGACCCCGCTACGGATGGAGTAGAAGCAGTGGCCCGGGAGGGCCCCGCTCCAGTTGTCGTCGCAGCGTGAGATGCTCCCGCGGCAACAGTGCTTGCCACGGTGGAGCGTGTCGCGCGGAGCGGTGGCTGTTCACTCACCTGCTGCTCTGCCACGTCACCAACCTTGCGAAGACGCCTTCTTGGTGGGGATGGAGGCTCTGCTTGCGGCGAGCTGCCCGAAGATGAGGAGGAAGAGGAGTTGATTTCCAGCGAGCCGCTCGTGTCCTTGGCGGGCTCGCTCGGCTCGGCGTCACGCCCGGCAAGCTCCTTCTTGCCGCCTCCTCCACAGTGAACCCAAACTCGCCCGCGGCCGCGGCTGCCGCTGCCTCCTCCAGCCTAGTGGCAATGAGCGCCATCTCCGCATCCGTGGTGTCGCGGGTGAGGCTGTCCTTCTCGTCGGGGCGGATTGGCACTTCCACCAAGTCGTCGAAGAACTGCTGCACGACGTCGTCTGCGGGCTCCTGCCAAGTTGGCACAATTCCATGCGAGTCGCACTCCGGCATCATTGCACGGATGCGGTCGAGCGAGGAATTGTTGCACAACGGAACGACGCCCCCCGGCAACCTGAAGACTTCGGGATGTTGGGAGTCATACTTGAAGAGCTCCTGCAGCATCGCGTTGAGCTCCAGAACTGTGAAGTTAAAATTGAGGGCGGCCGCAGCCTCATGATGTCTGCCGCGTTCTTGAACTCCCAGGTGGGCCTCCCCCGTTCTTGCAGGGGGGCGATGCGGTGGCGAAGGACGTCTGCGCCAACAGCGCCAACAGTAAGCCCGGCAAGCCTGAGGCACAGGATCCTGGTGACAGCAATCTTCAGCCTGTCGTCTTTCGGGGCCACGTCGCTCCAATCGCTGCCGCGTGCTACTGGGGTTTGGCGCCGAGTGGTGAATGGTTGCGGGCTCTCTTCATCAATCCAGCACCAATCAGCTCTCCACTCCTCGCACTTGCCGCGGAATTCTCCCTCCAGATAGGTCTCTTTCTTGCCGGGCCTTGAGATCCAGGCAATTCCGCTGGATAGAGGCTCTCCTCTCTCTACTCGGGGTATGAAGAAGTGGCGGAAGAGGGCTACGTTGGGAAGGACTCCGACAAAGTTTTCGCAGAGGTGTGCAAAAACTGCCATGGTCAGGACAGCGTTGGGGGTGAAGTCAAGGAGATGGAATCCGTAGGTATTCATGATGTCGCAGAAAAATTCAGAGAAAGGCGGGCAGAGCCTGCAGTAGAAGAACAATGCGAAGAAGGGGTATCCATTCGGAGCCTTCTTCCAGGCGGCGGCGGGGAGTACCTTTGTGCGCGGGTGCGCACGCGTCTCCGCCGACCAGAAAAGGTAGTAGTTTTCCCTCAGCTCCTTCGCTCCAAGCTTGGGGGGGAAGACGGACCGCTCCTTCCGCAGCGCCGCGAGCCGCTGCGCCTCGGTCGACTTCACGACCTTCCCCTTGTCGGCTTTTGGAGCCATGGCGGAAGCAGTGGAGCAGGTCGACGGCGTTGGTGGTGCTGGTGGCGATGGGGGGGGCGGAGCGCTGCTCTCTCTCTCTCAGCTTTGGGAAGGCGAGGGAGCGGCGGGGATGCCTGAGATTGGAACAGCAACGGGCAAACGGGCGAACTTCCCCTGTTTCCTCTGCTTATAAAGAGGGAGGGGGCGGACGTTCCGCATTTCCAAATAAAGTAACCACCCACGATCTCTCCCACGATGCCGCATTCGACGCGTGTCGTTCGGGGAGGGCGCGGTGGATACGGAGTGAGATACGGCGTAACCTAGGCCGCGCGTGCTCGTGCCCTGTTTTGGGCCTGGCCCAACAGCGCTCGGCACCGTGTATGGCCCAGGCCCGGGGGCTCCTGTCGGTGTACTAGCGTAGGGGTACCCTAGTATCCCGAACTTGTGCACGGACAGTCGCAGCATCCCGTGGCAAGGCTTGCCGGGTGACCGCCAAGGTCCTCCGTGATCCCTTTGGAGCCATTCAAGAACAAAGTATCCAAGTCCAAGAGACAAGACCCCGGCAAGAGGAGCTTGCCAGGAAGGCCAACCAAGGCACTTCAAGGAACTTGCCGCGGCGCACCACGCGTCCCGGCAAGGCCCGGCGAGCGACAAGCTCCCGGGCGCGACAAGACAACAACCGCGGCAAGGCGCTTGCCGCGGCAAGACACCACTGTGCCCACGCTCCAGCACATCCACCAACGTGTCGCTCTGGGACCCCCCCCGGGCGTACGTGGCGGGAGGCTGTGCAGCTTGCGGTGCGCGGTGGCAAGCGGCGCTGACAAGATCGCCATCATGGCGAGCGGTGGCGCCCCTGACGGTCCCTTTCTGCACTGTTTAGGCGACACAGACGGGCATTTAAGGCTCTTGTCCCCTGCCGTCAGGGTTAGGTATAATACACTGTAGCAGGTAGCTGTGCCTACCGCAGCACCTTTCCATTTTTTCCCTTTGCCTCCGTTGCCACCTATCGGTGACCCCTTGAGCATATAAAAGGAGGCCCATGCGCAACGTAGAGGGGGGTTAGCTAGTTCAAGGACACTCACGCTCGGTCTCGCTAGCTGCTGGTGTGTACTGTAGCACTCCGCGCTCCCGAGCAAGAAATCAATACAAACCACAAACCAGGAGTAGGGTTTTACGCATCCGTGCGGCCCGAACCTGGGTAAATCGCTCGCGTGCATCGCCTCGATTTGCTCTTTGCATGATCTCCGCCCCCGCCGAACCGAAAGGGACTCGGTCCGCCGGTCCCATAGGTGCCCGTGGATCAGTACCCCGGCAAGGACTTTCTTAAGAAAATATTCTTAGAAAACACTTTAGAAAGAAGTTTCATAAGTAAATTATCTTCGGAAGCACTTTGTTAAGAAGTTTCTTAAGTAAAGTTCCTTCTGACACATTTTCTTAAGATGTTTCTTAAGGCAATTTTCTTAGGAAGCCCTTTCTTGAGAATTTTCTTAAGAAAAGTTCATTCTGACGCATTTTCTAAAACAGTTTCTTAAGGAATTTTTCTTCGTAGGCACTTTCTTAAGAATTTTCTTAGGAAAAGTTTCATCTGACGCATTATCTAAAGAAGTTTCTTAAGGAAATTTTCTTAGGAAGCACTTTCTCAAGAATTCTTTTGACCCATTTTCTTAAGAAGATACTTAAGGAAATTTTCTTATGAAGTGCTTTTTTAAGATGTTTGTAAAGGACATTTTCTGCAGAAGAAGTTTCTTATGAAAAGTTTCTTCCAACACATTTTCTTAAGATGTTTGTTAAGGAATTTTCTTAGGAACGCCTTTCTTAAGATGTTTCTTAAGAAATGTTTGCTTTAACACATTTTCTAAAGAAGTTTCCTAAGCAAATTTTCTTCATAAGCACTTTCTTAAGAAGTTTCTTATGAAGTTTCCTAAGAAAAGTTTCTCCCGATGCATTTTCTAAAGAAGGTCCTTCAATTTTTTTTCTAAGGAAGCACTTCCTTAAGAAGTTTCATAAGAAAATTTTCTTAGGAAGTTCATTCTAAGAAACTTTCTTAAGAGAAGTTTTCTCCGACGCATTTTCTTAATAAGATTATTGAGGAAATTTTCATAGGGAGCCCTTTCTTAAGAAGTTTCTTAAGGAAATTTCTTCGGAAGAACTTTCTTAAGAAGTTTATTAAGGGAATTTTCTTAGGAAGCATTTTTTTGAAGAAGTTTCTTAAGAAAATTTTCTTCGGAACAACTGTCTTAAGAAGTCTCTTAAGAAAAGTTTATCCCAGCACATTTTCTTATGATGTTTCTTAAGGAAATTTTCTGATGAATCCCTTTCGTGGGAAGTTTCTTAAGAAAAGTTTCTTTTTACACATTTTGTAAAGAAGATTTCTTAATGAAATCTTTTCTGGAAGCACTTTATTATGTAGTTTCTTGGGAAACATTTCTTCCGATGCATTTTCTAAAGAAGGTTCTTAAGAAAATTTTCTAAGTAAGCACTTTCTTAAGAAATTTTATAAGAAGAGTTTATACCACCGTATTTCCTTCATAAGGTTCTTAAGGAAATTTTCTTAGGAAGCACATTCTTAAGAACTTTTTGAGAGAAATCTTCTCTAACGCATTTGCTTAAGGAGATTATTAAGGAAATTTTCATAGGAAGCACTTTTTGAAGAAGTTTTTTTAAAGAAATTTTCTTTGGAAGCACTTTCTTAACAAGTATCTCAAGAAAAGTTTCTTCACACGCATTTTCTAAAGAAGTTTCTTAAGGAAAGTTTCTTAAAGATATTTCTTCTAATGCATTTTCTGAAAAAATTTCTTAAGGAAATTTTCTCCGGAAGGAATTTCTTAAGAAAATATTCTTACGAAACAGCTTAGAACGAAGTTTCATAAGTAAATTATCTTCGGAAGCACTTTATTAAGAAGTTTCTTAAGACAAGTTCACTCTGACACATTTTCTTAAGATGTTTCTTAAGGCAATTTTCTTAGGAAGCCATTTCTTGAGAAGTTTCTTAAGAAAAGTTCGTTCTGAGGCATTTTGTAAAAAAGTTTTTTAAGGAATTTTTCTTCATAGGCACTTTCTTAAGAATTTTCTTAGGAAAACTTTCATCTAACGCATTATCTAAAGAAGTTTCTTAAGAAAATTTTCTTAGGAAGGACTTTCTTAAGAATTTTCTTAAGAAAACTTTCTTTTGACCCGTTTTCTTAAGAAGATACTTAAGGAAATTTTCTTAGGAAGTGCTTTTTTAAGATGTTTGTAAAGGACATTTTCTTCAGAAGAAGTTTCTTATGAAAAGTTTCTTCCAACGCATTTTCTTAAGATGTTTCTTAAGGAATTTTCTTAGGAAGGCCTTTCTTAAGATGTTTCTTAAGAAATGTTTGTTTTAACACATTTTCTAAAGAAGTTTCCTAAGGAAATTTTCTTCATAAGCACTTTCTTAAGAAGTTTCTTATGAAGTTTCCTAAGAAAAGTTTCTCCCGATGCATTTTCTATAGAAGGTCCTTAAATATTTTTTTCTAAGGAAGCACTTTCTTAAGAAGTTTCATAAGAAAATTTTCTTGGGAAGCACATTCTAAGAAACTTTCTTAAGAGAAGTTTTCTCCGACGCATTTTCTTAAGAAGATTATTGAGGAAATTTTGATAGGAAGCCCTTTCTTAAGAAGTTTCTTAAGGAAATTTCTTCGGAAGAACTTTCTTAAGAAGTTTATTAAGGGAATTTTCTTAGAAAGCATTTTTTGAAGAAGTTTCTTAAGAAAATTTTCTTTGGAACAACTGTCTTAAGAAGTCTCTTAAGAAAAGTTTATTCCAGCACATTTTCTTATGATGTTTCTTAAGGAAATTTTCTGAGGAAGCCCTTTCGTCGGAAGTTCCTTAAGAAAAGTTTCTTTTTACACATTTTGTAAAGAAGATTTCTTAATGAAATCTTTTCTGGAAGCACTTTATTATGTAGTTTCTTGGGAAACATTTCTTCCGATGCATTTTCTAAAGAAGGTTCTTAAGAAAATTTTCTAAGTAAGCACTTTCTTAAGAAGTTTTATAAGAAAAATTTATTCCGCCGTATTTCCTTAAGAAGGTTATTAAGGAAATTTTCTTAGAAAGCACATTCTTAAGAACTTTTTGAGAGAAGTCTTCTCTGACGCATTTTCTTAAGGAGATTATTAAGGAAATTTTCATAGGAAGCACTTTTTGAAGAAGTTTTTTTAAAGAAATTTTCTTTGGAAGCACTTTCTTAACAAGTATCTCAAGAAAAAATTCTTCACACGCATTTTCTAAAGAAGTTTCTTAAGAAAAGTTTCTTAAAGATATTTCTTCTAATGCATTTTCTTAAAAAATTTCTTAAGGAAATTTTCTTCGGAAGGAATTTCTTAAGAAAATATTCTTAGGAAACAGTTTAGAACGAAGTTTCATAAGTAAATTATCTTCGGAAGCACTTTTTTAAGAAGTTTCTTAAGAAAAGTTCACTCTGACACATTTTCTTAAGATGTTTCTTAAGGCAATTTTCTTAGGAAGCCCTTTCTTGAGAAATTCTTAAGAAAAGTTCGTTCTGAGGCATTTTGTAAAAAGTTTTTTAAGGAATTTTTCTTCGTATGCACTTTCTTAAGAATTTTCTTAGGAAAAGTTTCATCTGACACATTATCTAAAGAAGTTTCTTAAGGAAATTTTCTTAGGAAGGACTTTCTTAAGAATTTTCTTAAGAAAACTTTCTTTTGACCCGTTTTCTTCAGAAGATACTTAAGGATATTTATTTAGGAAGTGCTTTTTTAAGATGTTTGTAAAGGACATTTTCTTCAGAAGAAGTTTCTTATAAAAAGTTTCTTCCAACGCATTTTCTTAAGATGTTTCTTAAGGAATTTTCTTAGGAAGGCCTTTCTTAAGATGTTTCTTAAGAAATGTTTGTTTTGACACATTTTCTAAAGAAGTTTCCTAAGGAAATTTTCTTCATAAGCACTTTCTTAAGAAGTTTCTTATGAAGTTTCCTAAGAAAAGTTTCTCCCGATGCATTTTCTATAGAAGGTCCTTAATTTTTTTTCTAAGGAAGCACTTTCTTAAGAAGTTTCATAAGAAAATTTCCTTAGGAAGCACATTCTAAGAAACTTTCTTAAGAGAAGTTTTCTCCGACGCATTTTCTTAAGAAGATTATTGAGGAACTTTTCATAGGAAGCCCTTTCTTAAGAAGTTTCTTAAGGAAATTTCTTCGGAAGAACTTTCTTAAGAAGTTTATTAAGGGAATTTTCTTAAAAAGCATTTTTTGAAGAACTTTCTTAAGAAAATTTTCTTTGGAACAACTGTCTTAAGAAGTCTCTTAAGAAAAGTTTATTCCAGCACATTTTCTTATGATGTTTCTTAAGGAAATTTTCTGAGGAAGCCCTTTCGTGGGAAGTTTCTTAAGAAAAGTTTCTTTTTACAGATTTTGTAAAGAAGATTTCTTAATGAAATCTTTTCTGGAAGCACTTTATTATGTAGTTTCTTGGGAAACATTTCTTCCGATGCATTTTCTAAAGAAGGTTCTTAAGAAAATTTTCTAAGTAAGCACTTTCTTAAGAAATTTTATAAGAAGAGTTTATTCCGCCGTATTTCCTTAAGAAGGTTCCTAAGGAAATTTTCTTAGGAAGCACATTCTTAAGAACTTTTTGTGAGAAGTCTTCTCTGACGCATTTGCTTAAGGAGATTATTAAGGAAATTTTCATAGGAAGCACTTTTTGAAGAAGTTTTTTTAAAGAAATTTTCTTTGGAAGCACTTTCTTAACAAGTATCTCAAGAAAAGTTTCTTCACACGCATTTTCTAAAGAAGTTTCTTAAGGAAAGTTTCTTAAAGATATTTCTTCTAATGCATTTTCTTAAAAAAAATTCTTAAGGAAATTTTCTTCGGAAGGAATTTCTTAAGAAAATATTCTTAGGAAAGAGTTTAGAACGAAGTTTCATAAGTAAATTATCTTCGGAAGCACTTTGTTAAGAAGTTTCTTAAGAAAAGTTCACTCTGACACATTTTCTTAAGATGTTTCTTAAGGCAATTTTCTTAGGAAGCCATTTCTTGAGAAGTTTCTTAAGAAAAGTTCGTTCTGAGGCATTTTGTAAAAAAGTTTTTTAAGGAATTTTTCTTCGTAGGCACTTTCTTAAGAATTTTCTTAGCAAAAGTTTCATCTGACGCATTATCTAAAGAAGCTTCTTAAGGAAATTTTCTTAGGAAGGACTTTCTTAAGAATTTTCTTAAGAAAACTTTCTTTTGACCCGTTTTCTTAAGAAGATACTTAAGGAAATTTATTTAGGAAGTGCTTTTTTAAGATGTTTGTAAAGGACATTTTCTTCAGAAGAAGTTTCTAATGAAAAGTTTCTTGCAACGCATTTTATTAAGATGTTTCTTAAGGAATTTTCTTAGGAAGGCCTTTCTTAAGATGTTTCTTAAGAAATTTTTGTTTTGACACATTTTCTAAAGAAGTTTCCTAAGGAAATTTTCTTCAAAAGCACTTTCTTAAGAAGTTTCTTATGAAGTTTCCTAAGAAAAGTTTCTCCCGATGCATTTTCTATAGAAAGTCCATAAATTTTTTTTCTAAGGAAGCACTTTCTTAAGAAGTTTCATAAGAAAATTTTCATAGGAAGCACATTCTAAGAAACTTTCTTAAGAGAAGTTTTCTCCGATGCATTTTCTTAAGAAGATTATTGAGGAAATTTTCATAGGAAGCCCTTTCTTAAGAAGTTTCTTAAGAAAATTTCTTTGGAAGAACTTTCTTTAGAAGTTTATTAAGGGAATTTTCTTAGGACGCATTTTTTGAAGAAGTTTCTCAAGAAAATTTTCTTTGGAACAACTGTCTTAAGAAGTCTCTTAAGAAAAGTTTATTCCAGCACATTTTCTTATGATGTTTCTTAAGGAAATTTTCTGAGGAAGCAGTTTCTTGGGAAGTTTCTTAAGAAAAGTTTCTTTTTACATATTTTGTAAAGAAGATTTCTTAATGAAATCTTTTTTGGAAGAACTTTATTATGTAGTTTCTTGGGAAACATTTCTTCCGATGCATTTTCTAAAGAAGGTTCTTAAGAAAATTTTCTAAGTAAGCACTTTCTTAAGAAGTTTTATAAGAAGAGTTTATTCCGCCGTATTTCCTTAAGAAGGTTCTTAAGGAAATTTTCTTAGCAAGCACATTCTCAAGAACTTTCTTGAGAGAAGTCTTCTCCGACGCATTTGCTTAAAGGGATTATTAAGGAAATTTTCATAGGAAGCACTTTTTGAAGAAGTTTTTTTAAAGAAATTTTCTTTGGAAACACTTTCTTAACAAGTATCTTAAGAAAAGTTTCTTCACACGCATTTTCTAAAGAAGTTTCTTAAGAAAAGTTTCTTAAAGATATTTCTTCTAACACATTTTCTTAAAAATTTTCTTAAGGAAATTTTGTTCAGAAGGAATCACTTAAGAAAATATTCTTAGGAAACACTTTAGAAAGAAGTTTCATAAGTAAATTATCTTCAGAAGCACTTTGTTAAGAAGTTTCTTAAGAAAAGTTCATTCTGACACATTTTCTTAAGATGTTTCTTAAGGCAACTTTCTTAGGAAGCCATTTCTTGAGAAGTTTCTTAAGAAAAGTTCGTTCTGAGGCATTTTGTAAAAAAGTTTTTTAAGGAATTTTTCTTCGTAGGCACTTTCTTAAGAATTTTTTTAGGAAAAGTTTCATCTGACGCATTATCTAAAGAAGTTTCTTAAGGAAATCTTAGGAAGGACTTTCTTAATAATTTTGTTTAGAAAACTTTCTTTTGACCCGTTTTCTTAAGAAGATACTTAAGGAAATTTTCTTAGGAAGTGCTTTTTTAAGATGTTTGTACAGGACTTTCTTAAGAAGTTTATTATGGGAATTTTCTTAGGAAGCATTTTTTGAAGAAGTTTCTTAAGAAAATTTTCTTTGGAACAACTGTCGTAAGAAGTCTCTTAAGAAAAGTTTCTTCCAGCACATTTTCTTATGATGTTTCTTAAGGAAACTTTCTGAGGAAGAACTTTCTTGGGAAGTTTCTTAAGAAAAGTTTCTTTTTACACATTTTGTAAAGAAGATTTATTAATGAAATCTTCTTTGGAAGCACTTTATTATGTAGTATCTTGGGAAACATTTCTTCCGATGCATTTTCTAAAGAAGGTTCTTAAGAAAATTTTCTAAGTAAGCACTTTCTTAAGAAGTTTTATAAGAAGAGTTTATTTCGCCGTATTTCCTTAAGAAGGTTCTCAAGGAAATTTTCTTAGGAAGGACATTCTTAAGAACTTTCTTGAGAGAAGTCTTCTCTGACGCGTTTGCTTAAGGAGATTATTAAGGAAATTTTCATAGGAAGCACTTTTTGAAGAAGTTTTTTTAAAGAAATTTTCTTTGAAAGCACTTTCTTAACAAGTATCTCAAGAAAAAATTCTTCACACGCATTTTCTAAAGAAGTTTCTTAAGAAAAGTTTCTTAAATATATTTCTTCTAACACATTTTCTTAAAAAGTTTCTTAAGGAAATTTTCTTCAGAACGACTTTCTTAAGAAAATATTCTTAGGAAACACTTTAGAAAGAAGTTTCATAAGTAAATTATCTTCAGAAGCACTTTGTTAAGAAGTTTCTTAAGAAAACTTCCTTCTGACACATTTTCTTAAGATGTTTCTTAAGGCAATTTTCTTAGGAAGCCATTTCTTGAGAAGTTTCTTAAGAAAAGTTCGTTCTGAGGCATTTTCTAAAAAAAAATTTTTAAGGAATTTTTCTCCGTAGGCACTTTATTAAGAATTTTCTTAGGAGAAGTTTCATCTGACACATTATCTAAAGAAGTTTCTTAAGGAAATTTCCTTAGGAATGACTTTCTTAGGAATTTTCTTAAGAAAACTTCCTTTTGACCCGTTTTCTTAAGAAGATATTTAAGGAAATTTTCTTAGGAAGTGCTTTTTTAAGATGTTTGTAACGGACATTTTCTTCAGAAGAAGTTTCGTATGACAAGTTTTTTACGAGGCATTTTCTTACGATGTTTCTGAAGGAATTTTCTTAGGAAGGCCTTTCTTGAGATGTTTCTTATGAAATGTTTCTTCTGACACATTTTCTAAAGTAGTTTCTTAAGGAAATTTTCTTCATAAGCACTTTCTGAAGAAGTTTCTTATGAAGTTTCCTAAGAAAAGTTTCTCCCGATGCATTTTCTAAAGAAGGTCCTTAAGAAAATTTTCTAAGGAAGCCCTTTCTTAAGAAGTTTCATAAGAAATTTTCTTAGGAAGCACATTCTAAGAAACATTCTTAAGATAAGTTTCCTCCAACGCATTTTCCTAAGAAGATTATTGAGGAAATTTTCATAGGAAGCCCTTTCTTAAGAAGTTTCTTAAGAAAATTTCTTCGGATGCACTTTCTTAAGAAGTTTATTAAGGGAATTTTCTTAGGTAGCATTTTTTTGAAGAAGTTACTTAAGAAATTTTTCTTCGGAACAACTGTCTTAATAAGTTTCTTAAAAAAGTTTCTTCCAACACATTTTGTTATGATGTTTCTTAAGTAAATTTCTGAGGAAGCCCTTTCTTGGGAAGTTTTTTAAGAAAAGTTTCTTTTTACGCATTTCGTAAAGAAGTTTCTTAATGAAATCTTCTTCAGAAGCACTTTATTATGTAGTTTCTTAGGAAACATTTCTTCCGATGCATTTTCTAAAGAAGGTTCTTAAGAAAATTTTCTAAGTAAGCACTTTCTTAAGAAGTTTTATAAGAAAAGTTTACTCCGCCGTATTTCCTTAAGAAGGTTCTTAAGGAAATTTTCTTAGGAAGCACATTCTTAAGAACTTTCTTGAGAGAAGTCTTCTCCAGCGCATTTGCTTAACAAGATTATTAAGAAAATTTTCATAGGAAGCACTTTTTTGAAGATGTTTTTTTAAAGAAATATTCTTTGGAAGCACTTTCTTAAAAAGTTTCTCAAGAAAAATTTCTTCACATGCATTTTCTAAAGAAGTTTCTTAAGAAAAGTTTCTTAAAGATATTTTTTCTCAGACATTTTCCTAAAAAGTTTCTTAAGGAAATTTTCTTCGGAAGGACTTTCTTAAGAAAAAATTCTTAGGAAACACTTTAGAAAGAAGTTTCATTAGTAAATTATCTTCGGAAGCACTTTGTTAAGATGTTTCTTAAGAAAAGTTCCTTCTAACACATTTTCTTAAGATGTTTCTTAAGGCAATTTTCTTAGGAAACCCTTTCTTGAGATGTTTCTTAAGAAAAGTTCGTTCTGAGGCATTTTGTTAAAAAGATTTTTAAGGAATTTTTCTTCGTGGGCACTTTCTTAAGAATTTTCTTAGGAGAAGTTTCATCTGACGCATTATCCAAAGAAGTTTCTTAAGGAAATTTTCTTAGGAAGGACTTTCTTAGGAATTTTCTTAAGAAAACTTTCTTTTGACCCGTTTTCTTAAGAAGATACTTAAGGAAATTTTCTTAGGAAGTGCTTTTTAAAGATGTTTGTAACGGACATTTTCTTCAGAAGAAGTTTCTTATGACAAGTTTCTTCCGAGACATTTTCTTACGATGTTTCTGAAGGAATTTTCTTAGTAAGGCCTTTCTTGAGATGTTTCTTATGAAATGTTTCTTCTGACACATTTTCTAAAGAAGTTTCTTAAGGAAATTTTCTTCATAAGCACTTTCCAGAGAAGTTTCTTATGAAGTTTCCTAAGAAAAGTTTCTCCCGATGCATTTTCTAAAGAAGGTCCTTAAGAAAATTTTCTAAGGAAGCCGTTTCTTAGGAAGTTTCATAATAAATTTTCTTAGGAAGCACATTCTAAGAAACATTCTTAAGATAAGTTTTTTCCGACGCAATTCACTAAGAAGATTATTGAAAAAAATTTCATAGGAAGCCCTTTCTTAAGAAGTTTCTTAAGAAAATTTCTTCGGAAGCACTTTCTTAAGAAGTTTATTAAGGGAATTTTCTTAGGAAGCATTTTTTTGAAGAAGTTTCTTAAGAAAATTTTCTACGGAACAACTGTCTTAAGAAGTTTCTTAAAAAAATTTCTTCCAGCACATTTTCTTATGATGTTTCTTAAGGAAATTTTCTGAGGAAGCCCTTTCTTGGGAAGTTTCTTAAGAAAAGTTTCTTTTTACGCATTTCGTAAAGCAGTTTCCTAATGAAATCTTCTTCGGAAGCACTTTATTATGTAGTTTCTTAGGAAACATTTCTTCCGATGCATTTTCTAAAGAAGGTTCTTAAGAAAATTTTCTAAGTAAGCACTTTCTTAAGAAGTTTTATAAGAAAAGTTTATTCCGCCGTATTTCCTTAAGAAGGTTCTTAAGGAAATTTTCTTAGGAAGCACATTCTTAAGAACTTTCTTGAGAGAAGTCTTCTCCGGCGCATTTGCTTAACAAGATTATTTAGGAAATTTTCATAGGAAGCACTTTTTTGAAGAAGTTTTTTTAAAGAAATTTTCTTTGGAAGCACTTTCTTAACAAGTATCTCAAGAAAAGTTTCTTCACGTGCATTTTCTAAAGAATTTTTTTAAGAAAAGTTTCTTAAAGATATTTCTTCTCACACATTTTCTTAAAAAGTTTCTGAAGGAAATTTTCTTCAGAATGACTTTCTTAAGAAAATATTCTTAGGAAACACTTTAGAAAGAAGTTTCATTAGTAAATTATCTTCGGAAGCACTTTCTTAAGATGTTTCTTAAGAAAAGTTCCTTATGACCCATTTTCTTAAGATGTTTCTTAAGGCAATTTTCTTAGGAAGCCCTTTCTTGAGATGTTTCTTAAGAAATTTTCGTTCTGACGCATTTTCTAAAAAAGTTTCTTAAGAAATTTTTCTTCGCAGGCACTTTCTTCAGAATTTTCTTAGGAAAAGTTTCATCTGACGCATTATCTAAAGAAGTTTCTTGAGGAAATTTTCTTAGGAAGCACTTTCTCAAGAAGTTTCATAAGAAAGTTTATTCCGTCGCATGATCATAAGGAGCTTCTTAAGGAAATTTTGTTAGGAAGGACTTTCTTAAGAATTTTCTTAAGAAAACTTTCTTTTGACGCGTTTTCTTAAGAAGATACTTAAGGAAATTTTCTTAGGAAGCGCTTTTTAAAGATGTTTGTAAAGGACATTTTCTTCAGAAGACGTTTCTTGTGAAAAGTTTCTTCCGACGCATTTTCTTACGATGTTTCTTAAGGAATTTTCTTAGGAAGGCGTTTCTTGAGATGTTTCTTAAGAAATGTTTCTTCTGACTCATTTTCTAAAGAAGTTTATTAAGGAAATTTTCTTCATAGCACTCTCTTAAGAAGTTTCTTATGAAGCTTCCTAAGAAAAGTTTCTCCCGATGCATTTTCTAAAGAAGGTCCTTAAGAAATTTTTCGAAGGAAGCACTTTCTTAAGAAGTTTCATAAGAAAATTTTCTTAGGAAGCACATTCTAAGAAACTTTCTTAAGAGAAGTTTTCTCCGACGCATTTTCTTAAGAAGATTATTGAGAAAATTTTCATAGGAAGCCCTTTCTTAAGAAGTTTCTTAAGGAAATTCTTCGCAAGAACTTTCTTAAGAAGTTTATTAAGGGAATTTTCTTAGGAAGTATTTTTTGAAGAAGTTTCTTAAGAAAATTTTCTTTGGAACAACTGTCTTAAGAAGTCTCTTAAGAAAAGTTTCTTCCAACACATTTTCTTATGATGTTTCTTAATGAAATTTTCTGAGGAAGCCCTTTCTTGGAAAATTTCTTAAGAAAAGTTTATTTTTACGCATTTCGTAAAGAAGATTTCTTAATGAAATCTTCTTCAGAAGCACTTTATTATGTAGTTTCTTAGGAAACATTTCTTCCGATGCATTTTCTAAAGAAGGTTCTTAAGAAAATTTTCTAAGTAAGAATTTTCTTAAGAAGTTTTATAAGAAGAGTTTACTCCGCCGTATTTCCTTAAGAAGGTTTTTAAGGAAATTTTCTTAGGAAGCACATTCTTAAGAACTTTCTTGAGAGAAGTCTTCTCCGATGCGTTTGCTTAAGGAGATTATTAAGAAAATTTTCATAGGAAGCACTTTTTGAAGAAGTTTTTTTAAAGAAATTTTCTTTGGAAGCACTTTCTTAACAAGTATCTCAAGAAATATTTCTTCACATGTATTTTCTGAAGAAGTTTCTTAAGAAAAGTTTCTTATATATATTTCTTCTAACACATTTTCTTAAAAAGTTTCTTAAGGAAATTTTCTTCAGAAGGACTTTCTTATGAAAATATTCTTAGGAAACACTTTGGAAAGAATTTTGATAAGTAAATTATCTTCAGAAGCACTTTGTTAAGAAGTTTCTTAAGAAAAGTTCCTTCTGACACATTTTCTTAAGATGTTTCTTAAGGCAATTTTCTTAGGAAGCCATTTCTTGAGAAGTTTCTTAAGAAAAGTTCGTTCTGAGGTATTTTCTAAAAAAGTTTTTTAAGGAATTTTTCTTCGTGGGCACTTTCTTAAGAATTTTCTTAGGAGAAGTTTCATCTGACGCATTATCCAAAGAAGTTTCTTAAGGAAATTTTCTTAGGAAGGACTTTCTTAGGAATTTTCTTAAGAAAACTTTCTTTTGACCCGTTTTCTTAAAAAGATACTTAAGGAAATTTTCTTAGGAAGTGCTTTTTAAAGATGTTTGTAACGGACATTTTCTTCAGAAGACGTTTCTTATGACAAGTTTCTTCCGAGGCATTTTCTTACGATGTTTCTGAAGGAATTTTCTTAGGAAGGCCTTTCTTGAGATGTTTCTTATGAAATGTTTCTTCTGACACATTTTCTAAAGAAGTTTCTTAAGGAAATTTTCTTCATAAGCACTTTCCGAAGAAGTTTCTTATGATGTTTCCTAAGAAAAGTTTCTCCCGATGCATTTTCTAAAGAAGGTCCTTAAGAAAATTTTCTAAGGAAGCCGTTTCTTAGGAAGTTTCATAATAAATTTTCTTAGGAAGCACATTCTAAGAAACATTCTTAAGATAAGTTTTTTCCGACGCATTTTCCTAAGAAGATTATTGAAGAAATTTCATAGGAAGCCCTTTCTTAAGAAGTTTCTGTCGGGGGACTGATCCACGAACACCTATGGGACCGGCGGACCGAGTCCCTTTCGGTTCGGCGGGGGCGAGGTTCGCACGAAGAGCGGATCGAGGCGAAGCACACGAGTAGTTTACCCAGGTTCGGGCCGCACGGATGCGTAAAACCCTACTCCTGCTTTGTGGTTTGTATTGAGTTCTTGCTCGGGAGCGCGGAGTGCTACAGTACACCCCAGCCGCTAACGAGACCGAGCGTGAGTGTTCTCTTCCTCCTTCTTTTTCCGAACCCCCCCGCACGTTGCACATGGGCCTCCTTTTATATGCTCAAGGGGTCACCGACAGGTTGCAACATAGACAATGGTAAAAATGGAAAGGCGTTGCGGTAGGTACAGCTACCTGCTACAGTGTATCATACCTAACCCTGACGGCAGGGGACAAGGGCATTAAATGCCCGTCTGTGTCGCCTAAATAGTGCAAAAGGGACCGTCAGGGACGCCACCGCTCGCCACGATGGCAATCTTGTCAGCGCCGCTTGCCACCGCGCACCGCTGGCTGCACAGCCTCTAGCCACATACGCCTGGAAGGGTCCCAGAGCGACACGTTGGTGGATGTGCTGGAGCGCGGACACAGAGTGGTGGCTTGCCGCGGCAAGCGCCTTTCCGCGGTCGTTGTCTTGTCGCGTCCGGGAGCTTGTCGCTCACCGGGCCTTGCCGGGACGCGTGGCGCGTCGCGGCAAGTTCCTTGAGATGCCTTGGTTGGCCTTCCCGGAAAGCTCCTCTTGTCGGGGTCTTATAGATGCCTTGGTTGGCCTTCCCGGCAAGCTCCTCTTGCCGGGGTGTTGTAGATGCCTTGGTTGGCCTTCCCGGCAAGCTCCTCTTGCCGGGGTCTTGTCTCCTTGGCTTGGATACTTTGTCCTTGAATGGCTCCAAAGGAACCACGGAGGACCTTGGCGGTCACCCGGCAAGCCTTGCCGCGGGATGCTGCCACTGCCCGTGCACAAGTTAGGGATATTAGGGTACCCCTACTCTAGTACACCGACAGGAGCCCCCGGGCCTGGGCCATACATGGTGCCGAGCGCTGTTGGGCCAGGCTCAAAACAGGGCACGAGCACGCGCGACCTAGGTTACGCCGTATCTCTCCCCGTATCCACCGCGCCCTCCCCGAACGGCACGCGTTGAATGCGGCGTAGTGGGAGAGATCGTGGGTGGTTTCTTTATTTGAAAAGGCGGAACGTCCGCCCCCCTCCCTCTTTATAAGCAGGGGGAACGAAGGTGGTGCAGCTGGAGGCCGATCTCAAGGTGAGTGGCGAAGAGCTTAGCGCCGCCAAGGACTCCAACGCAGATCTTGAGTTGAAGATGACCACTTTGACCAAGACGCTGGACGGCGCCAAGGAGCAGGAGGTGGCCTTGAAGGAGGAGATCAAGGCCGACAAGGCGCTGTTGGAGAGTGCTGCCGCCGCCCAGAATGCTTTTAGGGAGAATGTGGAGCACTGGACGGAGGGTCTCGTGAATGTCGCCGCCGACATTGACAGGGAGCTGGCGCAGCTGGGGATGGAGGACCTCGGGTATCCCTCCGATGAGAACCTCCAACCCAGCGCCAAGCTCACCTTGTTCTTCAAAGGCGTGGCGACGGCCCTCCAGCGACTCCGGGAGAGGATCCCAAAGCAGCTGGCCAACGAGTCACGCAAGATCTGCGCGGGAGCCCTTCAAAAGGTGTTGGTGAAGGTGGCCTTCCGCAACCCGGGCCTCAACCTCACCAACGTCCTCAAGACCTTGCCGCCGGATGCTGATCTGGAGGCGCTCAAGACCCTTGTCGCACCCATTGTGGACAAGGTGAGCGGGATCAAGAGGATTGAGGGCGATCGCGTAGATTAGGCCGCCCGTTTTCTTGTTTTCTTGTCGCTGCTGGTCATGTTATGGGAACAATCTGTTAGAGCAGCGACAAGCTACCTTGTAATATAACTCTATTCTGGGTAATGATTGCAATGTTATTCCCTTTACTTGATTCCTCCCTTTGTATGTTTTTGCCCTACGCTTTTAGGGAACTTGCCGGTGCAGGCACCTTAGCCGCGAGCGCTGAGTGCGGAACGTCAGCAGCCTGCTGGCGGTGCTGCTACCGACAAGAAACCTTGTCGCAACTAGTCGCAGCTCACTTAAGTTGTTGAGCGGACTCGAAACAAAGTAAGGGCGCAACTAGCTACGAGTTGGTTCCTCCGCGCACAGGTTTTCCATACAAAGTGCGGTCGTTCAAGGGAGATAACTTAAAAATTTTAAAAATCTGATTGCTCAAACTTTGGCAACTTATCTTTTCTGTTGTTTGCTTCCCGGTAAGGCGAAACTTTCTTGAATGACGCCTGGTCCATATTATTATCTTCTCCTTTCCCCCCCCGGCAAACTTGTGGGCGAGGGAACCTTCCTTTCCTTGAGAAAAAAGAAAGAAGAGAAAATAAAGATATGGAGCCTTACGGCTCGTTATTGCTTACCGGGGAGTAGGTGCTGCACAAAGTGTCAGATCACATATGCAAAAAATAGAAAGCATGAAATTGACAAGATGTGCTGAGCACATGAGCTTTACTTATGCACGGGGTCCGCGCCCGGCTTTGTACAAAGGATTACATGTAACAGCGGCAAGACTTGTACAAAAGGTGGTTGCCGGAACAGGTTCCGGCAACCGCGCCTTACGGGTAAAACTTACGAAGATGCTCAATGTTCCAGGAATTGCTCACCGGGAATGCTATCTTCGGTCTCAAGGTGGACAGCGCCAGGCCTAGTGACTCGTTTCACCCGGTAAGGGCCTTCCCACTTCGGCGTCAACTTGTTGGAATTCTTGGCGGACTGAACACGCCAAAGAACAAGGTCGCCTTCCTCGAGACTTCTGGCGTTAACTTTGCGGCTATGGTAGCAGCGCAAAGCTTGCTGGTAGCGAGCAGCTCGCACAGCAGCCTGAAGACGGTCTTCCTCAAGGAGCAGCGCGTCATCTTGTCGCAGCTGCTCTTGCTCAAACTCATCATAAGCGAGCACTCGAGGTGACCCGTATACGAGTTCCGTGGGGAGAACTGCCTCTGCTCCATAGACTAGAGCGAAAGGTGTCTGGCCAGTGGCTCGATTTGGCATCGTCCTGATCGACCAAAGAACCACCGACAGCTCCTCGATCCAGTTTCTTCCGCACTTGTGCAGCCTGTCGAAAGTCCTCGTCTTGAGCCCACGCAGCACTTCAGCATTTGCCCTCTCCGCTTGACTGTTGCTTCTCGGGTGAGCAACAGAAGCGAAGCAGACCTTGGCGCCAAGATCTTGGACGTACTGCATGAAGGTGTGGCTCGTGAATTGCGTACAGTTTCTTAAAGATATTTCTTCTCACACATTTTCTTAAAAAGTTTCTTAAGGAAATTTTCTTCGGAGCGACTTTCTTAAGAAAATATTCTTAGGAAACACTTTAGAAAGAAGTTTCATTAGTAAATTATATTCGGAAGCACTTTGTTAAGATGTTTCTTAAGAAAAGTTCCTTCTGACACATTTTCTTAAGATGTTTCTTAACGCAATTTTCTTAGGAATCCCTTTCTTGAGATGTTTCTTAAGAAATGTTTGTTCTGACGCATTTTCTAAAAAAGTTTCTTAATAAAATTTTCTTCGCAGGCACTTTCTTCAGAATTTTCTTATTAAAAGTTTCATCTGACGCATTATCTAAAGAAGTTTCTTGAGGAAATTTTCTTAGGAAGCACTTTTTCAAGAAGTTTCATAAGAAAGTTTATTCCGTCGCATGATCATAAGGAGCTTCTTAAGGAAATTTTGTTAGGAAGGACTTTCTTAAGAATTTTCTTAAGAAAACTTTCTTTTGACGCGTTTTCTTAAGAAGATACTTAAGGAAATTTTCTTAGGAAGTGCTTTTTAAAGATGTTTGTAAAGGACATTTTCTTCAGAAGAAGTTTCTTATGAAAAGTTTCTTCCGACGCATTTTCTTACGATGTTTCTTAAGGAATTTTCTTAGGAAGGCGTTTCTTGAGATGTTTCTTAAGAAATATTTCTTCTGACTTATTTTCTAAAGAAGTTTATTAAGGAAATTTTCTTCATAAGCACTCTCTTAAGAAGTTTCTTATGAAGCTTCCTAAGAAAAGTTTCTCCCGATGCATTTTCTAAAGAAGGTCCTTAAGAAATTTTTCTAAGGAAGCACTTCCTTAAGAAGTTTCATAAGAAAATTTTCTTAGGAAGCACATTCTAAGAAACTTTCTTAACAGAAGTTTTCTCCGACGCATTTTCTTAAGAAGATTATTGAGAAAATTTTCATAGGAAGCCCTTTCTTAAGAAGTTTCTTAAGGAAATTTCTTCGCAAGAACTTTCTTAAGAAGTTTATTAAGGGAATTTTCTCAGGAATTATTTTTTGAAGAAGTTTCTTAAGAAAATTTTCTTTGGAACGACTGTCTTAAGAAGTCTCTTAAGAAAAGTTTCTTCCAACACATTTTCTTATGATGTTTCTTAATGAAATTTTCTGAGGAAGCCCTTTCTTGGAAAAAATTTAAGAAAAGTTTATTTTTACGCATTTTGTAAAGAAGATTTCTTAATGAAATCTTCTTCAGAAGCACTTTATTATGTAGTTTCTTAGGAAACATTTCTTCCGATGCATTTTCTAAAGAAGGTTCTTAAGAAAATTTTCTAAGTAAGAACTTTCTTAAGAAGTTTTATAAGAAGAGTTTATTCCGCCGTATTTCCTTAAGAAGGTTCTTAAGGAAATTTTCTTAGGAAGCACATTCTTAAGAACTTTCTTGAGAGAAGTCTTCTCCGACGCGTTTGCTTAAGGAGATTATTAAGGAAATTTTCATAGGAAGCACTTTTTGAAGAAGTTTTTTTAAAGAAATTTTCTTTGGAAGCACTTTCTTAACAAGTATCTTAAGAAAAATTTCTTCACATGTATTTTCTAAAGAAGTTTCTTAAGAAATGTTTCTTAAATATATTTCTTCTAACAGATTTTCTTAAAAAGTTTCTTAAGGAAATTTTCTTCAGAAGGACATTGTTAAGAAAATATTCTTAGGAAACACTTTAGAAAGAAGTTTCATAAGTAAATTATCTTCAGAAGCACTTTGTTAAGAAGTTTCTTAAGAAAAGTTCCTTCTGACACATTTTCTTAAGGAAATTTTCTTAGGAAGCCATTTCTAGAGAAGTTTCTTAAGAAAAGTTCATTCTGAGGCATTTTCTAAAAAAGTTTTTTAAGGAATTTTTCTTCGTAGGCACTTTCTTAAGAATTTTCTTAGGAGAAGTTTCATCTGACGCATTATCCAAAGAAGTTTCTTAAGGAAATTTTCTTAGGAAGGACTTTCTTAGGAATTTTCTTAAGAAAACTTTCTTTTGACCCATTTTCTTAAGAAGATATTTGAGGAAATTTTCTTAGGAAGTGCTTTTTTAAGATGTTTGTAACGGACATTTTCTTCAGAAGAAGTTTTTTATGACAAGTTTCTTCCGAGGCATTTTCTTATGATGTTTCTGAAGGAATTTTCTTAGGAAGGCCTTTCTTGAGATGTTTCTTATGAAATGTTTCTTCTGACACATTTTCTAAAGAAGTTTCTTAAGAAAATTTTCTTCATAAGCACTTTCCGAAGAAGTTTCTTATGAAGTTTCCTAAGAAAAGTTTCTCACGATGCATTTTCTAAAGAAGGTCCTTAAGAAAATTTTCTAAGGAAGCCATTTCTTAGGAAGTTTCATAATAAATTTTCTTAGGAAGCACATTCTAAGAAACATTCTTAAGATAAGTTTTTTCCGATGCATTTTCCTAAGAAGATTATTGAAGAAATTTTCATAGGAAGCCCTTTCTTAAGAAAATTTCTTCGGAAGCACTTTCTTAAGAAGTTTATTAAAGGAATTTTCTTAGGAAGCATTTTTTTGAAGAAGTTTCTTAAGAAAATTTTCTTCGGAACAACTGTCTTAAGACGTTTCTTAAAAAAGTTTCTTCCAGCACATTTCTTATGATGTTTCTTAAGGAAATTTTCTGAGGAAGCCCTTTCTTGGGAAGTTTCTTAAGAAAAGTTTCTTTTTACGCATTTCGTAAAGCAGTTTCCTAATGAAATCTTCTTCGGAAGCACTTTATTATGTAGTTTCTTAGGAAACATTTCTTTCGATGCATTTTCTAAAGAAGGTTCTTAAGAAAAAATTTCTAACTAAGCACTTTCTTAAGAAGTTTTATAAGAAAAGTTTATTCCGCCGTATTTCCTTAAGAAGGTTCTTAAGGAAATTTTCTTAGGAAGCACATTCTTAAGAACTTTCTTGAGAGAAGTCTTCTCCGGCGCATTTTCTTAACAAGATTATTTAGGAAATTTTCATAGAAGCACTTTTTTGAAGAAGTTTTTTTAAAGAAATTTTCTTTGGAAGCACTTTCTTAACAAGTATCTCAAGAAAATTTTCTTCACGTGCATTTTCTAAAGAAGTTTCTTAAGAAAAGTTTCTTAAAGATATTTCTTCTCACACATTTTCTTAAAAAGTTTCTTAAGGAAATTTTCTTCGGAACGACTTTCTTAAGAAAATATTCTTAGGAAACACTTTAGAAAGAAGTTTCATTAGTAAATTATCTTCGGAAGCACTTTGTTAAGATGTTTCTTAAGAAAAGTTCCTTCTGACACATTTTCTTAAGATGTTTCTTAAGGCAATTTTCTTAGGAAGCCCTTTCTTGAGATGTTTCTTAAGAAATGTTCGTTCTGACGCATTTTCTAAAAAAGTTTCTTAAGAAATTTTTCTTCGCAGGCACTTTCTTCAGAATTTTCTTAGGAAAAGTTTCATCTGACGCATTATCTAAAGAAGTTTCTTAAGGAAATTTTCTTAGGAAGCACTTTCTCAAGAAGTTTCATAAGAAAGTTTATTCCGTTGCATGATCATAAGGTGCTTCTTAAGGAAATTTTGTTAGGAAGGATTTTCTTAAGAATTTTCTTAAGAAAACTTTCTTTTGACGCGTTTTCTTAAGAATATTTAAGGAAATTTTCTTAGGAAACGCTTTTTAAAGATGTTTGTAAAGGACATTTTCTTCAGAAGAAGTTTCTTATGAAAAGTTTCTTCCGACGCATTTTCTTACGATGTTTCTTAAGGAATTTTCTTAGGAAGGCCTTTCTTGAGATGTTTCTTAAGAAATGTTTCTTCTGACTCATTTTCTAAAGAAGTTTATTAAGGAAATTTTCTTCATAAGCACTCTCTTAAGAAGTTTCTTATGAAGCTTCCTAAGAAAAGTTTCTCCCGATGCATTTTCTAAAGAAGGTCCTTAAGAAATTTTTCTAAGGAAGCACTTTCTTAAGAAGTTTCATAAGAAAATTTTCTTAGGAAGCACATTATAAGAAACTTTCTTAAGAGAAGTTTTCTCCGACGCATTTTCATAAGAAGATTTTTTTTTACTGTACACAGTAGGGCAAAACCCCACTGCAATTTTTAATAAATAAAAAAACAGAGAAAACAAAGGTATCACTATACATAAGGCTTGAGATAAGCCAAAGAGCAAAGAAGAAAAAAGAAAAAAAGAAAAGCTAAGGTCTAGGATTACAGTACAAGATTGTCAAGCCAGGAACAATAAACTCCAGCATAACTCTTCTTAATTCTAAATCTTAGAAGATTTAGCTCTTCCAGGAAAATAGCTTTCCACCTCTGAATGCTAGGTTGTACTGCTTGGAATATCAAGTTGTTCCTTGAGATCCAGATAGCCCAGGAAACAAGGATGATTATCTCCATGAAAAAAGGTACATGTAACTTCTGCTTGAGATCAAGAAAAGCTTCCAGAATTGAAGCATTTGGCTGTCTTGAATGGCAAATCAGGTCCCAACATTGAGCTGCAAAAGGGCAGGTCCAGAAAAGATGGTGAAGAGTTTCTTCCTGTGGACAATTGTTGACAGCACAATTGTAATTGGGCAAATGGAAAGTTTTCCTTCTCAAAAGGTTTCTGGTATTGAGCCTGTCATGCAGCAATCTCCAAAAAAACACCTTATGTTTTGGTTGACAAGAGGAATTCCAGATCCAGTTGAACTGCTGTGGCACAAATTTTACTCCCATCATGACTTTATAGGCCTTAGCCACTGAGAAGTGTGCATTTCCCCAAATGTAGCTCCAAGTATCGGTGCAATCTAGTGTATCAGATGCCCTTAGATCAATACAAATATCTTCCATAGCCTCAAATTCCTGGAAAGCTTGCACAGTCAGGGGAAGGTGGAATAGATCCTCTAAATATTCTACTTGGAGAATGCTGTGGACAGTAGCATTCTTGTTCTTCACAAAAGAGAATAAATGAGGGAACATGTCTTGCAAACAAGTAGAGTGCCACAGATCAGTCCAAAAGAAGGCACTCTTGCCATCACCTATGCTGCATCTGGCCAAAGACTTATAGTTATCAATAAACTTAAGGTTTGCCTTCCACCAAAAAGATCCAATCCAGTTATTACCAGGCAGTGTATCATTGTTGTAATATGATTCCCAAATCAGGTTTACCCAGGGGGTACTGTGTCTGTTATAGAACTTGTGCAGGTTCTGAAGCAGCAGAGCCTTATTTTGGATGCAGATATCCATGACACCCTATCCTCCTTGATTTTTGGGTCTACACACAGTGCTCCATGCCACCATGGCAGGTCTGTGGTCCTCCAGATCAGGGCCTCTCCACAGGCAGTGTCTCAAGTACTTTATGGCCTGGGTCTTGATTGTGACAGGCACATCAAGGCATCCCATGAGATAGATCAACAAAGAATTGAGGACAGATTTCACCAACAACAATCTTCCAGCCATTGTCATAAATGAGGACAAACCCATAAGTTTCTTTTGCAGTCTTGTGACAAGAGGAAAACATTGCTCAACAGTAGGCTTATGAAGACCTAAAGGTGTTCCCAAATATTGAATTGGAAAAGATTCCTTCTTGCAATGAAAAGTATTTACCAAAATCTCCATCTTCTCTTCTGGCACATTTATTGGAATCATACTGGATTTATTGTAGTTTACTTTGAGTCCAGTGGCATCTACAAAAGTATTGAGGAGGGCTTTAAGACAATGAAGTTGCTTTGCATCTGCTTGTAGAATAACCAGGGTGTCATCAGCATACTGGACAATTGGGAAATCAGGGCATGACTACACTTGCAAGGGGGCAGATAACAATCCCATGTGCATTGCCTTGTTGAGAACTGACTGAAGGAGATCAGCAGCTAGCACAAACAGAAGAGGGGATAGGGGGTCTCCCTGTCTCACACCTCTAAGGCAATAAAACTTTTTTCCAGGGACACCATTTAGCAAGATAGCAGATGAGGCAGAAGTGAAGAGCATTTTGATCCATGAAATCCATCTGTCCCCAAAACCTTTGGCCTTTAAAATATCCAGCATTGCCTGATGCTCAATTGTGTCAAAAGCCTTTTCAAAGTCCAATTTAAGCACAATAATCTCATCTTTAGATTTATGACATTGGTGTAGGTATTCATATGCCCAGCCCAAACAATCATGTATTGATCTTTCTTTCAGAAAACCATATTGGTTAATATGTACCAACTTAAGAATCACTTTCTGCAACCTGTTAGCCAGCAGTTTAGTGATAATCTTCAGGCAGCAATTTAGTAGAGATATTGGTCTAAAATCGTTTGCTGTCAAGGGAGTACTTCCCTTAGGAATGAGAGTAATGTATGAAGTATTTATGCTCTCAAGAGAAATTTGCCCTGTATGAAAGTCATATATGAATCTGAGGACATCTCCCTTCATAATGTCCCAGCAGGACCTAAGAAATTCATTATTAAAACCACCTGGGCCTGGTGATTTGTCTGTTGGAAGATTTTTGACCACATCATCAATTTCCTCTTCAGTAAAAGGAAGTTCAAGATTAGCAAAGATATCTGAGTGTTGTCTCTGCCCAAACAAGGAAGCCAAGTCAAAATGCATTTAGGTATTTTGGGATGTGCCCATTCTTTTTTTGTAAGTGTCTAGAAGGATTGCAGCTTTCCCAGCATGGTCAGATATCTCAACTTGGTCATCATTTTGGAGAACAGCAATATGGTTATGCCTGTAATTAATTGAGGCTTTAGTGTGGAAAAACTTTGTGTTCTCATCTCCAAACTTCACTCCTTTGATTTTTCCTCTTTGTTTCCAATAAATCTTCTGGTTCCTCAAAAGAATAATTAGATGCTCTTTAAGAATATCCCTGCAATTCCATTCATGAATGTCCAACTCTCTAAATTCTTCAAAGAGGTCCGACATGAAAATGAGCTCATTCAGCTTTGCAATTTGAGTTTTCAGACAGGATAAGGTTTTTGCCCACAGCTTCAAAGCTCTTCTTAAGTTTTTAAACTTAGCATTCAAGGTTTTGACAGCATCAAGATTGCCCACTGGGATATTCCATGCATTTGCCACTATCTGTTTAAAATCAGAATGTTGGAGCCAGTAGTTTTCAAATCTGAAGACTTTTGCCTTTGGAATAGAAGTACCAACTTTAATTACACATGGCAGATGATCTGAAATAGGTTTTGCAAGGGGTAGCACCATTGTGTTTGGGAAGGTAGTCATCCAAGAGGCAGAAGTGAAAAACCAATCTAGTTTTACCAACAGAGGATCATGCTGCATATTGCTCCAACTAAACTTTCTGCCATGCAAAGGTAATTCAATTAAACCTTGATTGCTTATAGACTCATTAAACAAAAGCATATCATTGACATCTCCCCCAGGTCTGTTCCTATCTGATGGTGCTCTCATAAGATTGAAATCTCCCATTAAAATCCAGTCAACATTATCAGGCATGTGAATATTTAAGAACCAGTTAATAAACTCAATTTTGTCTTGTGGATCACAGGGCCCATAAATATTAGAGATAATCCAAGACTGGTTGGAGAGTAGACTGGTAAACTGCACTGAAAGTGAAAACCTGTTTTGTGCAATAACTTCTCCGGAGAATTGAGAGCCATTCCAAACCACAAGGAGACCCCCAGAAGCTCCAACAGAGGGTAGGAAGGCAAATTTATTAAGTCTGGAAGGGCAAAAAAAATTTAAGTAAGCTGTGTCAAAAATCTCCCTCTTGGTTTCTTGAAGACACAAGATGTTGCAGTCACTCTCATTAATTTTTTGCCTCAAGGCCAACCATTTGTCCTCAGAATTTATACCTCTAATGTTCCAGTTGAGAATATTCCAGCTTCTGTTTGTGTTATTCATGGAAACACCTAATTTTTTTGTACCAGAGATCAAGTACCAGCACTTGATCTTGCACACATAAAAGAGGTTTAAGCTAAAACCAAAGCCACAGCGAAACACATATCCAGTAGTGCATCCACTCATACAGCAAAGAGGTATTAATAGGATAACATATCACCAGATCTATAGAGTTCATAAAGTTCCAATATCCAAGTCTTACATCAGTCAAAAGCAGCATCAAACTAGGAATGAAGGCACAAACACACACCCTCCAAATAGTATTCCAATAAAAGGCCCTAAACATTATGAAAGGTTGGAGGTGTGTCCTTCTCCTTTGGCCAAGGGCACCTTGTCCAAATCAACCTCTTGCCTTCTCTTGGGCTTCTTGGCCAGCTTGTCCTCCAGCTCCCCCTCAGCAACCTTACAGAAAGAGGCAGTGAGGTTTTTAACAAATGATTTTTGTATGATGGGAGGGACAGCATTGCAAGGTAGACAATTATTATTAGAGCAGGAGTTTCTCTTGTAACCAGCATTGTCATTCTTAATTCTATCACTTCTCCTTACCTCTGTTTCCACTAGTGGAGTCTTTCTACTTCTTCTCTTCCTCAGATTATCTTGACCAAAAGGCTGCAACAGGGCTTAGGACTCCTCATCCTGCATATTGGCTGCCCCACCAATATTTTCTTTGCCCTTGCCCCCATCCTCCATGGCCTGACAAATTGGTGCATGAGAGGTAGGGCACTTGTTAGGTATATGAAATAGAAATGCTTGATCCATATTTTCCACAGCAGTGAACAGTTCCCACATTCCAGATTTTAGCATATTAACAGTCCAATCAAACTTGTCAGGGGACAGAAGCAAGTGAACAATAAAGTTGAACCAACTTACAGGAATGCTGACTGAGAAAGAGCTCCTGTTTTCCAAAGAGTGGTCCTTAAAGTGATGTTTCCACAGGTGCATGCCTTTTTCAGAGACAGAAGAGGCATTAGAAGCAGCAGCAGCCATCTGAATACGTTTTAAACCAAGGAGAGAAGGTGCCATGCTAAAATGCTCATTAATTTGAGTAACCCAATTACCTTGTAACCCAGACTAAAGATCCTCAATGTTCTCCACTAGCTGCAGGCTTCCCCTGGCAGTATTAACATGCTCAGGACTGCAGGCCACAACTTCAGATGAAGGTCCAGCCGTAAGGGGAAACTTAGCTTGAACATCTAAAGACATAGGTGGATCAGAGCCCAATGGAGCCTCCAATGCAACTTCCAGCAGCACAGGTTGTGCAAGATCCAAATGAGAAGATGTAGAGACACCATCAGTAGCATGAGCTCCATCACTGTTGGGAGAAACAAGTTGCAGTTGCTCTGCAAGAACCTGAACTTGATCGGGCAAAACAGCATCAACTAATGCAGCAACCTGGAAGTTCTCTTGCAATAAAGGAGGTTCCTCATCATCTGACTGATAGGCTTGGATGATGTTCTGCAAACTATTAGCAATCACCAAGGTAGGGGGATGAGGGATAGCAGGCACTGCCTCCCTTGGAGGAAAAACCTCCACTGCAACAGGGGCCATAAGCATATTTGTGTTGTCACCCTTAGAGAAAGACATATCAGAAGATAAACTGCTATTACTTGGTGCAGGATGCAACTCTTCTCCATCTACCCAAGCCAATTCTTCCTGCTACACAGCATCCAAGAGATCCTCAAAGACATCATTCTGCTCATTCTGCTGAATCTCTTCCCAGTTATCCCAATTCTCTGCAACTTGAGCATCCATAGCATTATTGTTGGCAGCATCATCATGAAAAATATGAGCCGGCTCGGCATCTTCGGGGAGAGGGTGTGGATCCACATTGGCAGGAGGAATAGGGTCTTCATCTGCAGGACCTCCACCAAGGAGCTCACTTGCCAGCACTTCAATGGAGGAGGACCAGCCATCTTCCTCGAATTCATCTCCTTCAGACCAGCGCATACTTTTAGGAATGATATCCAGGTTCATAACTCGGGCCTTGATCACAATACGGCCCATATGATCATCCTCCTTGTCCCAGGAAATCATCCAGCCAAACTTACTGACAGCACAAGCTAAATCTTCAGTATTACGGAAATCAAAAGAAACTCCCGTCAGAAGCAACCAAACAGTTCGATTGAAATGAACCCTCATGTGATTTCTGCCCTCATCATGCTTCACAAAGGTAATGAACACGTCCCCAAATTCGTGAGGACTATCTAGCACCAATTTATCCCTGTCCCTAACCCTTGTGAGCCGAACATATGCCTCGCCAAATGGGCAACGCTGAACGTCCCTCAATCCTAACTGCCTATGCTCAACAATAAATTCCTCAAGAACATCTCTTACATTGTTGAATGGAGCATCAGCAGGGAGAGGATGGATGGTAGCAATCGCTCAATCTTCATGACGACAAGGACGCTGCGGCAGCACCACCCGAGCCACTCCATTGCGGCCAGGGACTTGCTGAATGTCGAAGCCATGAGGCACGAAAGGACGCGGATCAATCGGGATATTGGCCATCGGAGCTGCAACGCTCGCCGGCACAGATAAGCTCAAGGTGGTGGTGGCGGAATTCTGGCAAAGTGTTGAAACAGAGGAGCAGAGCGTAGAAGTTGAGGAGGCAAGAGTAGGACGAGGCTGGAAATTAGGAAAAGAACCCAAACATAGCTCGCGAAAAGAGGAAACTCGCGAAGGGTCGCGGGCCGGGCCAATGGACTTGAACCAATCGTGTACCGCATCCAGGTCCCAGGCCTCATTAGGTGGGCCGGGGAAGGTAGCAAACCTGAGAGAGGAGTAGAGCCTAGGAAGGCGAGTGTCACGACACTCCCGAGCAAAGTGGCCCATCTTGCCACACGCCTAGCACTAAAACGAAGCATTTGAACGAACTAGATTCCCGCCCGTAGCAGTCACTGCATGATCCTCTCCTGAGGTAGTAATATTGGGCATTGAGGGCACATTAAAGTCTGTGACCACATTATTGCTGGTGGTCGGAATATCCGCTAATCGAGCAAAAACTAACTGCCGGGGTTGCTCGCCGGAGACTCTGCCGGCGACAGCACGCGGACGTGATCCATTGACAACTCTAGTCCAGGAAGCTTCATCCTCACGGTAGTAGAGTTGTTCTTCATGTAACCAATTAGGTCCACCAAAACCCCAAAGATTGAAAACTAAATCACAATCCTTCTCAACTATCCGGCCATGGTTATAGATCTCAAAACCCACTGCTTTTGAGGCAACAGAAAATTTGAACGTTCTGTCTTTGAGATGAAGCACACGGAAACCTTGAGGATAGCCACCAAAACATGATTGCAACGTGATATTAACCGTGTGACAATCCAACCGAAAACGAGCACGCCAGAAGGAAACCACCATAGAGAATTCACGTTGACAAAACTAGGCGAAAACACTACAGGGTGACCAAACTTTTGCCACATGGATAGCTGGAAATCTTTACCTCGAGCAAAGTTGAGTGAAGGAGGATCCATGGCCATCCTAGGAGCAACACTTCCCGCAAAGTAACCGGAGAAGAAAGGTGGCTATCACCCTCAGGGTGACAAGTGGCAGAGGGGAAGTGGCCACCGGCACCGGAGTGGCAGCCGGAGGGAGGAGTGGTGGCCGCCAGGGCCGGAGTGGCCACCGGCGGTGGACACCTAGGGGTCTCCTAGAGAGAGCCCAGGGGAGGAGAAGTGGCCTGCATCGGTATCTCAATCAAGTACCGGAACCGGTTTCGTAAGAAGATTATTCAGGAAATTTTCATAGGAAGCCCTTTCTTAAGAAGTTTCTTAAGGAAATTTCTTCGCAAGAACTTTCTTAAGAAGTTTATTAAGGGAATTTTCTTAGGAAGCATTTTTTGAAGAAGTTTCTTAAGAAAATTTTCTTCGGAACAACTGTCTTAAGAAGTTTCTTAAGAAAAGTTTCTTCTAACACATTTTCTTATGATGTTTCTTAATGAAATTTTCCGAGGAAGCCCTTTCTTGGGAAATTTCTTAAGAAAAGTTTCTTTTTACGCATTAAAAAAGTTTCTTAATGAAATCTTCTTCAGAAGCACTTTATTATGTAGTTTCTTAGGAAACATTTCTTCCGATGAATTTTCTAAAGAAGGTTCTTAAGAAAATTTTCTAAGTAAGCACTTTCTTAAGAAGTTTTATAAGAAAAGTTTATTCTGCCGTATTTCCTTAAGAAGGTTCTTAAGGAAATTTTCTTAGGAAGCACATTCTTAAGAACTTTCCTGAGATAAGTCTTCTCTGACACATTTACTTAAGAAGATTATTAAGGAAATTTTCATAGGAAGCACTTTTTGAAGAAGTTTTTTAAAGAAATTTTCTTTGGAAGCACTTTCTTCACAAGTATTTCAAGAAAAGTTTCTTCACACGCATTTTCTAAAGATGTTTCTTAAGAAAGGCACACATTTTCTTAAAAAGTTTCTTAAGGAAATTTTCTTCAGAAGGACTTTGTTAAGAAAATATTCTTAGGAAACACTTTAGAAAGAAGTTTCATAAGTAAATTATCTTCGGAAGCACTTTGTTAAGAAGTTTTTTAAGAAAAGTTCCTTCTGACAAATTTTCTTAAGATGTTTCTTAAGGCAATTTTCTTAGGAAGCGCTTTCTTGAGAAGTTTCTTAAGAAAAGTTTGTTCTGACGCATTTTCTAAAAAAGTAGTGAAGTCTATTTTGAACCTTAAGGTCATAGAGCTGATCACAAAAAAACCCTAACCTCTAAATCCCTAAAGTATGTACCCTGTAGTCTTTGATCCCGGTCAATCTCAACACCGAACCTTTCTGTACTAGTTTGGCGCGCTGGGAAACCAGCTATCACGGCCAGGATCGCACTCTTAATCTCACTGACTGCATGGACCCACATCTCATATTCATCCCCAATCTCTCTCCCAAGAAACTGTGGCAGCTGTGTCTTCGAGTATCTGACGGCCTAGCTGCAGGTCATGCCGCGCGCATCTGCCAGTCGAGCCACCGCGGTTCAGACGAGGCCCTCAACGAGGAGCACGTATAGGACCTCGTCGCGGCTGGCCGTATTAGGTAATGCGGAGGACAAGCTCCAGCGTGAACGCGCGCACGTCGGCCGGCGGCTCAACTGCTCCAGCCGATTGATTTCGTTTGCCCGATGTGCCTGGATAAGTAGTAGCCAAACGATCTAGCACCAAACGCTCATATATGTGGTAACCAACTTAATTGATCTTAGCCTGATTGATTGATATGATCGAATATGCGCAGAACTCAGGCACGCAGGAATAAATATGTGTTGTTTCTTAGTGGGGCACTCCGGTGTCATCTGCTACGTGTGCTACGGAGACAAATATCACAGAGACCAGCGCATGGCCGCTCAGGATGGGCTAACCGCGTTCGTGGCACTCTGCATCTGCAACTTCCCGTCTGCGAGCATGGCGGCCACGGACTGCGGCCGCTCATGTGCAGAGGTTGAGGCCGCGGACAGCGAGGATGACGATGCGGGACCTGATGGGCCAGCAAGTGTGCGACTGCAAGCTGGTCTTCTCAGGGTACTCAGCTCGTCTTCGCGGGCTACACAGCTCATCTCCGAGAGGCACTCGCTCGGCGCCCACACAGCGACACCCATGCCAGTGCTGATGGTGACTACCTGCCACGGTGCCCAGGGCGTGTGCACGCACTACACACCCCCGTCCGTGGAAGACCCCCGAAGCACGCATCACTGCTCCGCCGCATTGCTGGCGTCCAGGCACCTGCACTGATTTCGGGAGAGAGATGGGACGGGTTGCGGATGGAGGATGGCTCTGACATGTGGGGTAGAGCTGTAAGTGAGAGGTAGAATTTAATCCCTGGCGGGATGGGTCTTTTCCCGGTGCGCCAAACAGGACCAGGGTCAACATTGACCGGGATAAATAAGTACAGGGTATAGACTTCAGGGAAGGTGAGGGTTTGTTTTCAACGAGCTCTATAACTTGAAGGTTTAAAATAGACTTCACTCCTAAAAAAGTTAATTAAGGAATTTTTCTTCGCAAGCACTTCCTTAAGAATTTTCTTAGGAAAAGTTTCATCTGGCGCATTATCTAAAGAAGTTTCTTAAGGAAATTTTCTTATGAAGCACTTTCTCAAGAAGTTTCATATGAAAGTTTATTCCGTCGCATTATCATAAGGAGCTTCTTAAGGAAATTTTGTTAGGAAGGACTTTCATAAGAATTTTCTTAAGAAAACTTTCTTTTGACACGTTTTCTTAAGAAGATACTTAAGGAAATTTTCTTAGGAGGCGCTTTTTAAAGATGTTTGTAAAGGACATTTTCTTCAGAAGAAGTTTCTTATGAAAAGTTTCTTCCGATGCATTTTCTTAAAATGTTTCTTAAGGAATTTTCTTAGGAAGGACTTTCTTGAGATGTTTCTTAAGAAATGTTTCTTCTGACACATTTTCTAAAGATGTTTCTTAAGGAAATTTTCTTCATAAGCACTTTCTTAAGAAGTTTCTTATGAAGTTTCCTCAGAAAAGTTTCTCTCGATGCATTTTCTAAAGAAGGTCCTTAAGAAAATTTTCTAAGGAAGCACTTTCTTAAGAAGTTTCATAAGAAAACTTTCTTAGGAAGCACATTCTAAGAAACTTTCTTAAGAGAAGTTTTCTCCGACGCATTTTCTTAAGAAGATTATTGAGGAAATTTTCATAGGAAGCCCTTTCTTAAGAAGTTTCTTAAGGAAATTTCTTCGGAAGCACTTTCTTAATAAGTTTATTAAGGGAATTTTCTTAGGAAGCATTTTTTGAATAAGTTTCTCAAGAAAATTTTCTTCGGAACAACTGTCTTAAGAAGTTTCTTAAGAAAAGTTTCTTCCAACACATTTTCTTATGATGTTTCTTAATGAAATTTTCTGAGGAAGCCCTTTCTTGGGAAATTTCTTAAGAAAAGTTCCTTTTTACGCATTTCGTAAAGAAGTTTGTTAATGAAATCTTCTTCAGAAGCACTTTATGATGTAGTTTCTTAGGAAACATTTCTGCCGTTGCATTTTCTAAAGAAGGTTCTTAAGAAAATTTTCTAAGTAAGAACTTTCTTAAGAAGTATTATAAGAAAAGTTTATTCCGCCGTATTTCCTTAAGAAGGTTCTTAAGGAAATTTTCTTAGGAAGCACATTCGTAAGAACTTTCTTGAGATAAGTCTTCTCTGACACATTTGCTTGAGAAGATTATTAAGGAAATTTTCATAGGAAGCACTTTCTGAAGAAGTTTTTTTAAAGAAATTTTCTTTGGAAGCACTTCCTTAACAAGTATCTCAAGAAAAGTTTCTTCACACACATTTTCTAAAGAAGTTTCTTAAAGATATTTCTTCTCACACATTTTCTAAAAAAGTTTCTTAAGGAAATTTTCTTTGGAAGGACTTTCTTAAGAAAATATTCTTAGGTAACACTTTAGAAAGAAGTTTCATAAGTTAATTATCTTCGGAAGCACTTTGTTAAGAAGTTTCTTAAGAAAAGTTCCTTCTAACACATTTTCTTAAGATGTTTCTTAAGGCAATTTTCTTAGGAAGCCCTTTCTTGAGAAGTTTCTTAAGAAAAGTTTGTTCTAGCGCACTTTCTAAAAATGGAGTGAAGTCTATTTTAAACCTTAAGGTCAAAGAGCTGGTCACAAATAAACCCTGACCTCTAAATCACTGAAGTATGTACCCTGTAGTCATTAATCCCGGTCAATCTCAACCCCGAACCTTTAAGTACCAGTTTGGCGCGCTGGGAAACTAGCTACCCCGGCCAGGATCGCACTCTTAATCTCACTGACTGCATGGACCCACATGTCATATTCATCCCCAATCTCTTTCACGAGAAACTGCGGCAGCTGTGTCTTCGAGTATCGTGACGGGCTAGCGGCAGGTCATGTCGCACGCATCTGCCAGTCGACCCGCCGCGGTTCAGACGAGGCCTTCAGCGAGGAGCACGTATAGGACCTCGTCGCGGCTGGCCGTATTAGGTAATGCGGAGGACAAGCTCCAGCGTGAACGCGAGCACGCCGGCTAGCGGCTCAACTACTCCGGCCGATTGATTCCGTTTGCCCGATGTGCCTGGATAAGTAGTAGCCAAAACGATCTAGCACCAAATGGTCATATATGTGGTAACCAATTTAATCGATCGTGGCCTGATTGATTGTTATGCTCAATTATGCGCAGACCTCAGGCACGCAGGAATTAATATGTGTTGTTTCTTAGTGGGGCACTCCGGTGTCATCTGCGATGTGTGCTACAAAGACAAATATCACAGAGACCAGCGCGTGGCCGCTCAGGATGGGCTAACCGCGTCCGTGGCACTCTGCATCTGCAGCTTCCCGTCTACGAGCATGGCGGCCATGGACTGCGGCCGCTCATGTGTAGAGGTTGAGGCCGCGGACAACGAGGATGATGTTGCAGGACCCGATGTGCCAGCAAGTGTGCGACTGTAAGCTGGTCTTCTCAGGGTACTCAGCTCGTCTTCGCGGGCTACACAGCTCGTCTTTGCGAGGAACTCGCTCGGCTCCCACACCGGGACACCCATGGCAGTGCTGATGTTGACTGCCTGCCACGGCGCCCAGGGCGTGTGCGCGCACTACACACCCCCGTCCGTGGAAGACCCCCGAGGAGCGCGTCGCTGCTCCGCCGTGTTGCTGGCGTCCAGGCACCTGCACTGATTTCAGGAGAGAGATGGGACAGGGTGCGGATGGAGGATGGCTCTGACATGTGGGGTAGAGCTGTAAGTGAGAGGTAGACTTTAATCCCAGGCGGGATGGGTCTTTTCCCAGTGCGCCAAACAGGACCAGGGTCAACATTGACCGAGATAAATAAGTACAGGGTATAGACTTTGGGGATTTGGAGGTGAGGGTTTGTTTTCAACGAGCTCTATAACTTCATGGTTTAAAATAGACTTCACTCCTAAAAAAGTTTCTTAAGGAATTTTTCTTCGCAGGCACTTTCTTAAGAATTTTCTTAGGAAAAGTTTCATCTGACGCATTATCTAAAGAAGTTTCTTAAGGAAATTTTCCTAGGAAGCACTTTCTCAAGAAGTTCCATAAGAAATTTTATTCTGTCGCATGATCATAAGGAGCTTATTAAGGAAATTTTGTTAGGAAGGACTTTCTTAAGAATTTTCTTAAGAAAAGTTTCTTTTGACGCGTTTTCTTAAGAAGATACTTAAGGAAATTTTCTTAGGAAGCGCTTTTTAAAGATGTTTTTAAAGGACATTTTCTTTACAAGAAGTTTCTTATGAAAAGTTTCTTCCGATGCATTTACTTATGATGTTTCTTAAGGAATTTTCTTAGGAAGGCCTTTCTTGAGATGTTTCTTAAGAAATGTTTCTTCTGACGCATTTTCTAAAGAAGTTTCTTAAAGAAATTTTCTTCATAAGCACTTTCTTAAGAAGTTTCTTATGAAGTTTCCTAAGAAAAGTTTCTCCTGATGCAATTTCTAAAGAAGGTCCTTAAGAAAATTTTCTAAGGAAGCACTTTCTTAAGAAGTTTCATAAGAAAATTTTCTTAGGAAGCACATTCTAAGAAACTTTCCTAAGAGAAGTTTTCTCCGACGCATTTTCTTAACAAGATTATTGAGGATATTTTTATAGGAAGCCCTTTCTAAATAAGTTTTTTAAGGAATTTTCTTCGGAAGCACTTTCTTAAGAAGTTTATTAAGGGAATTTTCTTAGGAAGCATTTTTTGAAGAAGTTTCTTAACAAAATTTTCTTCGGAACAACTGTCTTAAGAAGTTTCTTAAGAAAAGTTTCTTCCAGCACATTTTCTTATGAGGTTTCTTAAGGAAATTTTCTGAGGAAGCCCTTTCTTCGGAAGTTTCTTAAGAAAAGTTTCTTTTTACACATTTTGTAAAGAAGATTTCTTAATGAAATCACTTTATTATGTAGTTTCTTGGGAAACATTTCTTCCGATGCATTTTCTAAAGAAGGTTCTTAAGAAAAGTTTCAAAGTAAGCACTTTCTTAAGAAGTTTTATAAGAAGAGTTTATTCCGCCGTATTTCCTTAAGAAGGTTCTTAAGGAAATTTTCTTAGGAAGCACATTCTTAAGAAGTTTCTTGAGAGAAGTCTTCTCCGACGCATTTGCTTAAGGATATTATTAAGGAAATTTTCATAGTAAGCACTTTTTGAAGAAGTTTTTTTAAAGAAATTTTCTTTGGAAGCACTTTCTTAACAAGTATCTCAAGAAAATTTCTTCACACGCATTTTCTAAAGAAGTTTCATAAGAAAAGTTTCTTAAATATATTTCTTCTAACACATTTTCTTAAAAAGTTTCTTAAGGAAATTTTCTTTGGAAGGACTTTCTTAAGAAAATATTCTTAGGAAACACTTTAGAAAGAAGTTTCATAAGTAAATCATCTTCGGAACCACTTTGTTAAGAAGTTTCTTAAGAAAAGTTCCTTCTGACACATTTTCTTAAGATATTTCTTAAGGCAATTTTCTTAGGAAGCCCTTTCTTGAGAAGTTTCTTAAGAAAAGTTCGTTCTAAGGAATTTTCTCAAAAAGGTTCTTAAGGAATTTTTATTCGTAGGCACTTCCTTAAGAATTTTCTTAGGAAAAGTTTCATCTGATGCATTATCTGAAAAAGTTTCTTAAGGAAATTTTCTTAGGAAGGACTTTCTTAAGAAAACTTTCTTTTGACCCGTTTTATTAAGAAGATATTTAAGGAAATTTTCTTAGGAAGTGCTTTTTAAAGATGTTTGTTCTGAGGAATTTTCTTACGATGTTTCTGAAGGAATTTTCTTAGGAAATTTTCTTTGAAGATATTTAAAGTTTCTTATGAAAAGTTTCTTCCAAGGCATTTTCTTACAATGTTTGTGAATGAATTTTCTTAGGAAGGCCTTTCTTGAGATGTTTCTTAAGAAATGTTTCTTCTGACACATTTTCTAAAGAAATTTCTTAAGGAAATTTTCTTCATAAGCACTTTCTGAAGAAGTTTCTTACGAAGTTTCCCAAGAAAAGTTTCTCGCGATGCATTTGCTAAAGAAGGTCCTTAAGAAAATTTTCTATGGAAGCCCTTACTTAAGAAGTTTCATAAGAAATTTTCTTAGGAAGCACATTCTAAGAAACATTCTTAAGATAAGTTTTCTCCGACGAATTTTCCTAAGAAGATTATTGAGGAAATTTTCATAGGAAGCCCTTTCTTAAGAAGTTTCTTAAGAAAATTTCTTTGAAAGCACTTTCTTAAGAAGTTTATAAAGGGAATTTTCTTAGGAAGCATTTTTTGAAGAAGTTTCATAAGAAAATTTTCTTCGGAACAACTATCTTATGAAGTTTCTTAAAAAAGTTTCTTCCAGCACATTTTCTTATGATGTTTCTTAAGGAAATTTTCTGAGGAACCACTTTCTCAAGAAGTTTCATAAGAAAGTTTATTCAGCCGCATGATCATAAGGAGCTTCTTAAAGAAATTTTGGTGGGAAGGACTTTCTTAAGAATTTTCTTAAGAAAACTTTCTTTTGACGTGTTTTCTTAAGAAGATACTTAAGGAAATTTTCTTAGGAAGCACTTTTTAAAGATGTTTGTAAAGAACATTTTACTCAGAAGAAATTTCTTATGAAAAGTTTCTTCCGACGCATTTTCTTACGATGTTTCTTAAGGAATTTTCTTAGGAAGGCCTTTCTTGAGATGTTTCTTAAGAAATGTTTCTTCTGACACATTTTCTAAAGAAGTTTCTTAAGGAATTTTCTTAGGAACGTCTTTCTTGAGATGTTTCTTAAGAAATGTTTCTTCTGAAACATTTTCTTAAGAAGTTTCTTATGAAGTTTCCTCGGAAAAGTTTCTCTCGATGCATTCTATAAAGAAGGTCCTTAAGAAAATTTTCTAAGGAAGCACTTTCTTAAGAAGTTTCATAAGAAAACTTTCTTAGGAAGCACATTCTAAGAAACTTTCTTAAGAGAAGTTTTCTCCGACGCATTTTATTAAGAAGATTATTGAGAAAATTTTCATAGGAAGCCCTTTCTTAAGAAGTTTCTTAAGGAAATTTCTTCGAACGCACTTTCTTAAGAAGTTTATTAAGGGAATTTTCTTAGGAAGCAGTTTTTGAAGAAGTTTCTTAAGAAAATTTTCTTCGGAACAACTGTCTTAAGATGTTTCTTAAGAGAAGTTTCTTCCAGCACATTTTTTTATGATGTTTCTTAAGGAAATTTTCTGAGGAAGCCCTTTATTGGGAAGTTTCTTAAGAAAAGTTTCTTTTTACGCATTTCGAATAAGAAGTTTCTTAATGAAATCTTCTTCGAAAGCACTTTATTATGTAGTTTTTTAGGAATCATTTCTTCCAATGCATTTTCTAAAGAAGGTTCTTAAGAAAATTTTCTAAGTAAGCACTTTCTTAAGAAGTTTTATAAGAAAAGTTTATTCCGCCGAATTTCCTTAAGAAGGTTCTTAAGAAAATTTTCTTAGGAAGGACATTCTTAAGAACTTTCTTGAGAGAAGTCTTCTCCAACGCATTTGCTTAAGAACATTATTAAGGAAATGTTCATAGGAAGCACTTTTTGAAGAAGTTTTTTTAAGGAAATTTTCTTTGGAAGCACTTTCTTAACAAGTATCTCAAGAAAAGTTTCTTCACACGCATTTTCTAAAGAAGTTTCTTAAGAAAAGTTTCTTCACATGCATTCTTAGGAAGCATTTTCTGATGAAGATTCATAAGAAAGTTTATTCCGCCACATTTTCATAAGGAGATCCTTAAGTAAGTTTTATTAGGAAGGACTTTCTTAAGAAGTATTTTACGAAAAGTTTCTTCTGAAGCATTTTCTTAAAAAGTTTCTTAAGGAAATTTTCTTCGGAAGTACCTTCTTAAGAATATTAAGAAAGTTTGGGCCAAAATGTCACGGATGTGTCTTATTTTGTAGTGTTTCTAGGAAATTTTCCTTAAGAAACGTCTTAATAAAATGTGTAGGGATAAACTTTCGTAAGAAGGTACCTTCTAAAAAAATTCTCCTAAGAAACTTTTTTAAAAGGTGCTTCCTAAGAAAATTTCATTAGGAAACTTCTTTAGAAAATGCATCGGAAGAAATTTTGTTAAGAAACTTCTCAAGAAAGAACTTCCTAAGAAAATTTCCTTAAGAAATATCATAAGAAAATTCGTCGGAAGAAACTTTTTCTTAAGAAAGTGCTTCCTAAGAAAATTTCCATAAGAAACTTCTTAAGAAAGTGCTTCCTAAGAAAATTTCCTTAAGAAAGTGCTTCCGAAGAAAAGTGCTATAACAAAATGTGTAAGAAGAAAATTTCTTAAGAAACTTCTATAGAAAATGCGTCAAAAGAAACTTTTCCTAAGAAACTTTTTAAAAAGTGCTTGCTAAGATAATTTGCTTAGGAAATTTCTTTAGGAAATGTGTCGGAAGAAACTTAATTATGGAACTTCTCAAGAAGGGCTTCCTTAGAAAATCTCCTTAAGAAAATGCGTCAGAAGAAATTTTCTTTAGAACCTTCCTAAGAAAGTGCTTCCAAAAAAATATCCTTAGGACACTTCTTTAAAAATTGCTTCCTAAGAAAATTTCCATAAGCAACTTCTTTAGAAAATGCGTCGAGAGAAACATTTCCTAAGAAACTTCTTTAGAAAAGTTTCTTAAGAAATTTTTTTCCGATTCATTTTAGAAAAAAGTTTCTTCAGGAAATTTTCTTAGGAAGCAGTTTCTTAAGGAAATTTTCCTAGGATGCACTTTGTTAAGAAAAGTTGTGTCTGACGCATTTTCTAAACAAGTTTCTTAAGGAAATTTTCTCAGGAAGCACTTTCTTAAGAAGTTTCATAAGGAATTTTTCTGAGGAATCACTTTCTTAAGAACTTTCTACAGAAAAGTTTCTTCCGTCACATTTTCTACAGAAGATTATATAGGATTTTTTCTGAGGAAGAACTTTGTTAAGAAAAGTTTCTTCGGACGCATTTTCTAAAGATGTTTCCTAAGTAAATTTTTACACGAAGCACATTCTTAAGAAGTTTCTTCAGGAAATTTTCTTAGGAAGCACTTTCGAAGAAGTTTCTTCAGGAAATTTTCTTGGGAAGCACTTTCTTAGCAAGCATCTTAAGTCAAGTTTCTTCCGATGCATTTTCTAAAAGACATTTAAGAAAAGTTTCTTGCAAAGAATTTCTTAAGGAAATTTTCTTAGGAAGCCTTTTCTTGAAAAGTTTCTTGAGAAATGTTTCTTAAGGAAATTTACCTAGGCACCACTTTTTAAAGAAGTTTCTTAAGGAAATTTTCTTCGGAAGCACTTTCTTAAGATGTTTCTTGGGAAAACTTCCTTACGACACATTTTCTAAAGAAGTTCCCTTTGAAAATTTTCTTAGGAAACACTTTTTTGAGAAGTTCCTTAAGGAAATTTTATTTGGAAGAACATTCTTAAGAAGTTTCTTAAGAAAAGTTTTGTCGGGGCTCTGGGACTAGGGATACCCAGGCCCGTCTGCCTATGGCCTAGCATGTGGCTCCATCGACGGCCTGTTATGGCCCAGCGCGAAGGTTTCTCGCACACTACTAGGGAAAACCCTAGCAGTAGCTCGGGTTTTTGGCCTATTAGTAGCGCGGGTAACCATTTTTAAGAAGCTGCACGACCAAATATCTTTTCGAAAAGTTTTGGACCGTTTTGGCTGTGGCCAACTATCAATAGCTTCAATCTTGGCTTTATCAACTTCAATTCCCTAAGGAGTAACAACGTAGCCAAGAAAAGATACTCGGTCGGTGCAGAAGGTGCACTTCCCAAGTATACCAAACAAACGTGCATCACGTAGAGCAATAAAAACAGCACGTACATGTTCCAAATGTCCCCCCAATGATCTACTATAAATCAGTATATCATCAAAATAGACAAGCACAAATCGTCCAATGAAAGCACGTAAAACTTTGTTCATTAATTTCATGAAAGTACTAGGTGCATTAGTTAACCCAAAAGGCATGACTAACCACTCATTTAATCCAAACTTAGTTTTAAATGCTATTTTCCATTCATCTACCAATTTCATACAAATTTGATGGTATCAACTACACAAATCAACTTTGGAGAATATTGTAGAGCCACTCAACTCATCAAGCATGTCATATTAATGCCTCTACAATCAACACACATACGCGATGTACCATCCTTTTTTGTCACTAGTATAATAGGAACAGCACAAGGACTAAGAGATTTACGTATATAACCTTTGTCGAGCAGCATCTGTACTTGACGCATAATCTCCTTCGTCTCCTCTAGATTGGTATGGTATGGCGCACGGTTAGGCAGCGAAACATAGGGAATTAAGTCAATCTAATGCTCAATCCCTCGAATAGGTGGTAATCCCGGTGGCACGTCTTGTGGAAAGACGTCAACGAACTCATGCAAAATGTTAGTGACAGCAGGAGGCAAAGAGGAAGGTACATCCTCGAAAGAAAATAACGCCTCTTTGCACACGAAAGCATAGCAAATAAATTTGCTGAAATCTAGATCATCAATATCATATTTTGGTGGGAAGTAAACATGCACTTTTAAATTTAATTTCAGAAGCAACACTAGATGGTTTATTATTAGGCTTCATTTGCTGCTCAAATTCTTTTGCCACAATCTGATTTTCACTCTTATTTTTCTCCTTTTGCTTTATTACCTCTATTAATATCATCTTTCAAAATGGAATCAAGAGTCATAGGAAGCAAAGTAATATTTTTAACCTTATGAACAAGAGTATACTGATTGTTTCTACCATGGTGTATAGAATTTTTATCAAATTTCCATGGTCTACCAAGTAATAAGGAACATGCTTGCATAGGTACCACATCACAATCAACATAATCAGCAAATGTAGAGATACTAAATTTCTTAGCCACTTTTGGAGAAGTTTACGGGCTAAGTTGGGGACTAAACTGCTTTTTAGTACTACTTGTCACCCCAAACTGATGGACAAACTGAAGTAGTCAATAGAACATTGTCTACTATGCTTAGGGTTGTTTTGAAGAATAATAAGAAAATGTGGCAAGATGCTTACCTCATATTTGTCGGGGTTCAAGAACGACACCTATGGGATCACAGGGAATCCCTACTATAGTTGACGGGGCACGGGGCTGTGCAAAGAGCGGGTTTAGAAGATCAACGCAGGGGGATTTATCTAGGTTCGGGCCGCAAGCGATGCGTAATACCCTAATCATGCTTCGGTGTATATTTGGTGTTCTTGAGTTCTTGAACAAGCTGCGGTTCATCCTAGCTCAAAAAGTCTGAATCCATCCTCGGGCCTCCTTTTATATGTCCAAGGGGCTGCCACAACGGCGCACAGGAGGTGGAAAGTGTGTACAATGTACGATTCTATCTCCAGGAACCATAGGACAAACACATTTAATGAGTTGCCGACGTGTCCTCTTGCTTTATCAGGGACATCAACGAAGCTCATCCCGTCTGTCGCCGCCTCGCCTTGCTTTGATGTGCGTCCAAGGTGACGAGGCGTGCTGGCTGGCTGCTGCGCTGGTGCAGTGGTAGGGTCTTCATGAAGATCTGCATGCCACCACACAGGTGCTTGCATGGTTGGCCTAGGAACTACACTCTGCCACGTAGGTGCGTGCCTCGTTGGCAGCCTGGCTACTATGCCAGATTGGCCATGGGGCAATGTAACCTGGGTAAGTTCGGGCCTGGTTGTGACCCCGCGGATGTCCCCGGTGAGGGTCTTGCCAGGGTCTTGTGGGCGTCCCTGGGGGGTGATGTCTACTACACAACCTTCTTCTTGTAGACGTTGTTGGGCCTCCAAGTGTAGAGGTTTGTAGGACAGTAGCAAATTTCCCTCAAGTGGATGACCTAAGGTTTATCAATCCGTAGGAGGCGTAGGATGAAGATGGTCTCTCTCAAGCAACCCTGCAACCAAATAACAAAGAGTCTCTTGTGTCCCCAACACACCCAATACAATGGTAAATTGTATAGGTGCACTAGTTCGGCAAAGAGATGGTGATACAACTGGTATATGGATGGTAGATAAAGGTATTTGTAATCTGAAATTATAAAAACAGCAAGGTAACTAATGATAAAAGTTAGCGTAAACAGTATTGCAATGTGTTGAAACAAGGCCTAGGGTTCATACTTTCGCTAGTGCAAGTTCCCTCAACAATACAAACATAATTGGATCACATAACTATCCCTCAACATGCAACCAAGAGTCACTCCAAAGTCACTAATAGCGGAGAACAAACGAAGAGATTATGGTAGGGTATGAAACCACCTCAAAGTTATTCTTTCCAATCAATCTATTGGGCTATTCCTATAAGTGTCACAAACAGCCCTAGAGTTCGTACTAGAATAACACCTTAAGACACAAATCAACCAAAACCCTAATGTCACCTAGATACTCCAATGTCACCTCAAGTATCTGTGGGTATGATTATACGATATGCGTCACACAATCTCAGTTTCATCTATTCAACCAACACAAAGGACCTCAAAGAGTGCCCCAAAGTTCTACCGGAGAATCACGACGAAAACATGTGCCAACCCCTATGCATAGGTTCATGGGCGGAACCCGCAAGTTGATCACCAAAACATACATCAAGTGAATCACATGGTATCCCATTGTCACCACAGATACGCATGGCAAGACATACATCAAGTGTTCTCAAATCTTTAAAGACTCAATCCGATAAGATAACTTCAAAGGGGAAACTCAATTCATTACAAGAGAGTAGAGGGGAGGAGAAACATAAGATCCAACTATAATAGCAAAGCTCGTGATACATCAAGATCATGCCAAATCAAGAACACGAGAGAGAGAGAGAGATCAAACACATAGCTACTGGTACATACCCTCAGCCCCGAGGGAGAACTACTCCCTCCTCGTCATGGAGAGCACCGAGAGGATGAAGATGGCCACCGGAGAGGGATTGCCCCCTCCAGCAGGGTGCCGGAATGGGTCTAGATTGGTTTTCGGTGGCTACGAGGCTTCTGGCGGCGAAACTCCCGATCTATTGTGCTCCCCGATATTTTTAGGGTATATGGAGATATATAGGCAGAAGAAGTACATCAGGGAGGCCACGAGGGCCCCACGAGGGTTGAGGGCATGCCCAGAGGGGGTGGGAGCGCCCCCTGCCTCGTGGCCTCCTCGTAGGTCCCCTGACGTGCACTCCAAGTCTTCTGGGCTTCTTCTGATCCAAAAATAAGTTCCGTGAAGTTTCAGGTCAATTGGACTTCGTTTGATTTTCCTTTTTTACGTTACTCTAAAACAAGGTAAAAACAGAAACTGGCACTGGGCTCTAGGTTAATAGGTTAGTCCCAAAAATCATATAAAATAGCATATAAATGCATATAATTTATCCAAGGTTGATAATATAATAGCATGGAACAATCAAAAATTATAGATACGTTGGAGACGTATCAGCATCCCCAAGCTAAATTCCTGCTCGTCTGGAGTAGGTAAATGATAAAAACAGAATTTTTGATGTGGAATGCTACCTAACATATTCATCATGTATTTCTATTTATTGTAGCAAGAATATTCAGATCCATAAGATTCAAGACAAAAGTTTAATATTGACATAAAAATAATAATGCTTCAAGTATACTAACTAAGCAATCATGTCTTCTCAGAATAACATGGCCAAAGCAAGCTATCCCTACAAAATCATATAGTCTGGCTATGCTCCATCTTCACCACACAAAATATTTAAATCATGCACAACCCCGATGACAAGCCAAGAAATTGTTTCATACTTTTGGTGTTCTCAAACTTTTTCAATCTTCATGCAATACATGAGCGTGAGCCATGGACATAGCACTATAGGTGGAATAGAATGGTGGTTGTGGAGAAGGCAAAAAGGAGAAGATAGTCTCACATCAACTAGGCGTATCAACGGGCTATGGAGATGCCCATCAATAGATATCAATGTGAGTGAGTAGGGATTGCCATGCAACGGATGCACTAGAGCTATGAGTGTATGAAAGCTCAAAAAGAAACTAAGTGGGTGTGTATCCAACTCGCTTGCTCACGAAGACCTATGGCATTTTGAGGAAGCCCATCATTGGAATATACAAGCCAAGTTTTATAATGAAAGATTCCCACTAGTATATGGAAGTGACAACATAAGAGACTCTCTATCATGAAGATCATGGTGCTACTTTGAAGCACAAGTGTGGTAAAAGGATAGTAGCATTTCCCCTTCTCTCTTTTTCTCTCATTTTTATTTATTTATTTGGGCCTTTCTCCTTTTTTATGGCCTCTTTTTTCTTTTTTTATTTGGGCTTCTTTGGCCTCTTTTATTTATTTATTTTCGTCCGGAGTCCCGTCCCGACAGATGGGGGAATCATAGTCTCCATTATCCTTTCCTCACTGGGACAATGCTCTAATAATGATGATCATCACACTTTTATTTACTTACAACTCAAGAATTACAACTCGATACTTAAGACAAGATATGACTCTATATGAATGCCTCCGGCAGTGTACTGGGATGTGCAATGACTCATGAGTGACATGTATGAAAGAATATGGTGGCTTTGCCACAAATACGATGTCAACTACATGATCATGCAAAGCAATATGACAATGATGAAGCGTGTCATAATAAACGGAACAGTGGAAAGTTGCATGGCAATATATCTCGGAATGGCAATGGAAATGCCATAATAGGTAGGTATGGTGGCTGTTTTGAGGAAGGTATATGGTGGGTGTATGATACCGGCGAAAGGTGCGCGGTACTAGAGAGGCTAGCAATGGTGGAAGGGTGAGAGTGCGTATAATCCATGGACTCAACATTAGTCATAAATAACTCACATACTTATTGCAAAAATCTATTAGTTATCGAAACAAAGTACTACGCGCATGCTCCTAGGGGGATAGATCGTTAGGAAAAGACCATCGCTCTTCCCCGACCGCCACTCATAAGGAGGACAATCAATAAATAAATCATGCTCCGACTTCATCACATAACGGTTCACCATACGTGCATGCTACGGGAATCACAAACTTCAACACAAGTATTTCTCAAATTCATAACCACTCAACTAGCATGACTCTAATATCACCATCTTCATATCTCAAAAAAATCATCAAGTATCAAACTTCTCATAGTATTCAATGCACTTTATATGAAAGTTTTTATTAAATCCCTCTTGGATGCCCATCATATTAGGACTAATTTCATAACCAAAGCAAATTACCATGCTGTTCTAAAGACTCTCAAAATAATATAAGTTAAGCATGTGATTTCATCTATTTCTTCAAAATAAAACCACCACCGTGCTCTAAAAAGATATAAGTGAAGCACTAGAGCAACTGACAAACTACTCCAAAAGATATAAGTGAAGATCAATGAGTAGTCGAATAATTATGCAACTATGTGAAGACTCTCTAACATTTAAGGATTCAGATCTTGATAGTTTATTCAGACAACAAGCAAAACAAAACAAAATGACATCTAAGGATAGCAAACATCATGTGAAGAAGCAAAAACTTAGGATCAACCGATACTAACCGATAGTTGTTGAAGAAGAAAGGTGGGATGCCAACCGGGGCATTCCCAAGCTTAGACGCTTGAGACTTCTTGAAATATTATCTTGGGGTGCCTTGGGCATCCCCAAGCTTGAGATTTTGTGTCTCCTTAATTCCTCTCATATCACGGTCTCCCTAAATCTCAAAAGCTTCATCCACACAAAACTCAACAAGGACTCGTGAGACAAGTTAGTATAAACCATTGCAAAAACCTTATCATACTCTACTGTAGAAAATCACTAAAATTATTATTCAAAATTTCATACTAAATGCCTCTGCATATTTAATATTCCTATCCTCAAATAGAATCATTAAAGAATAAAACATATGCAAACAATGCAAACATAACAGCAATCTGCCTAAACAGGACAGTCTGTAAAGAGTGCAGCAAGATCCATACTTCCCTGACTCCAAAAATTATGAAAGAAAATTCCCACTGTAGTAAATTTATCATAGCTTAATATGCAAAAGGTTTCAACATTTTATCACATTCTTACTTTTCAAGGGAATTATTGCAACAACGGTAAACTTTCTGTTTTCAAACAGCAACATGTGGACTTCTAAAATAGGCATAGTAAAGGCTATCAATGCCACTTTTATTAAAATAAAAGATGAAAAACATTTTCCTAAATAACAGCAAGAAAATCTTAACAAAATAAATTGATGCTCCAAGCAAAACACATATCATGTGGTGAATACAAATATAGCTCCAAGTAAAGTTACCGATGAACGAAGACGAAAGAGGGGATGCCTTCCGGGGCATCCCCAAGCTTAGGCTCTTGGATATCCTTGAATATTACCTTGGGGTGCCTTGGGAATCCCCAATATTAGGCTCTTGCCACTCCTTATTCCATAGTCCATCGAATCCTTACCCAAAACTTGAAAACTTAACAACACAAAACTTAACACAAAACTCGTAAGCTCCGTTAGTATAAGAAAATAAATCACCACTTCAACTTACTGTAATGAACTCATTCTTTATTCATATTGGTGTAATATATACTGTATTACAACTTCTCTATGGTTTATAAACTCTTTTACTAGCCATAGATTCATCAAAATAAGTAAACAACACACGAAAAACAGAATCTGTCAAAAACAGAACAGTCTGTAGTAATCTGTAACTAACGCAAACTTATGGAACCACAAAAATTCTAAAATAAATTTCTGGACGTGAGTAATTTATCTATTGATCATATGCAAAAATAATTAACTAAATAGCACTATCCAAATAAAAATGGCAGCAATCCTCGTGAGCGCTAAAGTTTCTGTTTTTTACAGCAAGATCAACAAGTCTTCCCAACGGTTGTACTTGGCACAAACACTAATTAAAACATAAAAACTCAATCATAACAGAGGCTAGATAAATTATTTATTAATAAACAGGAGCAAAATGCAAGGAACAAAAATAAAGTTGGGTTGCCTCCCAACAAGCGCTATCGTTTAACGCCCCTAGCTAGGCATGATGATTTCAATGATGCTCACATAAAGGATAAGAATTGAAATATAAAGAGAGCATCATGAAGAATATGACTAGCAAATTTAAGTCTAACCCACTTCCTATGCATAGGGATTTGGTGAGCAAACAACTTGTGGGAACAAGAATCAACTAGCATAGGAAGACAAAACAAGCATAACTTCAAAACTTTAAGCACATAGAGAGAAAACTTGATATTATTGCAATTCCTACAAGCATATGTTCCTCCCTCATAATAATTTTCAGTAGAATCATGAATGAATTCAACAATATAAACAGCACCTAAATCATTCCTTTCATGATCTATAAGCATAGAAAATTTACTACTCTCTACATAAGCAAATTTCTTCTCATGAATAGTAGTGGGAGCAAACTCAACAAAATAACTATCATGTGAGGCATAATCCAATTGAAAACTAAAATCACGATGACAAGTTTCATGGATATCATTATTCTTTATAGCATACAAGTCATCACAATAATCATCCTAGATAGCAACTTTGTTCTCATAATTAATTGGAACCTCTTCGGAAATAGTGGATTCGTCGCAAAATAAAGTCATGAACTCTCCAAATTCACTTTCATCAATATAATCCTGATAAATAGGAGGCATGCTTTCATCATAATAAATTTTCTCATCAAAACTTGGGGGAAAAATATCATATTCATCAAACATAGCTTCCCCAAGCTTGTGGCTTTGCATATCATTAGCATCATAGATATCCAAGAAATTCATACTAACAACATTGCAATCATGCTCATCATTCAAATACTTAGTGCCAAACATTTTAATGCATTCTTCTTCTAACACTTTGGCACACTTTTCCTTCCCATCATACTCACGAAAGATATTAAAAAGATGAAGCGTATGAGGTAAACTCAATTCCATTTTTTTATAGTTTTCTTTTATAAACTAAACTAGTGATAAAACAAGAAACTAAAAGACTCGATTGCAAGATCTAAAGATATACCCTCAAGCACTCACCTCCCCGGGAACGGCGCCAGAAAAGAGCTTGATGTCTACTACAAAACCTTCTTCTTGTAGACGTTGTTGGGCCTCCAAGTGCAGAGGTTTGTAGGACAGTAGCAAATTTCTCTCAAGTGGATGACCTAAGGTTTATCAATCCGTAGGAGGCATAGGATGAAGATGGTCTCTCTCAAGCAACCCTGCAACCAAATAACAAAGAGTCTCTTGTGTCCCCAACACACCCAATACAATGGTAAATTGTATAGGTGCACTAGTTCGGCGAAGAGATGGTGATACAAGTGGTATATGGATGGTAGATAAAGGTATTTGTAATCTGAAATTATAAAAACAGCAAGGTAACTAATGATAAAAGTGAGCGTAAACGGTATTGCAATGCGTTGAAACAAGGCCTAGGGTTCATACTTTCGCCAGTGCAAGTTCCCTCGACAATACTAACATAATTGGATCACATAACTATCCCTCAACATGCAACAAAGAGTCACTCCAAAGTCACTAATAGCGGAGAACAAACAAAGAGATTATGGTAGGGTACGACACCACCTCAAAGTTATTCTTTCCAATCAATCCGTTGGGCTATTCCTATAAGTGTCACAAATAGCCCTAGAGTTCGTACTAGAATAACACCTTAAGACACAAATCAACCAAAACACTAATGTCACCTAGATACTCCAATGTCACCTCAAGTATCCGTGGGTATGATTATACGATATGCGTCACACAATCTTAGATTCATCTATTCAACCAACACAAAGGACCTCAAAGAGTGCCCCAAAGTTCTACCAGAGAATCACGATGAAAACGTGTTCCAACCCCTATGCATAGGTTCATGGGCGGAACCCGCAAATTGATCACCAAAACATACATCAAGTGAATCACGTGGTATCCCATTGTCACCACAGATACGCACGGCAAGACATACATCAAGTGTTGTCAAATCTTTAAAGACTCAATCCGATAAGATAGCTTCAAAGGGGAAACTCAATTCATTACAAGAGAGTAGAGGGGGAGGAGAAACATAAGATCCAACTATAATAGCAAAGCTCGCGATACATCAAGATCGTGCCAAATCAAGAACACGAGAGAGAGATATCAAACACATAGCTGCTGGTACATACCCTCAGCCCCGAGGGAGAACTACTCCCTCCTCGTCATGGAGAGCACCGGGATGATGAAGATGGCCACCGGAGAGGGATTTCCCCCTCCGGCAGGGTGCCGGAACGGGTCTAGATTGGTTTTCTGTGGCTACGGAGGCTTCTGGCGGCAGAACTCCCGATCTACTATGCTCCCCGATGTTTTTAGGGTATATGGAGATATATAGGCGGAAGAAGTACGTCAGGGGGGCCACGAGGGGCCCACGAGGGTGGAGGGCGCGCCCAGAGGGGGTGGGCGCGCCCCTGCCTTGTGGCCTCCTCGTAGGTCCCTTGACGTGCACTCCAAGTCTTCTGGGCTTCTTCTGATCCAAAAATAAGTTCCGTGAAGTTTTAGGTCAATTGGACTCCGTTTGATTTTCCTTTTCTACGATACTCTAAAACAAGCTAAAAACAGAAACTGGCACTGGGCTCTAGGTTAATAGGTTGGTCCCAAAAATCATATAAAATAGCATATAAAACATCCAAGTTTGATATATATAATAGCATGGAACAATAAAAAATTATAGATACGTTGGAGACGTATCAGGGGGGTCCTTCGTCTTCTGGTTCTCGTCTAGTCATGCCAGCCTCTGTTCATCACAAAGATCTGCATCCCACCATGCAGGCGCTCCCAAGCCTTGGTCTTGACGTTGTCGATGGCGTCATAATTCTCAGGATCAAAGGTGGCGGTCTCGATGGTGTTGAGCAAGTTGCCCCGGCAAGGCTCTTCCCGGGGCAGCGTACGTCGTTCCCGGCAAGGTTCTTACCGAGGGAAACCCATCTTGTCCCTTTGCTCTTCGTGCCTCTGGTTTCAGCGCTGCTCGGGTAGTCTTTTATCTTCGCTTCCTCTGCCCCGCCAAGCGTGGTCACAGGTGTTGCTACTACTGCCCATGCACAAGTAAAGGGGTACAGAAGGCCCCTATTGTACACCGACAGGAGCCCCCGGGCCTGGGCCACACATAAGCGCAGAGCATTGTTGGGCCAGGCCCAGAATGGTGCGCGGGCAGTAGTAGCAACACTTGGTGGAGAGAGTGAATATAGATAGGAGAATGTCCTGGTAAATTTTCAGCTTAAATGAAGCAATATAAAACCTCAAAAAAAATTCAAAAGTGCATTCGTTGGAGAAAATGAAACCTCAAAAAATTTCCTTAATAATCTTCTTAAGAAAATTCGTCGGATAAAACTTCTCTTAAGAAAGTGTTTCCTTAGAAAATTTAGTTAAGAGAAGTTTCTTAAGGAAATTTTCTGCGGAAGCACTTTCTTAAAAAGTTTCTTAGGAAAAGTTTATTCCAATGCATTTTCTAAAGAAGCTTCTTAAGAAGATTTTCTAGTGAAGCACTTTCTTAAGAAGTTTCATAAGAAAGTTTATTCGTCCCATTTTCTTAAGAAGGCTCTTAAGGAAATTTTATTACGAAGAACTTTCTCTCGATGCATTTTCTAACAATTGTCCTTAAGAAAATTTTCTAAGGAAGCAATTTTTTAAGCAGTATCATAAGAAAAGTTTATTCCACCATGTTTTCTGAAGAAGGGTCTTAAGTAAATCTTCTTAGGAAGCACTTTCTTAAGAACTTTCTTAAGAGAAGTTTTCTTTGATGCAATTTCTTCAGAAGATTATTAATGAAGTTATCTTAGGAATCAATTTCTCAATAAGTTTTCTTAAGATAAGTATCTTCTGACACATTTTCTACAGAAGTTTCTTAAGGACATTTTGTTCGGAAGGACATTTTTATGAAATGTTTCTTCTGACTCATTTTCTTAAGAAGTTTCTTTCAGAAATTTTCTTAGGAAGCACTTTCTTAAGAACTTTCTTAAGAGTAGTTTCCTCCGACACATTTTCTTAAGAATAATTTTAAGGAAATTTTTGTATGAGTCATTTATTAAGAAGTTTCTTAAGATAAGTATCTTCCGACACATTTTCTAAAGAAGTTTCTTAATGGATTTTTGTTACGAAGGACATTCCTAAGAAGTTTCTTAAGAAATTGTCTTCTGACTTAAATTCTTAATAAGTCTTTGAAGTAAATTTTCTTCGGAAGCACAGTCTTAACAAAGTTTCTCCCTACGCATTTTCTTAAGACGTTACGTAAGGAAATTTTCCTAGGAGTCACTTTCTTAAGAAAAGTTTCTTCTGCCGCATTTTCTAAAGAAGTTTCTTAAGGAAATTTTCTCAGGAAGCACTTTCCGAATAAGTTTCATAAGGAAATATTCTTAGTAAGCACTTTCTTAAGAACTTTCTATAGAAAAGTTTTTTCCGCCGCATTTCGTAAAGAAGTTTCTTATGGATATTTTTCGTATGAAGCACTCTCATAAGAAAAGTTTCTTCTGATGAATTTTCAAAAGAACTTTCTCAAGATTTTTTTCTTAGGAAGCACTTTCTTAAGAAAGGTTTCTTCCGACGCATTTTCTAAAGAAGTTTCTTAAGGAAATTTTCCTAGGAGTCACTTTCTTAAGAAAAGTTACTTCCGCCGCATTTTTTAAAGAAGTTTCTTAAGGAAATTTTCTTAGGAAGCACTTTCTTAAGAACTTTCTATAGAAAAGTTTTTTCTACCGCATACGGATTTTTACGTAGGACGCACTCTCGTAAGAAAAGTTTCTTCCGAAGAATTTTCCAAAGAAGTATCACAAGGAAATTTTCTCAAGAAGCACTTTCGTGAGAAGTTCCTTAAGAAAAGTTTCTTCCGCCGCATTATCTATAGAAGTTTCTTAAGGAAAGTTTCTTACGAAGCTCTTTTTCAAGAAGTTTCTTATGGAAATTTTCTTTGGAAGCACTTTCTTAACAAGTATCTCAAGAAAAGTTTCTTCCAACACATTTTCTAAATAATTTTCTTTAGAAAAAAATCCCAACGCATTTTCTTAAGATGTTTCTTAAGGAAATTTTATTATGAAACCCTTTCTTGCGAAGTTCCCTAAGAAAAGTTTCTTCTGACATATTTTCTAAAACAGTTTCTTAAGGAAATTTTTGTAGCTTACACTTTTAAAGAAGCTTCTTAAGGAAATTTACTCCGGAAGCATTTTCCTAGGAAAAGTTTCTTCTGACGCATTTTCTAAAGAACTTCCGTAAGGAAATTTTCTTAGGAAACACTTTCTTATGAAGTTTAATAATAAAAATTTATTCTGGCGTGTTTTCATCAGAAGGTTCTTATGGAAATTTTGTTAGGAAGGACTTCCTTATGAAGTTTCCTAAGATAAGTTTCTTCTGACACATTTTCTTAAAAATTTTCTTAAGGAAATTTTCTTCGGAAGGACTTTCTTAAGAAAATATTCTTAGGAAACACTTTAGAAAGAAGTTTCATAAGTAAATTATCTTCGGAAGCTCTTTGTTAGGAAGTTTCTTAAGAAAAGTTCCTTCTGACACATTTTCTTAAGATGTTTCTTAAGGCAATTTTCTTAGGAAGCCCTTTCTTAAGAAGTTTCTTAAGAAAAGTTCGTTCTGACGCATTTTCTTAAAAAGTTTCTTAAGGAATTTTTCTTCGCAGGCACTTTCTAAAGAATTTTCTTAGGAAAAGTTTCATTTGACGCATAATCTAAAGAAGTTTCTTAAGGAAATTTTCTTAGGAAGCACTTTCTCAAGAAGTTTCATAGGAAAGTTTATTCCGTCGCATGATCATACAGAGCTTCTTAAGGAAATTTTGTTAGGAAGGACTTTCTTAAGAAAAAAAAAATTGACGTGTTTTCTTAAGAAGATACTTAAGGAAATTTTTTAGAAAAAGCTTTTTTAAGATGTTCGTAAAGGACATTTTCTTCAGAAGAAGTTTCTTATGAAAGGTTTCTTCCGACGCATTTTCTTACGATGTTTCTTAAGGAATTTTCTTAGGAAGGCCTTTCTTGAGATGTTTCTTAAGAAATGTTTCTTCTGACACATTTTCTAAAGCAGTTTCTTAAGGTAATTTTCTTCATAAGCACTTTCTTAAGAAGTTTCTTATGAAATTTCCTAAGAAAAGTTTCTCCTGATGAATTTTCTAAAGAAGGTCCTTAAGAAAATTTTCTAAGGAAGCACTTTCTTAAGAAGTTTCATAAGAAAATTTTCTTAGGAAGCACATGCTAAGAAACTTTCTTAAGAGAAGTTTTCTCCGACGCATTTTCTTAAGAAGATTATTGAGGAAATTTTCATAGGAAGCCCTTTCTTAAGAAGTTTCTTAATGAAATTTCTTCGGAAGCACTTTCTTAAGAAGTTTATTAAGGGAATTTTCTTAGCAAGCATTTTTTGAATAATTTTCTTAAGAAAATTTTCTTTGGAACAACTGTCTTAAGAAGTTTCTTAAGAAAAGTTTATTCCAGCACATTTTCTTATAATGTTTCTTAAGGAAATTTTCTGAGGAAGCCCTTTCTTGGGAAGTTTCTAAAGAAAATTTTCTTTTTACACATCTCGTAAAGAAGTTTCTTAATGAAATCTTCTTCGGACACACTTTATTATGTTGTTTCTTAGGAAACATTTCTTCCGATGCATTTTCTAAAGAAGGTTCTTAAGAAAATTTTCTAAATAAGCACTTTCTTAATAAGTTTTATAAGAAAAGTTTATTTCTCCATATTTCCTTCAGAAGGTTCTTAAGGAAATTTTCTTAGGAAGCACATTATTAAGAACTTTCTTGAGAGAAGTCTTCTCCGATGCATTTGCTCAAGAAGATTATTAAGGAAATTTTCATAGGAAGCACTTTTCGAAGAAGTTTTTCAAAAAAAATTTCTTTGGAAGCACTTTCTTAACAAGTATCTCAAGAAAAGTTTCTTCACACGCATTTTCTAAAGAAGTTTCTTAAGAAAAGTTACTTAAAGATATTTCTTCTAACACATTTTCTTAAAAAGTTTCTGAAGGAAATTTTCTTAGGAAGGACTTTATTAAGAAAATATTCTTAGGAAACACTTCAGAAAGGAGTTTCATAAGTAAAGTATCTTCGGAAGAACTTTGTTAAGAAGTTTCTTAAGAAAAGTTCCTTCTGACACATTTTCTTAAGATGTTTCTTAAGGCAATTTTCTTAGGAAGCCCTTTCTTGAGAAGTTTCTTAAGAAAAGTTCGTTCTGACGCATTTTCTAAAAAAGTTTCTTAAGGAATTTTTCTTCACAGACACTTTCTTAAGAATTTTGTTAGGAACAGTTTCATCTGACGCATTATCTAAAGAAGTTTCTTAAGGAAATTTTCTTAGGAAGCACTTTCTCAAGAAGTTTCATAAGAAAGTTTATTCTATCAAATGATCATAAGGAGCTTCTTAAGGAAATTTTGTTAGGAAGGACCTTCTCAAGAAGTTTTCTTAAGAAGATACTTAAGGAAATTTTCTTAGGAAGCACTTTTGAAAGATGTTTGTAAAGGACATTTTCTTCAGAAGAAGTTTCTTATGAAAAGTTTCTTCCGATGCATTTTCTTGCGATGTTTCGTAAGGAATTTTCTTACGAAGGCCTTTCTTGAAATGTTTCTTAAGAAATGTTTCTTCTAACACATTTTCTAAAGAAGTTTCTTAAGGAAATTGTCTTCATAAGCACTTTCTTAAGAAGTTTCTCATGAACTTTCTTAAGGATGTTGTCGGCATCCAGCTTGTATTTGTTGGTGAACTCTGTTATCATCATGTAGTTGGAGTTGAGTCCACGCTCCACCATCCCCTAACACTTGAAAACTTGTTGCTCCATTGCTTCGAGCCTCGTCTCCATGCTTCCTGTCGTGGAATTGTCACGACAGATGTCCTAGAGCAAGGACTTAGTCGTAGGGCCATTGCACTAGGAAGCTTAAAGGGGTTAATCAGGACAAAGGACACGAGAGAGTTTTATACTAGTTCGGCCCCTTACGATGAAGGTAAAAGCCTATGTCTAGTTGGGTTTGGTATTGCTGAGGTTTTGATCACCAAGAGGCTCAACTCGTGGCATGGTTATCGACTTGTTGTTTCTTGCCCTCAGCCGCCACCGGGACGTCCCCTTATATACGTGGGTTGACGCCTGGTGACCTACAGAGTCCCGGCTGGCTCGTAATCATGTCCGGCTCGGTGACTTTCTTTACATGCCTTTCTTTACAAGTCTTTCCTTACATATGGCGGTTCATAATATCAGGCCTTAAACCGCCTTCAGGCCCTTGGGCCTTCTATAATACTTAATAAACTACAATCTTGGATGTTTACTGGGCTTCTTGCGTAACCCTCCATTGGGGCTGACCAGGCCCCTCCTGGGCGGGTCTCAGCTGATAGTAATATCCCCAACATTAGGCCCCAGGTTGACTTTAACCTTGTTCTCTGTCAATCTTCCATACTTAGCCAAAAAATCCATCTTCTTATCTTTACTGAAATTCCCTTGTAACCCGCCGTGATGTCATCTCTTGAAAACGCAAAAAGATTTTCATGACGTCATCTTCCAACGGATCTTTTATCTTTAATGTTTCTCGAGAATCGAGGCGCCTATATAGCTGGATAACCATTATTCGGTTCTCCCTTGATTTCCGCGCCCGTCTATTCGCATATTTCCTTATAAATAAGCTTGCCCCGACCTTCCTCATTCTTCTCTCTCTGTCTTCTTCCTCTTGCGACCTTGCTACTGCTCGAGTTTCTCCGCCGCCGCGCCTCATCTCCGTCGTTGACTCTGGCCGCTGCATCGACCTGAACCGATCCAGAGAACCCGCGGCGACCTCCATAGTAGATCTGCAACCATAAGCTTTCTTTCCTTCATGCCTCACATCTTCATTAGGGTTTCCAAGCTCATGCATGTTCTTCGTAGTTCATCATAGTTCTTCATAGTTCTTCCACTGCCTCCTCTTTCTGATCCAAACGAGATGTATGTTCCTGCAGTAGCTGTTTGGTGCCTCCTTTTGATATTAGCAGACTCCTTTTTCTGGTACAAGAGCTATGTTTAGATCTGGTGAACTCATCTGGACTATATTTTTAGGTCTAGAATTTTTTTTCATTTTTTAACATCCATTTGATCTGAAATAATATCAACCATTTTGGGAAACTTGTTTGTCCCAATACTTAGCTGAATCCACTTTCTGAAAGAATATGTAGTCATGGCGGCTTACCACACCAGCTTTCTTTTCCATATATGTCATTAGCCCTTGGTTAAGCCGCCATTACTTGTTTTGCATCTTCATCCTTTAACTGTTAACCTCATCGTAAAACTGAGCCGGCATGTTGCTTTTCTTTTCAGTTCCTTGCACGTCATGCCGTCCAAAACACCAACCATCTGTAACTGGGTTCCCTCAGCCATAACTGAGGAACGTTTAAAAGAGTTCTTCATCATAGGATTTCTGCCATCAAAAGCCATCATGTCTTACCGTGCCCCTGACCCGGAAGAAGAACGACCCAATCCAAGAGACGACGAAGTGATTGTTTTTACTGACCACATGAACCGTGGCTTCTCACCACCCGGCTCAAAGTTCTTCAGAGAGGTCCTTCACTTTTTCAAACTCCATCCTCAGGACATCGGTCCCAATTCCGTATCTAATATTTGTAACTTCCAAGTGCTTTGTGAGGTGTATCTTCAGCAAGAGCCGACCGTAGAGCTGTTTAGAGAATATTTGTATCTGAACCGGCAGAACGAGTACACCAACGGTCTTAGCTTAGAGCTTGGAGGCATCTCAATTCAGCGCCGGCAGGGTGCTGTCTTCCCTCTCATAGTCTTACCAAGTCACCCAAAGGACTGGAACCAAACTTGGTTTTACTGTCAGGACATCTCACCAGCCAACGAGAAGCCATTGCCGGGTTACCGCCCCGATCGTCTTGACTCCAAGTTTGCGCTTCCAGAAAAACTCACTGCTGCTGAACAGAAGAGATTGATGCCATCCAACAAAAAGATCAATGCTCTGTTAGGAAACGGGTTGACTGGAGTTGATCTGACCCGCTGCTGGATCTCATGGCGGGTTATTTCTTTAAGCCGTCGGTCAAAGTTGATGTATGAATATGGTGGAGGCCCGGACGACTCTCTTCGTCATAGCCCGGTTCAACTAACCGAAGAAGACATTGTCGGAATGTCAAACCTTTTGGTGAATGGGAAATACAAAGATTGCAGTATTGTTGGGTTAAATCCCTTCTGTAAGCTTAACCCAGTGCCAGAAGTAAGGATATTCTGATATTTTTCCTTTGTATTTTGCCCAACCGTATTGTTTAGCACTAATCCTTCATCTTGTATTTGCCTGTCTGCAGGCCAACTCTGACTTTTGGAAAGTGAAATATGACCACAAGGCTGCCAAGAAGGCGAAAGCCACCGCCATGAATGCCAAGAAAACGACCCAGAAGTCGAAGAAGAAAAAGAAGAACACTGCTGAAGATTTGATGAAGCTTGATGACACGTCTGATTCAGAGGTAGCCCTTGATTCCCTTGGCCAATTTTTTAACAATCTTATTGACACTGATCATTACCAGGATGACACTAGGGCCAGTCAGGCCGAGGAAGCAGAGGTAACTATCATTTCCTCTGACTCAGAGCCCATACCAAGACACAAAGTTCGATGAGTGACCCGTAAAGTAAGGTTTTCTAACCCTTTAGCTCACTTGGATCCCAACTTTCGTTTGAAAAAGCAACAACATGAAAGCCGCCGTCAAGCTGGGACTGAAGAGGAACCAGCCGTCGTTCTTTAAAAAAATCCTCGGAAACGTCCGAATGAGGTTTACTTATTTCTGTCTTTAACTGTGTTTAATGGATCCTTCTCCTTGTATTTCTTTTCATTCTTTTTTATCCTTTCAGGAGGTGTCTCGCTCTTCTGGCGACTCATCGCAAACGCAATTCCCGGCTTTCAAGACTGCTCCCGAGTAATCAGAAATCCTCCTTTCTTTCGGGTTGTTCGATTGTACCTTTATACTAACAATCCTGCAACATTTTTTCTTAGTGGCCAAGCTAAATCCAAAAAAGCGAAGGCAGCTAAACCGGCGGAAGACCCGCCGGTGCTGGCATCTGACCCGGCTAGGCCGCCTTCTCCATTAGCTGACGCTCCAGAAGACCCTCCTGTTGACAACGAAGCAAATCCTCCTGAGCTGTCATTTGACGAAACCACTATGAACCCTTCCACAACCGGACCATCAAGCTCAGCCAACCCGCCATCTCCGTCTGCACAAGATGTTCAGATTACTGGGAGCTGCTTTATTGAACCGGGGAACCCAACCGTGCTGGCTCGATGTACAGCAAAGCAAGAGGCGTTGGAGAGGCAGAAAGTTCGCTTTGACGTTGCCAACTATGACCATCTCAATGCCAATGATATTTTATCCGGCTATCTCAGTCATGTACACTCCAGTCGCGAGTCTGAGATTGAGATGGTCAAGCAGCTGTAGTTAAAATATGGGGTATGTTTTTCCGGCTTATCTGTATTCCTTCAGCCCCCAAGTCTTCGGATTATGAGAGAACCGGAATAACCTGTAGACTTTAAAATATAGGCCGAGACTTTTACATTTGAATCTTTTCTTGACTTTAATAGAGCAGAGCTTCACCTGTAGTCCCCAAGGACCGACTCATTTTGATCATAGATGAACCGGTACTTTAAATTGTTTTGAGACCGTCTTCAAAGTACTTAATACTCTGTCTTAACCTTCATAAACTTGCTGAACGGCATACATTAGTCCCCAAGTGCCAAGTGTTGTTACTTTGTAAAGTACTTGGGACTAAAATATGTCTGTAGAGTCGTAGAAATTTGATTTGCCATACATTAGCCCCCAAGTGTCAAGTGGTTTTTGTAAAATACTTGAGCCTTGAATCTTGATTGTTGAACTTGAAACGAAATCTTGACTCATCTGACTGTTTTGCAGAATGCCTTATCTGAATTGAATTCTCAACTGACTGATGCGAAGACCCGGCTAGCGAGTCAGGAGACAGAAATCCAATCTGCTAACTCCAAACTGCAAATAAGTCTCTCTGCAACGGAAAATTTAAAGACCAGCTTCGCTGCCAAGAAGAAAACTTGGGAAGAGGAAAAAAACACTTCTGAGCCAACGTGCGGAGACGGCCGAGATAACTCTGAAAGAGATTTCAACAGAGTTGAACGGGTTAAAGGGCCGGGTGTCTCAGATGGTAGCCGCCATCTTTGGTGAGCCGTCTGACTTTAACTTTGTGTGCTTTTTGCCGATCTGGAGTATAATCCGCCAACTGACTTTACGTGTAAAATTTATGCAGGCCCTCGAAGCAAAAATCTGAGCCAAGAACCGTTGATTAAACTGAAGGCAGTATATACTTTGGTTGAACATTTGTATATTGGCGCACAGCGGGCTCTGGCTGCCATCTCTCCTACTAATCAAGGATCCAACCGGCTCAGCGACGTCCTGAAGAAACTGTCCATCCTTGCTGCCAGGTTTCAAGAAGTAAAATGCTCCTGCGCTCGAGCCGGAGCTTTGACTTCCCTGAGCCGCTCCAAGGCTTGGGTGCCAGACCTAGACCCGGCAGACGTGGTGTCGGTGTCAAAACCGGCGGATCTCGGGTAGGGGGTCCCGAACTGTGCGTCAAGGCCGGATGGTAACAGGAGACAAGGGACACGATGTTTTTACCCAGGTTCGGGCCCTCTCGATGGAGGTAATACCCTACTCCTGCTTGATTAATATTGATGATATGGGTAGTACAAGAGTAGATCTACCACGAGATTAAGGAGGCTAAACCCTAGAAGCTAGCCTATGGTATGATTGTTGTATATGGAGTTGATGTCCTATGGACTACAACCCTCCAGTTTATATAGACACCGGATAGGGTTAGGGTTACACAGAGTCGGTTACAATAGTAGGAGATCTTGAATATCCGCATCGCCAAGCTTGCCTTCCATGCCAAGGAAAGTCCCATCCGGACACGGGACGAAGTCTTCAATCTTGTATCTTCATAGTCCAGGAGTCCGGCTGAAGGTATAGTCCGGCTACCCGAACACCCCCTAATCCAGGACTCCCTCAGTAGCCCCTGAACCAGGCTTCAATGACGATGAGTCCGGCGCGTAGATTGTCTTCGGCATTGCAAGGCGGGTTCCTCCTCCAAGTCCTTCATAGAAGATTGTAAACACCAAGAGTAGTGTCTGGCTCTGCAAAATATGTTTCCACATATTGCCATAGAGAGAATAATTTTAACACAAATCAAATCTGCTGACGTATTCCGCAGTGGGTCACCACACTACGGCCAAGTCCTTTACTTGAATCATTTTTACTTTTCCACCTCAGCACGTTTTGCGAGGCGGTTTCCTTGGCACGTCTTGTCAAAGCAGAGATCGTGTACCCCTTTTATGGGATTCTCATCAATATGGACGTGGGTAACACAACCGCGCCATTTATCACGGCGCTTGGCAGGCAAGCGAGTTTTACTAGGCTAGTGGGGACGCACAACCGCATCCGCCCATATAAGGGGATAAGGGTCCACCTTTTTACCTATGCCTTCTTCCTCCTTTGCCTATCCATCTCCTGCGCGCTCGAGCTCCAGCGCCCAAGCCCACACTTCCCACCTCAACCTTCTCCAGCAATGTCCGGAGCGGGAGGCAAGTGGATGGTCTCCTCCGCTACGGAGGGCCAAGTCAAGAAGCTAAGGAAGGCCGGATACCTGTCTAAGGACATCGCGCACCGGCTTCCCGAAAAGGGACAGCTTCTCCCCACCCCGAGGCCCCATGAGAGGGTAGTATTTCTTCCCCACTTCCTCCATGGACTGGGTTTTCCACTCCACCCATTTGTCCGGGGGCTCATGTTCTACTACGGCCTGGATTTCCACGATCTGGCCCCGAACTTCATCCTCAACATCTCGGCGTTTATCATCGTGTGCGAGGCTTTCCTCCGCGTCCGCCCTCATTTCAGCCTCTGGCTCAAGACCTTCAACGTCAAGCCCAAGGTGGTGCGCGGCAGCCAGGCGGAGTGCGGAGGCGCCATGGCAGGCAAGATGGCCAACGTCCTATGGTTCGAGGGCTCTTTTGTGGAGACCCTAAAGGGGTGGCAATCCGGGTGGTTTTACATCACCGAGCCACGCGATCCGAACTGGATCGCAGCCCCCGAGTTCCGATCCGGACCCCCACGCGGCTTATGTCCTGGAAAGAGACGGGCCTGTCGTGGGGTGATGAAAAAGAGGTGACCGGATTGCAAACATGCATCCAGTCCCTGGTGAACAAGCCAATCCGGCTTGTTAATGTAATCCAGGTTATGCTTGTCCAACCGGAGGTGCCGGACAATCTGTTGGAGGTGCTTGACGGCGCCTGCATCGACGAGGGGCACCGTACTATTATGAGTATGGTGATCCAGAAGGTTCAGTCCGTCAAGAGCGGACTGACTGAAGCTTGCGCTAGCCTTCTAACAGGCTTCGAGGTAAGTAAAAATATGTAAAAATATTACCGCATAGACAGTAGCCCCTGATGCTCTGTTTGGCGTTCGGAAAGAAAAGCCGAATAGAGGATCTATTAAATTTCGCAGGAGTCTAACAAAAAAGAGTCAATATGCGTATGCAGGCTTCGCTGCTATCCACTGCTGCACTGACTGCGGAGGTGGGTGTCCTGAAGCAGGACCTCGAGCGGACCGAGCAAGAGCTCGGCCTTGCCAAGCGGCGGCTCGAGGAGAAAGAAGGTAAGAAATACCTTACAGAAAAGGTGCCTATAAAAAGGCGTGATTGCAAAAAAGATAACATGATTGTACTGCTTATTGTAGGGGCCACGACTGAAGTGGCGACCTTAAGCTGGCGCTGTCTGAGGCCGAAAAGAAAACGGCCGCGGAGCGCACCGAGCGAGACAGACCGGGGGCTCAGGTTGGTGAGGTGCAGCAAGAGCTTCAGGCTCTCATGAAAAAACATGAGAGTTTGGAGCTTGAGTCAAAGGCGCAAGCATCCGAGCTCGCGACGGCCCTTGAGACTGCCAAGTCTGCCAAGGCCGAAGCCCAAAAGCCCTCCAAGAGTTGGAGGAGATGAGGAAGATAGCAGAGGGTAAGGCATTCTTTATGCAAAGCAGAAATATAAAAGTAAACTACTTGTTACTTACCTGAATCCGGAGCTCTCCAGGGGCATTCGCAGATCTTCCCAGCAGCGTATCCGACGCCACCACATTCTACCGAGCTGAAGAGGGCAGCTCGACGAAGAAGGTGTTCTGGTCTCAGTATTCTGAGGCTGGACACCCTGTGCCCTTGAGCGACTAGCTGAAACAGTTAGTCGAGCTCCATAAGGCGGCCGAACAGGCCATGAAGGGCTCCATAGTTCGGCTGTGGCCCAGAGAGGCCCTGCCTGGGAGCTATTTCGGGCTGGTGCGGCGGCTGATGGAGGCCTGTCCGAGGCTCGAGGTCATCAAGCGCTCTATCTGCATCGAAGGTGCCCGTCGGGCCCTTGCCCTAGCAAAGGTGCACTGGGGTAAGCTGGACGGTGAGAAGCTTGTGAAGGACGGGCCACCGCCGGGGAAGGAGCACCGCAAGCCCGAGAACTACTACAAGGATGTTCTTGCAGGTGCCCGCCTTGTGGCGGATGAATGTACCAAGGATGTGATTTTTGAATGAACTCGCTCGTGTTTGTCTGTGCACTGAAAACTTGTTCATATGCGCTAAGCAATGCTTATTGAATTTAAAATATTACTTTCTGTGCGGCCGTTTATCAAAAAATTGAGAGATGGCCAGTCGCCGGCTTCTGCCCCCATGCCACTAGTGCTGGGGTGTTCGGGATAAACCTGAGCGCTCTTTTTCCCATAGTTGGGTCCTTCGAGGGAGGCGCTCAGCACAACGAACCAGGCAATCGGACTATAATGCTTGAACACTCTCACTTAGCCATAGAACTCTATAATTTTAAATTTCGGCGAAGCCCCTAGTTCGGAAGACCGAGTTCGGGGCGCTATCCACGCCTTGGCTGGACAAAGCCAGCTCCTCGCTCGAAGCGGCATAACTCTTTAGGGACTCGAAAAACCTCTCGAACAGCGACCGGTCTCTCGCCTCATCATGACAGTCAGTTTTAGCTTTCTCCACTGAGGTGCTTAACCCAGCTGAACCGGGGCACAATCGCAGTGGTTGTCCTAGTGCTACCTTAGCCGATATAGCGGAACGTAAGGCACCAAAACATAAGAGCCGGGCAAACCCAACTATTGACCCAAATCATGATTCGGAGCCAATGCATATAGTGCTATAAGTTCGGGGTGCCGCACTTGTGAAAGTGTACGGACTTCTCACACCATAATGAGGGGTACTGAATCCCCTGGCATGTTTGCCGTACCATGGTGTACGGGTGCAATCACGTCATTGAATAAACATATATGTGAAAAGAGGATAATGCAAAAAATAGACAAAAAGCTATGCATTGTTTATAGAGAGGCTATTTATCAAAGCCGAACGATACAAATAGTGCTATAAGAAAAAAAGATATTGGACTATTTAACATATCCTGACCAGGGGCAGGCCGCGGAATTGTATTCAAAACAGGTATACTACTCGTAACAGAGACCACCTGGGAGTTCCATAATGCGGCATGGCTTGTCTGCCTCCCTGGATCTTGCATCGTTTGTGCGGCAGTCGAATTGCCGAACAGGTCGTCCAAAGTATGGAGTCCTGAAAGTAAGAAAACAAAGAGAGTTCGGCAGCCCCTAGTACGTTCTAAGCCGTATTTTGGGTGTGCCGTTATTGTGCCCCTTCCCCTGTGCCCATGGTATTTCAAGGGCGTAGTTATGTACGCGAGGCACTGGTTTCGCTATGTCGTGAGAGCTGGGGTTGGGGCCGCATTGCTATGCTTGCTCAGAGCGTGCCAGGCGGTCCTACTGTGGATTACTCCGGGCGCGCTTGGCAGTGTCTGGCTTTTTAACGGCCGGACTGGAGAATTGCCTAAGAAGGCTACCTTGTACTTTCGTTGCGAGAGCCGTCGTGTGCTCCTCTGTACGGAGGGAGCGTTCGGTGTTTCCGTTGACCGTGATTACCCCTCGAGGGCCTGGCATCTTGAGCTTGAGATATGCGTAGTGCGGCACCGCATTGAACTTCGCGAATGCGGTTCGTCCGAGCAGGGCGTGATAGCCACTGCGAAACGGGACTATATCGAAGATTAACTCTTCGCTTCGGAAATTGTCCGGGGATCCGAAGACCACGTCAAGTGTTACTGAGCCTGTACAGTTGGCTTCTACACCTGGTATAACGCCTTTAAAGGTCGTTTTTGTGGGCTTAATCCTTGAGGGATCTATGCCCATTTTTCGCACTGTATCCTGGTAAAGCAGGTTCAGGCTACTGCCTCCGTCCATGAGGACTCTTGTGAGATGAAATCCGTCGTTGATTGGGTCGAGAACCAATGCGGAGAAGCCGCCATGACGGATGCTAGTGGGATGGTCCCTTCGATCAAAAGTGATCGGGCAGGAGGACCATGGGTTGAACTTTGGGGCGACTGGCTCCAGCGCGTATACGTCCCGTAGCGCACGCTTCCGCTCCCTCTTGGGAATGTGGGTTGCGTATATCATGTTCACCGTCCGCACTTGTGGGGGAAAGCCCTTCTGTCCATTGTTGTTCGGCGGCCTGGGCTCCTCCTCGTTTTCGCTATGCAGCCCCTTGTCTTTGTTTTTGGCTCTTAACTTGCCTGCCTGCTTGAACAGCCAACAATCCCTGTTAGTGTGATTGGCTGGCCTTTCAGGGGTGCCATGTATCTGGCATAAGCGGTCGAGTATTCGGTCCAAACTGGACGGGCCCTGAGTATTCTTTTTGAATGGCTTTTTCCGCTGACCGGATTTATAGCCTCTGAATCCGGCATTGACTGCCGTGTCTTCATTGCTGTCACTGCTAACGCGGCGTTTTTGCTTATTCCGACGTGTCCTGCCACTTTTGTCCTTGGTATCCGAATTACCAGGGTTCTTTGATAAGTTGTTACTGCGAGCTAGCCAGCTGTCTTCTCCCGCGCAAAAGTGGGTCATGAGTGTCGTGAGGTCTGCCATAGATTTCGGCTTTTCCTGTCCCAGGTGCCGAGCAAGCCACTCGTCGCGGATGTTATGCTTGAAGGCTGCTAGGGCCTCTGCGTCTGGACAGTCGACTATCTGGTTTTTCTTTGTTAGGAGCCGTGTCCATAATTGCCTGGCCGATTCCTCTGGCTACTGAATTATGTGGCTTAAGTCTTCGGCATCCAGTGGTCGCACGTAAGTGCCCTGGAAGTTGTCGAGGAATGCGGTTTCTAGGTCCTCCCAAGAACCGATTGAGTCTGCTGGCAAGGTGTTAAGCCAATGCCGGGCCGGTCCTTTAAGTTTGAGCGGGAGGTATTTGATGGCGTGTAGGTCATCACCGCGTGCCATGTGGATGTGAAGGAGATAATCCTCGATCCATACTGCCGGATCTATTGTGCCATCGTATGATTCGATGTTTACGGGTTTGAAACCCTCTGGGATTTTATGATCCATTACTTCATTCGTGAAGCATAGTGGGTGTGCGGCGCCTCTGTACTGGGCTATATCACGACGCAACTCGGAAGATCTATGTTTGTTGTGTTCGTCCCGACCGGATTTGTTGTATCCGGAGTGAAGATCATCGTCACGTGCCATAGGGCGCCTGCGCGATCCGTAGATCGATCTTGTTTGTCTTGCTTTATCCTCCAGTACGTCTCGCAGGTCTGGCGCATTTTCCCGTGCCTTAGTTGAGCGGCGTTGGGGCATGGCTTGGGTGGAGGGCCAAGAGGCCTCTCTGTCGCGGCCGCGAGGTGGCCGGTCAGCCATGTCGTGCGCTAATGATGTAGGTGCTTCCTCCTCTAATCGGGGTAGCGGCCTGCGCTTTGGGTAACTCTTGGAGGGGCGTTCGAGTTCATACTCTTCGGCCGCAAGGACTTCAGTCCATCTGTCAGCTAGCAAATTTTGGTCAGCTCTAAGCTGTTGCTGCTTTTTCTTGAGGCTGCTTGCCGTGGCTAAAAGCCTGTGTTCGAAACGCTCTTGTTCGGCGGGGTCTGATGGTACGACGAATTCGTCGTCATCGAGGCTTGCCTCGTCTTCGGAGGGAGGCATATAGTTATCATCCTCGACCTCTCGGTCTGCCGCTCTCTCATGAGGGCTGGCTTCTCCATCTTCCTGTGCCGATTCTTGCTGGGGTGGGTGTTCTTCGGCACTATCCGGGGTAGTATTATCTCCCGTGCCGGAATAACCATTTTTGCTTTGGCGGGATTTAGAGCGGCGCCGCTGACGCCGACGCTTTGGCTGTTTCTTGGAGGTGTCATCCCCCGCTGTTCCATCGCCATCTCCATCTTTTGGAGTATCCACCATATATATGTCATATGACGAGGTGGCCTTCTAGCGCCCTACAGGTGCTGGTTCCTGTTTGTCTCCTACATCGTCGTCCATACCGTCGATGTCTTCGGAGCCAAAGTCAAGCATGTCGGTTAAATCGTCGACAGTGGCTACAAAGTGGGTGGTGGGTGGGCTTTGAATTTCTTCATTGTCCGCACCCCATCCTCGCTGACCGCAGTTCGGCCAGGGCTCTCCTGATAAAGAGAGAGATTGAGAGAATTTAGGATATCGCCAAAAGGCGAGTGCTGAAAGATGTTCGCGGCGGTGAACTCCATTATTGGCACCCAATCGGATTCGATCGGCAGGGGCGCGGGGGGTTCGGAGTCCGGGGAGGAGTCCGGATCCTCGGAGTCACGGGTCATGCAGAGTGCGGGGCTGGCGCTCGGCTCGATTGCCTTTGAGGTCGCAGCCCCCGAGGTGATGTCCACCCGCTCATCCTCGCTTGGCGCAATAGGCTCCGAGTTAGGGGTCGGAACCGGTGCGTGTGCGGCCTCCAGGACACTGTCCGGAGGCAGAGCTAGATCATGCCCCTCGAGATAGTGCGGCGTGCTTGGCCGTGGCTCGAACCCGTCGAAGATCAAGTCTCCGCGGATGTCAGCCGTGTAGTTTAAGCTTCCAAACCTGACTTGATGGCCAGGGGCGTAGCTTTCGATCTGCTCCAGGTGGCCAAGCGAATTGGCCCGCAGTGCGAAGTCGCCGAAGACGAAGATCTGTCCGGGGAGAAAAGTCTCACCCTGGACCTCATCGTTGCTGATGATCAAGGGAGCCATCGGGCCTAAAGGCGACGACACAGGGGAACTCTCAATGAAAGCACCAATGTCGGTGTCAAAACCGGCGGATCTCGGGTAGGGGGTCCCGAACTGTGCGTCAAGGCCGGATGGTAAAAGGAGACAAGGGACACGATGTTTTTACCCAGGTTCGGGCCCTCTCGATGGAGGTAATACCCTACTCCTGCTTGATTAATATTGATGATATGGGTAGTATAAGAGTAGATCCACCACGAGATCAAGGAGGCTAAACCCTAGAAGCTAGCCTATGGTATGATTGTTGTATATGGAGTTGATGTCCTACGGACTACAACCCTCTGGTTTATATAGACACCGGATAGGGTTAGGGTTACACAGAGTCGGTTACAATAGTAGGAGATCTTGAATATCCACATCACCAAGCTTGCCTTCCACGCTAAGGAAAGTCCCATCCGGACACGGGACGAAGTCTTCAATCTTGTATCTTCATAGTCCAGGAGTCCGGCTAAAGGTATAGTCCGGCTACCCGAACACCCCCTAATCCAGGACTCCCTCACGCGGCAAGAGGTTATCCCACCGTGAAGGAAGACAGGTCTCCTTTTGATCAGGATGACTTCATGGCTTGCGTGCGCGGAGTCCGGCCTCAGGCAACTACCCTTGGAGATGACACCAATGTTGATAAATACCAGCCGGGTTTTGATAGTGAGAATAAGAAGATGGCCACTCCCTCATACAAAGTAACAGATTTGATCCCACCAGTGAGAGAAGACACATTTGCCCCGGAAGTTGACCCGGTCGGCCTGATCGACGATGAAGCCGAATTTGTCGCTGTGAATGGTTTTGGTTGGTCAAAACCCAACTTCCAGCCTTGTAATAACTTAGGAACAATGATCATCTTCATGGGCTTATAGAGCCTTGTAATAACTTAGTTGTGAAAACACAGTATGCTCTTCTTATGCCATCGCGCATAAAATACTTTTATGTGACTCTATGTTTCCTGATGCCAATGTATGCATCATATTTAATGTTTTGTCTCTGTAATGTTTGAACTCTGTTCCTGTAAACACAAAGAAAAGATTGGTTTGGCGGCTTAGAACCAAACGGGTTAAAACACCCAATTTATAGCCAATACGTCTTCCATAATAGGAAACAGAGACAGATATAAATAAATGACAAGGGCTGAAAACCAACTCTGTAGTTAACGCAGCAGATAAGTGTGTATAAGTAATAACCATACCTTGTCCCTTTTGATCCTTAGACCGCTGGTTTAAATAACCCGGATGATGAATTTGATAATCCAATCTTTATAAGAAGCCAATGCTTTTTTGAATACTCAATGGTTACTATACCTTGGTAGGTTGCACCTTTTGATCTGTAAGCCACCGGTGTGAATAACCCGGGCGGCTGTGTTGTCAAATAGTCGAGCCAGTGAAGAAGACCAGGCTTATTGTTTGTAATATTGAAACAACAAAAGACTAAAAAGGCAAGCAACAGACAATAAGCATAATTTAATCCTGAATTAAAAAAGGTGGGGGTTTCTGATTCGAATACGATCAGTAAACCGGACCAAAGGGGTTAAGCTAAGGTTCGAATACGACCATATAGCCCCCAGTGGCTTTGGCGTTGCGCCGATCAAGAGGGTACCGACAGCTATGTTCTCTTTGGTTCGAATACGACCTATATATGTTTGAACAGGAAGCCCCCAAATGACCTTGAGAGGTTTTTAACGACCCTGATTCGAATACGATCCAAGTCAGACTCAAAGGGGTTAAACTATTATTCGGATACGATCAAGAAGACCCCAAGTGAGTTTGGCCTTGAGCCGATCAAGAGGGTTACGACAGCTATGTTCTCTTTGGTTCCAATACGACCTATGTTTGAACAGGAAGCCCCCAAGTGATCATGAGATTTGCAGCTAGATTCGGATACGATCATAAGCTGGACCAAGAAGGTTAAACTTGATTCAAATATGATCAGCTCCTTAATAGTCATTTGAAAATAAGAAATAACAAAGATGCATAGTCTTTGAAAAGAAAAGAGACCGATGGTCTTACTTTATTTCTTATCATGGTATACACAATGTTAACGTATGTACATGATGAGAGCCGATGGCTCAGGTGTAGTATGGCCGAAGTTGAGCAATGTTCCACGGCCGGCGGGTCTCCTCCTCCGACTTACGTGAGTCTTTGTGCTCTCAAACGTCAATTAGGTAATATGACCAGTTGTTTAAGTTCTTACTAACCACAAAGGGTCCTTCCCAAGGTGGGGATAACTTGTGTGCATCTGACAGATCCAGGATGAGCCGGAGCACCAAGTCGCCTTCCTGAAAAGTCCTAGACTTAACCCGGCGGCTATGATAACGGCGCAGGTCCTGTTGATAAATTGCTGACCGGGATACTGCTAAGTCTCTTTCTTCATCCAACAAGTCAAGTGCATCCTGTCTGGCTTGTGCATTATTAGCTTCAACATAAGCCGCCACACGGGGCGAGTCATGATGGATGTCACTAGGCAACACTGCTTCTGCTCCATAAACCATGAAGAAAGGTGTGTAACCTATAGACCTGTTTGGTGTGGTATTGATACTCCATAACACCGAGGGTAACTCCTCTACCCAACAACCCGGCGTTCGCTGTAAAGGAACCATAAGCCAGGGTTTGAGCCCTTTCAAAATTTCCTGATTGGCTCTCTCAGCTTGACCATTGGATTGAGGATGAGCTACAGAAGAAACATCAAGCTAGATGTGCTCTCGTTGACAAAACTCCTCCATAGCCCCTTGGGACAGATTAGTGTCACTGTCAGTGATAATACTGTGTGGAAAACCAAAACGGAAGATCACCTTTTTCATGAACTGAACCGTCGTGGCCGCGTCACACTTACTCACAGGCTCCGCCTCAACCCACTTGGTGAATTTATCAACTGCCACCAAGAGATGTATCTTTTTATCCTTAGACCTTTTAAAAGGCCCCACCATGTCAAGCCCCCAGACCACAAACAGCCAAGTGATTGGAATCATCCGGAGCTCTTGAGCCGGCACATACGCTCGTCGTGCAAACTTTTGACATCCATCACATCGACTGACCAGATCTTCTGCATCAGCATGAGCCGTCAACAAGTAAAAACCGTGATGAAATGCCTTGGCCACCAAAGATTTTGACCCGGCGTGATGACCACAATCGCCTTCATGGATCTTACGAAGGATTTCTTGACCTTCTTCGAGGGATACACACCGCTGAAACGCTCCGGAAACACTGCGATGATATAACTCTCCATCTAAGATCATCATTGACTTAGACCGCCGGGTTATCTGTCTAGCCAGGGTCTCATCCGCTGGCAACTCTCCTCGGGTCATGTAAGCCAAGAACGGTATTGTCCAATCTGGGATGACATGAAGAGCCGCCACCAACTACGCCTCCGGGTAAGGAACAGCTAAATCCTCTTCTGTGGGCAACTTGACAGAGGGGTTATGCAACACATCCAAAAAGGTGTTAGGTGGCACCGGCTTACACTGAGACCCCAACCGGCTTAAGGCATTAGCTGCTTCGTTCTTTCGACGGTCAATGTGCTCCACCTGATAACCTTTAAAATGCCCTGCAACGGCATCAACCTCTTGGCGATAAACCGCCATGAGAGGGTCCTTGGAATCCGATTTGCCAGATACCTGTTGAACCACTAGATCTGAGTCGCCAAGACATCTGACCCGGGTCAAACTCATCTCTTTCGCTACTCAAAGACCATGGAGTAAGGCTTCATACTCTGCTGCGTTGTTAGTGCAAGGAAACATCAACCGTAACACATAACAAACTTTGTCACCTTGTGGAGAAGTTAACACAACTCCAGCCCCCGAGCCTTCCAACTGTCTGGACCCATCAAAATGAATAGTCCAATATGTGTTGTCTGGCTTCTCTTCTGGCATCTGCATCTCTGTCCAGTCATTGATGAAGTCAACCAGTGCTTGAGATTTGATCACAGTACGTGGCACATACTTTAACCCATGAGTCCCAAGCTCAATTGCCCACTTGGCGACTTGCCCGGTGGCTTCTCTGTTTTGAATGATGTCTCCCAAAGGAGCAGAGCTGACCACAGTGATCGGGTGACCCTGGAAATAATGTTTAAGCTTCCGGCTTGCCATGAAAACCCCATATACAAGCTTCTGCCAATGTGGATATCGTTGCTTAGATTCAATTAACACTTCACTGACATAATAAACCGGCTGTTGAACTGGATGCTCTTTGCCAGCCTCCTTGCGCTCTACCACAATAGCCACACTAACAGCCCGTGAGTTGGTAGCCACATATAACAACAGCGGCTCTTTCTCAACTGGGGCAGCCAGGACCGGCGGCTCAGCAAGCTGTGTTTTCAGGTCCTCAAACGCAGCGTTCGCCGCATCGCTCCAAACATAAGCATCTGTTTTCTTCATCATCTGATATAGAGGCATTGCCTTCTCCCCTAACTGGCTTATGAACCGGCTCAAAGCGGCAACATGACCCGCCAGTCGCTGAACGTCATTGATGCATGTTGGTTTGGCTAGGGATGTAATTGCCTTGATTTTCTCCAGGTTAGCTTCAATGCCTCGGTCGGACACCAAAAAACCCAAGAGCTTGCCAGCTGGGACTCCAAAAACACACTTGGCCAGGTTAAGCATCATTTTGTAGACCCGGAGATTTTCAAAGGTCTCTTTCAGATCTGCGACCAAGGTTTCCTCTTTCCTGGATTTTACCACTATATCATCCACATAAGCATGAACATTACGCCCCAATTTGATCGTGGAGACAATTCTGCACACACCGCTGGTAAGTCGCCTGGGCACTCTTAAGCCCAAAAGGCATAGACATATAGCAGAAAGCTCCAAAAGTAGTAATAAAAGCTGTCTTCTCCTGATCCTTGACCGCCATCTTAATCTGATGATAACCGGAATAAGCATCCAAGAAACTCAAACGTGCGCAACCCGCCGTAGCATCAATGATCTGATCAATACGGGGGAGAGCAAAAGGATCATACGGGCAAGCCTTGTTCAAATCGGTGTAATCCACACACATACGCCAGGTGCCATTCTTTTTTAGTACAAGCACCGGGTTAGCTAACCATTCGGGGTGAAAGACCTCCACAATGAACCCGGCTGCCAAGAGCCGGGCCACCTCTTCTCCAACGGCCTTGCGCCTTTCTTCATTGAACCGTCGGAGAAACTGTCTAACATGTTTGAACTTTGGATCAATATTAAGAGTGTGCTCAGCGAGTTCCCTCGGGACACCCGGCATGTCTGAAGGTTTCCATGCAAAGATGTCCCGGTTCTCACGGATGAACTCGATGAGCGCGCTTTCCTATTTCGGATCCAAGTTTGCGCTGATGATGAACTGTTTGGTTGAGTCACCAGGCACAAAGTCAACCATCTTAGTGTCATCAGCTGATTTGTATTTCAACTCCAGCTCATGCTCTGTTGTTGGTTTCTTTAATGACGTCATGTCTGCCGGGTCAACATGATCCTTGTAAAATTTTAACTCCTCTGTTGCACAAACAGATTCAGCATAGGCAGCATCACCTTCTCCACATTCCAAGGCTATCTTCCGGCTTCCATGTACTGTAATGGTGCCCTTACGACCCAGCATCTTGAGCTGTAAATACACGTAACACGGCCGAGGCATGAACTTGGCATAAGCCGGCCGCCCAAACAGGGCATGATATGGGCTCTTGATCTTAACCACCTCAAAGGTTAATTTTTCCGCTCTGGAGTCATACTCATCCCCAAAGGCTACTTCCAGCTCAATCTTACCAACCGGGTATGCCGACTTACCAGGTACCACACCATGAAAAACAGTGTTGGATTGTTTTAGATTTTTATCAGTCAATCCCATCTGGCGGAACGTCTCATAGTAGAGGATGTTGATGCTGCTGCCTCCATCCATGAGTACCTTAGTAAACATGTATCCACCAACCTGAGGTGCCACTACCAAAGCCAAGTGGCCCGGATTATCAACCCGGGGCTGGTGATCCTCTCTGCTCCACACAATAGGCTGCTCTGACCAACGTAGATAACGTGGAATCACCGGCTCAACGGCATTGACGGCCCTCTTGTGAAGTTTCTGGTCCCTCTTACATAAACTGGTGGTAAATACATGATATTGCCCACTACTCAGCTGTTTCGGGTTGCTCTGATAACCGGATTGCTGTTGCTAATTACCTTGGCCGGGTTGCTGATTATATCCTCCTTGGTGACCAGGATAACCCTGACTGTGAAAACCTCCTCCACCTTAACCGGCGCCCGGGCCATGGAAACCGCCTCCTCCTGAACCGCCACCTGGGCCGTGACCTCCATCAAATGCGTTCGAATTTTTAAACGCCTTCATGATCGTGCAATCTTTCCACGGGTGGGTGGCTGGCTTCTCCCAGGTGCCGTGCTTTGGACAAGGTTCATTTAACAACTGCTCAAGGGTGGGACCTGACACGCCCGATCGAGGGGGCTATCTGCCCTTGCGCCGTTGATTACCACCCTGTGCATTAGTGTTAGCAACAAACTCATCAGCCTTACATTTATTACCTCCCTGATTTGCCGGGTTATGCTGGTGACCCTTGCCGTTGCCGTTCTTCTTTCCCTTCATTGCCTTTTCTTCGTCAGACACCGGGTCCTTTGTAGTATCAGAATCAGCATACTTGACGAGAGCCGCCATCAACGTTACCATGTCATTACAGTCACGCTTGAGCCGCCCCAGCTTCTGCTTCAGAGGTTCAAAACGGCAATTTTTCTCCAACATTAAAACTGCTGAGCCAGCATCCATCTTATCAGATGAATGTATTATCTCGTTGACCCGGCGCACCCAATGGGTTGTGGATTCACCATCCTCTTGCTTGCAATTGGTCAGGTCCACAATTGACATGGGCTGCTTACACGTGTCCTTAATGTTCTGGATGAACCGGGCTTTCAACTCTGCCCATGAGCCAATAGAATTGGGTGGCAATCCCTTCAACCAAGTACGAGCTGTTCCTTCTAACATCATGGTGAAATACTTGGCCATTGCAGCATCACTGACCTGCAATAATTCCATAGCCATCTCGTAACTCTCAATCCAAGCCCCCGGCTGTAGGTCAGCCATGTAATTAGGCACTTTACGAGGCCCCTTGAAATCCTTTGGCAAACGCTCATTGCGTATGGCTGGCACCAAGCAAGGCACGCCTCCGGTTCTTGTGGCCACTCCTGCCTCAACCGAGGTTGCTGGATAAGCCGGAAAGGTTTGATGAGCCGCCTGATCTGCTGCCATTTGAGCTGCTCATTCCGCCTCTTGGCGAATCCTCTCCTCGTCCACCAAGTTAAGGGCTCCAGCCCGCACCGGCTCATGCCTATATGGCCGGTTGTGGCGTTGAGCATTGCTTGACATATTTGCGGACTCCATATGCCTACTGTAACTCGGGCTCCGGCTTGGGCGAGGAGTTGAATGGATCCTATCTCGACTGTAGGAGTACGCATCCTGCTGCGCCGAAGCCGTTTGAAGAAGCTCTCTTACCCTCTGTGTTTCGATTGCTACTGGCGAGTCGCCTTCCATTGGGAGAGCCGCCAAACGAGCCGATGCTGCGATGAGGTTTTCCAAGGGGTTGGAGAAGTGACCCGGCGGTGTTGGCACGTAATGAGGTGGAGCAGTAATTATATGAGGTGGCTCCACGGCCCGTGGTTGAACCGTTGCGCCGGGTGTTGTGATCCGGTTTGTCTCCGGCGGGTTGCTTCCCCCAGCCCCGGGTGTATGGAACAGGTTCCTCGGATCAAGCGTCAGAGGCAGACGTGACTAAGCTTTCTGATGCCTCCTCCTCATGACCTCGTTTGATGCGTTAAGGTCCACCGAAAGCCGGAAAGTCTCCGCTTGAAGTTGTTGAGCTCGAGCATCCAAAGCCGCTTGCTCTGCTGCCATCCGAGTTTCCTCTGCGGCTAGGTTTTCCTTAGCTTGCACCATCTCCTCACGCACGCGTGCCACCTCTGTGTCGTGTTGGGCTTTATCCGCCGGCTCTACCATGGCGGTTAACAGAGTTGTCAATTTATCCATGAGGTCCATTAAATCTGAGCCGGGGGGCGCGGGGTCTCCTGACCCGGCTGCAGCCGACCCGGTAGCTGCTGCTGCCGCTGCGGTAGAGTTCTGCCCGGGCTGTGTTCCTGCCATGAAGACTCCGGCCCAATTCGGCGGCTCAAGGGGGTCCGGAATACTGTTGCCATCGGAACATCCCCGAGCATGCTGTCTTGTAGCTGGTACAAAGAGTCCGTCTCGCCTGTTGATGATGCAGTGTCAGAACAGACGGCCGTCTCACCGCCCTCCACTGATCCTTCAGAGTATTCAGCCCCGTGGATGCAGCCTACGAAGGCATGGTTCACGACAGATTGAACACGGGCGGTCCTTGCGCGCCCAGCCGTTTTGATGAGGTTGGTGTGGAGGTCTGGTTCAGGGCCCGACTCGCCGATCCGGCCGATGAAGACGTGAATTCCGCCGAAGGGGACCCGATACCCGTACTCGATTGAGCCAGCCTCGGGGCCCCAGCCTTCATCGTCGATGTAGACCTTGCCGCGATGACTCTTGGTCATCCGGCCCACAGCGTATCCCTTGAGCCCTTCGAAGTTGCCCTTCAAGAACTCAAATCCACCGTGCGCTGGCCCCACGGTGGGCGCCAACTGTCATGGAATTGTCACGGCAGATGTCCTAGAGCAAGGACTTAGTCGTAGGGCCATCGCACTAGGAAGCTTAAAGGGGTTAATCGGGACAAAGGACACGAGAGAGTTTTATACTTGTTCGGCCCCTTACGATGAAGGTAAAAGCCTACGTCTAGTTGGGTTTGGTATTGCTGAGGTTTCGATCACCAAGAGGCTCAACTCGCCAGCTTGATTATCAACTTGTTGTTTCTTGCCCTCAGCTGCCACCGGGTGGTCCCCTCATATACATGGGTTGACGCCTGGTGGCCTACAGAGTCCCGACTAGCTCATAATCGTGTCCGGCTCGGTGACTTTCTTTACATGCCTTTCTTTACAAGTCTTTCCTTACATATGGCGGTTCATAATATCAGGCCTTAAACCGCCTTCAGGCCCTTGGGCCTTCTATAATACTTAATAAACTACAATCTTGGATGTTTACTGGGCTTCTTGCGTAACCCGCCATTGGGGTTGACCCGGCCCCTCCTGGGCGGGTCTCAGCTGATAGTAATATCCCCAACACTTCTGGTCCCCTTCAGTCCCTTCGCATCACGGATGTGCAGCAACCCATCACGCATCTCAATGGTTTGAGGGTGTCGCTGCACCTCCGCGAGGTAAGGGTTGATGACCTTCTCGAAGAATTTGTCCTTGGGTGTACTTGGAGACGTCATGATAACTTAGATCTGTCAGAAAAACAGCTCGAAACAAAGACAGGAGATTTTTGCGTGATACGGGAGTCAACACCCCCGGGAGGTTATATAATGAATTTTTACCGACCATAACACGTGTCCTGTAAGAAAACGGAGTCCGGAGAGCACACGGGGTGCCCACGAGGTAGGGGGGCGCGCCCTCCACCCTCGTGGAGCCCTTTCCGGACTGCTACTTATTTTTCTATTTTTCTAAATATTCCAAAACGGGTAAATATTGCCTTAAAAACTGTTTTGGAGTCGGTTTAGTTACCGTACCACATACCTATTCCTTTTCGGAGTCTGAAACGTTCCGGAAGCACTTTGTTAAGAAGTTTCATAAGTAAATTATCTTCAGAAGCACTTTGTTAAGAAGTTTCTTAAGAAAAGTTCCTTCTGACACATTTTCTTAAGATGTTTCTTAAGGCAATTTTCTTAGGAAGCCCTTTCTTGAGAAGTTTCTTAAGAAAAGTTCGTTCTAACGCATTTTCTAAAAAAGTTTCTTAAGGAATTTTTCTTCGCAGGCACTTTCTTAAGAATTTTCTTAGGAAAATTTTCATCTGACGCATTATCTAAATAATTTTCTAAGTAAGCACTTTCTTAAGAAGTTTATAAGAAAAGTTTATTCCGTCGTATTTCTTTAAGAAGGTTCTTAAGGAAATTTTCTTAGGAAGCACATTCTTAAGAACTTTCTTGAGAGATGTCTTCTCCGACGCATTTGCTTAAGAATATTATTAAGTAAATTTTCATAGGAAGCACTTTTTGAAGAAGTTTTTTTAAAGAAATTTTCTTTGGCAGCACTTTCTTAACAAGTATCTCAAGAAAAGTTTCTTCACACGCATTTTCTAAAGAAAAGTTTCTTAAAGATATTTCTTCTGACACATTTTCTTAAAAAGTTTCTTAGGAAATTTTCTTTGGAAGGACTTTCTTAAGAAAATATTCTTAGGAAACACTTTAGAAAAGGAGTTTCATAAGTAAATTATCTTCGGAAGCACTTTGTTAAGAAGTTTCTTAAGAAAAGTTCCTTCTGACACATTTTCTTAAGATGTTTCTTAAGGAAATTTCCTTAGCAAGCCCTTTCTTGAGAAGTTTCTTAAGAAAAGTTCGGCCTGACGCATTTTCTAAAAAAGTTTCTTAAGGAATTTTTCTTCGCATGCACTTTCTTAAGAATTTTCTTAGGAAAAGTTTCATGCGACGCACTATCTAAAGAATTTTCTTAAGGAAATTTTCTTAGGAAGCACTTTCTCAAGAAGTTTCATAAGAAAGTTTATTCCGTCGCATGGTCATAAGGAGCTTCTTAAGGAAAATTTGTTAGGAAGGACTTTCTTAAGAATTTTCTTAACAAAACTTTCTTTTCCCGCGTTTTCTTAAGAATATTTAAGGAAATTTTCTTAGGAAACGCTTTTTAAAGATGTTTGTAAAGGACATTTTTTTAGAAGAAGTTTCTTATGAAAAGTTTCTTCCGACGCATTTTCTTGCGATGTTTCTTAAGGAATTTTCTTAGGAAGGCTTTTCTTGAGATGTTTCTTAAGAAATGTTTCTTCTGACACATTTTCTAAAGAAGTTTCTTAAGGAAATTTTCTTCATAAGCACTTTCTTAAGAAGTTTCTTATGAACTTTACTAAGAAATGTTTCTCCCAATGCATTTTCAAAAGAAGGTCCTTAAGAAAATTTTCTAAGGAAGCACTTTCTTAAGAAGTTTCATAAGAATATTATCATAGGAAGCACATTCTAAGAAACTTTCTTAAGAGAAGTTTTCTCCGACGCATTTTCTTAAGAAGATTATTGAGTAAATTTTCATAGGAAGCCCTTTCTTAAGAAGTTTCTTAAGGAAATTTCTTCGGAAGCACTTTCTTAAGAAGTTTATTAAAGGAATTTTCTTAGCAAGCATTTTTTGAAGAAGTTTCTTAAGAAAATTTTCTTCGGAACAACTGTCTTAAGAAGTAACTTAAGAAAAGTTTCTTCCAGCACATTTTCTTATGATGTTTGTTAAGGAAATTTTCTGAGGAAGCCCTTTCTTGGGAAGTTTCTTAAGATAAGTTTCTTTTTAGGCATTTCATAAAGAAGTTTCTTAATGAAATCTTCTTCGGAAGCACTTTATTATGTAGTTTCGTAGGAAACATTTCTTCCGATGCATTTTCTAAAGAAGGTTCTTTAGAAAATTTTCTAAGTAAGCACTTTCTTAAGAAGGTTTGTAAGAAAAGTTTATTCTGCCGTATTTCCTTGAGAAGGTTCTTAAGGAAATTTTCTTAGGAAGCACATTCTTAAGAACTTTCTGGAGAGAAGTCTTCTCCGACGCATTTGCTTAAGAAGATTATTAAGGAAATTTTCATAGGAAGCACTTTTTGAAGAAGTTTTTTCAAAGAAATTTTCTTTGGAAGCACTTTCTTAACAAGTATCTCAAGAAAAGTTTCTTCACACGCATTTTCTAAAGAAGTTTCTTAAGAAAAGTTTCTTAAAGATATTTCTTCTAACATTTTCTTAAATAGTTTCTTAAGGAAATTTTCTTTGGAAGGACTTATTTAAGAAAATATTCTTAGGAAACACTTTAGAAAGGAGTTTCATAAGTAAATTATCTTCGGAAGCACTTTGTTAAGAAGTTTCTTAAGAAAAGTTCCTTCTAACACACATTTTCTTAAGATGTTTCTTAAGGCAATTTTCTTAGGAAGCCCTTTTTTGAGAAGTTTCTTAAGAAAAGTTCGTTTTGACGCATTTTCTAAAAAAGTTTCTTAAGGAATTTTTCTTCGCATGCACTTTCTTAAGAATTTTCTTAGGAAAAGTTTCATCTGACGCATTATCTAAAGAAGTTTCTTAAGGAAATTTTCTTAGGAAGCACTTTCTCAAGAAGTTTCATAAGAAAGTTTATTCTGTCGCATGATCATAAGGATCTTCTTAAGGAAATTTTGTTAGGGAGGACTTTCTTAAGAATTTTCTTAAGAAAACTTTCTTTTGACGCGTTTTCTTAAGAAGATACTTAAGGAAATTTCTTAGGAAGCTCTTTTTAAAGATGTTTGTAAAGGACATTTTCTTCAGAAGAAGTTTCTTATGAAAAGTTTCTTCCGATGCATTTTCTTACGATGTTTCTTTAGGAAGGCCTTTCTTGAGATGTTTCTTAAGAAATGTTTCTTCTGACACATTTTCTAAAGAAGTTTCTTAAGGAAATTTTCTTCATAAGCACTTTCTTAAGAAGTTTCTTTCTCTTTGTTCTTTCTATTTCTTTCTCTTTTCTTTTATTAACTTGGGATCATGGCAAAAATAAGCAAGCCCTTGACACAACACTAACCTTTATTATATAGCTCATGGACTCTATTACATAGAAGGATAATAAAGCAAAACTCACAACTAGATCATACTAAAACTTTTATTCTACTAGATCAAGATATTATCAAAAGGATCGAACTAAGGAAAACGGTAAAGATAAAAGTGATGGTGATACAATACCGGGGCACTCCCCCAAGCTTGGCGGTTCCCAAGTGGAGTGCCCATACCAGATACTCAATTCTTCTTTGTTGGAGGAGACGGTGGTGATGTGGTTGATGGCGTAGGCTTGTCCTCCTTCTTCCAAGGCATAGGCTCACCATCATAGAAGGATGACCGAGTCTCCGGGATCCTCAAATCTGCAGCCAAACTCATCCTTTTGAATCTATATTCATACTCACAGTTTTGGTTTTGCAGGTCATAGATTTGAGCTTGGAGATGCTCAATTTTCTTGTGAAGCTTGAAGATGGTCTCCCCGATGTTGTCGGCATCCAACTTGTGTTTATTGGTGAACTCTGTTATCATCATGTAGTTGGAGTTGACTCCACACTCCACCATCCCCTGACACTTGAAAACTTGTTGCTCCATTGCTTCGAGCCTCGTCTCCACGCTTCCGGTGCCCTTCGGTCCCTCCGCATCATGGATGTGCAGCAATCCATCACGCATCTCAATGGTTTGAGGGTGTCTCTGCACCTCTGCGAGGTAAGGGTTGATGACCTTCTCGAAGAATTTGTCCTTGGGTGTACTTGGAGATGTCATGATAACTTAGATCTGTCAGAAAAACAGCTCGAAACAAAGACAGGAGATTTTTGCATGATACGGGAGTCAAAACCCCCGGGAGGTTATATAATGAATTTTTACCGACCATAATATGTGTCCTGTAAGAAAACGGAGTCCGGAGAGCACACGTGGTGCCCACGAGGTAAGGGGGCGCACCCAGGGGGGTAGGGCGCGCCCTCCACCCTCGTGGAGCCCTCGTGTCCTTTCCGGACTGCTGCTTATTTTTCTATTTTTCTAAATATTCCAAAATGGGGAAATATTGCCTTAAAAATTGTTTTGGAGTCGGCTTACTTACAGTACCACATACCTATTACTTTTCGGAGTCTGAAACGTTCCGGAAGCACTTTGTTAAGAAGTTTCATAAGTAAATTATCTTCGGAAGCACCTTGTTAAGAAGTTTCTTAAGAAAAGTTCCTTCTCACAGATTTTCTTAAGGCAATTTTCTTAGCAAGCCCTTTCTTGAGAAGTTTCTTAAGAAAAGTTCGTTCTGACGCATTTTCTGAAAAAGTTCCTTAAGGAATTTTTCTTCGCAGGCACTTTCTTAAGAATTTTTTTAGGAAATGTTTCATCTGACGTATTATCTAAAGAATTTTCTAAGTAAGCACTTTCTTAATAAGTTTTATATGAAAAGTTTATTCCGCCGTATTTCCTTAAGAAGGTTCTTAAGGAAATTTTCTTAGGAATTACATTCTTAAGAACTTTCTTGAGAGATGTCTTCTCCGACGCATTTTCTTAAGAACATTATTAAGAAAATTTTCATAGGAAGCACTTTTTGAAGAAGTTTTTTTAAAAAAAATTTCTTTGGAAGCACTTTCTTAACAAGTATCTCAAGAAAAGTTTCTTCACATGCATTTTCTAAAGAAGTTTCTTAAGAAAAGTTTCTTAAAGATATTTCTTCTGACACATTTTCTTAAAAAGTTTCTTAAGGAAATTTTCTTCGGAAGGACTTTCTTAAGAAAATATTCTTAGGAAACAGTTTAGAAAGGAGTTTCATAAGTAAATTATCTCGGAAGCACTTTTTTAAGAAGTTTCTTAAGAAAAGTTCCTTCTGACACATTTTCTTGAGATGTTTCTTAAGGAAATTTTCTTAGGAAGCCCTTTCTTGAGAAGTTTATTAAGAAATGTTCGTTCTGACGCATTTTCTAAAACCGTTTCTTAAGGAATTTTTCTTCGAAGGCACTTTCTTCAGAATTTTCTTTGGAAAAGTTCATGTGACGCATTATCTAAAGAAGTTTCTAAGGAAATTTTCTTAGCAAGCACTTTCTCAAGAAGTTTCATAAGAAAGTTTATTACCTTGCATGATCATAAGGAGCTTCTTAAGGAAATTTTGTTAGGAAGGACTTTCTTAAGAATTTTCTTAAGAAAACTTTCTTTTGCCGCGTTTTCTTAAGAAGATATTTAAGGAAATTTTATTAGGAAGCGCTTTTTTAAGATGTTTGTAAAGGACATTTTCTTCAGAAGTAGTTTCTTATGAAAAGTTTCTTCCGACGCATTTTCTTACGATGTTTCTTAAGGAATTTTCTTCATAGGCATTTTCTTCAGAAGAAGTTTCTTATGAACTTTCCTAAGAAAAGTTTCTTCCGATGCATTTTCTAAAGAAGGTCCTTAAGAAAATTTTCTAAGGAAGCACTTTCTTAAGAAGTTTCATAAGAAAATTTTCTTGGGAAGCACATTCTAAGAAACTTTATTAAGAGAAGTTTTCTCCGACGGAGTTTCTTAAGAAGATTATTGAGTAAATTTTCATAGGAAGCCTTCCTTAAGAAGTTTCTTAAGGAAATTTCTTCGAAAGCACTTTCTTAAGAAGTTTATTAAGGGAATTTTATTAGGAAGCATTTTTTGAAGAAGTTTCTTAAGAAAATTTCTTCGGAACAACTTTCTTAAGAAGTTTCTTAAGAAAAGTTTCTTCCAGCACATTTTCTTATGATGTTTCTTAAGGAAATTTTCTGAGGAAGCCCTTTCTTGGGAAGTTTCTTAAGAAAAGTTTCTTTTTACGCATTTCGTAAAGAAGTTTCTTAATGAAATCTTCTTCGGAAGCACTTTATTATGTAGTTTCTTAGGAAACATTTCTTCCGATGCATTTTCTAAAGAAGGTTCTTAAGAAAATTTTCTAAGTAAGCACTTTCTTTAGAAGTTTTATAAGAAAAGTTTATTCCGCCGTATTTCCTTAAGAAGGTTCTTAAGGAAATTTTCTTAGGAGGCACATTCTTAAGAACTTTCTTGAGAGAAGTCCTCTCCGACGCATTTGCTTAAGAAGATTATTAAGTAAATTTTCATAGGAAGCAGCTTTTGAAGAATTTTTTTAAAGAAATTTTCTTTGGAAGCACTTTCTTAAGAAGTATCTCAAGAAAAGTTTCTTCACACGCATTTTCTAAAGAAGTTTCTTAAGAAAAGTTTCTTAAAGCTATTTCTTCTCACACATTTTCTTAAGAAAATTTTCTTCGGAAGGACTTTCTTAAGAAAATATTCTTAGGAAGCACTTTAGAAAGGAGTTCGATAAGTAAATTATCTTCGGAAGCACTTTGTTAAGAAGTTTCTTAAGAAAAGTTCCTTCTGACACATTTTCTTAAGTTGTTTCTTAAGGCAATTTTCTTAGGAAGCCCTTTCTTGAGAAGTTTCTTAAGAAAAGTTCATTCTGACGCATTTTCTAAAAAAGTTGCTTAAGGAATTTTTCATCGCAGGCACTTTCTTAAGAATTTTCTTAGGAAAAGTTTCATCTGACGCATTATATAAAGATGTTTCTTAAGGAAATTTTCTTAGGAAGCACTTTCTCAAGAAGTTGGGCTTCCTAAGAAAAATTCCTTAGAAAACATCATTAGAAAATGCGTCGAAAGAAACTTTTCTTAAGAAACTTCTCCCAAAGAAAATTTCTATAAGAAACTTCTTTAAAAAGTGCTTCCTAAGAAAATTTCCTTAAGAAACTTCTTAAGAAAGTGCTTCCGAAGAAATTTTCCTTAAGAAACTGCATAAGAAGAAACTTTTACTAAGAAACTTCTTAAGAAAGTTCTTCCGAAGAAAGTGCTTCTCGGGTTCAGTAAGGAAACGCCTCGCTCGGGTTCAGTTATAGCGAACACGGTTCGCACAACGCACGCGTACGAGAGAGAAACACGCAACCACACTGCCTCGCTCTGCCCCGATAACCCACCTTAAGCGGGAATCCCCTAAAATTTCCTTGCCCTTGCTTCTACCATGATTTTTTCCATCATGGACGGCCCAAAGAATGTCATGCAGGTGCGTCTCCGGCCCGCCCGGGATGAAAATCCCATTTGCTGTCATGATTTTATCTCATAGTAGTAGGGTCCCACCACATATATGATGATACATGTTTTTGTCACAATTATCATCATAGAAGTGTCATAAGCATGACAGAAAAAAAATCATTTGGGCCAAAATGTCACGGATGTGTCTTATTTTGTAGTGTTTCTATGAAATTTTCCATAAGAAATGTCTTAATAAAATGGGTAGGCAGAAACTTTCGTAAGAAGGTGTCTTCTAAAAAAAATTCTCCTAAGAAACTTTTTTAAAAGGTGCTTCCTAAGAAAATTTCCTGAGGAAACTTCTTTAGAAAATGCATCGGAAGAAAATTTGTTAAGAAACTTCTTAAGAAAGGGCTTCCTAAGAAAATTTCCTTAAGAAATATCGTAAGAAAATTCGTCGGAAGAAACTTTTTCTTAAGAAAGTTCTTCCAAATAAAATTTCCATAAGAAACTTCTTAAGAAAGTGCTTCCTAAGAAAATTTCCTTAAAAAAGTGCTTCCGAAGAAAAGTGCTATAACAAAATGTGTAAGAATTTCTGAAGAAACTTCTATAGAAAATGTGTCAGAAGAAACTTTTCCTAAGAAACTTTTTAAAAAGTGCTTGCTAAGAAAATTTGCTTAAGAAACTTCTTTAGGAAATGTGTCGGAAGAAACTTTTCTTATGAAACTTCTTAAGAAAGGGCTTCCTAAGAAAATATCCACCAGAAAAATCTTAAGAAAATGTGTCGGAAGAAATTTTCTTTAGAACCTTCATACGAAAGTGCTTGCGAAAAAATTTCCTTAGGAAACTTCTTTAAAAATTGCTTCCTAAGAAAATTTCCATAAGCAACTTCTTTAGAAAATGCGTCGAGAGAAACATTTCCTAAGAAATTCTTAAGAAAAGTTTCTTAAGAAGAATTTTTTCTGACACATTTTCAAAAAAACATTTCCTAAGAAACTTCTTAAGAAAAGTTTTTTCCGACGCGTTTTCAAAAAAAGTTTCTTTAGGAAATTTTCTTAGGAAGCACTTTATTAAGAAGTTTAATAAGAAAAGTTTATTCCATCGTATTTTCATACGAAGGTTCTTAATGAAATTTTGTTAGGTAGGATTTGCCTAAGAAGTTTCTTAAGAAAATTTTCTTCTAACACATTTTGTTTAAAACTATCTTAAGGAAATTTTTTTCTGAAGCACTTTCTTAAGAAGTTTCTTATTAAAAGTTTCTTCTTATGCAGTTTCTTAATTACATTTTCTTCGGAAGCACTTTCTTAAAAAGTTTCTTAGGGAAATTTTCTTAGGAAGCACTTTCCAAAGAAGTTTCTTAAGGAAATTTTCCTCGGAAGCACTTTCTTAAGAAGTTTCATAAGAAAAGTTTCTTCCGCTGCATTTTCTTAACAAGGTTCTTAAGAAAATTTCTTAGGAAGCACTTTTTTAATAAATTTCTTAAGAAAAGTATTCTCCAACGCATTTTCTTAAGAACATTATTAAGGAATTGTTCTTAGGAATCATTTGCTAAAGAAGTTTCTTCAGGGAATTTTGTTAGGAAGAACATTCATAAGAAATTCTAAAGAAACGTTTATTCTGAATCATTTTATTAAGAAGTCTCTTACAAAAATTTTCTTAGGAAGCAGTTTCTTAAGGAAATTTTCCTAGGAAGCATTTTGTTAAGAAAAGTTTCGTCCGACGAAGTTTCTTAAGGAAATTTTCTAAGGAAGCACTTTATTAAGAAGTTTATAAGGAAATTTTCTGAGGAATCACTTTCTTAAGAACTTTCTATAGAAAAGTTTCTTCCGTCGCATTTTCTGCAGAAGATTATATAGGATTTTTTCTTAGGAAGCACTTTGTTGAGAAAAGTTTCTTCGAACGCATTTTCTAAAGATGTATCTTAAGTAAAAAATTTCATGAAGCACATTCTTAAGAAGTTCCATATGAAAAGTTAATTCTGACGCATTATCTATAGAAGTTTCTTAAGGACATTTTCCTAGGAAGCACTTTCGAAGAAATTCCTTGAGGAAATTTTCTTGGGAAGCACTTTCTTAGCAAGGATTTTAGGTCAAGTTTCTTCCGGTGCATTTTCTACAAGACATTTAAGAAAAGTTTCTTGCAAAGAATTTCTTAAGGAAATTTTCTTAGGAAGCCTTTTCTTGAAAAGTTTCTTCAGAAAAGTTTCTTAAGGAAATTTACCTAGGCACCACTTTTTAAAGAAGTTTCTTAAGGAAATTTTCTTTGGAAGAACTTTTTAAGATGTTTCTTAGGAAAAGTTTCTTCCGACGCATTTTCTAAAGAAGTGTCTTTTGAAAATTATCTGAGGAAACACTTTTTTTAAGAAGTTCCTTAAGTAAATTTTATTAGGAAGAACATTCTTAAGAAGTTTCTTAAGAAGAGTTTTGTCGGGGCTCTGGGACTAGGGATACCCAGGCCCGTCTGCCTACGGCCTAGCATGTGGCTCCATCGATGACCTGTTACGGCCCAGCGCCAAGGTTTCTCGCACACTAGTAGGGAAAACCCTAGCAGTAGCGCGGGTTTTTGGCCTATCAGTAGCGCGGGTAACCATTTTTAAGAAGGTGCATGACCGAGTATCTTTTCAAAAAGTTTCGGACCGTTTTGGCTATGGCCAACTCTCAGTAGCTTCAATCTTGGCTTTATCGACTTCAATTCCCTATGGAGTAACAACATAGCCAAGAACAGATACTCGGTCGGTGCAGAAGGTGCGCTTCCCAAGTTTACCAAACAAACGTGCATCACGTAGAGCAATAAAAATAGCAAGTAAATGTTCCAAATGTTCCCCCAAAGATCTGCTATAAATCAGTATATCATCAAAATAGACAACCACAAATCATCCAATGAAAGCACGTAAAACTTCATTCATTAATATCATGAAAGTACTACGTGCATTAGTTAACCCAAAGGCATGACTAAACACTCATTTAATCCAAACTTAGTTTTAAATTCTATTTTCCATTCATCTACCAATTTCATACAAATTTGATGGTATCAACTACACAAATCAACTTTGGAGAATATTGTAGAGCCAATCAATTCATCAAGCATGTCATATTAATGCCTCTACAATCAACACACATACGCGACGTACCGTCCTTTTTTGTCACTAGTATAATAGGAACAGCACAAGGACTAAGAGATTCGTGTATATAACCTTTGTCGAGCAACATCTTTACTTGACGCATAATCTCCTTCGTCTCCTCTAGATTGGTATGGTATGGCGCATGGTTAGGCAGCGAAACATCGGGAATTAAGTCAATCTAACGCTCAATCCCTCGAATAGGTGGTAATCCCGGTGGCACGTCTTGTGGAAAGACGTCAGCGAACTCATGCAAAATGTTAGAGACAGCAGGTGGCAAAGAGGAAGGTACATCCTCGAAAGAAAATAATGCCTCTTTGCACACAAAAGCATAGCAAACAGATTTGCTGAAATCTAGATCATCAATATCAGATTTTGGTGGCAAGTAAACATGCACTTTTCCATTTAATTTCAGAAGCAAAACAAGATGGTTTATTATTAGACTTCGTTTGCTGCTCAAATTCTTTTGCCACAATCTGATTTTCACTCTTATTTTTCTCCTATTTTGCTTTATTAGCTCTATTAATATCATCTTTCAAAATGGAATGAGGAGTCATAGGAAGCAAAGTAATCCCTCCGTTTCTTTTTACTCCGCATATAAGATTTGGTCAAAGGCAAATTGCACAAAGTTTGAACAAATTTATATAAAAAAAATACGAACATCTACAATACTAAAACTATATAGTATGAACATACGTTTCATGGTGCATCTGATAATATTGATTTCATATTGTGAAAGTTTATATTTTTTAATACAAAGTTAGTCAAACTCTACAAAGCTTGACTTTGACCAAACCTTATATGCGGACTAAAAAGAAACGGAGGGAGTAATATTCTTATCCTTATGAACAAGAGTATACTGATTATTTCTACCATGGTGTATAGAATTTTTATCAAATTGCCATGGTCTACCAAGTAATAAGGAACATGCTTGCATAGGTACCACATCACAATCAACATAATCAGCAAATGTAGAGATACTAAATTTCTTAGCCACTTTTGGAGATGTTTATGGGCTAAGTTGGGAACTAAACTGCTTTTTAGTACTACTTGTCACCCCAAACTGATGGACAAACTGAAGTACTCAATAGAACATTGTCTACTATGCTTAGGGCTGTTTTGAAGAATAATAAGAAAATGTGGCAAGATGCTTACCTCATATTTGTCCGGGTTCAAGAACGACAACTATGGGATCACAGGGAATCCCTACTACGGTTGACGGGGCGCGGGGCTGGGTAAAGGGGGGGTTTAGAAGATCAACAGGGGGGGGGGGGGATTTATCCAGGTTTGGGCCGCAAGCGATGCGTAATACCCTAATCCTGCTTTGGTGTATATTTGGTGTTCTTCAGTTCTTGAACTAGCTGCGGTGCATCCTAGCTCAAAAAGTCTGAATCCATCCTCAGTATGCCTCGGGCCTCCTTTTATATGTCCAAGGGGATGCCACACCGGCGCACATGAGGTGGAAAGTGTCTACAATGTATGAGTCTATCTCCAGGAACCATAGGACAAACACATTTAATGCGTTGCCGACGTGTCCTCTTGCTTTATCGGGGACAACAACGAAGCTCGTCCCGTCTGTCACTGCCTCGCGTCGCTTCGACGTCCGTCTAAGCTGACGAGGCATGATGGCTGGCTGGCTGCTGCACTGGTGTAGTGGCAGGGTCTTCATGAAGATCTACATGCCACCACGCAGGTGCTTTCCTGGTTGGCCTAGGAGCTACACACTGCCACGTAGGTGCGTGCCTGGTTGGCAGGCAGGCTACTGCGCCGGATCGGCCGTGGGGTAGTGTAACCTGGGTAAGTGTGGGCCTAGTTGTGACCCCGCGGATGTCCCCGGCGACGGTCTTGCCGGGGTCTTGTGGGCGTCCCTGGCTGCCGGGGGGTCCTTCGTCTTCTGGTTCTCGTCTGGTCCTGCAGGCCTCTGGTCATCACAAAGATCTGCATCCTTCCATGCAGGCGCTCCCGAGCCTTGGTGTTGACGTTGTCGATGGCGTCATAATTCTCAGGCTCAAAGGTGGCGGTCTCGATGGTGTTGAGCAAGTTGCCCCGGTAAGGCTCTAGCCAGGGCAACGTAGGTCGTTCCCGGCAAGGTTCTTGCCGAGGGAAACCCATCTTGTCCCTTTGCTCTTCGCGCCTCTGGCTTCAGCGCTGCTCGGGCAGTCTTGTATCTTCGCTTCCTCTGCCCTGCCAAGCGTGGTCACAGGTGTTGCTACTACTGCCCGTGCACATGTAAAGGGGTACAGAAGGCCCCTACTTTTGTACACCGACAGGAGCCCCGGGCCTGGGCCACACATAAGCGCAGAGCGTTGTTGGGCCAGGCCCAGAACGGTGCGCGGGCAGTAGTAGCAACACTTGGTGGAGAGGGTGAATATAGATAGGAGAATGTCCTGGTAAATTTTCAGCTTAAATGAAGCAATATAAAACCTCAAAAAAATTTGAAAGTGCATTCATCGGAGAAATTGAAAGCTCAAAAAAATTCCATAATAATCTTCTTAAGAAAATTCGTCGGAGAAAACTTCTCTTAAGAAAGTGTTTCCTAAGAAAATTTAGTTGAGAGAAGTTTCTTAAGGAAATTTTCTTCGGAAGCACTTTATTAAGAAGTTTCTTAGGAAAAGTTTATTCCAATGCATTTTCTAAAGAAGGTACTTAAGAAGATTTTTCTAGTAAAGCACTTTCTTAAGAAGTTTCATAAGAAAGTTTATTCATCCCGTTTTCTTAAGAAGGCTCTTAAGGTAATTTTATTACGAAGAACTTTCTCCCGATGCATTTCTAACAATCGTCCTTAAGAAAATTTTCTAAGGAAGCATTTTCTTAAGCAATATCATAAGAAAAGTTTATTCCACAACATTTTCTGAAGAAGGGTCTTAACTAAATCTTCTTAGGAAGCACTTTCTTAAGAACTTTCTTCAGAGAAGTTTTCTTTGATGCAATTTCTTAGGAAGATTATTCATGAAGTTATCTTAGGAATCAATTGCTTAATAAGTTTTCTTAAGATAAGTATCTTCCGACACATTTTCTACAGAAGTTTCTTAAGGACATTTTCTTCGAAAGGACATTTATAAGAAATGTTTCTTCTGACTCATTTTCTTAAGAAGTTTCTTTCAGAAATTTTCTTAGGAAGCACTTTCTTAAGAGTAGTTTCCTCTGACGCATTTTCTTAAGAATAATTTTAAAGAAATTTTTGTAGGAATCATTTACTTAATAAGTTTCTTAAGATAAGTATCTTCCGACACATTTTCTAAAGAAGTTTCTTAAGGGAATTTTGGTGGCAACTAAACATGCACTTTTCAATTTAATTTCAGAAACAACACTAGATGGTTTATTATTAGGCTTCATTTGCTGCTCAAATTCTTTTGCCACAATCTGATTTTCACTCTTATTTTTCTCCTGTTTTGCTTTATTAGCTCTATTAATATCATCTTTCAAAATGGAATCAGGAGTCATAGGAAGCAAAGTAATATTTTTATCCTTATGAACAAACTATACTGATTGTTTCTACCATGGTGTATAGAATTTTTTATCAACTTGCCATGGTCTACCAAGTAATAAGGAACCTGCTTGCATAGGTACCACATCACAATCAACATAATCAGCAAATGTAGAGATACTAAATTTCTTAGCCACTTTTGGAGAAGTTTATGGGCTAAGTTGGGGAATAAACTCCTTTTTATTACTATTTGTCACCCCAAACTGATGGACAAACTGAAGCAGTCAATAGAACATTGTCTACTATGCTTAGGGCTGTTTTGAAGAATAATAAGAAAATGTGGCAAGATGCTTACCTCATATTTGTCGGGGTTCAAGAACGACAACTATGGGATCACAGGGAATCCCTACTACGGTTGACGGGGCGTGGGGCTATGCAAAGAGCGGGTTTAGAAGATCAACACGGGGGGAGGGGGATTTATCCAGGTTCGGGCCGCAAGCGATGCGTAATACCCTAATCCTGCTTTGGTGTATATTTGGTGTTCTTCAGTTCTTGAACTAGCTGTGGTGCATCCAAGCTCAAAAAGTCTGAATCCATCCTCAGTAGGCCTCGGGCCTCCTTTTATATGTCCAAGGGGCTGCCACAGCGGCGCCCGGGAGGTGGAAAGTGTCTACAATGTACGAGTCTATCTCTAGGAACCGTAGGAAAAACACATTTAATGCGTTGCTGACGTGTCCTCTTGCTTTATCAGGGACAACAACGAAGCTCGTCCCGTCTGTCGCCTCCTCGCCTTGCTTCGACGTGCGTCCAAGCTGACGAGGCATGCAGCGCCATGTTGGCTGGCTGGCTGCTGCGCTGGTGCAGTGGCAGGGTCTTCATGAAGATCTGCATGCCACCACGCAGGTGCTTGCCTGGTTGTCCTAGGAGCTACACGCTGCCACGTAGGTGCATGCCTGGTTGGCAGGCTGGCTACTTCGCCGGATCTGTCGTGGGGCAGTGTAACCTGGGTAAGTGCGGGCCTAGTTGTGACCCCGCGAATGTCCCCGGCGAGGGTCATGCCGGGGTCTTGTGGGCGTCCCTGGCTGATCCTTTGTATGTATTCGCGCAGGGTCTCGCCGTCTTTCAGGGGGATGACATGAAGATTACTTGCCTGGCCAGGAGCTTGGTGGCCTCCGGTAAAGGAACTAACAAACTCGTGGCACAGATTCGACCAAGAAGAGATAGAATCCACTAGCAGGTGCATCAACCATGACATGACGTTGGGTTTAAATGCCAACGGAAAGTAGTTGGGGAGCACCTTGTCGTCGCGAGCCCTGGCGAATTGCATCGCGATGGTGTAGATGTTGAGGAACTCCGATGGGTAAGTCTTGTCGTTGTACTTTTCCCCAACATCAGGCTTGGACGTGCGGTGGGAGGGCCACTAGAACTGCCGCAACTCTTGGGTAAAGGCTGGACAACCCACCTCGTAAGGCAGGTCGCCGGAGCCCTCCGGTGCTGGGTGGTCCATAGTAGGCCCCGCACACCGATCTGACTGTTGGCGCGCTTCCTGTCGTTGCTCAATGGTGGTTCAAGCATCTTCCTGAGCTCACTCTCGAAGGACTCAACTTTGGTCGCAGTGGGTTTGTGGGTTGGATGATGCCGTGGAAACATTGTCACAGGCGTCGGCCCAACGAGCCGACGGCTGCTGTTGCTGGCATGGGGGAGGAGAGTGCACCATGGTCGCAGCACCCCCAGTCCTCCCACCTCTGGCGTGCACTGGCTCTACAGAACACCGACATGAGGGTCCTGCTAACTGCGGTTCATCTTTGTTGGCGAAGCTGATGAGGCTCCGGATGGTGGCTCTCCACTCGTCGAGCTTCTCCGCGGCAGGAAGAAAGTCAAAGAGAAGTTGCACGCGCACCAAAGCTTCTGCTGGCATGGGTGGTGGAGAAAGATGCATGGAACGTGACGCGCTCCGACTTCCAACCTCGTTAGAAGGATCTCTATCACGGTCTTGTGGTCGCACACCGCCTTCCTCAGCGTCCGGGCGTGCACGCCGACCTGGTGCGTCCTGAGAGTGACGCAAAGGGCTCTTCCCGCGGTGGCGCCCGGGGGTGCCGGCGTCGCGGTGTTGTTCATCAAGCGCGGCCTAGGAAGGTCGCAGCACGGACGCCGCCTGGGGCATCGGGGAGGTCGCCGCGCCGCCTGTGGGCAGCACAGCCCCGCCCCGGGCCCAGCGGCGTGTGGCTCGTCATCTTGGACCCGAACGACACCGCTTGCCTGGCCCCGATTGCTAGAGTGTCGTGGATGCTTGGGGGCCGCGCCTCTGGTGCCGTCCGTGGCCACTCCGTCACCCGCCCATGCTGGTGTGGACGGGCCAGCTCCGGACGACCCGGTCGCTGTGATCCCCTTCTTCTTGCGGGCCATAGTGATGATGAAGTCGATGCACTAACTTCCAAACCGGATTTTCACAGCTTGCGCCCCCTACCTGGCGCGCCAAAGATGTCGGGGTTCAAGAACGACACCTATGGGATCATCGGGAATCCCTACTACGGTTGACGGGGCGCGGGGTTGTGCAAAGAGCTGGTTTAGAAGATCAACGTGGGGGGATTTTATCCAGGTTCGGGCCGCAAGCGATGCGTAATACCCTAATCCTGGTTTGGTGTGCATTTGGTGTTCTTGAGTTCTTGAACTTGCTGCGGTACATCCTAGCTCAAAAAGTCGAAATCCTTCCTCAGTACGCCTCGGCCTCCTTTTATATGTCCAAGGGGCTGCCACATCGGCACAGATGAGGTGGAAAGTGTCTACAATGTACGAGTCTATCTCCAGGAACCGTAGGATAAACGCATTTAATGTGCCGCCGATGTGTCCTCTTGCTTTATCGGGGACGGCAAGGAAGCTCGTCCCATCTATCGCCGCCTCTCCTCGCTTCAACGCTCGTCCAAGCTGACGAGGCATGGAGTGCCACACTGGCTGGCTGGCTGCTGCGCTAGTGCGGTGGCAGGGTCTTCCCGAAGATCTACTTGCCACCACGCAGGTGCTTGCTTGGTTAGCCTAGGAGATGCACGCTGCCACGTAGGTGCGTGCCTGGTTGGCAGGCTGGCGGCTGTGCAGGATCGGCCATGGGGCAGTGAAACCTGGGTAAGTGCGGGCCTGGTTGTGACCCCGTGGATGTCCCTGGTGAGGGTCTTGCCGGGGCCCCGGCAAGGATCTTGCTGGGGCCTTGTGGGTGTCCCCGGCAAGGGTCTTGCCGGGGGGCCTTCGTGTTCTAGTTCTCGCCTAGTCTTGCAGGCCTCTGTTCATCACAAAGATCTGCAAGCCACCATGCAGGCGCTCCAGAGCCTTGGTCTTGACATTGTCGATGGCGTCATAATTCTTAGGCTTAAAGGTGGCAGTATTGATGGTGTTGAGCAAGTTGCCCCGGCAAGGCTCTTGCATTGGCAGCGTAGGTCGTTCCCGGCAAGGTTCTTGCCGAGGGAAACCCATCTTGTCCCTTTGCTCTTCGCGCCTCTGGCTTCAGCGCTGCTTGGGTAGTCTTGTATCTACGCTTCCTCTGCCCCGCCAAGCGTGGTCACAAGTGTTTCTAATACAGCCCATGCACAAGTAAAGGGGTAGAGATGGCCCCTACTTTTGAACACCGACAATATTGAATTTTCTTATAATCATTCATTGCATTCTATTACTAAGATGTGCCCTTTCAAAATTTTGTATGGTTTCCTACCTTGTGCACCTATTGATTTGTTGCCTCTTCCATCTTCAAAGAAGGTTAATTTTGATGATAAAGAACGTGTTGAGTTGATTTTAAAAATGCATGAGTTAACTAAGGAAAACATTGAGCGTATGAATGCTAAATATAAAGTTGCTGGAGATAAGGGTAGAAAACATGTTGTGTTTGCACCTGGAGATCTTGTTTGGTTACATTTGCGTAAGGATAGATTTCCTCATTTGCGCAAATCAAAGCTAATGCCACGTGTTGATGGTCCTTTTAAGGTGTTAGAGAAAATAAATGATAATGCATATAAACTTGAGCTGCCTGCAGATTTTGGGGTTAGTCCCACTTTTAACATTGCATCTTTGAAGCCTTATTTGGGTGAGGAAGATGAGCTTCTGTCGAGGACGACTTCATTTCAAGAAGGGGAGGATGATGAGGACATCAATGCCATTGTTACACCCACAACCCCTGCTGCTATACATACTGGACCAATTACTAGAGCTTGTGGACACCAATTAAATTACCAGGTACTTTCTTTTCTTGGTAAAGATTCTAATGTTCATGAGAATATGATGCTGCCTAAATTGGATACATTTGTTTTGCTTACAAATGAAGGCCCTAGCTTGGACAAGAAAGATGAACCTTGGAGCAAGTTCAAGCATGGAGATGATGGCGTGCGCCACGGGAACAAGAACAGAGTTACAAGTGATGATTCTAGGACTTTGAAGCCACCATAATGAGTGCATGAAGCCTTGGACGAAATATACAAGATGACACTTCATAAATTTCGTCCAGAGGCTATTCTAGGTGCCGCGTCACCTTATTTTTGGGCCAGGCCCATGTAATTTCGAAATACTTGAATATAGGCTGTTTTTGAGTCCCTATGTGTGGGGAAACAAGAGTTAGGGTTGGTTTCGGACCCCTCCTCCAAGGGCCACGAAATTTCCCCCTCTCTCCTCCATATATACAGCCCTTAGTACATCGTTTAGACTTTGGGTTTTGTTTAGATTATAAGTTCACCATAGCTGCAACTTCGTGTACTTCGTTTGTGTTCAACGACCAGACATAGGCGTAACAGAACCCCACCTTCATTAATAAAGCTTTCCTATTATATTCGCAATATACAGATTGCAATCTCAGTTTCTTGCTTGTTCTTCGTTTTCTCGCAAGAAACATACCATCATGGTCAGGTTAATCGTGCTCCGGCGTATGAGAAGTTTCTTATGAAAAGTTTCTTCTGACACATTTTCTTGCGATGTTTCTTAAGGAATTTTCTTTGGAAGGCCTTTCTTGAGATGTTTCTTAAGAAATGTTTCTTCTGACACATTTTCTAAAGAAGTTTTTTAAGGAAATTTTCTTCATAAGCACTTTCATGAGAAGTTTCTTATGAAGTTTCCTAAGAACAGTTTCTCCCAATGCATTTTCCAAAGAAGGTCCTTAAGAAATTTTTCTAAGGAAGCACTTTCTTAAGAAGTTTCACAATATAATTTTCTTAGGAAGCACATTCTAAGAAAATTTCTTAAGAGAAGTTTTCTCCAACGCATTTTCTTAAGAAGATTATTGAGGAAATTTTCATAGGAAGCCCTTTCTTAAGAAGTTTCTTAAGGAAATTTCTTCGGAAACACTTTATTAAGAAGTTTATTAAGGGAATTTTCTTAGGAATCATTTTTTGAAGAAGTTTGTTAAGAAATTTTTCTTCGGAACAACTGTCTTAAGAAGTTTCTTAAGAAAAGTTTCTTCCAGCACATTTTCTTATGATGTTTCTTAAGGAAATTTTCTAAGGAAGCCCTTTCTTGGGAAGTTTCTTAAGAAAAGTTTCTTTTTATGTATTTCATAAAGAAGTTTATTAATGAAATCTTCTTCGGAAGCACTTTATTATGTAGTTTCTTAGGAAACATTTCTTCCGATGCATTTTTTAAAGAAGGTTCTTATGAAAATTTTCTAAGTGAGCACTTTCTTAAGAAGTTTTATAAGAAAAGTTTATTCCGCCGTATTTCCCTAAGAAGGTTCTTAAGGAAATTTTCTTAGGAAGCACATTCTTAACAACTTTCTTTAGAGAAGTCTTCTGCGACGCATTTTCTTAAGAAGATTATTATGGAAATTTTCATAGGAAGCACATTTTGAAGAAGTTTTTTTTAAAGAAATTTTCTTGGGAAGCACTTTCTTAACAAGTATCTCAAGAAAAGTTTCTTCACACGCATTTTCTAAAGAAGTTTCTTAAGAAAAGTTTCTTCCATCACATTTTAGAAAGATATTTCTTAAGGAAATTTTATTAGGAACCTTTAAAAAAAGTTACTTAAGGAAATTCTCTTCCGAAGCACTTTCTTAAGGAAAAGTTTCTTTCGATGCATTTTCTAAAGAATTTTCTTAGGAAGCACTTTCTGATGAAGATTCATAAGAAATTTTATTCCGCCGCATTTTCATAAGGAGATCCTTAAGTAAGTTTTGTTAGGAAGGACTTTCTTAAGAATTATTTTAAGAAAAGTTTCTTCTGACACATTTTCTTAAAAAGTTTCTTAAGGAAAATTTCTTCGGAAGCACTTTCTTAAGACGTATATAAAGTAAATTGAGGAAGCACTTTTTTAAGAAGTTTCTTAAGGAAATTTTTATTCAGAAGAAGTTTCTTAAGGAAATTTTCTTCAGGAGAACTTTCCTTAAGAAACTTCTTTTGAAATTGCGTCGGCCAAAACTTTTCTTAAGAAAGTGCGTCCTAGGAAAATTTCATTAAGAAACTGCTTCCTAAGAAAATTTCCATAAGAGACTTCTTAAAAACATGAGTTAGAAGAAACTTTTCTTAAGAAACTTATTATGAATGTTTCTTCCAAACTTCCTAAGAAAATTTTCTTAAGGAAGTGCTTCCTAAGAAAATTTCCTTCAGAAAGTGCTTCTGGAGAAAAGTGCTATAACAAAATGTGTAAGAAGAAACTTTTCTTAAGAAACTTCTTAAGAAAGTGCCTCACCAGAAAATATCTAAAGAAACTTCTATACAAAATGCGTCAGAAGAAACTTTTCCTAAGAAACTTTTTAGAAAGTGCTTGCTAAGAAAATTTGCTTAAGAAACTTCTTTAGGAAATGTGTTAGAAGAAACTTTTCTTATGAAACTTCTCAAGAAAGGGCTTCCTTATAAAATCTCCATAAGAAAAATCTTAAGAAAATGCGTCGGAAGAAATTATCTTTAGAACATTCCTAAGAAAGTGCTTTCAAATTTTTTTCCTTAGGAAACTTCTTTAAAAAGTGCTTCCTAAGAAAATTTCCATAAGCAATTTCTTCAGAAAATGCGTCGAAAGAAACATTTCCTAAGAAACTTCTTAAGAAAAGTTTTTTCTGACGCGTTTTCGAAAAAAGTTTCTTAAGGAAATTTTCTTAGGAAGCACTCTCTTAAGAAGTTTAATAAGAAAAGTTTATTCCATTGTATTTTCATGCGAAGGTTCTTAATGAAATTTTGTTAGGTAGAACTTGCCTAAGAAGTTTCTTAAGAAAATTTTCTTCTAACACATTTTATTTAAAACTATCTTAATGAAACTTTCTTCTGAAGCACTTTCTTAAGAAGTTTCTTAGTAAAAGTTTCTTTTTATGCAGTTTATTAAAGAAATTTTCTTCGGAAGCACTTTCTTAAGAAGCTTCGTAAGGAAATTTTCCTCGGAAGCACTTTCTAAAGAAGTTTCATAAGAAAAGTTTCTTCCGCCGCATTTTCTTAACAAGGTTCTTAAGAAAATTTCTTAGGAAGCACTTTTTAAATAAATTTCTAAAGAAAAGTTTTCTCGGACGCATTTTCATAAGAACATTATTATGGAATTTTTCTTAGGATTCATTTGCTAAAGAAATTTCTCAAGAAAATTTTGTTAGGAAGAACATTCATAAGAAATACTAAAGAAAAGTTTCTTCTGAATCATTTTATTAAGAAGTCTCTTAAGAAAATTTTCTTACGAAGCAGTTTCTTAAGGAAATTTTCCTAGGAAGCACTTTGTTAAGAGAAGTTTCGTCCGACGCAGTTTTTAAAGAAGTTTCTTAATGAAATTTTCTTAGGAAGCACTTTCTTAAGAAGTTTCCTAAGGATATTTTCTGAGGAATCACTTTCTAAAGAACTTTCTATAGAAAAGTTTCTTCCATCGCATTTTCGGCAGAAGATTATATAGGATTTTTTCTTAGGAAGCACTTTGTTAAGAAAAGTTTCTTCGGACGCATTTTCTAAAGATGTTTCTTAAGTAAAAAAAAATTTGCGAAGCACATTCTTAAGAAGTTCCTTATGAAAAGTTACTTCCAACGCATTATCTATAGAAGTTTCTTAAGGACATTTTCTTAGGAAGCACTTTCGAAGAAGTTTCTTCTTGAAATTTTCTTGGGAAGCACTTTCTTAGCAAGCATCTTAACTCAAGTTTCTTCCGACGCATTTTCTAAAAGACATTTAAGAAAAGTTTCGTGCAAAGAATTTCTTAAGGAAATTTTCTTAGGAAGCCTTTTCTTGAAAAGTTTCTTCAGAAAAGTTTCTTAAGCAAATATACCTAGACACCACTTTTTAAAGAAGTTTCTTAAGGAAATTTTTGCGGAAACACTTTCTTAAGATGTTTCTTAGGATTAGTTTCTTCCTACGCATTTTAAAAACAAGTTTCTTTCGAAAATTTTCTTAGGAAACACTTTTTTAAGAAGTTCCTTAAGGAAATTTTATTAGGAAGAACATTCTTAAGAAGTTTCTTAAGAAGTGTTTTGTTAGGGCTCTGGGACTAGGGATACCTAGGCCCGTCTGCCTGCGGCCTAGCACGTGGCTCCATCGACGGCCTATTACGGCCCAGCGCCAAGGTTTCTCGCATGCTACTAGGGAAAAACCTAGCAGTAGCGCTGGTTTTTTGCCTATCAGTAGCGCGGGTAACCATTTTTAATAAGGTGCATGACCGAGTATCTTTTCAAAAAGTTTCGGACCGTTTTGGCTGTGGCCAACTCTCAATAGCTTCAATCTTGGCTTTATCAACTTCAATTCCCTATGGAGTAACAACATAGCCAAGAAAAGATACTCGGTCGGTGCAGAAGGTGCACTTCCCAAGTTTACCAAACAAACGTGCATCACGTAGAGCAATAAAAACAACACGTAAATGTTCCAAATGTTCCCCCAAAGATCTGCTATAAATCAGTACATCGTCAAAATAGACAACCACAAATCGTCCAATGAAAGCATATAAAACTTTGTTCATTAATCTCATGAAAGTACTAGGTGCATTAGTTAACCCAAACGGCATGACTAACCACTCATATAATCCAAACTTAGTTTTAAATGCTATTTTCCATTCATCTACCAATTTCATACGAATTTGATGGTATCAACTACACAAATCAACAATGGAGAATATTGTAGAGCCACTCAATTCATCAAGCATGTCATATTAATGTCTCTACAATCAACACACATACGCGACGTACCATCCTTTTTTTTCACTAGTATAATAGGAACAGCACAAGGACTAAGAGATTCGTGTATATAACCTTTGTCGAGCAGCATATGTATTTGACGCATAATCTCCTTCGTCTCCTCTGGATTGGTATAGTATGGTGCACGGTTAGGCAGCGAAATATCGGGAATTAAGTAAATCTAATGGGTGGTAATCCCGATGGCACGTCTTGTGGATAGACGTCAGTGAACTCATGCAAAATGTTAGTGATAGTAGGAGGCAAAGAGGAAGGTACGTCCTCGAAAGAAAATAATGCCTCTTTGCACACAAAAGCATAGCAAACAAATTTGCTAAAATCTATATTATCAATATCAGATTTGGTGGCAAGTAAACATGCACTTTTCAATTTAATTTCAGAAGCAACACTAGATGGTTTATTATTAGGCTTCATTTGCTGCTCAAATTGTTTTGCCACAATATGATTTTCACTCTTATTTTTCTCCTGTTTTGCTTTATTAGCTCTATTAATATCATCTTTAAAAATGGAATCAGGAGTCATAGGAAGCAAAATAATATTTTTCTCCTTATGAACAAGAGTATACTAATTGTTTCTACCATGGTGTATAGAATTTTTATCAAATTGCCATGGTCTACCAAGTAATAAGGAACATGCTTGCATAGGTACCACATCACAATCAACAAATGTAGAGATACTAAATTTCTTAGCCACTTTTGGAGAAGTTTATGGGCTAAGTTGGGGACTAAACTGCTTTTTAGTACTACTTGTCACCCCAAACTGATGGACAAACTGAAGTAGTCAATAGAACATTGTCTTGCAGGTGCGTCTCCGGCCTTCCCGGGACGAAAAGCCCATTGAGGAAATTTTCATAGGAGGTTCTTTCTTAAGAAGTTTCTTAAGGAAATTTCTTCGGAAGCACTTTCTTAAGAAGTTTATTAAGGGAATTTACTTAGGAAGCATTTTTTGAAGAAGTTTCTTAAGAAAATTTTCTTCGGAACAACTATCTTAAGAAGTTTCTTATGAAAAGTTTCATCCAGCATATTTTCTTATGATGTTTCTTAAGGAAATTTTCTGAGGAAGCCCTTTCTTGGGAAGTTTCTTAAGAAAAGTTTCGTTTGACGCATTTCGTAAAGAAGTTTCTTAATGAAATCTTCTTCGAAATCACTTTATTATGTAGTGTCTTAGGAAACATTTCTTCCGATGCATTTTCTATAGAAGGTTCTTAAGAAAATTTTCAAAGTAAGCACTTTGTTCAGAAGTTTTATAAGAAAAGTTTATTCCGCCATATTTCCTTAAGAAGGTTCTTAAGGAAATTTTCTTAGGAAGCACATTCTTAAGAACTTTCTTGAAAGAAGTCTTCTCCCCCGCATTTGCTTAATAAGATTATTAAGGAAATTTTCATAGGAAGCACTTTTTGAAGATGTTTTTTTAAAGAAATTTTCTTTGGAAGCACTTTCTTAACAAGTATCTCAAGAAAAGTTTCTTCACACGCATTTTCTAAAGAAGTTTCTTAAGAAAAGTTTCTTCCATCGCATTTTAGAAAGATATTTCTTAAGGAAATTTTATTAGGAACTTTTTAAAAAAATTCTTAAGGAAATTTTCTTCGGAAGCACTTTCTTAAGGAAAAGTTTCTTTCGACACATTTTCTAAAGAATTTTCTTAGGAAGGACTTTATGATGAAGATTCATAAGAAAGTTTATTCCTCCGCATTTTCATAAGGAGATCCTTAAGTAAGTTTTGTTAGGAAGGACTTTCTTAAGAAGTATTTTACGAAAAGTTTCTTCTGACGCATTTTCTTAAAAAGTTTCTTAAGGAAATTTTCTTCGGAAGCACTTTCTTAAGAAGTTTATTAAGGAAATTTAGGAAGCACTTTTTAAAGAAGTTTCTTAAGGAAATACTACTTCAGAAGAAGTTTCTTAAGGAAATTTTCTTCATTAGAACTTTCCTTAAGAAACTTCTTTCGAAATTGCGTCGGCCAAAACTTTTCTTAAGTAAGTGCGTCCTAGGAAAATTTCCTTAAGAAACTGCTTCCTAAGAAAATTTCCATAAGAGACTTCTTAAGAAAATGAGTCGGAACAAACTTTTCTTAAGAAACTTCTTATGAATGTTTCTTCCAAACAAAATTTTCTTAATGAAGTTCTTTAGCAAATGTGTCGGAAAATAGTTATCTTAAGAAACTTCTTTACCAAATGATTCCTAAGAAAATTTTCTTACTAATCTTCTTAAGAAAATGCGTCGGATGAAACTTCTCTTAAGAAAGTGCTTCCAAAGAAAATTTCCTTACGAACATTCTTAAGAAAATGCGGCGGAATAAACTTTTCTTATGAAACAGCTTAAGAAAGTGCTTCCTTAGATTTTTTTTAAGAAACTTCTTTGGGAAATGCACCGGAAGAAACTTTTCCTAAGAAAATTCTTAAGGAAGTGCTTCCGAAGAAAATATTCTTAATAAACTTCTTTAGAAAATGCGTTGAAAAAACTTTTCTTAAGAAACTTCTCAAGAGAGGGCTTCCTAAGAATATTTTCTTAAGAATATCAAAAAAATCCTTAAGAAACTTCTTCAGAAAAAGTGTTGGAAAAAACTTTTCTTAATAAACTTTTGAAGAATGTCCTTCCTAGCTTAAGTTTCTTAAGAAACTTTTTTTAAAAATGTGTCGGAAGATACTTATTGTCGGTGTACTAGAGTAGGGGTACCCTTAGTACCCCGAACTTGTGCACGGGCAGTTGCAGCGTCCCGCGACAAGGCCTGCCAGGTGACCGCCAAGACCCTCCGTGGTCCCTTTGAAGACCATTCAAGAACAAAGTATTCAAGACAAGGCCCCGGCAAGAGGAGCTTGCCGGGAAGAAGGCAAGACCCCGGCAAGAGGAGCTTGCCGGGAAGGCCATCCGAGGCATTCCAAGGAACTTGCCACGGCACGCTACGCGCCCCGACAAGGCCCGGTGAGCGACAAGGTCCCGGAAGCGACAAGTCGACGGCCGCGGCAAGGCGCTTGCCGCGGCAAGCCCCCACTCCACGCCCGCGCTCCAGCACATCCACCCACGTGTCGCTCCGGGGCCCCTCCCGAGCGCACATGGCAGGAGGCTGCGCAGCTAGGGGCGTGCGGTGGCGCGCAGGCGCTGACAAGACAACCATCATGGCAAGACGGTGGCGTCCCTAGCGGTCCCTTTCGGTGCTGTCTAGGCGACACAGACGGGCATTTAATGCCCTTGTCCCCTGCCGTCAGGGTTAGGTATGATAACACTGTAGCAGCTAGCTGTGCCTACCCACGGCACCCTTTCCATTTTTGCCCTTGGCCCCCGTTGCTCTATGTCGGTAACCCCTTGAGTATAAAAGGAGGCCCGGGTGCAACGTAGAGGGGGTCAGCCACCTCGAGAGCTCTCGCGAGGTTCAGCGATTCCACACACTCACGCTCGATCTCGAGTTGAGCAATCCCACACACTCACGCTCGATCTCGCTCCCGAGCTAGAAATCAATACCAATCCACAAAGCAGGAGTAGGGTTTTACGCATCCGTGCGGCCCGAACCTGGGTAAATTGCTCGCGTGCTTCGCCTCGATCTGCTCTTTGCGCGACCTCCGCCCCCCGCCGAACCAAAAGGGATCCGGTCCGCCGGTCCCATAGGTGCCCGTGGATTAGAAACCCCGGCATCTCTGGCGCGCCAGGTAGGGGGCGTCGAAGTTGTGTGAATCAGATCCGGCGTTCTCGCGAGCTAGATCTTCATCTTCTTCATCGATCTTCGCCATCTTCATCAAGATGCCGCCGAAGAAGAAGGTTTCGGAGGCAGCTGCTCCGTCCGCGCCGAGCCACCCACCGCCGGAGCAAACGGATGGTGGGGCAGGCGCCGGCGGAAGGGCACGCATCGACGAGGGAACTCTCGGTGCTGCCAAGTCCCAGGGCAAGGCTGCGCTGCCCATCGGCGGCGTGGCCGGCTCCCACAACGACCGGGCGCACTCCAAGACCTCGGCGTCCGTGCATGCACCACGCCCATCTCAGGAGGCGCGGGACCGGCAGCGTCATGGTGCTCACGGTGCCATGCGCTCGCTGGATCCGGATCGCGCTGGTGGGTCTCGGAGCGCCCAGGACCACCATGCGCGTCAACAAGCCAGCGCGAGCGAGACACGGTCGCCTGGACGGGATACTGCTCCTTCTAACGTGGTTAGAAGTCCGAGCTTATCCCGCTCCTCGCACCGTTCGCTACCGCCGCCCGCCACCGCAGCCGAAGCTCTGGCACGAGCTCAGCTGCTCCTAGACTACCCTCCGGCGGCGGACAAGATCGACGACTGGAGGGCCACTATCCAGAGTCTCATCGGCTTCGCCAACGGCGACATTCCTCGGCAGCCGACCACATCGCAGCCGCAGCAAGTCAGCCAGGCGCGAACCGGTGGAGACAAGACTGGTGGGGGTGCAACTACTGTGCACTCCCCACCCCGAAGGCCAAGATCGCCGACTTGCCGGATCCACCTCGACAGCGACTCCACCGCGTCGTCTGATCCCCGGGCTCGTCGCGATCAACGCCAAGTTCTTCAAGAACGGCAGCGAGAAGACGCTCGTACTCGCATCGAGCGCCGGAGAGAAGCGCGACGTCAGTCAGAACAGCGCGCTGGGCCCTCTGTTGACATGCATGCGCCAGGGGAACCAGGCGACTTGCCGTACCCGGTAGGTTGCCCTGCGTTCACTCGTGAGCTGCGGCAAGTCCAGTGGCCCAGTACGAAGAACTTCAAGCCAGATGTACCAGAGAAGTACGACGGCAAGTTGCATCCGTCGGAGTTCCTCAGCATCTACACCATCACGGTGCAGGCTGCTGGGGGACGAGACGACAAGATCCTTGCCAACTACTTCCCGCTGGTGCTTAAGCCCAACGTCAGGTCCTGGCTCATGCACGTGCCGGACAACTCCATTTCCTCCTGGGCCGAGCTGTGCCATCAGTTTGTTGGCGCCTTCACAGGTGGCCACAAACCTCATGGCCAAGAGAGCGATCTTCATCTGCTCGTCCAGAAGGAAGGAGAGCCCCTGCGCCAGTACATCCAGAGGTTCAGCCGTGTTCACCACAACATCCCAAATATCCACCCTGCCGCGGTAATCAGCGCGTTCCATCAGAACGTGCGTAACCGCAGGATGCGGGAGGAGTTGGCGATGTGCAAGATTCGGGACGTCAGCGAGCTTTATGCCCTGGCCGACAGGTGTGCACGCGCTGAGGAGGGGAGGAAATTCCCCGGAGAAAGCACTGGAGCAGGAGGATCTGACAGTGAGGATGCCGCCCCGGCAAAGAAAAGCCGGCGGCACAACAACAGAAAGAAGCAGAACAACGAGGTGCTGGTCGTTGAACAGTCCGGCAATGAAGGTGACGCCACGAAGGCTATAGTTGGTAGATCCGGCAAGGAAGTTGCTGCGTGCACCAACTGTCAGGCTGTGGCGGTCGCCGACAAGCGGGACGGCTCCAGCAAGCAATACTGTAAGATTCACCGCACCAAGGGCCATGACCTCCAGAGCTGCAAGAAGGTCGAGCAGCTCGTCCAGCAACAAAGGGCTGAGTACGAGCGGCGCGACAAGGAGAGAGCCCAAGGGGGTGCCGAGAAACCTGGCCAGAAGCGCACCGGCCAGGAAGGACGCCGCGGCAAAGCCAAGCAGCGGCAAGGAGACAGACCTCCCCGCGGTCGCGACAACGACGGTGAGGATGAAGACATTTATGACATTGAGACCAGCGAGCAGGAGTTTCAGAAAGCCACAGAGGTCTTGTGCATTGACGGGGGTGCTTCCCTGCATACCTCGCACCATCAACTCAAACAGTGGGTGCGGGAAGTCAATGCAGCGGAACCACCCATCGAATCGCGCAAGCTTCTGAAGTGGTCCAGCACGCCTATCATCTTTGACATTGAGGACCACCCAGATCGCACAACCGTGGTCGGGTGTCTGCCGATGTTGGTTTCACCAACCATCCGCAACCTCAAGGTCACCAAGATGCTAGTCGACGGCGGGGCCGGCTTAAACCTGATCTCCTCCGCTGTGCTCCGAAAACTCCAGATCCCTGACGGCGAGCTCGAAGAGACCGGCACATTCCAAGGAATCAACCCGGGAAGGAGCAAGCCGAAGGGGAAGGTTACGCTGCCGGTAACATTCGGCAGCGAGTTAAACTTCAGGACTGAGAGGGTCACGTTCGACGTTGCCGATATCCCGTTGCCTTATAACGGGATACTTGGCCGTCCAGCACTCGCCAAGTTCATGGCGGCCTCTCACTACGCGTATAACGTGCTGAAGATGCCAGGCCCGATAAGCGTCATTTCCGTCCCTGGCGACAAGAAGGACGCTCTTATCTGTGCCGACAAGATCTACCGGGAAGCAGCAGCCATGGCAGATCGCCATCCACTTGCCGCTGAAGCTCCCGGGGGAAAGAGGACCAAGCCCGGCAAGAGTTCTGATGCCCACTCCGGCAAGCGCACCTCTTCGGAGTGCTGCGCTGCCGTCGAGGACGCACCATCGAGCTCCACCGGCAAGAAGGCCAAGTCCGGCAAAAGCTCTGATTCCCACTCCGGCAAGCGCGCCTCTTCGGAGTGTTGCGCTGCCGTCGAGGACGCACCATCGAGCTCCACCGGCAAGAAGACCAAGTCCGGCAAAAGCTCTGGTGCCCACTCCGGCCAGCGCGCCTCTTCAGAGTGCTGCGCTGCCGTCGAGGACGCACCATCGAGCTCCGCCGGCAAGCACAAGAAGACGATGGCAGCTCCGCCGGAGACGAAGAAGGTGTCCGCCAAGGAGGATGGCACTGGTGGTACCTTCACCATCAGTGCCGCGCTTGATCCTAAATAGGAAAGCGCGCTCGTTGCTTTCCTGCGGGCGAACGTCGACGTGTTTGCATGGCAACCGTCCGACATCCCCGGTGTTCCCAGGAAAGTGATTGAGCACCACCTTGCCGTCTGTCCTCATGCGCGGCCCGTCAAGCAAAAAGTCCGGAAGCAGGCGGTGGAGCGCCAAGAATTCATTGCAGAGGAAATCAAGAAACTGGAAGCAGCAGGCCTCGTCAGAGGAGTGCTCCATCCCACGTGGTTGGCCAATCCTGTAGTCGTGCGCAAGGCAAACGGGAAATGGAGGCTTTGCATCAATTTCACCGATGTGAACAAAGCTTGTCCCAAAGACCCATTTACTTTGCCGCGCATTGACCAGATTGTTGACTCCACGGCTGGATGTGATTTGCTTTCGTTTCTTGATGCGTACTCCAGGTATCATCAGATTTTCATGGCAGAGGAGGATGAAGAGAAGACCGCATTTATTACTCCATGTGGCACGTACTGCTTTGTACGGATGCCTTTCGGATTAAAAAATGCCGGTTCAACATTTGCAAGAGTAGTCCATATTGCTCTTGAGCCACAAATACACAGAAATGTGGAAGCCTACATGGATGATATAGTGGTCAAGAGCAAGAACAGAGCAACCCTGATCCAAGACTTGGACGAGACTTTTGCAAATCTGCGCAAGATCAGCCTCAAGCTCAACCCAGAGAAGTGTGTGTTTGGAGTTCCCTCCGGCAAGCTTCTCGGGTTCTTCGTGTCTTAGCGGGGGATTGAAGCCAATCCCGACAAGATCAAGGCCATTGAGCAGATTGAAGCACCAAAGCGCATCAAGGATGTACAGAAACTTGCCGGTTGCGTGGCTGCTCTCAGCGGGTTCATCTCTCGGTCTGCCGAGCGCGCCTTGCCATTTTTCAAATTATTGAAAAAGGCAGGTCCGATGAAATGGACTCCGGAAGCGGAGGCTGCGCTGCAAGACCTAATGAGATACCTGTCCTCCCCTCCAATACTTGTCGCGCCTAAGCCACAAGAGAAGTTGCTGCTGTACATAGCGGCAACCAATCAAGTGGTTAGTGCTGCGTTAGTGGCAGAGAGGGAGGCGGATGATGAGCCAGCAACCGCGGCAAGCGCATCCAGCGACAAGCAGGGGGCTTCCCCGACAAGCTCTGGTCCCGACAAAGATGAGCCCGCGCTGATACACGAGGAGATACGGAAGAAAACGGTGCAGCGCCCAGTTTACTTTGTCAGTTCCCTCTTGTAGGGGGCTAGGTCAAGGTACTCTGGTGTGCAGAAACTGCTTTTCGGCCTTCTCATAGCCTCGAGAAAGCTGCGCCATTACTTCCAAGCACATGAGATCACAGTGGTCACTCGCTTTCCGCTGAAGAGGATACTGCAGAATCCTGAAGCGACAGGCAGGATTGTTGAGTGGGCACTGGAACTGTCAAGCTTTGGTCTCAAGTTTGAAAGCACTTCAACTATCCAGAGCAGAGCATTGGCAGAATTCATAGCGGAATGGACGCCAAGCATCCCCGACAAAGAAGCGAGCAAAGAGTGGCTGATGTACTTTGATGGTGCTTTCTCGCTGCAAGGCGCCGGCGCTGGTGTGCTGCTTATCGCGCCCACCGGAGAGCACCTCAAGTACATAGTCCAGATGCACTTTCCCAAGGAGCAAGCAACAAACAATACTGCAGAGTATGAGGGATTGCTTGCCGGTCTCAGGATCGCGGCGGACCTTGGGATTAAGAAGCTCATTGTCAGGGGTGACTCACAGCTTGTCGTCCGCCAAGTAAACAAGAATTATCAGAGTCCGTTGATGGAAGCTTACGTCGACGAAGTGAGAAAGCTAGAAGAGCGCTTTGACGGCCTGCAGATGGAGTACGTTCCGAGAACTCAGAACACCATTGCTGATGGCCTGTCAAAGTGCGCCGCACTTAAGTTACCTGTGGAACCAGGGACCTTTGTGCTCAAGCTGACTCAACCGTCCGTAACACCATCAACTGGACAAAGCAAGAAGAGGAAGTTGATTCCTGGTGACTACCCGCCGGCAGAGCTTCCCGAAGCCGCCGCCAAGAAGGTCCCCAAGATCGACACCGAAGGCGCTGAGGAGCGAGATGCTCCGGCAAACCCCAGGGTTTGTTCCGTTGAAGCAGAAGCTCCCGGCAAGTTTGTCGCGGAATGTCACGCTCCGACAGAGACACAGCTTCTCGCCGTAGAAGCGGATATTCCCGCAGCAACCTCCAAGATCAACGCCAAGAGCGCCGGCGAGCCAGATGCTCCGGCAAGCCCTAGGGTTTGTTCCCTTGAAGCTGAAGCTCCCGGCAAGCTTGTCGCGGAACGTCAAGCTCCAGCAGAGACACAGCTTCTCGCCGTAGAAGCGGACGTTCCTGCAGCACAGAGTTGCCTTTAGTCCTTGTTGTCGAGCCACAGGCTCCACCATGGGCGCAGCAGATTGTCCGTTTCCTTCAGACAGGAGAACTTCCCGAAGAGCAAGAAGAAGCCGAAAGAGTAGCCCGGCAGTCAAGTATGTACCAGTTCGTCGACAAGACGCTGTACAGAAGAAGACTCAACGGTGTGAAATTGAGGTGCATTCCCTGGGAAGACGGACAGAAGCTGTTGGCAGAGATACACGGAGGCATATGTGGTCACCACATTGGCGCAAGAGCACTCGTCGGCAAAGCATTCCGGCAAGGTTTCTTCTGGCCAACAGCCCTCCAGGATGCAACTGCACAAGTAACCAAGTGTGAAGCGTGCCAGTTCCATTCCAAGCAGATACACCAGCCAGCTCAAGCTCTCCAGACGATCCCTTTATCCTGGCCCTTTTCGGTCTGGGGGCTCGACATCCTCGGCCCCTTCCCCCGAGCTGTCGGGGGCTTTGAGTACTTGTACGTTGCAATCGACAAGTTCACAAAGTGGCCGGAAGTGGAACCAGTGAGGAAGGTGACCACACAGTCAGCCGTCAAGTTCTTCAGGTCGATTGTTTGCCGCTTCGGGATCCCTAACCGGATAATCACCGACAACGGCACACAGTTCACGAGCCACGCCTTCATGCAGTACATCCAAGATCTCGGCGCCAAAGTCTGCTTTGCTTCTGTTGCTCACCCAAGGAGCAACGGTCAAGCGGAGAGGGAAAATGCTGAGGTGCTGCGCGGACTCAAGACCAGAACTTTCGACAGGCTGCGCAAGTGCGGAAGAAACTGGATCGAGGAGCTACCGGTGGTTCTTTGGTCGATCAGAACGACGCCAAATCGAGCCACTGGACAGACACCCTTTGCTCTAGTCTATGGAGCAGAGGCAGTTACCCCCACGGAACTCGTATACGGGTCACCTCGAGTGCTCGCTTACGATGAGCTTGAGCAAGAGCGGCTGCGGCAAGATGACGCGCTGCTCCTTGAGGAAGATCGTCTCCAGGCTGTTGTGCGAGCTGCTCGCTACCAGCAAGCTCTGCGCCGCTATCACAGCCGCAGAGTCAATGCCAGGAGTTTCGCGGAAGGCGACCTTGTTCTTCGGCGCGTTCAGTCGGCCAAGAATTCCAACAAGTTGACGCCGAAGTGGGAAGGCCCTTACCGGGTGAAAGGAGTCACAAGGCCTGGCGCTGTCTGCCTTGAGACCGAAGATGGCTTTCCAGTGAGCAACTCCTGGAACATCGAGCATCTTCGTAAGTTTTACCCGTAAGGCGCGGTTGTCGGACCCCGTCCGGCAACCAACTTTCTGTACGAGTCTTGCCGCTGTTGCATGTAATCCTCTGTACAGAGCCAGGCGCAGACCCTGAGCACTAGAAAATGAAGCGCTGCATACCGCGGGGGCTATAGCATGCATGCTAGATTGAGTCCGAGTCTCGTCCTTGGTTAGGGTCGATAGTCCCTAACAGCGGCTAACCCCTAGCTTAGAGGTCGAGTGTCCGTCCCTTTGCTTTTCCTTCGTTCGCAGGGCTCGCACGTCCTGGCCAGACCACCTGGAGGCAAAAAGGAGAAGAAGGGCGCGCCGGCACCTGGGCCCCGGCAAGAACACCGGGGGCTACAGATGCCAAGATATCACCCCCGGCAAGCCAGAATTGCCGGGGGCTGCAAATCAGATAAGTCTTTCATCCCTCTTCATGCATCCTCTTATGGACTGGGGAATGTGAAACCGCGTTTCTTCCCGTAAACTGCCGTGCTCCCCCGACTCTAGGCCCTGGAGCGCGTTCCCGGGGCCAAGTTTGGTCGTAGCCGCGACAGCAAAGGGATGAAACGAGGAGGCCGCACCCACCTCGTTCCCGCCTCCGTCAAAGGCGTGAGAGCGGTCGAAGCGACGTGGGAAGGCGGCAGGGCCTGTTGCCGGGAATGTCTGTCCGAGGGATACTAAGGAGTTGTTCCTTGGCGTGGGTTCAACCCGCGAGGCAAATAACCCGGCAAACATCCCCTTTTCATTAAAAAACATCCCATACAGGTACAGTCCATAGAGGATGAAAAACATGAAAGAGAGGATTACAAGTTTTAGATACAACCAAGGCCCGAAGGCTTACAATTTAAAAGATAAGGTGCCCATAATCCCTTTCCTGTCCCTCACTTCAGGAGGTAGATCAAGGAGGTGAAAAGGGGAAAGGGGCGCCAAGGCGAGCTACAGGTGCCAGAAGACACCAAGAGAACATCCCGGGGGCTGGACGGTGAGGACGACGCCGGGAGAAGGGTGCGAAGGAGGGGCGGTAGGACGTCAGCACGCTGTCGAGGGCACCACGCCCTCGTACTCCGACCTGACGGCCTTGTCGCCAGCCCTCTTCCCCTTCCGCGGCCTCCCTACGCCAGCCGCCCAAGGAGACGCCCCCGGGGAGTTCAAGAAGACGGCGCCGCAGATGATAGGGTCGCCGGTGCCGCACGAGACGGCGCCCGACACCTAGTCGGAGCCGCCGTCCTGCCGCCCGCCACCCTCACCATCACTGCCGCTCTCCTCCTCGTCACTCTCGCTCGAGGAGGAGCCTTCGCTATCGGAGGAGCTGTCCACGCAGCACTTCGCCCGGGTGCCGAAGCACCCGAAGACCTTGACGGAGAGGAGATCGCCCTCCACCAGCTTAAAATGGAGGGTGAGTCCCCCCGTCAAGCTGTGGATGCGGGCGAACGTCTTCCACCCTCGATCGAGATACATCACACTAGGGGCTGGGAACGCCACGCGGACTCGCGTGCCGCTGATCCCACAGCCCCTCATGTGTAATCTCAGAGTTTCGGGCGGGTCCGACTCCATCGCACTCGCGAACGGAGCTGGAAGCCGGAGGCGACGACGAGGCGCCTGGTGCAGCTTGACGAAGAACTCGCAAGGGTTGTCCCCTATATGGACCGCCGCGGGGGGAGGAGCCGCCGGCGGGGGCGAAGCTGGCGCGTCGCCCCGTCCGCCTCTTCCCCGAGCGCCTCGACCTCGTCCTCGACCTCGTCCACGACCTCGCCCCCTCCCTCTTCCCCTTATGGCTGGCTCTGCCACCACGAGCGAGGAAGAGGGGAGGGTGCACTGTCTGGCGGTGACCCTCGCCGCCACCGATGAAGGCCCAGGATTCCCTTTCTCCATGGCGAATGAGAGAAAGGGGAGCAGAAGCTGAAGGAAGGAGGAGACGAGAGGGTGCAGGTTTCGGTGCTCCCTTCCCGCTCCTTATAAAGGAGCAAAGTGGGAGCCCAGCCGCCCCGCTCGGCGAATCAAGGCACGAGAAGAGCAGGGAGGCGGGCCGACCCGCCCCCTCTGCTCGCAACGGCCCAGGTTCCCGCTCCCGCCGTCCGCGATCCCAAGTGCATGGGAGCCGCGTGGCGGAGATGCAGAACTGAGGCGACGGATGGGGCGGCCTCGCCCTACCCCGTAATCTCGGGGAGTGGGTGCTTCGAAAACCGCACGCCGGCCCCGTCCAGTAAATGCGCCACGCCCCCACGCCTATCTCCGCTCGGAGAAGAGGGCGTGGGCCGTTCCCCTTCATCATGGCTTGACGCACGCTCGTGGGGCAGCCCCGCGCACCCGCGCCACCCACGTCACCCACGACGCCGCGTTTGACGCATGCCATTCCGGGCGTGCGCGATGGATGCGGAGGAAGATTCGGCATGACCTAGGCCGCGCGTGCCCATGCACTGTTTTGGGCCTGGCCCAACAGCGCTCGGCACCGTGTCTGGCCCAGGCCCGGGAGCTCCTGTCGGTGTACTAGAGTAGGGGTACCCTTAGTACCCTGAACTTCTGCACGGGTAGTTGCAGCGTCCCGCGACAAGGCCTGCCAGGTGACCGCCAAGACCCTCCGTGGTCCCTTTGAAGACCATTCAAGAACAAAGTATTCAAGACAAGGCCTCGGCAAGAGGAGCTTGCCGGGAAGAAGGCCAGACCCCGGCAAGAGGAGCTTGCCGGGAAGGCCATCAGAAGCATCCCAAGGCCCCGGCAAGAGGCGCTTGCCGGGATGGCTGTCCGAGGCATTCCAAGGAACTTGCCGCGGCGCGCTACGCGCCCCGACAAGGCCCGGTGAGCGACAAGCTCCCGGAAGCGACAAGTCGACGGCCGCGGCAAGGCGCTTGCCGCGGCAAGCCCCCACTCCACGCCCGCGCTCCAGCACATCCACCCACGTGTCACTCCGGGGCCCCTCCGGAGCGCACGTGGCAGGAGGCTGCGCAGCTAGGGGCGTGCGGTGGCGCGCAGGCGCTGACAAGACAACCATCGTGGCAAGACGGTGGCGTCCCTAGCGGTCCCTTTCGGTGCTGTCTAGGCGACATAGACGGGCATTTAATGCCCTTGTCCCCTGTCGTCAGGGTTAGGTATGATAACACTGTAGCAGCTAGCTGTGCCTACTACAGCACCTAGCTGTGCCTACCCACGGCACCCTTTCCATTTTTGCCCTTGGCCCCCGTTGCTCTATGTCGGTAACCCCTTGAGTATAAAAGGAGGCCCGGGTGCAACGTAGAGGGGGTCGGCCACCTCGAGAGCTCTCGCGAGGTTCAGCGATTCCACACACTCACGCTCGATCTCGAGTTGAGCAATCCCACACACTCACGCTCGATCTCGCTCCCGAGCTAGAAATCAATACCAATCCACAAAGCAGGAGTAGGGTTTTACGCATCCGTGCGGCCCGAACCTGGGTAAATCGCTCGCGTGCTTCACCTCGATCTGCTCTTTGCGCGACCTCCGCCCCCCGCCGAACCAAAAGGGATCCGGTCCGCCGGTCCCATAGGTGCCCGTGGATCAGAAACCCCGGCACTTATCTAAAGAAATTTCTTCGGCAATTGATTCCTAAGAAAATTTCCTCACTAATCTTATTATGAAAATGTGTCCAAGAAAACTTCTCTCAAGAAAGTTCTTAAGAAAGAGCTTCCTAAAAAATTTCCTTAAGGACCTTGTTAAGAAAATAAGGCCGAATAAACTTTTCTTATAAAACTTCTTAAGAAAGTCCTTCCTAAGAAAACTTTCTTAAGGAACTTCTTTAGAAAATGCGTCAAAAGAAACTTTTCCTAAGAAAATTCTTAGGAAAGTGCTTCCGAAGAAAACTTCCTTAAGAAACTTTTCCTAAGAAAGTTCCTTAAGAATCTTCTTTAGAAAATGTATTGGAAGGAACTATTCTTAAGAAACTTCTTAAGAGAGGGCTTCCTAAGAAATTATCCTTAAGACACATCATAAGAAAATGCGTCGGAAGAAACTTTTCTTAAGAATATTCTTAGGAAAGTGCTTCTGAAGAAAACTTCCTTAAGAAACTTTTCCTAAGAAATTTCCTTAAGAATCTTCTTTAGAATATGTATCGGAAGAAACTATTCTTAAGAAACTTCTCAACAGAGGTCTTCCTAAGAAAATTTCCTTAATAAACATCGTAAAATGCATCGAAAGAAACTTTTCTTAGGAAACTTCTTAAGAAAGTTCTCCCAAAGAAAATTTCCATAAGAAACTTCTTTAAAAAGTGCTTCCTAAGAAAATTTATTTAAGAAACTTCTTAAGAAAGTTCTTCCGAAGAAAATTTCCTTAAGAAACTACATAAGAAGAAACTTTTACTAAGAAACTTCTTAAGAAAGTTCTTCCGAAGAAAGTGCTTCTCGGGTTCAGTAAGCAAACGCCTCACTCAGGTTCAATTATAGGGAACACGGCTCGCACAACGCGCGCGTACGAGAGAGAAACGCGCAACCACACTACATCGCTCCGCCCCGATAACCCACCGTAATCGGGAATCCCCTAAAATTTCCTTGCCCTTGCTTCTTCCATGATTTTTTACATCATGTACGGCCCAAAGAATGTAATGCAGGTGCGTCTTCGGCCCGCCCGGGACGAAAAGCCCATTTGCTGTCATGATTTTATCTCATAGAAGTAGGAGCCCACCACATATATGATGATACATGTTTTAGTCACAACTATCGTCATAGAAGTGTCATAAGCCTGACAGAAAAAAATCGTTTGGGAAAAAATGTGACGGATGTGTCTTATTTTGTAGTGTTTCTAGGAAATTTTCCTTAAGAAACGTCTTAATAAAATGTGTAGGGAGAAACTTTCATAAGAAGGTGCCTTCTAAAAAAATTCTCCTAAGAAACTTTATTAAAAGGTGCTTCCTAAGAAAACTTCCTTAGGAAACTTCTTTAGAAAATGCATCGAAAGAAATTTTGTTAAGAAACTTCTCAAGAAAGGGCTTCCTAAGAAAATTTCCTTAAGAAATATAGTAAGAAAATTCGTCGGAAGAAACTTTTTCTTAAGAAAGTTCTTCCAAATAAAATTTCCATAAGAAACTTCTTAAGAAAGTGCTTCCTAAGAAAATTTCCGTAAGAAACTACTTCCGAAGAAAAGTGCTATAACAAAATGTCTAAGAAGAAACTTTTCTTAAGAAACTTCTATAGAAAATGCGTCAGAAGAAACTTTTCCTCAGAAACTTTTTTAAAAGTGCTTGCTAAGAAAATTTGCTTAAGAAACTTCTTTAGGAAATGTGTCGGAAGAAACTTTTCTTATGAAACTTCTCAAGAAAGGGCTTCCTTAGAAAATCTCCTTAAGAAAAATCTTAAGAAAATGCGTCGGAAGAAATAATCTTTAGAACCTTCCTAAGAAAGTGCTTCCGAAAAAAATTCCTTAGGAAACTTATTTAAAAAGTGCTTCCTAAGAGAATTTCCATAAGCAACTTCTTTAGCAAATGCGTCGAAAGAAACATTTCCTAAGAAACTTCTTAAGAAAAGTTTTTTCCGACGCGTTTTCAAAAAAAGTTTCTTAAGGAAATTTTCTTAGGAAGCACTTTCTTAAGAAGTTTAATAAGAAAAGTTTATTCCATCGTATTTTCATACGAAGGTTCTTAGTGAAATTTTGTTAGGTAGGACTTGCCTAAGAAGTTTCTTAAGAAAATTTTCTTCTAACTCATTTTATTTAAAACTATCTTAAGGAAATTTTCTTCTGAAGCACTTTCTTAAGAAGTTTCTTAGTAAAAGTTTCTTCTTATGCAGTTTCTTAAGGAAATTTTCTTCGGAAGCACTTTCTTAAGAAGTTTCTTAAGGAAATTTTCTTAGGAAGTACTTTCCAATGAAGTTTCTTAAGGAAATTTTCCTCGGAAGCACTTTCTTAAGAAAAGTTGCTTCTGCCACATTTTCTTAACAAGGTTCTTAAGAAAATTTCATTGGAAGCATTTTTTATGAACATTATTAAGGAATTTTTCTTAGGAATCATTTGCTAAAGAAATTTCTTAAGGAAATTTTCTTAGGAAGAACATTCATAAGAAATTCAAAAGAAAAGTTTCTTCTGAATCATTTTATTAAGAAGTCTCTTACGAAAATTTTCTTAGGAAGCAATTTCTTAAGGAAATTTTCCTAGGAAGCACTTTGTTAACAAAAGTTTCATCCGACGCAGTTTCTAAAGATGTTTCTTCAGGAAATTTTCTCAGGAAGAACTTTCTTAAGAAGTTTCGTAAGGAAATTTTCTGAGAATCACTTTCTTAAGAACTTTCTATAGAAAAGTTTCTTCCATCGCATTTTCAACAGAAGATTATTTAGGATTTTTGCTTAGGAAGTAGTTTGTTAAGAAAAGTTTCTTCGGATGCATTTTCTAAAGATGTTTCTTAAGTAATTTTTTTCACGAAGCACATTCTTAAGAAGTTCCTTATGAAAAGTTACTTCCGACGCATTATCTATAGAAGTTTCTTAAGGACATTTTCTAAGGAAGAACTTTCGAAGAAGTTTCTTCAGGAAATTTTCTTGGGAAGCACTTTCTTAGCAAGTATCTTAAGTCAAGTTTCTTCCGACGCATTTTCTAAAAGACATTTATGAAAAGTTTCTTGCGAAGAATTTCTTAAGGAAATTTTCTTAGGAAGCCTTTTTTTCAAAAGTTTCTTCAGAAAAGTTTCTTAAGGAAATTTACCTAGGCACCACTTTTTAAAGAAGTTTCTTAAGGAAATTTTCTTCGGAAGCACTTTCTTAAGATGTTTCTTAGGAAAAGTTTCTTCCAACGCATTTTCTAAAGAAGTTTCTTTTGAAAAGTTTCTTAGGAAACACTTATTTTAAGAAGTTCCTTAAGGAAATTTTATTACGAAGAACATTCTTAAGAAGTTTCTTAAGAAAAGTTTTGTCGGGGCTCTGGGACTAGGGATACCTAGGCCCGTCTGCCTGCGACCTAGCATGTGGCTCCATCGACGGCCTGTTACGGCCCAGCGCGAAGGTTTCTTGCACACTACTAGGGAAAACCCTAGCAGTAGCGCTGGTTTTTGGCCTATCAGTAGCGCGGGTAACCATTTTTAAGAAGGTGCACGACCGAGTATCTTTTCAAAAAGTTTCGGAACGTTTTGGCTGTGGCCAACTCTCAATAGCTTCAATCTTAGCTTTATCAACTTCCATTCCCTATGGAGTAACAACATAGCCAAGAAAAGATACTCGGTTGGTGCAGAAGGTGCACTTCCCAAGTTTCCAAACAAATGTGCATCACGTAGAGCAATAAAAACAGCATGTAAATGTTCCAAATGTTCCCCCAAAGATCTGCTATAAATCAGTATATCATCAAAATAGACAACCACAAATCATCCAATGAAAGCACGTAAAACTTTGTTCATTAATCTCATGAAAGTACTAGGTGCATTAGTTAACCCAAAAGGTATACTTCTTAAGAAAGTCCTTTTCTAAAGAAGTTTCTTAAGAAAAGTTTCTTCCATCGCATTTTAGAAAGATATTTCTGAAGGAAATTTTATTAGGAACTTCCAAAAAAAGTTTCTTAAGGAAATTTTATTTGGAAGCACTTTCTTAAGGAAAAGTTTCTTTGGACGCATTTTCTAAGTAGTTTTCTTAGGAAGCACTTTCTGATGAAGATTCATAAGAAAGTTTATTCCGCCGCATTTTCATAAGGAGATCCTTAAGTAAGTTTTGTTAGGAAGGACTTTCTTAAGAAGTATTTTACGAAAAGTTTCTTCTAACGCATTTTCTTGAAAAGTTTCTTAAGGAAATTTTCTTCAGAAGCACTTTCTTAAGAAGTTTATTAAGGAAATTTTGGAAGCTCTTTTTAAGAAGTTTCTAAAGGAAATTTTTCTTCAGAAGAAGCTTCTTAAGGAAATTTTCTTCAGGAGAACTTTCCTTAAGAAACTTCTTTTGAAATTGCGTCGGCCAAAACTTATGATGCCCTCGATTCAATCGTACACTAATCATACACGCAAATGTGTACGATCAAGATGATGGACTCACGGGAAGATCTCACAACACAACTCTAGACACAAATCAAAATAATACAAGGTTTATATTACAAGCCAGGGGCCTCGAGGGCTCGAATACACAAGAGTCAGCGGAAGCAACAATATCTGAGTACAGCCATAAGTTGAACAAGTTTGCCTTGAGAAGGCTGGCACAAAAGCATCTACGATCGAAAAGGCAAGGCCTCCTGCCTGGGAGCCTCTAACTACTCCAAGTCACCAATGGCCATCACGTAGTAGTAGGCACCCTCGGGGTAGTAGTAGTCATCAGTGGTGTCGTCTGGCTCCTGGGATCCGTCATCTGGTCGCAACAATCAGATATGGGGGAAAAGAGGTAGCAAAGCAACCGTGAGTACTCATCCAAAGTACTCGCAAGACTTACATCAGATCTAAACTAAGTATGCATTGGTATCAAATGAAAGGGTTGTATCTGTGGACTGAACTGCAGAATGCCACTAGGAAAGGGGAAAGCCTAATCCTATCGAAGATTAGCATCTTCAACATCTTCAGCAGTCTTGCAGCATTAGAAGAGTGTACACTAGCATAAAGTAAAGTAGTAGTAGTGTTATCAACCTCGGCCAGAGATCCTGTCTCGACTCCCTACGAGAAAGCAATCCCAAAGCCATACTATCCATTTCTTATACACAATTCATTTCTCATCACAAGTATCCAGTTCTAGTTGCATCGATCGGGATACAACTCCAACTGTCCGTTACCGTAGGACAGGCTATCGATAGATGTTTTCTTCCCTGCAGGGGTGCACCAACTTACCCACCACGCTCGATTAACTCCGGCCGGACACACTTTCCTGGGTCATGCCCGACCTCGGCCAAACAATACGCCGCAACCCGACCTAGGCTTAATAGAGAGGTCAAGCACGCCGGACTAAACCTATGCCCCCAGGGGTCTTGGGCCATCGCCCCGGGAACTCCTGCATGTTGCATGGGCGGCCGGTGAGTAGACCTAGCTACCTCCTTAAAAAGGCAGGAGCTTACTCGTCCAACCTGGCGCGCGCCGCTCAATCGCATGATGTCTATTAAGCTTCGGCTGATGCATACGACGCAGAACGCCCATCCAATGCCCACGTGATGGTTAGTGCTATCAGGCCAGAGGCCCCTCGGATCAAATATCCAAACTGTTAGTGCGTTGGTAGTGCGGTCACGAGCAGAGACTCATGAAAGATGTGACCCCATCTCCCCGTCTTGAGTACTTGCGGCAAGGGCTAAGAATGCCCGGCCACGCCTCGTAAGTATATCGCGGGCACCTTCCAGGTCAACCCGACTCCACATCACTCGCTATAAAGCTCGCGCGGGTACCCCTCAGGGCCGACCCGTCTTTAGTAACCTGGTTCAGTGTAAAGTCATAGTAACTATAGTAGCTGTGTGTGTTAACACCAAGGGGACAACCCGAGGAACCACCCCTGATGAATTCCACTTGATGTAATCATCAAGGTGAACGTAAGAGGATCCACCCTCGAGGTTTACACTTGAGGGGTTGCACGACAGAGCCGTATCGGAAGTGGTTAAGGAGGAAATCACCCTCGATGACCACGACCAGATAGCTACACTACAGAGATCTCATCAGGAGTGATGTATGAGGTTCCACCCTCGGTACTCGATGGTAACTCTACAAACTCGAGCAACAAAAGGGGAAAGTGATGTGCGGTGCCGGGGCCTAGTCTTCGATGATGAAGCAGGGGCAACAAGGACAAGGTGGGGGTCACTGATGGATCACTAACAAACCTATACTAAGAAGTTTAGGATAAGCATGTAAGGTAACAATAAGCAGGTAACAAAAACAGGCTATGCATCAGAGTAGGATCATACAGAAAGCAGTAGCAGTTCTAATGCAAGCATGAGAGGGAAAGGAATGGGCGATATCGGAATGCTCAAGGGGGGGGGTTGCTTGCCTGGAAGCTCTGCTGAAAAAGAAGAAGTGTCGTCGACGTAGTCGATCAGAGGGGCAGCATCGGTCTCGGGGTCTACCGGAGGGAAGAGAGGGAAGAAATGGTAAATACAGAGCAAACCATGCATCACAAGGCATAACATGGTAACACGCAATGCTAGGAGTGTTCTAACGTAGTGCTGCACGATACAGGTGAAGGGGGAATTCAACCGGGAAGGTATTCCCGGTTCCGGACCTGTGTTAGAGAGATGACTGGAGGCGGAAAGTTCCATGTTCAGATAGTTACAAGCATTTGACAGGAAAACGGACCATGTATTCCGGTTCGTTTTTCCGAGCAACTTTCATGTAGAAAACATTTTCATCCGAGCTACGGTTTAAATTCTATGAATTTTTAAAGATTAAAGTATTTTCTGGAATTATTTATATTAAGAGAAAAGGAAAAATGACGTTAGCATGACATGTTAATGACGTCAGCAGTCAACAAACTCGCTGACCAGGTCAAACCTGACCTGTGGGACCCACATGTCAGCCTCTGTTAGTCTAACAGTGCATTAAACTAACAAATCTAGGTTAATTAGCTACTAGACCCCACCTGTCAGTGACTCATTGGTTAACTAATTATTTTTATTTGTAAAAACATTTCAATTAACTTAATTGTGTGGTGGGGCCCGCTTGTCAGTGACACTGGGCTGCCCAGTCAGCAGTTGACTGGGTCAACCCAGTCAACTGGGCCCGTGGGGCCCACTGGCAGTGAGCCAGGGGTGGGGCCCGGCCAGCCACGTCGGCGGAGGCAAGTGCCTCGCCGCCGGTGATGCTAGGACACGGCAGAGCCGCTCGTCCCTCATCGGAAAACGTCTAAAGGCAGCCGTTTCACGCGCGCGAGGGTGCGTTCAAACGGCCGAACAATGCCGCGTCGAATGGTGGTAGAGGCACGGCCGGACTTGGCCGGAAACGGCATCGACGACGAGGTTTGCGGTGGAGCGGCTACGATCGACGCTAGAAAAGATGCTACGGCGCGCTACGGAGCAAAAGGAAAGGATGGGGAGGATCTACACTGAGCGGCGAGTCCAACGGGCGCGACCCCGTGACCAAAAGGTCACCGGAAGCACGCCGGCGGCGAGCGAAGGTGGCGACGTGTTCAGGCGCAAGCAGAGCGGCGGCTACGAGAGCTCAAGAGGCCAAGGGAGTGAGGGGAGAGGATGAGGGGCTCACCGTGTGGTGCAAGAAAGTCCCGTGGGAGGTTTAGGAGCTGCTGTGAAGTGGATCGACGCCGGCGAGCTCCGGTGATCCTAAGTGGAAGACGAGGCCGGGGCAGCGTTCGGTGGCACCCAACGTCCTGCGGCTCATCGGGGAGGTGTAATCGAGGGAGGCGGAACGGTTGGACACGATGGCACGTCGAGGAGGGGCAGGTGGCTACGCGGGCAAGCAAACGAAGGAGACGGCAGTGGCGGCCATGGCGGAGAGGGGAAGCAGCAGCACGTGGGGGAAGGGGGTCTGAGTGGGGAGGCGGAGAGTGAGCGCAAGGGGGAGTGTGTGAGTGGGGAGGGAGCCCGAGGCGTTGGGGCTACCCTTATCTCCTCGTCGACAGCGAGGTGGTCCGGCGGCGACCGCGCCCGCGGTCGCTCGAACAGGAAGGCGACCGGGGAGTGTGGGAGGGGGCCTGGGCTGGTTCGGTGGGTTAGGTGGGCCGGCCCAGGTGGGTTCGGTCCAGGGAGGGGGTTCCTCTTTCCTCTCGCTTTTCTCTTTTTTCTTTTTCTTTTTTTAAAGCTTTTCTGTTTTAGCTATTTTAGGCCACATAGGCATTTTTGCAAAAATGTTGGTTCACCACCAATATTACCAGGAGAATATTTTACACATGATGAACATTTTAGTTTTCATGTTTGAGCATTTTTGAAATTCACACACAATTTGAAATTGAATTCAACTGGAATTTGAAATGGAATATTGATTAAAGTGGCTAAGCACTGTTATAGCAAAATGATTAGCTTGATCTCTGGGATTACTGTAGCATCATTACACCGGGGTGTTACAACTCTCCTCCTCTAAAAGAAATTCTCGTCCCGAGAATTAAGAGGTAGAAGGGAACAGGTCGGGGTATTCAGCACGGAGGTTATCCTCGCGTTCCCAAGTGGCTTCATCTTTAGAATGATTTGACCATTGCACCTTGAGGAAGTTGGTAACCTTCTGGCGTGTTCGACGTTCAGCTTCTTCAAGAATGCAGATCGGATGCTCCTTGTATGTGAGATCATCTTGAACTTCAATCAATTCCGGATCACTTCACGTTCCGGATCATTGAAGCATCGATGAAGTTGCGACACGTGGAAGACATCATGGACGTGAGAGAACTGAGGTGGCAACTCCAATTGATAAGCCACCAGTCCACGACGGACGAGGATGCGGAAGGGACCAATGTAGCGCAGAGCTAGCTTGCCCTTGACTCTGAACCGATGAGTGCCTCTCAAAGGAGTGACACGCAGATAAGCTTGTTCACCAGGTTGATAAGTTGCACCCTAGTGTTTTCGGTCATAGTTACTCTTCTGGCGGGACTGGGCCGCCTTGAGATTATCCCGGACAATGCGAACCTGCTCTTTAGCTTGTTGAATAATGTCTGGACCAATGAGCATCCGTTCCCCAGTTTCTGACCAATTAAGAGGGGTTCGGCACTTACGTCCATATAGCACTTCGAAGGGTGCCATCTTCAAGCTAGCTTGATAGCTGTAGTTATAGGAGAACTCCGCATAAGGGAGAGATTCTTCCCACTTCTTACCGAAAGAAATAAAACAAGCCCGAAGCATGTCTTCAAGAATTTGATTGACTCGCTCGACTTGGCCTTGGGATTGGGGATGATAAGCAGTGCTCCGGGTAATATGAGTTCCCATTGCCTCTTAGAAACTATCCCAGAACTTTGAAGTAAATATACTGCCACGGTCTGAACTGATCTCCTTCGGAATGTCGTGGAGTGACACAATTCGGGAGATATACAAGTTTGCTAATTGACTAGCAGTGATAGTCTCCTTGACTGGCAGAAAGTGAGCAACCTTCGAGAATTGGTCGATGACGACAAAGATAGCATCGTTACCTTTCTGTGACTTGGGAAGGCCAGTGACAAAGTCCATCTGAATCTTATCCCATTTCCATTCAGGAATAGGGAGAGGTTGCAGAAGTCTAGCCGGTTTCTGATGTTCTGCTTTGACGCGATGACAAACGTCACATTCTTTGATATATCGAGCAATATATTGCTTCATCTTGGACTACTTCTAACGAATGTCTAAGTACATCTTGGTACTTCCCGGATGAATAGAGAGAGGGGTGTCATGCGCTTCTTTCATCACCTTCTCTGTCACAAACTCGAATCAGGGTACCACAATGCAATCTCTGAAGTATAAGGTTCCATCTTCACCAAGTTAAAAATCTCTAGATTTCTCTAAGGCAAGATCCTTTTTCATCCGATCAACATGAGCATCTTTGGCTTGAGCAGACTTAATTGCTTTCAAAAGAGTTGGTTCCAAGACAAGGTTATTCAGAGAACCCTGTGGAACTAGTTGAAGGTTCAGCTTGCATAGCTCTTCATAAAGGCGGGGTTGAGCCTTGTAGACCATGTGGTTATTGCAATAAGACTTATGGCTCAGGGCATCGGCCATTACATTAGCCGTACCAGGGGTATAGGATATACCATAGTTGTAGTCAGCAATAGCTTCCATCCATCGCTGCTCGCGGAGGTTCAGATCTGGCTGAGTAAACAAATACTTTAGACTCTGATGATCAGTGAAGATCTCGCAACGATTACCGAGAAGGTACTGTCGCCATAGCTTCAGTGCATAGATAACCGCAGCAAGCTCAAGGTCATGAACTGGGTAGTTCTCTTCGTGAGGGCGCACTTGACGGGAGGCATAAGCAATCACTCTGTGCTCTTGCATTAGGACATAGCCTAATCCTTGTCATGAAGCGTCGCAATAGATGACGAAGTCCTTGCAAGAATCAGGGGAGCAAGCACTGGGCAAAAGTCAGCTTGTCCTTGAGTGCCTGGAAACTTTCTTGACACTTTTCAGTCCAATCAAACTTAACGCCTTTGTGTAGCAGATTGGTCCGTGGCTTGGCAATCTTGGAGAAGTTCTCGACAAAGCGGCGACAATAGCTGGCTAGTCCGAGAAAGCTTCTGACTTGCTTGACTGTCTTTGGAGGGGTCTAGTCAAGAATAGCCTGAACATGCTCTGGGTAGACGACAATACCATCCTTGGAGATGACATGACCAAGGTAGGTGACTTTGGGTAACCATAATTCACACTTGGAATACTTAGCATAAGGTTGATGTTCTCGAAGCTTCTCTAGAACAAGACGAAGATGTTCAGCATGTTCTTCTTTATTCTTCGAATATACCTGTATATCATCCAGATAGACTACGACGAACTTGTCGAGGTAATTCATGAATATATAGTTCATCAGGCGAGATAATGTGGCCGGAGAATTGGTTAAATCAAAAGACATGACGGTGTACTCGTAAGAACCATAACGAGTGACGAAAGCGGTCTTTGGAATATCCTCTTCATAAACACGGATCTGGTGGTAACCCAACCTTAAGTCGAGTTTAGAGAATATCGATGAACCAGCCAGTTGATCATACATTGTTGGGGACCGTAGCAATAATTCAAAAAAATTCCTACGTGTCACCAAGATCAATCTAGGAGATACTAGCAATGAGAGACAGAGAGTGCATCTTCATACCCTTGAGGATTGCTAAGCAGAAGCGTTACAAGAACGCGGTTGGTGGAGTCATACACGCAGCGATTCAGATCGCGGTCGATTCTGATCTAAGTGCCGAACAACGGCGCCTCCGTGTTCAACACACGTACAGCCTAGGGACGTCTCCTGCGCCTTGATCCAGCAAGGAGAGAGGGAGAGGTTGGGGAAGACTCCGTCCAGCAGCAGCACGATGGCGTGGTGATGGTGGAAGAGCATGGCACGCCAGCAGGGCTTCACCAAGCACTGCAAGAGACGAGGAGGGAGAGGGGTAGAGCTGCCACAAGAGGGAGAGAGACGCGTGTGTTGGGCAGCCCCAAAACCCCCACTATTTAAAGGAGGAGGGGAGGAGGGTGCGCCCCCTCTAGGGTTCCCACCCCTAGGGGGCGCGGCAGCCCTAGATGGGATGCAGGGGGGTGGCCAAGAGGGGGAGAGGGGGCGCGCCCTAGGGTGGTCCTTAGGCCCATCTGCGCCTAGGGTTTTCCCCCTTTCTCCTCCTAGCAGCGCCTTGGGCCCTGGTGGGAGGCGCACCAACCCACTCAGGGGCTGGTCCCTTCCCACTCTTGGCCCATGCAAGCCTCCGGGCTTGTGGCCCCTCTCGGTGGACCCCCGGAACCCTCCGGTGGTCCCGGTACATTACCGGTGACGCCCGAAACACTTCCGATGGTCAAAACCTCACTTCCTATATATTATTCTTTACCTCCGGACCATTTTGGAACTCCTCGTGACGTCCGGGATCTCATCCGAGACTCCGAACAACATTCGGTAACCACGTACAAACTTTCCCTATAACCCTAGCGTCATCGGACCTTAAGTGTGTAGACCCTACAGGTTCGGGAATCATGCAGACATGACCAAGACAACTCTCCGGCCAATAACCAACAGCGGTATCTGGATACCCATATTGGCTCCCACATGTTCCACGATGATCTCATCGGATGAACCACGATGTCGAGGATTCAAGCAATCCCGTATACAATTCCTTTTGTCAATCGGTACGTTACTTGGCCAAGATTCGATCGTCGGTATCCCAATACCTCGTTCAATATCATTACCAGCAAGTCACTTTACTCGTTCCGTAATGCATGATCTCATGACCAACTACTTAGTCACAATGAGGTCATTATGATGATGCATTACCGAGTGGGCCCAGAGATACCTCTCCGTCATACGAAGTGACAAATCCCAGTCTCGATTCGTGCTAACCCAACAGACACTTTCAGAGATACCTATAGTGCACCTTTATGGCCACCCAGTTACGTTGTGATGTTTGGTGTACCCAAAGCATTCCTACGGTATCTGGGAGTTGCACAATCTCATGGTCTAAGGAAATGATACTTGACATTCGAAAAGCTTTAGCAAATGAACTACACGATCTTGTGCTACGCTTAAGATTGGGTCTTGTCCATCACATCATTCTCCTAATGATGTGATCCCGTTATCAATGACATCCAATGTCCATGGTTAGGAAACCATGACCATCTATTGATCAACGAGCTAGTCAACTAGAGGCTTACTAGGGACATGTTGTGGTCTATATTCACACATGTATTACGGTTTCCGATTAATACAATTATAGGATGAACAATAGACAATTATCATGAACAAGTAAATACAATAATAACCATTTTATTATTGCCTCTAGGGCATATTTCCAATAGTCTCCCACTTGGACTAGAATCAATAATCTTGTTCACATCACTATGTGCTTGTAATGAATCCAACACCCATGGGGTTTGTTCATATCTTGCTTGTGAGAGAGGTTTATTAGTCAATGGGTCTGAACCTTTCAGATCCATGTGTGCTTTGCAAATCTCTATGTAATCTTGTAGATGCAGCTACCACGCGCTACTTTGAGCTATTCCAAATAACTGCTCTACTATAAGAATCCGGTTTACTACTCAGAGTCATCCGGATTAGTGTCAAAGTTTGCATCGACGTAACCCTTTACGAAGAACTCTTTTACCACCTCCATAATCGAGAAAATTCCTTAGTCCACTAGTTACTAAGGATAAGTTCGACCGCTGTCATGTGATCCATTCCTGGATCACTCTTGTACCCCTTGACTGACTCATGGCAAGGCACACTTTAGGTGCGGTACATAGCATAGCATACTGTAGAGCCTACGTCTAAAGCATAGGGGACGACCTTCGTGCTTTCTCTCTCTTCTGCCGTGGTCAGGTCTTGAGTCTTACTCAATACTCACACCTTCTAACACAGCCAAGAACTCCTTCTTTGCTGATCTATTTTGAACTCCTTCAAAATCGTGTCACGGTATGTATTCATTTGAAAGTACTATCAAGCGGTTTTGATCTATCCTTATAGATCTTGATGCTCAATGCTCAAGTAGCTTAATCCAGGTTTTCCATTGAAAAATACTTTTAAAATAACCCTGTATGCTTTCCAGAAATTCTACATCATTTGTGATCAACAATATGTTAACAACATATACTCATCAAAAATTCTATAGTGCAACCACTCACTTCTTCAGAAATACAAGTTTCTCATAAACTTTGTATAAACCCAAAATCTTTGATCATCTCATCAAAGCGTACATTCCAACTCCGAGATGCTTACTCCAGTCCTTAGAAGGATTTCTGGAGCTTTGCATACTTGTTAGCATCTTTCAGGATTGACAAAACCTTCTGGTTGTATCACATGCAACCTTTCCTCAAGAAAATCGTTGAGGAAACAATGTTTTGACATCCTATCTGCAAGATTTCATAAATAATGCAGTAACTACTAACATAATTCCAACAGACTCTTAGCATCGCTACGAGTGAGAAAGTTTCATCGTAGTCAACTCCTTGAACTTGTCGGGAAACATCTTAACGACAAGTCAAGCTTTCTTAATGGTGACACTTACCATCATTGTCCGTCTTCCTTTTAAAATCCATCTGCACCCAACAGCCTTATGACCATCAAGTAGTTCTTTCAAAGTCTATATTTTGTTTTTATACATGGATCCTCTCTCAGATTTTATGGTCTCGAGCCATTCGTTGGAATCCGGGCCCACCATCGCTTCTCCATAGCTCGTAGGTTCATTGTTGTCTAGCAACATGACTTCCAAGACAGGATTACGTACCACTCTGAAGTAGTACATATCCTTGTCGACCTACGAGGTTTGGTAGTGACTTGATCCGAAGTTTCATGATCACTATCATAAGCTTCCACTTCAATTGGTGTAGGTGCCACAGGAACAACTTCCTGTGCCCTGCTACACACTAGTTGAAGTGACGGTTCAATAACCTCATCAAGTCTCCACCATCCTCCCACTCAATTCTTTCGAGAGAAACTTTTCCTCGAGAAAGGACCCGTTTCTAGAAACAATCACTTTTGCTTCCGGATCTGAAATAGGAGGTATACCCAACTATTTTGGGTATTCTATGAGAATGCGTTTATCCGCTTTGGGTTCGAGCTTATCAGCCTGAAACTTTTTCACATAAGCGTCGCAGCCCCAAACTTTTAAGAAACGACAGCTTAGGTTTCTCTAAACCATAGTTCATACAGTGTCATCTCAACGGAATTGCGTGGTGCCCTATTTAAAGTGAATGCGGTTGTCTCTAATGCCTAACCCATAAATGATAGTGGTAATTCAATAAGAGACATCATGGTATGCACCATATCGAATAGGGTGCAGTTATGATGTTCGCACACACCATCACACTATGGTGTTCCAGGCGGTATTAGTTGTGAAACAATTTCCACAATGTCTTAATTGTGTGCCAAACTCGTAACTTAGATATTCATCTCTATGATCATATCATGGACATTTTATCCTCTTGTCACAATGATCTTCAACTTCACTCTGAAATTACTTGAACCTTTCAATAATTCAGACTTATGTTTCATTAAGTAAATATACTCAGCATCTACTCAAATTATCTGTGAAGTAAGAACATAACGATATCCACTGCGTACCTCAGCACTCATTGGATTGCACACATCAAAATGTATTACTTCCAACAAGTTGCTTTCTTGTTCCATCTTACTGAAAACGAGGTCTTTCAGTCATCTTGCCCATGTGGTATGATTTGCATGTCTCAAGTGATTCAAAAACAAGTGAGTCCAAATGATCCATCTGTATGGAGTTTCTTCATGCATATCTACCAATAGACATGGTTCGCATGTCTCAATCTTTTCAAAAACGAGTGAGTCCAAAGATCCATCAACATGGAGCTTCTTCATGTGTTTTATACCAACATGACTCAAATGGTAGTGCCACAAGTATGTGATACTATCATTACTATCTTATATCTTTTGGCATGAACATGTGTATCTCTACGATCGAGATTCAATAAACCATTCATTTTAGGTGCAAGACCATTGAAGGTATTATTCAAATAAACAGAGTAACCATTATTCTCCTTAAATGAATAACCGTATGGCGATAAACATAATCCAATCATGTCTATGCTCAACGCAAACACCAAATAACAATTATTTCGGTGATACTGGCATCCTGCTCCTCTTACCATGTGTTGATCACCAGATAAATCACTTACCCTGTGCCTCGTCAAGCCGCTTGTTGACAAGCACGATGTCGGCATCTGCCGCATCAAGTTGCTGCTTTAGCTCGGCAAACCCATCAGTCCGGCTGGCCACCGGAGCTTCAGCCACCTGCACATAAAGACGGTCGGTTATTACCTGGGACTATGATCCTCTGTTTGCCACCATTTTCGATAGAAACCAGAGTCTCAGGGGCTACTATCTGCATAGGGCACACCTAACGTGTGCGATACTATAAAAAATATACACTATTTCGCATACCTCAAAGCCTTTCAGCAGACTCATAAAAGCTTCATGCAATCTGCTTTCTGCGGATGAAATCATTTCTATTACCGTACCCATTAGCGTACGATGCGCTTCTGAGATGGACGCTTGCTCCAGAAGATCCTTCAATGCATCCGACCGCATACTGTATGGTTCCGGACTCTTTCTGTTGCTCTCTTTAGGAGCCGAATACTGAGGACTCCGGGTGGCCAAGGGATTACCCTCTGGCCTTGAAGGATCAGGAGAAACCCTCCGCGACGACATGTCAGGGTCGCCCGCCTCATGAGGCGGGGTGGCAGGGGGAGGTGTTTCGCTCTCCATCATCTCCGGAAGAAGATCCCCCGAAGACGAACTCTGTCAAGAAGGGCTACGATCCGAACTACAAGATATAAAGCTTTGGTTATTGTCTTCAGAAGTAAGGTAGGATATTTTCACTACTAAGTACTTTTTGATTACTTACAGCTCGGTAGAGGGCTGATTCCCTTGCGGACATTGTGCGGCAAGAGTACCTCCCAAGGCAGGACCCTCTGGCGAAGATTTCTTCCCCCGTTTGGAAACCTTTGTTCCCGGATCTTCAGAGGTGGCCCTCTTCCTTCCTCGGGGAGAGGGAATGTCAGATTCTTCTCCTTGGTTATCCTCCTTCGCGGAGGCGCTCATTCCCCCGGTTGGGACGAGTAGCGAGTGAGGCTCGCTTTCGGCCTCGTTATTTCCCCCTTTATCTTCCTTCGAGGGCACTTAATAAGGCGCCGGCTCCAGCATTCTGTCTAGTACTGGATTGGCCAAGCCCTCGGGAAGGGGGGCCGAACACCTGATCATCTTTGCCTTTGTTATCCAGTCCTGGTCAAAGGGCGACTTTTCAGAATGATGTTATGATTAATAAGAGAAACAGTGTGTTCGGCCATGGGATTACTTACTTGGGTATCCGGGAAATTACAGCTCAGACCCGCATCCTCGGTGGTGTCCGGACACTTTATTCATGGTCCGAAGAACAACTTGTACATCTCCTCGAGCGTCATGCCGAGCAAGTGCTGAATGATTAGCGGTCCCTCCGGGTTGAACTCCCACATACGGAGAGGTCTACGTTTGCAAGGCGGTACCTGGCGAACTAGCATGACCTGCATCACCGTGACTAGGTTGACGTCTCTCTCGAGGAGATCTCGGATGCGACTCTGCAATATCAGCATATCATTTGCTGGCCCCCAGTTCAGTCCCTTGGTGACCCATGACGTCAGTTGTAGTGGGGGGCCCGCGCGAAAGGCAGGGGCGTCTACCCACTTGGTGCTTCTGGGAGCGGTGGTATAGAACCACTCCCGCCGCCATAAACTAGACACCTCTGGAAAGGAACCCTCTGGCCATGGAACATCAGTGTTCCTTCTTATTATAGTGCCTCCGCACTCTGCGTGTCGCACCTCGATCATCTTCGGCTGTACATTGAAGGTCTTGAGCCACAGGCCGAAGTGTGGGGTAATGCGGAGGAATGCCTCACATACGATGATGAACGACGAGATGTGAAGGAGGGAATCCAGGGCCAGATCATGGAAATCTAGCACATAATAGAACATGAGCCCCCTAACAAAGGGGGCCAGAGCGAGGCCTAGCCCTCGGAGGAAGTGAGAGACGAACACAACACTCTCGTTGGATTCGGGAGTGGGGATGACCTGCCCTTGGGCGGGAAGCCTGTGCGAGATTTCGGCGGTCAGATACCTGGCCTCTCTCAGCTTCTGGATGTCCTCCTCTGTGACAGAGGAAGGCATCCACCGACATTGGAGGTTGGATCCGGACATGATTGAATGTCCGAAGCGCCTGACCTGAGCCTTGGGTGTTGGAACTCGAGGCGGGGGAAGGATTCGATTGAGCACGAGAGGAAGAAAGGACAGGCCTTGGCCTCTTTATAAAGAGGGTGAATATCAAGCGTCCTCCTTGTGGCTGTTTTGGACTTGCCTAAAATCGAGGAGTCATACCAACGGGCACAAGTGGGTTACCCATGTCCGTATTGATGAGAATCCCGTAATAAGGGGGACACGATCTCTGCTTTGACAGGACGTGTCTAGAAAACCGCCTCGCAATATGTGCAGTGCTGGTTGGGAAAAACAGTTCGGATAATGACCGGGCCATGACGTGACGTCGTGCTGTCAAAACGCGTCAGCAGATTAGATTTGTGGAAATATTATTCTCTGTACGGTGGTATGTGGAAATTATTTTGCAGAGCCGGACACTATTCTGGTGTTCAAAATCTTCTATGGAGTATTCGGAGGAGGAACCCGCCTTGCAATGCCGAAGACAAAACTATGCGCCGGACTCATCGTCATTGAAGCCTGGTTCAGGGGCTACTGAGGGAGTCCTGGATTAGGGGGTCTCCGGACAGCCGGACTATATCCTTTGGCCGGATTGTTGGACTATGAAGATACAGGATTGAAGACTTCGTCCCGTGTCCGGATGGGACTTTCCTTGGCGTGGAAGGCAAGCTTGGCAATACGGATATGTAGATCTCCTCCCTTGTAACCGACTCTATGTAACCCTAGCCCCCTCTGGTGTCTATATAAACCAGAGGGTTTAGTCCGTAGGACAACATACAATCATACCATAGGCTAGCTTCTAGGGTTTAGCCTCTACGATCTCGTGGTAGATCAACTCTTGTAATACTCATATCATCAAGAACAATCAAGCAGGATGTAGGGTATTACCTCCATCAAGAGGGCCCGAAGCTGGGTAAACATCATGTCCCCTGCCTCCTGTTACCATCCGCCTTAGACGCACAGTTCGGGACCCCTTACCCGAGATCCGCCGGTTTTGACACCGACAGTACGGGAGATGGTGGCAAGTGCTCGTTGAGCGCCAGTATACAATTGCTCCACCAATGTATAAACCGCCTTCAGTTTGATCACACTGTCTTGGCTTAGATTTTTGCTTCGTGGACCTGCAGAGTGTTTTTTATACAAAGGCTCAGCAGGCAGCTCATATTCCGGGTCAAAAAGAAGGTTTAAGTGATTAAACAAAGATAAGTTACCAAAGAGGGTGGAGACCATTTGAGACACCCAGTTCTTTAAGCCGGTGAGCTCGGCGGTAACCTCCTCAAGAGCCGATTCAGCTTTTTCAGCATGTTGTATTAGTAGCGTCTTTTCCTCGGCCCAGGATTTCTTCTTTGCCGTCAAACTGGTCTTCAATTTTTCTGTCCCAGAAAGACTTAGTTGGAGTTTAGAATCAGCAGACTTGATTTCTGCCTCTTGATCTGCCAGCCGGGTCTTTGCATCAGTTAATTGGGAGCCCAATTCAGATAGGGCGTTCTACAAAACATACACAGGTGTGTGATGGCTTAAACTAAAAGTTATAAAGATTCAAGTCTCAAGTACTTTGCACCGCAATACCACTTGACACTTGGGGGATAATGTCTGCCAAAACAATCTGTTATGACTCTTATATGTTTCAAGTCCCAAGTGTTTTACAAAGTAATAATACTTGACACTTGGGGGCTAATGTCTACCAAAGCAATTTCTTATGACTCTTATATATTTCAAGTCCCAAGTGCCTTACAAAGTAACAGCACTTGGCACTTGGGGGACTGGAAAAAGACATCTATGAAGTTAAGTACCGGTTCATTTATGATAAATTGAGCCGGCCCTTAGGGACTAGAGGTGAAGTTTACATTATTTTGGTGGACTTTTGAAAAAACTTAGAGAGAAAGTATCAATCTATATCATAAAGTCTCCAGATCATTCAGGTTCATCATCTGAAGACTTGGGGGCTGGCAGAGTATAAGTAAACCGTAGAACATACCTCATATTTCAGCTGCAGTTGCTTGACCATCTCAATTTCTGACTCATGGCTGGAGTGAACATGGCTAAGATAGCCGGACAATATGTCACTAGCATTCAGATGAGTGTAGTGAGAGATATCGAAACGCACTTTCTGTCTCTCCAAGGCTTCTTGTTTAGTAGTGTGCCGAGCTAACACAGTGGGAGTCCCCGGTTCAACAAAACAGCTACCAGTGATCAGAACATCATGATCAGAAGATGATGGCGGGTTAGCTGAACTGGATGGGCTGGTAGTAGAGGGGTTAACAACGGTATCATCAGTTGACGGCTCAGGAGGGTCTAATTGAGTATCAACAGTTGGGTCTTCTGGTGCTTCAGTTCGAGGGGAGAAGTTGGCATGGCCGGTTCAGTTGCAAGAACTGACGGGTCTTCCGCCGGTTTAACCACTTTGGCCTTCTTGGACTTGGCTTGACCACTAAGAAAGATTTTATGAGACAGTTAGTACAATGATGCAGTTTTTAAAAACTTAGAGGAAAGATGATTTTTCCTTAACCAGGGGCAGTTTTGAAGGACGGAAATTGCGTCTAAGATGAGTCACGAAAAGAGCGAGAAACCTCCTGCAAAGGTAAAATAATGTCAGTAATACAAGAGAATAGATTCATTAATGAAAGCGGAAGATGAATATAAAAGAGACCTCATTCTAGCGTTTTTGAGGAGTTTGTTGTACAATGGAAGGCGGTTCACCGTCGTTCTGGGCCTGACAGCGGTTCTCATGATGCTGTTTTTTCAAAAGAAAATGAGGGTCCAAATAAGCCAAAGGGTGCGAAAACCTTACTTTCCGGGTTACCAGTCGAAGTTCCTGTCTTGGCAAATAGGCTGAGTCAGAGGAAATAGTTACCTCTTCTTCTATGGCCTGACTGGCCCCCGTGTCGTCCTGGCAATAGTTAGTGTCAATAAGGTTATTAAAAAACTGGCCAAGGGAATCAAGGGCTACCTCCGACTCAGAATCATCAAGCTTTAGCAGGTCCTCAGCCGTGCTCTTTTTCTTCTTGGACCTCCGGGTCGTCTTCTTGGCGGCTATGGCGTCGGCTCTAGTGTTCTTGGCGGCTTCATGGTCATAGTTGGCTTTCAAGAAGTCAGATTTGGCCTGTAAACAAGTAAACAAGATAAAAGGTCATGCGGGTATTTAAAACTGTTGAGGAAAATACAAAGAGAAAGAGGTCAGGAGTTTTTTACCTCTGGCGCCGGGTTATGTTTGCAAAAGGGGTTTAACCCGACTTCACTTCAGTCTTCATATTTGCCATTCACCAGAAGGGTTGACATTGAAAAAATATCTTCTTCAGTTAGTTGAACAGAGCTGTGACGAAGAGGGTCATCTGGGCCTCCGCCGTAGTCATACATCAATTTGGATCGGTGGCTTAGGGGGATGACCCGCCACGAGACCTAGCAATGGGTCAGGTCAACTCCGGTTAAGCCATTCCCCAATAAGGCATTAATCCTCTTAATAGATGGGATAAGCTTCTTGCGTTCGGCGGCAGTAAGCTTATTAGGGAGCACAAACTTGGAGTCCAAACGCTCCGTGTGGTAACCCGACAGTGGTTTTTCATTGGCTGGAGATGTATCTTGACAATAGAACCAGGTCTGATTCCAATCTTTGGGATGACTCGGTAAGACTATTAAGGGAAAGATGGCGCCCTGTCGGCGCTGAATTGAGATTCCACCAATTTCCAAGCTAGGGCCATTGGTACACTCGTTCTGGCGGTTCAGATAAAAATACTCTCTGAAGAGTTCCACAATCGGCTCTTCTTGAAGACACACCTCACAGAGGACTTCGAAATTGCATATGTTGGAAATGGAATTGGGTCCAAGATCTTGAGGGTGGAGTTTGAAAAAATAAAGAACGTCTCTAAAGAACTTTGAGCCAGGTGGTGAAAAACCCCGATTCATGTGGTCAGTGAAGACAATAACTTCACCGTCTTTGGGATTAGGCCGTTCCTATTCCGGGTTAGGTGCACGATAAGACATAACACTTTTCCCGGGCAAAAATACTATGGTGAAGAATTCCTTCAAGCTATCTTCAGTGAATGTGGAAGGGACCCAGTTGTAGATAGTCGGTGCTTTTGACGGCATGATGATCAAAGGACAAACTGAAAAGAAAGTAACATACCGGTTCAATTCAATGGTGAAGTTAAATGATGATGGTGCAAATGAGTAATGGCGGCTTAAGTAAGGGCTAATGTCATATAAGGGAAAAGTGAGCCGGCGTAATAAGCCACCATGACTACAGATACATGAGAAATGCCAGAAACAGAATTGGCTAAGTGTTGAGACAAACAAGTTTCCTAATTGCTTGATATTATTCTGGATCAAATGGCCGTTCAAAATGGAAAATATTCTAGACCTAAAAATCTAGCACAGATGAGTTCGTGAGTTCTAATGAAGCCTTTGTGCCTGAAAAAGGGATCTACTGGTATGAAGAATGGGCACAAAACAACTACCGCACGAGTATATGTTCTTTTTTGGATCAAGAAGAGGCTGTAATGGAAGAACTACGAAGAAACTGTGATGAACTACGAAGAACACGCAGAAACCTAGAAAACCCTAATGGGGATCTGAGGAGCAGGAAGGCAAACACTTACAGCCACGAATCTTCCACGGAGAGTCACCGCCGTTATCTGAACCGATTCCGGTTGATGCAGCGACCAAGGTCGAGGAAGGCGAGGTGCTATGCGACGGCGGCGGAGCTCGAGCAGCGGCGAGGGTTGCGAGAGGAAGGATACGAAGAGAGGGAAGAATGAGAAAGACCAGGTCGTGCCTATTTATAAGGGGATAAGCAAACAGGCGGGCGTGAAAATCGAGCAAGACCTGAATAATGATTATCCAACTAAACGGGTGCCTTGATTCTCAGAAGACATTAAAAGAAAAGATCCATTGAGGATGACGTCAGAGAAGTTTTTTTTGTTTTTATAAGATGACGTCACGGCGGGTTACATAATTTCTACAAAGAGAGGAAGATGGATTTCATTTAAGTATTGAATATTGACAAAGAACAAAGATCAAAGTCAACCTGGGGCCTAATGTTGGGAATATAGCTACCAGGTAAGACCCGCCCAGGAGGGGCCGGGTCAACCCCAACGGCGGGTTACAAATGGAGCCCAGTAATATTCAAGGTGATAGTTTATTAATACTTGCGGAAGGCCTAAGCCCAAAGGCGGCTTAAGGCCCAATATTGTAAACCACCATATGTAAAGAAAGACTTGTAAAGAAAGGCATATGAAAGAAGTCACCGAGCCGGACACGTTTTATGAACCGACCGGGACTCTGTAGGCCTCCAGGCGTCAACCCGTGTATATAAGGGGACGACCCGGCGGTGGCTTAGGGCAAGAAACAACAACTCGAAGCCAGGAAAAGCGTATTCGCTCCCTGGTCATCGAAACCCCAACAATTCCAACACAACTAGATGTAGGCTTTTACCTTCATCGTAAGGGGCCGAACTAGTATAAAACATGTCGTGTCCTTTGTCCCGATTAACCACTTTAAGGTTCCTAGTTGCGATGGCCCTACGACTAAGTCCTTTTGCTAGGACATCTGCCGTGACAATTCCACGACAACTTTCTTAAGAAGTTTCTTACGAAAAGTTTTTTTCGCCGTGTTATCTAAAGAAGTTTCTTCGGGAAATTTTGTTACGAAGAACTTTTTGAAGAGGTTGTTAAGAAAAGTTAAGAAGTGTCTTAAGAAAAGTTTATCCGGAAGCATTTCCTTAAGACGTTTCTTAAGTAAATTTTCTAGGAAGAGCTTTCCTAAGGAAATTTTCTTCTGACGTATTTTCTAAAGAAATTTCTTAAGAAATGTTTCTTCCGATGCTTTTTCTTAAGAAAAGTTTCTTCTCACACATTTTGTTCACATGTTTCTTAAGGATTTTTTAGGAATCCCTTTCTTGAGAAGTTTCTTAAGAAAACTTTATTCAGCCGAATTTTCATACAAATGTTCTTAAGGAAATTTTCTTAGGAAGCACTTTCTTAAGAACTTTCTTAAGAGAAGTTTTCTCCGACGCATTTTCTTAAGAAGATTTTTAAGGAAATTTTCTTTGGAACCATTTGCGTAAGACCTTTCTTAACATAAGTACCTGCCGACACATTTTCTAAAGAAGTTCTTAAGGAAATTCTGTTAGGAAGGACTTTCGTAAGAAGTATCTTAAGAAAAGTTTCTTCTGATGCGTTTTCTTAAGAAAAGTATCTTCTGATGCATTTTCTTAAGAAGTTTCTTACGGAAATTTTCTTAGGAAGCAGTTTCGTAAGAAGGTTTTTAATAGAAGTTTTCCCGACGCATTTTCTTAAGACGTTTCTTAAGGAAATTTTCCTAGAAAGCACTTCCTTAAGCAAAGTTTCTTCCGACGCATTTTCTTATGAACTTTCTTAAGGAAGTTTTCTTAGGAAACACCTTTTAGAAAGTTTCTTAAGTAAATTTTCTACGGAAGTACTTTCTTAACAAATGTTTCTTCCGACGCATTTTCGAAAGAAGTTTCTTATGGAAATTTTCATAGGAAGCACTTCCGTAAGAATTTTCATAAGAATTCCGCCACATTTTCTTAAGAACGTTATTAAGGAAATTTTCTTAGGAATCATTTGCTTAAAAATTTTCTTAAGATAAGTATCTTCTAACACATTTTCCAAAGAAGTTTCTCAAGGAAATTTTTTTAGGAAGGACATTCTTAAGAAGTTTCTTGAGAAAAGTTTCTTCCTACGCATTTTCTTGAGACATTTCTTAAGGAAATTTTCGAGGGAAGCACTTCCTTAAGAAATGTTTCTTCCGAGGCATTGTCTATATTACTTTCTTAAGGAAATATTCTCTGGAAGCACTTTCTTAAGAAGTTTTGTAAGGAAATTTTCTAAGGAAGCACTTTCTTAAGAACATTCTATTGAAAATATTCTTCCGCTGCATTTTCTAAAGAAGTTTCTCAAGGAAAGTTTCTTAGGAAGCACTTTCTTAAGAAGTTTGTTAAGATAAGTTTCTTCTGAAGCATTATCTAAAGAAGTTTCTTAAGGAAATTTTCTTAGGCGGAACCTTTTGAAGAAGTTTCTTAAGGATAGTTTCTTCCGACACATTTTCTAAAGAAGTTTCTTAGGAAAAGTTTCTTCTGACATTTTTTCTTAAGATGTTTCTTAATTGAATTTTCTTAGGAAGCCCTTTCTTGAGAAGTTTCTTAAGAAAAGTTTCTTCTGACGCATTTTCTTAAGATGTTTCATAAGGAAATTTTCTCAGGAAGCACTTTCTTAAGAAGTTCCTCAAGAAAAGTTTCTTTCGACACATTATCTATAGAAGTTTCATAAGCAAGTTTTCTTAGGAAGAACTTTTTGAAAACGTTTCTTAAGGAAATTATGTTTGGAAGCACTTTCTTAAAAAGCACCTTAAGAAAAGTTTCCATCCACACATTTTCTGAAGAAGTTCCTTAAGAAAAGTTTCTTCGGACGCATTTTATAAACATGTTTCTTAATTAAATTATCTTATAGGTAGCCCAAACTTGTTTAAAAAATTATTCCTAAGAAAAGTTTCTTAATAATCATCTTAGGAAAATGTGTCGAAGAAAACTTCTCTTAAGAAAGTTCATAAGAAAGTGATTCTTAAGAAAATTACCTTAAGAACATGCTTAAGAAAATGCAGCGGAGTAAACTTTTCTTATGAAACTTCTTAAGAAAGTGTTTCCTAAGAACAATACCTTAAGGAACTTATATAGAAAATGCGTCAGAAGAAACATTTCCTAAGAAACGTTTTAAGAAAGTTCTTCCGAAGAGAATTTCCTTAAGAAACCTCTTTAAATAGTGCTTCCTAAGAAAACATCCTTAAGAAACTTCTTTAGAATATGTGTCGGCAGAAACTTTACTTAAGAAACTTCTCAAGAAAGGCCTTCCTACAAGAACCTCCTTAAGAAAATGCTTCAGAAGAGACTTTTCTTAAGGAATTTATTCCTTTGAAAATTTCCAAATGGAATTTCTTAAGAAAATGTGCCAGAGAAAAATTCTCTTAAAAAACCTTCTTTAGAAAGTGTCTCCTAAGAAAATTACCTTAATAAACTTCTTAAGAAAATGTGGCCAAGAAACAAAACTTGCCCAAAAAACTTCTTTAAAAAATGTGTCGGAAGAAACATTTCTTAAGAAAGTGCTTCCTAAGATAAATTCCTTATGAAAATTCTTTATAAAATGCGGCAGCAGAATTGTTTTATAGAAAGTTCTTAAGAAATTTATTCCTCAGAAAATTTCTTTACGAAACTTCTTAAGAAAGAGCTTTCTTAGAAAATTTCCTTAAGAAACTTCTCTAGAACATGCGTCGGAAGAAACTTTGCTTAAGGAAGTGCTTTCTAGGAAAAATTCCTTGAGAAACGTCTTAAGAAAATGCATCGGGAGAAAGTTTTCTCAAGAAAGGGCTGCCGAAGAAAATTTCCGTAAGAAACTTCTTAAGAAAATGTATTAGAAGAAACTTTTCTTAAGAAAGTCCTTCCTAACATAATTGCCTTAAAAACTTCTTTAGAAAATGTGTCGAATGGTACTCATCTTAGGAAACTTCTTACGCAAATGATTCCTAAGAAAATTTCCTTAATAATCTTCGTAAGAAAATGCGTCGGAAAAACTTCTCTTAAGAAAGTGATTCCTAAGAAAATTTCCTTGAGAACCTTCTTATGAAAATGCGGTCGAATAAAGTTTTCTTAAGAAATTTCCCAGGAAAGGGCTTCATAAGAAAATGTCCTTAAAAACATCTTAAGAAAATGTGTGATAAGAAACTTTATATAAGAAACTTATCAAGAAAGGGCTTCCTAAGAAAATTTCCTTAAGAAACATCTTAAGAAAAAGCTTCAAAAGAAAATTTTCTTAAGAAAATTCTTTAGAAAATGCGTCGGGAGAAAATTTTGTTAAAACACTTCTTAACTTTACTTAAGAACTTCTTCAAAAAGTGGTTCCTAAGAAAATTTCCCTAAGAAACTTCTTTAGAAAACACGTCGGAAGAAACTTTTCTTAAGAAAGTGCTTTCAAAGGATGTTTCCTTAAGAAACTTCTTTAGAAAATGCGTCAGAAGAAACTTTTCTTAAGAAAGTGCTTCCTAAGAAAAAAATACCTCAGAAACTTCTTTGGAAAATGCTTCGGAAGAAACTTTTCTTAAGGAAGTGCTTTCTAGGAAAAATTCCTTAAGAAATGTCTTAAGAAATTGTGTCGGGAGAAACTTTTCTTAAGAAAGTGCTACCTAAGAAAATTTCCGTCAAAAACTTCATAAGAAAATGCATAAGAAGAAAAAATTTCTTAAGAAAGTCCTTCCTACCAGAATTTCCTTAGGAACTTCTTGGGAAAATGTGTCGGAAGATACTTACCTTAAGAAACTTCTTGCGCAAATGATTCCTAAGAAAATTTGCTTCCTAATCTTCTTAAGAAAACGCGTCAGAACAAACTTCTCTTAAGAAAGTTATTAAGAAAGTGCTTCCTATGAAACTTTCCTTAAGATCCTTCTTATGAAAATGTGCCCGAGTAAAGTTTTCTTGAGAAACTTCTCAAGAAAGAGCTTTCTAAGAAAATTTCCTTAAGAAACATTTTAAGAAAATGCATGAGAAGAAACTTTTCTTAAGAAACTTTTCAAGAAAGGGCTTCCTAAGAAAATTTCCTTAAGAAAAAGCATCAGAAGAAACTTTTCTTAAGAAACTTCTTTAGAAAATGTGTAGGAAGAAACTTCCCTTAAGAAACTTGTTCAAAAGGTGCTTCCTAAGAATATTTTCTTAAGAAACTTCTTTAGATAATGCGTCGGAAGAAACTTTTCTTAAGAAACTTCTTTGGAAAATGTGTCGGAAGAAACTTCCCTTAAGAAACTTGTTCAAAAGGTGCTTCCTAAGAATATTTTCTTAAGAAACTTCTTTAGATAATGCGTCGGAAGAAACTTTTCTTAAGAAACTTCTTTGGATAATGTGTCGGAAGAAACTTTTCTTAAGAAACTTGTTCAAAAGGTGCTTCCTAAGAATATTTTCTTAAGAAACTTCTTTAGATAATGCGTCGGAAGAAACTTTTCTTAAGAAACTTCTTTGGAAAATGTGTCGGAAGAAACTTCCCTTAAGAAACTTGTTCAAAAGGTGCTTCCTAAGAATATTTTCTTAAGAAACTTCTTTAGATAATGCGTCGGAAGAAACTTTTCTTAAGAAACTTCTTTAGATAATGCGTCGGAAGAAACTTTTCTTAAGAAACTTCTTTAGATAATGCGTCGGAAGAAACTTTTCTTAAGAAACTTCTTAAGTAAGTGCTTCCTAAGAAAATTTCCGTAAGAAAATACTTTAGGAAATGCGTTAGAAGTAACTTTTCTTAGGAAAGTGCTTGCTGAGGAAAATTACCTAAGAAAATTCTTTAGAAAATGTCGTGGAAGGAACTTTTGTATAGAACGTTCTGAAGAAAGCGCTTCCTACGAAAGTTTCCTTAACTTCTTAAGAAAGTGTTCCTTAGAAAATTTCCATAAGAAACTTCTTTGGAAATGCGTCGGAAGAAACTTTCCTCAAGAAAGTGCTTCCTAGGAAAATTTTCTTAAGAAACATGTTAAGAAAATAGGCCGGGGGAAACTTTTCTGAAGAAATGTCTTAAGAAAGTGCTTCTGAAGAAAATTTCCGTTAGAAACTTCTTAAGAAAATGCATCAGAAGAAACTTTTCTTAAGAAACGTCTTCAGAAAGTCCTTCCAGACAAAATTTCCTAATGAACTTCTTTTGAAAATGTATTGGAAGATACTTATCTTAAGGAACTTCTTAAGCAAGTGATTCCTAAGAAAATTTGCTTAATAATACTCTTAAGAAAATGCGTCAGAGAAAACATCTCTTAAGAAAGTTCTTAAGAGAGTGCTTCCTCTTCTCCTAACCTGACTATTCTACCTGGCTAGTTCACTTCACTTTTCAAGGGATTCTGGATTATATTAATGAAAACTCTAATGTTCCTAAATTTTATGGACTTTCCCAATATCGATATCTCATCCGAACGACTTTTGTTTAATCTAAAAAATATTCTTTCGAGACCAAGAATGGAATTGAAGAAGGTCAAATTCTAAGCCAAGATATGGCAACATGAGGAGAGAGAAAAAGCAATCAAGTAGGAATTCAAGTCCAATAAATCTTTGAAAAACTCGATAAAAAACTAATGCCGACTCGCCCAGGGCTCGAGGTTGAGCCATATGAGAGTGAGTCGAATTCTTTTTTCTTCAAAAATAAAAAAAATAAAAAATAAAGAGTCGAACACTAAGCATAGAAATTTTTCCATAAGAACCTTCTCATGAAAATGCGGAGGAATAAACTGTCGTATGAAACTTCTTAAGAAAGTGCTTCCTAAGAAAATTTCCTCAAGAAACTTCTATAGAAAATACATCGGAAGAAACATTTCCTAAGAAACTTCTTAAGAAAGTGGTTTCAAAGAAAATTTCCTTAAGAAACATCATAAAAAAGTGCTTCCTAAGAATATTTCCTTAAGAAACTTCATTATAAAGGTATTTCTATTTCTTTGCCCTTGGTTCCATAGTTGTGCTCAGTTTTCCCCCGCCACTTTAATGCCTCTCACTTTTCCCCTTGTACATTGGTCACGGCCTCTCAAACCCCCAAATGAAGCATTCAGTCGCGTTAAACCCATCATTGATCGTTACTAGGATGACTTCCTTACAAGTGGGACCTGAAGAGTGCATCAGTGATGTTGCATCCTGATGACCCACAAGTATATGGGATCAATTGTAGCCTTTTCGATAAGTAAGATGTCGAACCCAACGAGGAGCAGAAGGAAATGACAAGTGATTTTTAGCAAGGTAATGTCTGCAAGTGCTGAAATTGTAAGTAGCAGAGTAGTTTGATAGCAAGACAATTTGTAATGAGCAAGTAACGATAATAGTAACAAAAGTGCAGCAAGGTTACCCAATGCTTTTGAGGCAAATGACAGGCCAAAACGGTCTCTTATGATAAGGAAAGCGTTCTTGAGGGTACACAGGAATTTCACCTAGTCACTTTCATCATGTTGGTTCGATTCGTGTTTGCTACTTTGATAATTTGATATGTGGGTGGATCGGTGCTTAGGTGTTGTTCTTACTTGAACAAACCTCCTACTTATGATTAACCCCCTCACAAGTATCCGCAACTACAAGAAAAGTATTTAGAATAAATTCTAACGATCACATTAAACTTTTGGATCCAATCGGTCCCTTACGAAATAGCGCATAAACTAGGGTTTAAGATTGTCACTCTCGCAACCCATCATTTAATTACTACTCCACAATGCATTCCCTTAGGTCGAAATATGGTGAAATGTCATGTAGGCGACATTCACATGACACCACTAAGGGAATCACAACATACATACTATCAAAATATCAAACACATATCAAGTTCACATGATTACTTGCAACATGATTTCTCCCGTGACCTCAAGAACAAAAGTAACTACTCACAAGTTATAAACATGTTCATGATCAGAAGGGTATTAAATAGCATAATGGGTCTGAACATATAATCTTCCACCAAATAAACCATATAGTAATCAACTACAAGATGTAATCAACACTACTAGTCACCCACAAGCACCAATCTATAGTTCTGGTACAAAGATTGAACACAAGAGCTGAATAGGTTTGAGAGGAGATGGTGTAGTTGAAGATGTTGATGGAGATTTCCCTCCCCAAGATGGGAGAGTTTATGGTGATGATGATGACGATGATTTCCCCCTCCGGAAGGGAAGTTCCCCCGGCGGAATCACTCCTCCGGATGGCAAAAGTGATCTTGCCCATGTTGTGCCTCGAGACGGCGGCGCTACGTCCCAAAAGTCCTCTCCTTATTTTTTTTCTATGTCAAAATGACTTACATACCAGAAGAGGGGCACCGGAGGTGGGCTGGGCTGAGAAAAACCCACTGAGGCGGGCCTGGGGGGCCAGGCACGCCCTGGTGACTTGTGCTCACCAGGTGGCCCCCTTCGGTAGTTATTTTCTCTAGTATTTCTTATTTATTCCATAAAAATTCCCCGTGAAGTTTCAGCACATTTGGAGTTGTGCAAAATAGGTGGCCCGACGTAGCTTTTCCATAAAAATTCGCCGGAATTCTCCCTCCTTTTGTGTACCATGCATATTATGAGAGAAAATGCATTAGAATTACCAAAAAGCATTATTATGCATAAAAACAATATAAATAATAGTAGGTAAACATGATGCAAAATGGACGTATCAACTCCCCAAGCTTAGACCTCGGTTATCCTCAAGAATAAACCTCAATCGAAAAACATGTCCACATGCTTAGAGAGAGAGGTGTCTATAAAAACAAAATATGGACATAGAATCATCATGTATATTATTATAACAGCAACAAACTTAAACATAAAACTTTTATCATAGACTTCTCACGAATAAGTAACAATTCATTACACCAATGAAGTATAAAGAATAAACTCTATTGGAAACCAACAAACTATGTTCTCAGTCAACTTTGCAACTACAATTCATCATCTTTTCAGGAAGGGTCACGTATCGGAGCCTTTAGGCAAGTCCACATACTCAACCATTATATAGTCTTCTATGATTGCTAACACTCACCGCATACACATGAGCAAAACATTTCAACCGGACACATAGAAAGATAGGGGCTTATAGTTTCTCCTCCCAACATATTTACCTCAAGGGTGATGTCAACCATAATAACTCATGCTACCCATATCCAACTGGATATATGTCCCTAGATCTTTTCTCACCACATGATGCTTGACAAAAGAGAAAAATAAAAAGGAATAGAGAGAAAAACTTTGACTCTTGCATGAAAGTAAATACATAAAAGTAAAACATAGGCCCTTCATAGAGGGAAGCAGAGGTTGCCATGCGCTTTTTGTTTGTATGCTCAACCCCTTAGTGCAAAAGAACATCATGTTATATTGCCCCCTGTGATAGCAACCTTTATTATGCAGTCGGTCGCTTTTATTCTTTGCCATCACAAGTTTGTACAACGCTCAATTTTCTCTTACACTAAATTATCTAACACTTTTAGAGGCAATTTTTATTGCCTTATTGCACCGATGACAACTTACTTGAAGGATCTTACTCAATCCTTAGGTAGGTATTGTGGACTCTTGAAAATAAGATTTGGGTTTAAGGGTTTTTGGATGCACAAGTAGTATCTCTACTTTGTGCGTAATTTTTGGCTAGCAAAGATGAGGGGCAAGCACCACATGTTGAAGGATCTATGACAATATAACTTCTATGTGAATATGAACAAACATAAATCATTACGTTGTCTTCCTTGTCCAACGTTAACTACTTTTGCATATAATATTTTGATGGGGGCTCACAATCACAAAAGATTTCCAACATAGTGTATTTTCATGTGAATCTTCTCTTCCCTTATTAATTCTTTCATGAGTTGCGTCATTGACCAATGCCATGTTTGTCAATCTAGAATAAAATTTTCTACTTATACTTTTCCTTGTGTGATTTCATTACTCACCATAAGAAGTTTGGAATGCTAGGTGCTCTCCAAGTTTCAAATTATTTGGAGCTACTTAACAATATAAGAAGTTTCTAACAAATTTTTTCTTCAGAAGCAGTTTCTTATGAAGTTTCTTAAGAAAATTAAGAAGTGTCTTAAGAAAAGTTTATCCCGATGCATTTTCTTAAAACGTTTCTTAACGAAATTTTCCTAGGAAGCACTTTCTTAAGGAAAGTTTCTTTCGATGCATTTTTGTCATGGAATTGTCATGGCAGATGTCCTAGCGAAAGGACTTAGTCGTAGGGCCATCGCAACTGGGAAGCTTAAAGGGGTTAATCGGGACAAAGGACACGAGAGGTTTATATTGGTTCGGCCCCTTGCGGTGAAGGTAAAAGCCTACGATCGATTTGTTGTGTAATTGCTAGGGTTTCGATGACCAGGGAGCGAGTCCGCTATGCCTGGCTCTCGAGTTGTTGTTTCTTTTTCCATGCCTCCGCCGGGTCATCCCCTTATATACATGGGTTGACGCCTGGCGGCCTACAGAGTCCCGGCTGGCTCATAAGATGTGTCCGGCTCGGTGACTTCTTTCATATGCCTTTCTTTACAAGTCTTTCTTTACATACGGCGGTTTACAATATTGGGCCTTAAGCCGCCTCTGGGCTTAGGCCTTCTACAAGCTTTAGTAAACTATCACATTGAATATTACTGGGCTTCTTTTGTAACCCGCCATTGGGGTTGACCCGGCCCCTCCTACGCGGGTCTTACCTGATAACTATATTCCCAACATTAGGCCCCAGGTTGACTTGAACTTTGTTCTTTGTCAATCTTCAATGCTTAAATGAAATCCATCTTCCTCTCTGTGTAAAAAACTCTGTAACCTGCCATGTCGTCATCTTCTGAAAACACGACAGCCGGCTATGACATCATTCTTCAACGGATTTTTATCCTTAAATGTCTTCCAAGAATCGAGGCGTCCGTTTAGTTGGATAATCATTATTTGGGTCTTCCTCAATTTTCGCCCCTGCCTATTCGCTTAACCCCTTATAAATAGGCACGACCTAGTCTTTCTCATTCTTCCCTCTCTTCCTCTTCTTCCTCTCGCAACCCTACCGCTGCTCGAGATCCGCCGCCGTCGCAGAGCACCTCGTCTTTGTCGACCTTGGCCACTGCATCAACCTGAATCGGTCTAGAGAACCGCAGCGACCTCCGTAGAAGATCCGTGGTTGTAAATACTTCCCTTCCTGCTCCTCAGATCCACATTAGGGTTTCTAGGTTTCTGCATGTTCTTCATAGTTCATCACAGTTTCTTCTTAGTTCTTCCACTGCAGCTTCTTCTTGATCCAAAAAGAACATATACTCGTGTGGTAGTTGTTCTGTGCCCATTCTTGATACCAGTAGATCCCTTTTTCTGGTACAAAGGCCTCATTAGAACTCACGAACTCATCTGTGCTAGAATTTTTGGTCTAGAATATTTTCCATTTTGAACGGCCATTTGATCTAGAATAATATCAAGAAATTAGAGAACTTGTTTGTCTCAACACTTAGCCAATTCTGTTTATAGCATTTCTCAAATATCTGTAGCCATGGCGGCTTATTACACTGGCTCACTTTTCCCTTATATGACATTAGCCCTTACTTAAGCCGACATTACTCGTTTGCACCATCATCTTTTAAATTCACCATTGAATTGAACCGGCATGTTACTTTCTTTTCAGTTTGTTCTTTGATCATCATGCCGTCCAAAGCACCTACTATCTACAACTGGGTCCCTTCCACAGTCACTGAAGATACCTTGAAGGAATTCTTCACCATAGGATTTTTGCCAGGCAAGAGTGTTATGTCTTATCGTGCACCTGACCCGGACGAAGAACGGACTAATCCCAAAAACGGTGAAGTTATTGTCTTTAGTGACCACATGAATCGGGGTTTTCACCACCCGGCTCAAAGTTCTTCAGAAATGTTCTTCATTTTTTCAAACTCCACCCTCAAGATCTTGGACCCAATTCCATATCCAACATCTGCAATTTCCAGGTTCTCTGTGAGGTGTATCATCAAGAAGAGCCGACTGTATAACTCTTCCGAGAGTACTTTTATCTGAACCGCCAGAATGAGTGTACCAATGTCCGGAGCTTGAAACTTGGTGGAATCTCAATTCAGCGCCGACAAGGCGGCGTCTTTCCCCTGATAGTCTTACCGAGTCATCCCATAGACTGGAATTAGACTTGGTTCTATTGCCAAGACACATCACCAGCCAATGAAAAACCACTGCCGGGTTATCGCGCGGAGCGTCTAGTTTCCAAGTTTGCGCTCCCTGATAAGGTTACTGCCGTTGAACGCAAGAAGCTTATTCCATCTATTAAAAGGATAAATGCCTTATTGGGGAATGGCTTAACCGGAGTTGACTTGATCCGTTGCTGGATCTCATGGCGGGTCATCCCTCTGAGCCGCCGATCCAAACTGATGTATGACTATGGTGGAGGCCCAGATGACTCTCTTCATCACAGCTCCGTTCAACTAACCGAAGAAGATATTGTTTCAATGTCAACCCTCCTTGTGAACAGAAAATATGAAGACTACAGTAAAGTCGGCTTAAACCCCTTCTGCAAACTTAACCAGGCGCCAGAGGTAAATAACCCCTGACCTCTTTCTTTTTGTGTTTTCCTTAGTAGTTGTAAATACTTACATGACATTTTATCCTGTTTATTTGTTTACAGGCCAAATCTGACTTCTGGAAAGCCAAGTATGACCATGAAGCTGCCAACAAGGCTAAATCCGCTGTCATAGCCGCTAGGAAGACGACCCGGAAATCGAAGAAGAAGAAGAGCACTGCTTCGGACCTATTAAAGCTTGACGATGTTTCTGAGTCAGAGGTAGCCCTTGACTCCCTTGGCCGGTTTTTTAATAACCTTATTGACACTGACTATTGCCAGGACGACACGGGGGCCACCCAGGCCGCAGAAGAAGAGGTAACTATTTCCTCCGACTGAGCCCATTTGCCAAGACAGAAACTTCGACTGGTAACCTAGAAAGTAAGGTTTTCGCACCCTTTGGCTTATTTGGACCCTCATTTTCTTTTGAAAAAGCAACAACATGAGAGCCGTCGTCAGGCCCGGAATAATGGCGACGATGAACCGCCTTCTGTTTTACAACAAACCCCACGAAAACGCCAGAATGAGGTTTCTTTCATCTCTATCTTATGCTTTCCATTAATAGATCTATTCGCTTGCATTACTAACTTTATTTTACCTTTGCAGGAGGTTTCTCGCTCTTCTAGCGACTCATCTCGGACTCAATTCCCGGCCTTCATGACTGCCCCTGGGTAAGGAAGAATCATCTTTCCATTGTGTTTTTAAAACTGCATCATTGTACTAACCGTCTCATCAAAATATTTCTTAGCGGTCAAGCCAAGTCCAAGAAGGCCAAAGTGATTAAAACGGCGGAAGACCCGTCAGTTCTTGTACCTGAACCGGCCATGCCAACTTCTCCCCCTCGAACTGAAGCACCAGAAGACCCAGCTGTTGATACTCAATTGGACCCTCCTGAGCCGTTAGCTGATGATACCGTTGTTAATCCCTCTACCGCCAGACCATCCGGTTCAGTTAATCCGCCAACGTCTTCTGACCATGACGTTCTGATCACTGGTAGTAGATTTGTTGTGCCGCGTAATCCAACTGTGCTAGCCAGGCATTCTGCCAAACAGGATGCCTTAGAAAGGCAGAAAATACAGTTTGATATCTCTTGCTATACTCATCTGAATGCTAGCGACATTTTGTCCGGCTATCTCAGTCATGTGCATTCTAGCCGTGAGTTGGAAATTGAGATGGTCAAGCAATTACAGCTAAAATATGAGGTATGTTTTCCGGCTTACTTATACTCTGCCAGCCCCCAAGTCTTAAGATGATGATCCTGAATGATCTTTAGACTTTATGATATAGGTTGATACTTTGCCTCTGAAAGTCCGATAGAGTTGCATAAATTTGACCTGTAGTCCCCAAGGGCCGGTTCAATTTGACCTGTACTTAACTTTATAGCTGTCTTTTACAAGTCCCAGTAAGTACTGCAATCTGGCTTAATCTTGAAAAACTTTCTGAATATCATGCATTAGCCCCCAAGTGCCAAGTGTTGTTACTGTGTAAAGCACTTCGGACTTGAAATATATAAGAGTCATAAAAATTGCTTTGGCAGACATTAGCCCCCAAGTGTCAAGTGGTATTGCTGTGCATAGTACTTGAGACTTGAACCCTTATAACTTTTAATTTAAGCCTTGACACACCTGTGTATGTTTTGTAGAACACCTTATCTGAATTGGGCTCCCTATTAACTGATGCAAAGACCTGGCTGACGAATCAAGAGGCAGAAATCAAGACCGCTGACTGTAAACTCCAATTGAGTCTTTCTAAGACAAAAAAACTGAAGACCAGCTTGACGGCAAAGAAAAAATCCTGGGCCAAAGAAAAGATTATGCTGATACAACGTGCTGAAAAAGCTGAAGCGGCTCTTGAGGAGGTTACCGTGGAGCTCACCGGCTTAAAGAACCGGGTGTCTCAAATGGTATCTGCCATTTTTTGGTAAGTCATCTGTATTAATCACTTATACCTTCTTTTGACCCGGAATATAAGCTGCCTGCTGACCCTTTGTTTAAAAAATACTCGCAGGTCCACAAAGCAAAAATCTGAGCCAAGACAGTGTGACCAAATTGAAGGCGGTTTATACCTTGGCGGAGCAATTGTATACTGGCGCTCAACAAGCACTTGCCACCATCTCTCCTGCCAACCAAGGACCCAACCGGTTGAGCGATGTCTTGAAGAAGTTGTCAATCTTACCCGCCAGGTTTCAAGAGGTCAAATGATCCTATGCCAGAGCCGGAGCCCTGACTGCCCTGAGCCGCTCCAAAGCCTGGGTGCCAGACCTAGACCCAGCGGATGTAGCTAAGGGTTACCCTACCGCGAAGGAAGACGGGACTCCATTTGAATAAGATGACTTCATTGCCTGCGTGAGGGGAGTTCGACCTCAAGCTACCATCCTTGGAGATGAGACCAACATCGATAAATATTAGACGGGTTTTGATATGGAGAATAAGAAGATGGCGACTCCCTCTTATAAAGCAACGGATCTTATCCTGCCGGTTCGCCCACATACATTTGCCCCAGAGATTGACCTGGCCGGCTCAATTGATGATGAGGCTGAATTCATTTCCCTAAATGGATTTGACTGGTCCAATCCTGGCTTTCAACTAGTGGAGGAAGCTGAACCGGCCAGGGGGAGTCATAACCATCTGAACAATCAGCTTTTAGCTTAGGACCTGTCTTAAAAGAGACAAACAGTAACATTTTGGGCTCTTAATGCCTTGTAGTAGGTTAGTTAAAAAACTGCATATTTGCCTATGCCATCATGCATAAGATGCCATGTGTGACTCTTTGCTCCAATGTCAATATATGCATCACGTCTATGGTTACATCTGTAATATTTCAACTCTGTTCCTGTAAAAAAGGAAAAAGTTGGCTTGGCGATTTAGCACCGGACAGGTCAGAACATCCGGTACAGGACCAATGATTTTATCATAGTAGAAAAAAAACCAAACGTGAACTAAACAAGGTTGAAGCAACCTTTGATTACTGAAAAAACACAGAAAATTCTGTTCATGAATAACAATCATACCCGTGTTATTTGCATCTGGACTACCAATCTATATGACCCGGGTGATGAAGTTGATGACCCAGTCTTTTTTTGAGAAGTCAATGCTTCTATATGCCTGATGACTATCATGCCTTGGCATATTATTGTCAAATAGTCAAGCCGGTGTAAACAACCGTTCTGATTGTTTAGATTTGAGACAACAAAGACCAGTAAGACAAAAATAGCAGATTTCAAACAATATAAATCAACTTTTTAACTGAAAGTTGGGGGTTTCTGATTCGTATACGATCATTAAACCGGACCAAAGGGGTTAAGCTAAGATTCGAATACGATCATATAGACCCGAGTGGCTTTGGCGTTGTGCCGATCAAGAGGGCACCGACAACTATGTTCTCTTTGGTTTGAATACGACCTGTGTTTGAATAGGAAGCCCCCAAATGATCTTGAGAGGTTTTTAACGACCCTGATTCGAATACGATTCGAGTCGGACCCAAAAGGGGTTAAGCTATGATTTGGATACGATCAAGAATCCCCCTAGTGAGTTTAGCTTTGAGCCGATCAAGAGGGTTACGACAGCTATGTTCTCTTCGGTTCGAATATGACCTATGTTTGAACACGAAGCCCGCAAGTTATCATGAGGTTTACAGCTAGATTCGAATACGATCATAAGCCGGACCCAAAGGGTTTATCTAGATTCGGATATGATCAGTCCCCTAATAGTCATTCGAATAATGAAAATAGTAAAGATATATGACCTGTGTAGAGGAAAAAGACGGAGGTCCTGCTTTATTACTTATCATAATATATACAACATCAAATTATGTACATGATGAGAGCCGGTAGCTCAGGTGTAGTATGGCCGAAGCTGAGCAATTTTCCAAGTCTGGCGGGTCTCCTCCTCCGACTTACGTGAGTCTTTGTGCTCTTGAACGTCAATGAGGTAATATGACCCATTGTTTAAATTGTTGCTGATCACAAAGGGTCCTTCCCAAGGCGGGGATAATTTGTGTGCATTAGATAGATCCTGGATGAGCCGGAGCACTAGGTCGCCTTCTTGAAAGGTCCTGGACTTCACCCGACGGCTGTGATAACAGCGCAGGTCCTGTTGATAAATCGCTGATCGAGCTGCTGCTAAGTCTCTCGCCTCATCTAACAAGTCAAGTGCATCCTGTCGAGCTTGTTCATTATCAGCTTCAACGTAAGCCGCCATGCGAGGTGAGTCATGATGGATGTCACTAGGGAACACTGCTTCCGCTCCATAAACCATGAAGAAAGGTGTATAACCTGTAGACCTGTTAGGAGTGGTGTTGATACTCCACAACACCAAGGGTAATTCCTCTACCCAACAACCCGGCGTCCGTTGTAAGGGAACCCTAAGCCGGGGTTTGAGACCTTTTAAGATTTCCTGATTTGCTCTCTCAGCTTGACCATTGGATTGAGGGTGAGCTACTAAAGAAACATCAAGCCGGATATGCTCTCATTGACAAAACTCCTCCATTGCACCTTGGGACAAATTAGTGCCATTGTCAATGATAACGCTGTGTAGAAAACCAAAGCGAAAAATCACCTTTTTCATGAACTGAACCGTCGTGGCTGCATCACACTTGCTCACTGGCTCTGCCTCAACCCATTTTGTGAACTTGTCAACTGCCACTAAAAGATGTGTCTTTTTATCTTTGGACTTTTTGAAAGGTCCAACCATGTCATGTCCCCAAACTGCAAACGGCCAAGTGATTGGAATCATCTGCAACTCTTGAGCCGGCACATGCACTCGTCGTGCAAATTTTTGACACCTATCACACCTACTGACCAGATCCTCCGCATCAGCGTGAGCCATTAGCCAGTAAAAACTATGATGAAAAGCTTTTGCCACAAGAGACGTTGACCCGGCGTGATGACCACAATCCCCTTCATGGATATCACGAAGTATTTCTTGACCTTCTTCGGGAGAAACACACCGTCGAAACGCTCCGGTGACGCTGCGATGATACAGCTCTCCGTTAGAAATTGTCATTGACTTGGACCACCGGGTTATTTGTCGGGCCAGGGTCTCGTCCTCTGGCAACTCGCCCCGGGTCATGTAAGCCAAGAACGGTACTGTCCAATCTGGAATGATGTGAAGAGCCGCCACCAACTGTGCCTCCGGGTCAGGAACGGCCAAATCTTCCTTTGTAGGTAACTTAACAGACGGGTTATGCAAAACATCTAAAAATGTGTTAGATGGCACCGGCTTACGCTGAGATCCCAACCGGCTTAAGGCATCGGCCGCTTAGTTCTTCTCGCGGTCAATGTGTTCCACTTGATAACCCTTAAAATGTCATGCAGCAGCGTCGACTTCATGGCGATAAGCTGCCATGAGAGGATCCTTGGAATCCCACTTGCCTGACACCTCTTGGGCCACCAAATCTGAATCGCCAAGGTACCAGACCCGGCTGAGGCTCATCTCTTTAGCCATTCAAAGACCATGGAGCAAGGCTTCATACTCTGCTACGTTGTTAGTACAAGGAAACATCAATCGCAAAACATAACAAAACTTATCCCCTCGAGGAGAAGTTAAAATAACTCCAGCCCCCGAGCCTTCCATCTGTCTGGACCCATCAAAATGAATCGTCCAATATGTGTTGTCTGGCTTCTCCTCTGGCATCTGCAACTCTATCCAGCCATTAATGAAGTCAACCAGTGCTTGAGATTTTATCGCAGTACGTGGCATATACTTCAAACCATGAGATCCAAGTTCAATAGCCCACTTGGGAACTCGTCATGTGGCTTCTCTATTTTGAATGATGTCTCCTAGAGGAGCAAAGCTAACCACAGTGATTGGGTGACCCTGAAAGTAATGTTTAAGCTTTCAGCTTGCCATGAACGAGCTTCTGCTAGTGTGGATATCTTTTTTTAGATTCAATGAGCACCTCACTGACGTAGTAAACCGGTCGTTGGACCGGATGATCCTTGCCAGCCTCCTTGCGCTCCACAACAATGGCCACGCTGACTGCATGTTAGTTACAAGCTACGTATAACAACAACGGATCTTTCTCAACCGGAGCAGCAAGAACCGGCGGCTCAGCGAGCTGTTTCTTCAGATCTTCAAAAGCAGAGTTGGCAGCGTCACTCTAGACAAAGTCATCCGCCTTTTTCATCATTTGATACAAAGGCATTGCCTTCTCCCCTAACCGGCTTATGAACCGGCTTAAGGCAGCGACGTGACCCGCCAGCCGTTGAAAGTCATTGATGCACACCGGTTTGGCCAGAGATGTGATTGCCTTAATTTTCTCCGAGTTAGCTTCAATACCTCTGTTAGACACCAAAAAACCAAAGAGTTTGCCAGCTGGGACTCCAAAAACACACTTGGCCGGGTTAAACACCATCTTGTAAACCCGGAGGTTATCAAAGGTCTCCTTCAGATCTGTTACCAAGGTTTCCTCTTCTCTGGACTTCACCACTATATCATCCACATAAGCATGAACATTACGCCCAATCTGATTGTGAAGGCAATTCTGCACACACCGTTGATAAGTCGCTTGGGCACTCTTAAGCCCAAAAGGCATAGACACATAGCAGAAGGCTCCGAACGGAGTGATGAAAGCTGTCTTCTCCTGGTCCTTAACTGCCATCTTGATCTGATGATAACCTGAATATGCATCCAAAAAACTCAAACGCTCGCAACCCGCCGTAGCATCAATGATCTGATCAATACGAGGGAGAGCAAAAGGGTCAGCCGGACAAGCCTTGTTTAAATCGGTGTAATCCACACACAGACGCCAGGTGTCATTCTTCTTGAGCACAAGCACTGGGTTAGCCAACCACTCTGGGTGAAAAACTTCAACAATGAACCCAGCCGCCAAGAGCCGGGCCACCTCTTCTCCAATGGCCTTGCGCCTTTCCTCGTCATACCATTAAAGAAACTGCCTGACCGGCTTAAACTTTGGATCAATATTAAGAGTGTGCTCAGCGAGTTCTCTCGGGACACCTGGCATGTCAGAAGGTTTCCATGCAAAGATGTCCCGGTTCTCACGGATGAACTCGATGAGCGCGCTTTCCTATTTTGGATCCAAGTTGACACTGATGATGAACTATTTGGATGAGTCCCCAGGCACAAAATCAACCATCTTGGTGTCATCAGCTGACTTGAATTTCAACACTGTTTCATGCTCCGTAGTTGGCTTCTTCAAAGACATCATGTCTGCCGGGTCGACATTATCTTTATAAAACTTCAACTCCTCTGTCGCACAAACAGACTCAGCATAAGTGGCATCACCTTCTTCACATTCCAGGGCTATTTTCTGGCTTCCATGTACCGTGATGGTGCCTTTATAACCCCGCATCTTGAGCTGCAGATACACATAGCACGGCCGAGCCATGAACTTGCGTAAGCCGGCCATCCAAACAGAGCATGATATGGGCTTTTGATTTTAACCACTTCAAAAGTTAACTTCTCAGCCCTGGAGTCATATTCATCCCCAAAGGCTACTTCCAATTCAATCTTACCAGCGGGGTATGCCGACTTACCAGGGACAACACCATGAAAAACAATGTTGGATTGCTTAAGACTCTTATCAGTCAAACCCATCCAACGAAAAGTCTCATAATAGAGGATGTTGATGCTACTGCCTCCGTCCATGAGTACCTTAGTGAACTTATATCCACCAACCTGAGGTGCCACCACCAAGGCCAAGTGATCCGGATTATCAACCCGGGGAAGGTGATCTTCCCTACTCCACACAATAGGCTGTTCTGACCACCTCAAATAACGTGGAGTCGCCGACTCAACAACATTGACAACCCTCTTATGAAGCTTCTGGTCCCTCTTGCATAAACTAGTGGTAAATATGTGGTACTGACCACTATTCAACTGTTTTGGATAACTCTGATACTCGGACTGTTGCTGCTGGTTACCTTTGGCGGGATTGCTGATTATAGCCACCCTGGTTACCCAAATGGCCCTCACCGTGAAAACCGCCTCCGCCTAAACCGGCGCCTGGGCCCTGAAAGCCGCCTCCGCCAGGTCCGTGGCTACCATCAAACATGTTGGAATTTTTAAATGCCTTCATGATCGTGCAGTCCTTCCACGGATGGGTAGCTGGCTTCTCCCGGGTGCTGTGTCTTGGACAAGGTTCATTCAGTAGTTGCTCGAGGGTGGGACCTGACCCGCCTGACCGAGGAGGTGGCCTACCCTTGCGCCATTGGTTGTTGCCCTGTGTATTGGTGTTAGCCACAAACTCGTCAGCCTTATGTTTATTACCACCTTGATTCGCCGGGTTATATTGATGACCCTTGCCGTTGTCGTTCTTCTTTCCCTTCCCTGTCTTCTCATCATCCGACGCAGGATCCTTGGTACTGTCAGAATCAACATATTTTACCAGAGCCACCATCAACTGGCCCATGTCATGATAGTCACGCTTGAGCCGCCCCAGCTTCTGCTTCAGAGGTTCAAAATGGCATTTTTTCTCCAACATTAAGACCATAGAGCCAGCATCCATCTTATCAGATGAATGTATTATCTCCTTGACCCGGCGCACCCAATGTGTCATGGACTCACCTTCCTCTTGCTTACAATTAGTCAGGTCCACGATTGACATAGGTTTTTTACATGTGTCCTTGAAATTCTGAATGAACCAGGTCTTTAACTCTGCCCATGAGCCGATGGAATTGGGTGGCAACCCTTTCAACCAACTGCGAGCCGTTCCATCCAACATCATAGTGAAATACTTAGCCATTGCTGCATCACTGACCTCCAACAGCTCCATCGCCATCTCATAACTTTCGATCCATGCCCCAGGCTGCAAGTCGGCCGTGTAGTTAGGCACCTTACGAGGCCCCTTAAAGTCCTTTGGCAATCGCTCATTACGTATAGCGCGCGCCAGGCAAGGGACACCCCCTGTTCTTGTGGCTACTCCTGCCTCAACAGAGGTTGCTGGATAAGCCGGAAAAACCTGGTGAGCCGCCTGCTCAGCTGCCTATTGAGCCGCCCACTCAGCCTCTTGACGGATTCTCTCCTGATCCTCCAAGTTAAGGGCTCCACCCTGCGTCGGCTCATGCCTATGCGGTTGGTTGCGGCATTGAGCGTTACTCGACATAGCGGCCGAGTCCATATGCCTGCTATAGCTCGGGCTCCGGATTGGGCGAGGAGTTGAATGGATTATGTCTCGACTGTAAGAGTACGCATCCTGCTGCGCCAGAGATGTCTGAAGAAGTTCCCTCACCCTTCATGTTTCTATTGCTGTCGGAGAGTCGCCATCCATCGGGAGAGCCGCTAGACCAGCCGACGCAGCAATGAGATTCCCCAAAAGATTAGAAAAGTGACCCGGTGGTATTGGCGTGTAATGAGGCGGAGCGGTATTCATACGAGGTGGCTCCATGGCCCGCGGTTGAACCGGCGCTCTAGCCCCGGGTGTCGTGATCCGGTTTGCCTCTGGCGGACCAGCCCCGGGTGTATGAAAAAGGTTCCTAGGATCGTACGTCAGAGGCAAACGTGACTGAGTTTTCTGGCGCCTTCTCCTCATGACATCGTTTGACGCATTTAGATCCACTGAGAGCCAGAAAGTCTCCGCTTGAAGCTCCTGAGCATGAGCATCCAAGGCCGCCCGCTCCGCGGCCATCCTGAGCTCTTCTGCTGCTAAATTTTCCTTGGCCTGCACCATCTCCTCGCGTAGCCATGCCACCTCCGCGTCATGCTGAACCTTATCCGCCGGCTCTACTACAGCAGTCAACAGAGCCGTCAACTTATCCATGAGGTCCATTAGCATCCGAGCTGGGGGGTGCGCGGGGTCTCCTGACCCGGCTGCTACCCACCCGGTGGTTATTTCTGCCGCAGCCATAGAGTTTTGCCCGGGTTGAGTGCCAGCCATGAAAACTCCGGCTCGATTCGGCGGCTCGGAGAATATTGCTGCCATCGGAATAGCCCCCAAGCACGCCATGTTGTACCTGATACAAAGAATCTGTCTTGCCTAAGGACGACTCACCGTCGGAACAGATGGCCGTCTCACCGCCATCCACTGATCCTTCAGAGAACTCACCTCCGTGGATGCAACTAGACCGGTAATCATTATTGCAATTTTATATGAGGGAGAGGCATGAGCTAACATAATTTTCGTACTTGGATCACATTCACTTATGATTGCAACTCTAGCAAGCATCAGCAACTACTAAAGATAATTAAGGTAAAACCCAACCATAGCCTTAAAGTATCAAATCCCCTATAGTCCCATACGCAACAACCCCCTTACTCGGGCGTAAGATTCTGTCACTCTAGCCAATCACCATAAGAGAATCATGAACATATTGCAACACCCTACAAAGGGGATCCCTCATGTTTGCGCGACACGGAGGCGCACTGTAGGGCAGCACCATAATAAAATATACAACTCATACCAACCACGGTCGTCGATTAGCCCATAGGACAAAACAGATCTACTCAAACATCATAGGATAACCACATATCATTGGATAATAATATATAGTGTTGAGCACCATGTTTAAGTAGAGAAATATAGCGAGAATAGAGGTTACACAGCTGCATAGAGGGGGAGAAAGTTGATGTTGACTATAGCAAGATTGTTGATGTAGATCGCCGTCACGATCCTTGCACCGGCCGCACTGCGGCGCCACCGGACGAGAGGGGGCAGAGACCCCCTCATTCTTCTTCTTCATTGGCCTCCTCCCAAGATGGGAGGAGGGTTTCCTCTCTATTCCATGGCCTCCATGCCGCCGGAGGGGAGAGAGCCCCTCCTAGATTGGATCTATCTCTCTGTTTCGCGACCCCGTTTTTCAGCCCTTCACTGTTTCTTAAATTCCCGGAGCTGAAATTTTGATCCATAACTCGGGTTGGGCTAAAATTTCTTAGATTAGATTGGATCCATAACTCGGTTTGGGCTGAAATTTTGTGGGGATTTTTATCCATGAATTATCATTCTTGCGGTGAAAGAAGGGAAGCAACCGCCGTACGAGGTGCCCACTACCCATCATGGCGAGCCGGGCAACCCCAGGCGGGCCCTCGTGCCGAGTTGGCTCGTCGTGCTCCGTCTTGCATTGATTCTTCTTCCGAAAATTCACATATATTCCCAAAAAGTTTCTTAAGAAGTTTCTTAAGAAAAGTTTCTTCCGCCCCATTTTCGTAAGAAGCTTCATAAGGAAATTTTCTCATGAAGCACTTTCTTAAGATAAGTTTTCACCGACGCATTTTCTTAAGATGTCCTTTAGGACATTTTCTTAGGAAAAACTTCCTTAAGAATTTCTTAAGAAAAGTTTCTTTTGACGCATTTTCTTATGAAGTTTCTTAAGGAAATTTTCTTAGGAAACACTTTTTAGAATGTTTCTTAAGGAAATTTTCTTCGGAAGTACTTTCTTAACAAATGTTTCTTCCGACGCATTTTCGAAAGAAGTTTCTTATCGAAATTTTCCTAGGAAGCACTTCCTTAACAATTTTCATAAGAATTCCGCCACATTTTCTTAAGAAGTTTATTAAGAAAATTTTCTTAGGAATCATTTGCTTAAAAAGTTTCTTAAGATAAGTATCTTCTGACACATTTTCTAAAGAAGTTTCTCAAGGAATTTTTTTAGGAAGGACATTCTTGAGAAGTTTCTTGAGAAAAGTTTCTCCCCACACATTTTCTTGGGACATTTCTTAAGGAAATTTTCCAGGGAAGCACTTCCTTAAGAAATGTTTGTTCCAAGGCATTGTCTATAGTACTTTCCTAAGGAAATATTCTCGGGAAGCACTTTCTTAAGAAGTTTCGTAACGAAATTTTCTAAGGAAGCACTTTCTTAAGAACTTTCTATTGAAAAGATTCTTCCGGTGCATTTTCTAAAGAAGTTTCTTAAGGAAAGTTTCTTAGGAAGCACTTTCTTAAGAAGTTTGTTAAGATAAGTTTCTTCTGACGCATTAAAGAAGTTTCTTAAGGAAATTTTCTTAGGCGGAACCTTTTGAAGAAGTTTTTTTAGGAAAGTTTCTTCCAACGCATTTTCTAAAGAAGTTTCTTAGGAAAAGTTTCTTCTGACATTTTTTCTTAAGATGTTTCTTAAGGAAATTTTCTTAGGAAGCCCTTTCTTGAGAATTTTCTTAAAAAAAGTTTCTTCTGATGCATTTTCTTAAGATGTTTTTTAAGGAAAATTTCTCAGGAAGCACTTTCTTAAGAAGTTCCTCAAGAAAAGTTTCTTTCGACACATTATCTATAGAAGTTTTTGAAGCAAGTTTTCTTAGGAAGCACTTTTTGAAAATGATTCTTAAGGAAATTATGTTTGGAAGCACTTTCTTAGCAAGCACCTTAAGAAAAGTTTCCATCCACACATTTTCTAAAGAAGTTCCTTAAGAAAAGTTTCTTCAGACGCATTTTATAAAGATGTTTCTTAATTATCTTATAGGAAGCCCAAACTTGTTTAAAAAAATATTCCTAAGGAAATTTTCTTAATAATCATCCTAGGAAAATGTGTCGATGAAAACTTCTCTTAAAAAGTTCATAAGTGATTCTTAAGAAAATTACCTTAAGAACATGCTTAAGAAAATGCAGCGAAATAAACATTTCTTATGAAACTTCTTAAGAAGGTGCTTCCTAAGAACAATACCTTAAGAAACTTACTTAGAAAATGTGTCAGAAGAAACATTTCCTAAGAAACATTGTAAGAAAGTTCTTCCGAAGAGAATTTCCTTAAGAAACCTCTTTAAATAGTGCTTCCTAAGAAAACTTCCTTAAGAAACTTCTTTAGAATATGCGTCGGAAGAAACTTTACTTAAGAAACTTCTCAAGAAAGGCCTTCCTACAAGAACCTCCTTAAGAAAATGCTTCGGAAGAGACTTTTCTTAATAAAGTTATTCCTTTGAAAATTTCCAAATGGAACTTCTTAAGAAAATGTGCCAGAGAAAACTTCTCTTAGAAAACTTCTTTAGAAAGTGTCTCCTAAGAAAATTACCTTAATAAACTTCTTAAGAAAATGTGGCCAAGAAACAAAACTTGCCCAAGAAACTTCTTTAAAAAATGTGTGGGAAGAAACTTTTCTTAAGAAAGTGCTTCCTAAGATAAATTCCATAAGAAAATTCTTTATAAAATGCAGCAGCAGAATGTTTTATAGAAAGTTCTTAAGAAAGTTATTCCTCAGAAAATTTCTTTAGAAACTTCTTAAGAAAGAGCTTTCTTAGAAAATTTCCTTAAGAAACTTCTCTAGAACATGCGTTGGAAGAAACTTTGCTTAAGGAAGTGCTTTCTAGGAAAAATTCCTTAAGAAACGTCTTAAGAAAATGCGTCGGGAGAAAGTTTTCTTAAGAAAGGGCTGCCTAAGAAAATTTCTGTAAGAAACTTCTTAAGAAAATGTATTAGAAGAAACTTTTCTTAAGAAAGTCCTTCCTACCATAATTGCCTTAAGAACTTCTTTAGAAAATGTGTCGGATGGTACTTATCTTAGGAAACTTCTTACGCAAATGATTCCTAAGAAAACTCCCTTAATAATATTCGTAAGAAAATGCACCGGAAAAACTTCTCTTAAGAAAGTTCTTAAGAAAGTGCTTCCTAAGAAAATTTCCTTGAGAACCTTCTTATGAAAATGCGGTCGAATAAAGTTTTCTTAAGAAATTTCCCAAGAAAGGGCTTCCTAAGAAAATGTCCTTGAAAACATCTTAAGAAATTGTGTGATAAGAAACTTTTCTTAAGAAACTTATCAAGAAAGGCCTTACTTAGAAAATTTTCTTAAGAAACATCTTAAGAAAAAGCTTCAAAAGAAACTTTTCTTAAGAAAATTCTTTAGAAAATGCGTCGGGAGAAAACTTTCTTAAAACACTTCTTAACTTTACTTAAGAACTTCTTCAAAAAGTGGTTCCTAAGAAAATTTCCCTAAGAAACTTCTGTAGAAAACACATCGGAAGAAACATTTCTTAAGAAACTTCTAAAGAAAGTGCTTCCAAAGGAAGTTTCCTTAAGAAACTTCTTTAGAAAACGCGTCAGAACAAACTTTTCTTAAGAAAGTGCTTCCTAAGAAAAAAATACCTCAGAAACTTCTTTGGAAAATGCGTCGAAAGAAACTTTTCTTAAGGAAGTGCTTTCTAGGAAAATTTCCTTAAGACATGTCTTAAGAAAATGTGCAAGGAGAAACTTTTCTTAAGAAAGTGCTACCTAAGAAAATTTCCATAAAAAACTTCATAAGAAAATGCATAAGATAATTTTCTTAAGAAAGTACTTTCTAACAGAATTTCCATAGGAACTTCTTTGGAAAATGTGTAGGAAGATACTTACCTTAAGAAACTTCTTGCGCAAATGATTCCTAAGAAATTTGCTTACTAATCTTCTAAAGAAAACGCTTCAGAAAAAACTTCTCTTAAGAAAGTGCTTCCTATGAAATTTTCTTAAGATCCTTCATATGAAAATGCGGCTGAATAAAGTTTTCTTAAGAAACTTCTCAAGAAAGATCTTTCTAAGAAAAGTTCCTTAAGAAACATTTTAAGAAAATTCTTGAGAAGAAACTTTTCTTAAGAAACTTATCAAGAAAGGGCTTTCCAAGAAAATTTCCTTAAGAAACATCTTAATAAACAGCGTCGGAAGAAACTTTTCTTAAGAAACTTCTTTGGAAAATGCGTAGGAAGAAACTTCCCTTAAGAAACTTGTTCAAAAGGCGCTTCCTAAGAATATTTGCTTAAGAAACTTCTTTAGATAATCTGTCGGAAGAAACATTTCTTAAGAAACTTCTTTGGAAAATGTGTCGGAAGAAACTTCCCTTAAGAAACTTTTTCAAAAGGTGCTTCCTAAGAATATTTTCTTAAGAAACTTCTTTAGATAATGCGTCGGAAGAAACTTTTCTTAAGAAAGTGCTTCCTAAGAAAAAATACCTCAGAAACTTCTTTGGAAAATGCGTCGGAAGAAACTTTTCTTAAGGAAGTGCTTTCTAGGAAAAATTCCTTAAGAAATGTCTTAAGAAAATGTGTCGGGAGAAACTTTTCTTAAGAAGGTGCTAACTAAGAAAATTTCCGTAAAAAACTTCATAACAAAATGCATAAGAAGAAAATTTTCTTAAGAAAGTCCTTCCTAACAGAATTTCCTTAGGAACTTCTTTGGAAAATGTGTCGGAAGATACTTACCTTAAGAAACTTCTTGCGCAAATGATTCCTAAGAAAATTGCTTACTAATGTTCTTAAGAAAATGCGTCAGAAAAAACTTCTCTTAAGAAAGTGCTTCCTAAGAAAATTTTCTTGAGAACCTTGTTATGAAAATGCGGTCGAATAAAGTTTTCTTAAGAAATTTCCCAAGAAAGGGCTTCCTAAGAAAATGTCCTTAAAAACATCTTAAGAAAATGTGTGATAAGAAACTTTTCTTAAGAAACTTATCAAGAATGGGCTTCCTAAGAAAATTTCCTTAAGAAACATCTTAAGAAAAAGCGTCGGAAGAAACTTTTCCTAAGAAACTTCTTTGGAAAATGCGTAGGAAGAAACTTCCCTTAAGAAACTTGTTCAAAAGGCGCTTCCTAAGAATATTTTCTTAAGAAACTTCTTTAGATAATGCGTCGGATGAAACTTTTCTTAAGAAACTTCTTTGGAAAATGTGTCGGAAGAAACTTCCCTTAAGAAACTTGTTCAAAAGGTGCTTCCCAAGAATATTTTCTTAAGAAACTTCTTTAGATAATGCGTCAGAAGAAACTTTTCTTAAGAAACTTCCTAAGTAAGTGCTTCCAAAGAAAATTTCTGTAAGAAACTTCTTTAGAAAATGCGTTAGAAGTAACTTTTCTTAGGGAAGTGCTTGCTGAGGAAAATTACCTAAGAATCTTCTTTAGAAAATGCCGTGGAAGGAACTTTTGTATAGAACATTCTGAAGAAAGTGTTTCCTACAAAGTTTCCTTAACTTCTTACGAAAGTGTTCCTGAGAAAAATTCCATAAGAAACTTCTTTGAAAATGCGTCGGAAGAAACTTTCCTTAAGAAAGTGCTTCCTAGGAATATTTCCTTAAGAAACGTCTTAAGAAAATACACCGGGGGAAACTTTTCTGGAGAAATGTCTTAAGAAAGTGCTTCTGAAGAAAATTTCCGTTAGAAACTTTTTAAGAAAATGCATCAGAAGAAACTTTTCTTAAGAAACTTCTTAAGAAAGTCCTTCCATACAAAATTTCCTTATGAACTTCTTTTGAAAATGTACTGGAAGATACTTATCTTAAGGAACTTGTTAAGAAGTGATTCGTAAGAAAATTTTCTTAATAATCCTCTTAAGAAAATGCGTCGGAGAAAACATCTCTGAAGAAAGTTCTTAAGAAAGTGCTTCCTCTTTTCCTAACATGACTATTCTACATGGCTAGTTCACTTCACTTTTCAAGGGATTATGGATAATTTAATGAAAACTCTAATATTCCTAAATTTTATGGACTTTCCCAATATCGATATCTCATCCGACCAGCTTTTGTTTAATCTAAAAAATATTCTTTTGAGACGAAGAATGGAATTGAAGAAGGTCAAATTCTAAGCCAAGATATGGCAACATGAGGAGAGAGAAAAAGCAATCAAGTGGGAATTCAAGTCCAATAAATCTTTGAAAAACTCGATAAAAAGCTAATGCCGACTCGCCTAGGGCTCGAGGTTGAGCCATACAAGAGTGAATCGAATTCTTTTTTTCTTAAAAAAAGAAAAAAGAAAAATAACGAGTCGCACACTAAGCATAGCAATTTTTCCAAAAGAACCTTCTCATGAAAATGCGGAGGAATAAACTGTCATATGAAACTTCTTAAGAAAGTGCTTCCTAAGAAAATTTCCTCCAGAAACTTCTATAGAGAATACATCGGCAGAAAATTTTCCTAAGAAACTTCTTAATAAAGTGGTTTCGAAGAAAATTTCCTTAAGAAACTTCATAAAAAGTGTTTCCTAAGAATATTTCCTTAAGAAACTTTATTAGAAAGGTATTTCTATTTCTTTGCCCTTGGTTCCATAGTTGTGTTCAGTTTTCCCCGCCACTTTAACGCTTCTCACTTTTCCCCTTACCCCTTGGTCATGGCCTCTCAAACTCCCAAATGAAGCATTCCGTCGTGTCAAAGCCCATCATTGACCGTTATTGGGATGACTTCCTTACAAGTGGGACCTTAAGAGTGCATCAGCGATGTTGCATCCTGATGACCCACAAATATATGGGATCAATTTTAGCCTTTTTCATAAGCAAGATGTCGAACCCAACGAGGAGCAGAAGGAAATGACAAGTGGCTTTTAGCAAGGTAATGTCTGCAAGTGCTGAAATTGTAAGTAGCAGAGTAGTTTGATAGCAAGACAATTTGTAATGAGCAAGTAACGATAACAGTAATAAAAGTGCAGCAAGGTTGCCCAGTGCTTTTGAGGCAAAGGACAGGCCAAAACGGTCTCTTATGATAAGGAAAGCGTTCTTGAGGGTACATAGGAATTTCATCTAGTCACGTTCATCATATTGGTTCGATTCGTGCTTGCTACTTTGATAATTTGATATGTGGGTGGATCGCTGCTTAGGTGTTGTTCTTACTTGAACAAACCTCCTACTTATGTTTAACCTCCTCGCAAGTATCCGCAACTACAAGAAAAGTATTAAGAATAAATTCTAACCATCACATTAAACTTTTGGATCCAATCGGTTCCTTACGAAATAGCGCATAAACTAGGGTTTAAGCTTGTCACTCTCGCAACCCATCATCTAATTACTACTCCACAATGCATTCCCTTAGGTCAAAATATGGTGAAGTGTCATGTAGGCGACATTCACATGACACCACTAAGGGAATCACAACATACATACTATCAAAATATCAAACGCATATCAAGTTCACATGATTACTTGCAACATGATTTCTCCCATGACCTTAAGAACAAAAGTAACTACTCACAAGTTATAAATATGTTCATGATCAGAAGGGTAATCAACATATAATCAACTACAAGATGTAATCAACACTACTAGTCACCCACAAGCACCAATCTATAGTTCCGGTCCCTATTCAAGAATTCATCCGATTAACCAGTTAACTTGCCAATTAATCCCTACTCATAGGGTCAACGAGTAGCTGATAAACTGATAAATCGTCCAATTAATTGATTAAATGGCTGATTAACTTGCCGATTAGCCTATTAATCCCCTACTCGCCAGCCAACCGAGCAGTTACCAGTTAACGATTTCCTCAACAATGGTGCCGGTACAAAGATTGAACACAAGAGATGAACAGGTTTGAGAGGAGATGGTGTAGTTGAAGATTTTGATGGAGATTACCCTCCCCAATATGGGAGAGTTTTTGGTGATGATGATGACGATGATTTCCCGCTCCGGAAGGGAAGTTCCCCCGGCGGAATCACTCCGCCGGATGGCAAAAGTGATCTTGCCCATGTTCCGCCTCGACACGGCGGCGCTACGTCCCAAAAGTCCTCTCCTTATTTTTTTCTAGGTCAAAATGACTTATACACCTGGTGTTGGTGTCAAAACCGGCGGATCTCGGGTAGGGGGTCCCGAACTGTGCGTCTAGGCCGGATGGTAACAGGAGGCAAGGGACACGAAGTTTTACCCAGGTTCGGGCCCTCTCGATGGAGGTAAAACCCTACGTCCTGCTTGATTAATATTGATGATATGGGTAGTACAAGAGTAGATCTACCACGAGATCGGAGAGGCTAAACCCTAGAAGCTGGCCTATGGTATGATTGTTGTTGTGTATGTTGTCCTACGGACTAAAACCCTCCGGTTTATATAGACACCGGATATGGTTAGGGTTACATAGAGTCGGTTACAATGGTAGGATATCTGCATATCCGTATCGCCAAGCTTGCCTTCCACGCCAAGGAAAGTCCCTCCCGGACACGGGACGAAGTCTTGAATCTTGTATCTTCATAGTCCGGGAGTCCGGCCGAAGGTGTAGTCCAGCCATCCGGACACCCCCTAATCCAGGACTCCCTCAGTAGCCCCTGAACCAGGCTTCAATGACGACGAGTCCGGCGCGCAGATTGTCTTCGGCATTGCAAGGCGGGTTCCTCCTCCAAGTACTTCATAGAAGATTTTGAACACAAAGATAGTGTCCGGCTCTGCAAAACAAGTTTCCACATATTGCCGTAGAGAGAATAATATTTACACAAATCTAATCTACTGACGTATTCCGTAATGTGACAAACCACGGCCAAGTCTTTATTCGAATCGTTTTACTGTCCCACCTCAGCGCGTTTAGCGAGGCGGTTTCCTTGGCACGTCTTGTTAAAGCAGAGATCGTGTCCCCTTATTCCGGGATTCTCATCAATACGGGCGTGGGTAACCCAACCACGCCATTGATTATGGCGCTTGGAGATAAGCGAGTTTTACCAGGCTGGTGGGGACATGTAGTTGCATCCACCCATATAAGGGGATAAGGATCCACCTTTTCACCTACGCCTTCTTCCTCCTTCGCCTATCCATTCTTGCGCACTCGAGCTCTAGCGCCCAAGTCCACACTCCCCATCTCAACCTTCTCTAGCCATGTCCGGAGCGGGAGGCAAGTGGATGGTCTCCTCCGTCACGGAGGGACACATCAAAAAGCTGAGGAAGGCCGGATACCTGTCTAACGACATCGCGTACCGGCTTCCCGAAAAGGGGTAGCTCATCCCCACCCCTAGGCCCCATGAGAGGGTGGTGTTCCTCCCCCATTTCCTCCGCGGACTGGGCTTCCCTCTGCACGCATTTGTCCGGGGGCTCATGTTCTACTACGGCCTGGATTTCCACGATCTGGCCCCGAACTTTGTCCTCAACATCTCGGCGTTTATCGTCGTGTGCGAGGCTTTCCTCCGCATCCGCCCCCATTTCGGCCTATGGCTCAAGACTTTCAATATCAAGCCGAAGGTGGTGCGCGGCAACTAGGCAGAGTGCGGAGGCGCCATGGTGGGCAAGATGGCCAACGTCCTATGGCTCGAGGGCTCCTTTGTGGAGACCCTGAAGGGGTGGCAATCAGGGTGGTTTTACATCACCGAGCCGCGCGACGCCGAATGGGTCGCACCCCCCGAGTTTTGATCCGGACCCCCTACGCGGCTCACCTCCTGGAAGGAGACGAGCCTGTCATGGGGTAAAAAAGGAGAGCTGACCGGACTCCAAACATGCGTCCAAACCGTGGTGGATAAGAAGCTCAAACGTGTCAACGTAGTCCAGGTTATGCTCGTCCGCTTGATCCTCTCGTGTCAACAACGGGCTTTCAACCTGTGGGAGTTCGACCCGGCGCGGCACCAAACTCTGAGAAGGCTCTTCGACACGACGTATGAAGATGCCTAGAAGGTGCTTTTCAAGGGCACCGAGGCTCCCACATCCGCTACGGAGGATCGCGGATTCAGTGTGCAGCGTCACGCTCTCGCGGTAAGCTGTCTTTTCCTTCTACAGGGTATCAGTTTTTCATAGTTTGACTCCATGCGGGATCTAAGCTCCCTTACCTTTGACAGGATTGGCAGGTGACGTCCGGACAGATCAACTGTCTGGCTCCTTTGCCCGAAGGCCCAGCAAACGCTCGCTTGGCGAAGCTGCTGGTTCCGGCACCCTATGTGGTGCAGGAGAAGAAGGCCGCGAAAAAGGCCACAGGGACTCGAAAGAGTGCCCGGCGCCAGGAGGTGTCGGATCCATCATCCGACGGTTCCGAGGCGCATTCCTCCCGTGAAGACGAGGAGGAAGAAGAAGAGACCTCTCCCCCTCTAGCGGGAGGAGAGAATAAAAGGAAGGTCGCCCTCTCTAGGGAGGCCGAAGGGTCCAAGAAGGGGAAAACCCTTCCTCCGGACTACTCCACCGACGTCGACGACGGCGGAGAGGAGTGGCTGCCCAGGGCCAAACCCCTCGCAAAATCGTAAGTATCCGGATACCAGAGTAATTCATAGTATTCGTTTATTGCACAGCTTTCCCTTATGTCGAATATGTTTATGCAGCCCACCCAAAGACCGGCTCGACGCATCGTCGAGCGGCTCACTGGACTCGTCGGATGTGAACTCGCTTCCGACGGCTTCCTCCCCCCGCCGTACGGACAACACCGAAGTGTTGTCCCAATAGGTTCCAAGCCGGGAGGAGGTGGTCCTGGAGGCGCCGCAAGGCGACCTCCCGGACTCCAGGAGTAAAGGGGATGAAACCCCCCAGGGCTCCAAGTCCGGATCTAGGCCGGACACTGCTCCGGAACCTTCAAAGGTTCCAGAGTCCGGCAAGGGACCTCCTTCCAAGGGGCGCGAGCCCACCGTGCCGGTGACCCCCGTCCAACCGGAGGCGCTAGACAATCTGTTGGAGGTGCTCCAAGGCGCCTCCATCGACGAGGGGCACCGCACCATTATGAGTGCGGTGGTCCAGAAGGTTCAGTCCGCCAAGAGCGGACTGACTGAAGCTTGTACTAGCCTTTTAACAGGCTTTGAGGTAAGTAAAGAATGTGTAAATAATATTACCGCATGGACAATAGCCCCTGATGCTCTGTTTGGCATTTGGGAAGAAAAGCCGAATAGAGGATCAAATAAAATTCGCAGGAGTCTAACAAAAATGAGTCCATATGCGTATGCAGGCTTCTCTGCTTGCGTCCGCCGCACTGACTGCGGAAGTGGACACGCTAAAGCAGAACCTCGAGTGGTCCGAGCAAGAGCTCGGGTGTGCCAAGAAACAGCTCGAGGACAATGAAGGTAAGAAGTACCTTGTTTTTAAATATATATAAAAAGGTGCAATTGCAAAGAATGACAGGATTATCATGGCTATTGTAGGGGCAACGTCTGAGGTGGCGACCCTTAAGCAAGTGTTGGTCGAGGCCGAGAAGAGGGCGGCCTCGGAGCGCACCGAGCGGGAGAAGTATGAGGCCGAGGTTGGCAAGGTACGGCAAGAGCTCTAGGCTCTCATGGAAAGACATGAGAGTTTGGAGCTTGACTCAAAGACGCGAGCGTCCGAGCTCGTGGTGGCTATTGAAAATGCCAAGTCTGCCAAGGCCGAATTCCAGAAGACCCTCCAGGAGTTGGATGAGGTGAAGAAGATAGCGGTGGTTAAGGCATTATTTATGCAAAGCAAACACATAAACACGAGTTACTTGTTACTTACCCGAATCCGGAGCTCTCCAAGAGCGTTCGCAGATCTTCCCCGGAGTGTGTCCGATGCCACCACATTCTATCGAGCCGAGGAGGGCACCTCGACAGAGAAGGTGTTCTGGTCTCAGTATGCTGAGGCCGGACACCCCGTGCCCCTAAGCAACCAGCTGAAGCAACTGGTCGAGCTCCACAAGGCGGCTGAACAGGCCATGAAGGGCCTCATTGTTCGGCTGTGGCCTGGAGGGGCTCTACCTGGGAGCTATTTCGGGCTACTGCGGCGGCTGGTGGAGGCCTATCCAAGGCTCGAAGTCATCAAGCGCTCCATCTGCATTGAAGGTGCCCGTAGGGCCCTTGCCCGTGCTAAGGTGCACTGGGGCAAGCTGGATGCTGAGAAGCTTGTGAAGGATGGGCCACCGCCGGGGAAAGAGCATCGCAAGCCTGAGAATTATTATAAGGATGTTCTGAAGGGTGCTTGCCTTGTGGCGGATGAATGTTCTAGGGATGTAATTTTTGAGTGAAACTTGCTCGTTTTGTCCTGTGCGCTGAAAACTTGTTCATATGCGCTAAGCAATGCTGTTGGAATTTAAAATATTACCTTCTGTGTAGCTGTTTATCAATTCTGAGAGATGGCGAGTCGTCGTCTTCTGCCCCTGTGCCGCTAGTGCTGGGGTGTTCGGGGATAAACCTGAGCGCTCTTTTTCCCATGTTTGGGTCCTTCGAGGGAGGCGCTCAGCCCAACGAACAAGGCAATCGGACTATAATGCGTGAACACTCTCACTTAGCCATAGAATTCTATAATTTTAAATTTTGGCGAAGCCCTTGGTATTCGGAAGACCGAGTTCGGGGCGCTATCCACGCCTTGGCCGGACAGAGCCGGCTCCTCGCCCTAAGCGGCATAAGTCTTTAGGGACTCGAAAAACCTCTCAAACAGCGATCAGCTCTCGCTTCATCAAGACAGTCAGTTTTAGGTTTCTCCACTGAGGTGCTCGACCCAGCTCAACTGGGGCACAATCACAGTGGTTCTCCTAGTGCTACCTTAGCCGATATAGCGGAACGTAAGGCACCAAAACATAGGAGACGGGCAAACCCAACTATTGACCCAAGACATGATTCGGAACCGATGCATATAATGCTATAAGTTCGGGGTGCCGCACTTTGTTAAAGTGTTCGGACTTCTCACACCATATTGAGGGGTACTAAAGCCCCTGGCGTATTTTGGCCGTACCAACGTGTACGGGTGCAACATGTCGTTAAGGAACATATATAAAGAAAAAAGGTAATGCAAAAATAGATGAAAGCTATGCATTGTTTATTAAAAAGGGCTGCGATCAAAGCAGAATGATACAAATAATGCGATATGTAAAAGGTTGGACTAGTTAACATGTCCGTTCCAGGGGCAAGCTGCGGAATAGTATGCGGAACAGCTATACTACTCGTGATAGAGACCACCTGGGAGTTCCGTAATGCGGCGTGGCTTGTCTGCTTCCCTGGTTCTTGCATCGTTTGTGCGGCAATTGAACTGCCGAACAGGCCTTCCGAAGGATGGAGTCCTGAAAGTAAGGGAAAATTAAAAAATCGGCAGCCCCTGGTACGGTTTAAGCCGTGTTTCGGGCGTGCCGTGATGGTGCCCCTCCCCCTGTACCCATGGTATCTCTAGAGCGTAGTTATGTACGCGAAGTACTGGCGTCGCCTTTTTGCGAGGGTTTGGGTTGGGGCCGCATTGCTACGCCTGCTCGGATCGTGCCAGGCGGTCTTGTTGTAGGTTACTCCGGGAGCGCTTGATGGTGTCCGGTCGTTTAGTGGCCAGACTGGAGAACTACCTGGAGAGGCTGCTTTGTACTTCCGTTGCAAGGGCCACCGTGTGCTCCTCCGTTCGGAGGGAGCGCTCGGTGTTTCCATTGACCATAATTACTCCTCAAGGGCCTGGCTTCTTGAGCTTAAGGTATGCGTAGTGCAGTACCGCATTGAACTTGGCGAATGTGGTTCGCCCGAGCAGTGCGTGATAACCACTGCGGCGCGGGACTATGTCGAAGATTAACTCCTCGCTTCGGAAATTATCCGGAGATCCGAAGACCACTTCAAGTGTGACTGAGCCTGTACAGTTGGCCTCTACACCTGGTATTACGCCTTTAAAGGTCGTTTTGGTGGGCTTAATCCTTGAGGGATCTATGCCCATTTTCCGCACTGTATCCTGGTAAAGCAGGTTCAGGCTACTGCCGCCGTCCATAAGGACTCTAGTGAGATGAAATCCGTCAATAATTGGGTCTAGAACCAATGCGGCGAATCCGCCATGACGGATGCTAGTGGGATGGTCCCTTCGATCAAAGGTGATCGGGCAGGAGGACCATGGGTTGAACTTTGGGGCGACTGGCTCTACCGCGTATACGTCCCTTAACGCGCACTTCCGCTCCCTTTTGGGGACGTGGGTTGCGTACATCATGTTCACCGTCCGCACTTGTGGGGGAAAACCCTTCTGTCCACTGTTGTTCGGCGGCCGGGGCTCCTCGTCGTCATCGCTATGCAGCCGCTTGTCTTCATTTTTGGCGTTTAACTTGCATGCCTGCTTGAACACCCAACAATCCCTGTTGGTGTGATTGCTCGGCTTTTCGGGGGTGCCATGTATCTGGCACAAGTGGTCGAGTATTCGGTCCAAACTGGACGGGCCCCTAGGATTCCTTTTGAATGGCTTTTTCCGCTGATCGAATTTAGAGCCTCTGAATCCAGCATTAACTGCCGTATCCTCGGCATTGTCGCCATTAATGCGGCGCTTCTGCTTGTTGCGACGTGACCTGCCACTACTGTCCCTGGTGTCCGAATTACCAGGGTTCTTGGTCATATTGTTGCTACGAGCAAGCCACCTATCTTCTCCCGCGCAAAAGAGGGTCATGAGTGTCGTGAGTGCTGCCATAGATTTCGGCTTTTCCTGTCCAAGGCGCCGGGCCAGCCACTCGTCACTGATATTGTGCTTGAAGGCTGCTAGGGCCTCAGCGTCCGGACAGTTGACTATTTGATTTTTCTTTGTTAGGAACCGTGTCCAGAATTGCCTGGCCGATTCCTCCGGCTGCTGAATTATGTGACTTAGGTCATCGGCGTCTGGGGGTCGCACATAAGTGCCCTGAAAATTGTTGAGGAATGCGGCTTCCAGGTCCTCCCAACAACTGATTGATCCTGTTTGCAAGCTGTTAAGCGAATGCCGAGCTGGTCCTTTAAGCTTGAGCGGGAGGTATTTGATGGCGTGGAAATCATCGCCGCGGGCCATGTGGATATGAAGGAGATAATCCTCGATCCATACCGCAGGATCTGTTGTGCCATCATATGATTCGATGTTTATGGGTTTGAAACCCTCGAGGATTTGATGATCCATTATTTCGTCTGTGAAGCATAGTGGGTGTGCAGCGCCTCTGTACTGGGCTATATCATGACGTAGCTCCAATGAGCTTTGTCTACTGTGTTCGGCCCTGCCGAATTTGTGGCCGGCGTGACGGTTACCGTCTCGCGCCGTGGGGCGCCTCGCGATCCGTAGATCGATCTTGTTTGCCTTGCCTTGTCCTCCAACATATCTCATAAGTCCGGCACATATTCCCGTGCCTTGGTACGGGGTGCGGCTTGAGTGGAGGGACGAGAGGCCTCACTGTTGCAGCCACGAGGTGGCCGGTTGGCCGCATCTAGTGCTTCCTCCTCTAATCGGGGTAGCAACCTGCGCTTTGGGTAGCTCTTGGAGGGGCGTTCGAGTTTAGGCTCTTCGGCCACAAGGACTTCAGTCCATCTGTCGACTAGCAAATCTTGATCAGCTCTAAGTTGTTGATATTTTTCTTGAGGCTTCTTGCCGTGGCCATAAGCCTGTGTTGAAAACACTCTTGCTCGACGGGATCCTCTGGCACGACAAATTCGTCGTCGTCGAGGCTTCCCTTGTCTTCGGAGGGAGGCATATAATTATCGTCCTCGACCTCTCTGTCTGCCGCTCTCTCATGAGGGCTGGTTTCTCCATCCTCTTGTGCTAAATCTTGCTGGAGGGGATTTTCTTCGGCACTTTCCGGAGTATTATTATCTCCCGTGCTGGAATCACCGTATTTGTTTTGGCGGGATTTTGAGCGGCGCCGCTGACGCTGGCGCTTAGGCTGTTTCTTGGAGGGGTCACCCTCCAGTGTTCCATCGCCATCTCCTTCTTTTGGGGTGTCCACCATGTATATGTCATATGACGAGGTGGCTTTCTAGGGCCTGATAGGCGCTGGTTCTTCATCGTCTCCTTCATCGGCGTCCATACCATCGATGTCTTCAGAGTCGAAGTCGAGCATGTCAGTTAAGTCGTCGATAGTGGCTACAAAGTGGGTGGTGGGTGGGCTTTGAATTTCTTCATCGTCCGAATCCCAACCTTGCTGACCATAGTCCGGCCAGGGCTCTCCTGATAAAGAGAGGGACTTTAGTGTCTTCAGAATATCGCCGAAAGGCAAGTGCTAAAAGATGTCCGCGGCAGTAAACTCCATGATCAGCGCCCAATAGGATTCGATCGGCAGGGGCGCGGAGGGTTCGGAGTCCGGAGAGGAGTCCGGCTCCTTGGAGTCACGAGTCTCGCAGCATGTGGGGCTGGTGTTCGGCTCAATCGCCGTTGGGATCGCAGCCCCCGAGTTGGCGTCCAACCGCCCATCCATGATCGGCGCAGTTGGCTCCGAATTAAGGGTCGAAGCTGATGCGGGTGCGGCCTCCAGGGCACTGTTCAGCGGCAGAGCTAGATCATACTTGTCGTGACAGTGCGGCGCGTTCGGCAGTGGTTTGAATCCGTCGAAGATCAAGTCCCCGCAGATGTCAGACGTGTAGTTTAAACTTCCAAATCTGACCTGACGGCCAGGGGCGTAGCTTTTGATCTGCTCCAGATGGCCAAGTGAATTGGCCCGCAGTGCGAAGCCGCCGAAGACAAAGATCTGTCCGGGGAGGAAGGTCTCACCCTGGATTGCATCGCTATTGATGATCGTAGGAGCCATCGAGCCTGACGGCGATGACACAGAGGAACTCTCAATGAAAGCACCAATGTCGGTGTCAAAACCGGCGGATCTCGGGTAGGGGGTCCCGAACTGTTCATCTAGGACGGATGGTAACAGGAGGCAAGTTACACGAAGTTTTACCCAGGTTCGGGCCCTCTCGATGGAGGTAAAACCCTACGTCCTGCTTGATTAATATTGATGATATGGGTAGTACAAGAGTAGATCTACCACGAGATCGGAGAGGCTAAACCCTAGAAGCTAGCCTATGGTATGATTGTTGTTGTGTATGTTGTCCTACGGACTAAAACCCTCCGGTTTATATAGACACCGAATAGGGTTAGGGTTACATAGAGTCGGTTACAATGGTAGGAGATCTGCATATCCGTATCGCCAAGCTTGCCTTCCACACCAAGGAAAGTCCCTCCCGGACACGGGATGAAGTCTTCAATCTTGTATCTTCATAGTCCGGGAGTCCGGATGAAGGTATAGTCCGGCCATCCGGACACCCCCTAATCCAGGACTCCCTCACCTGGAGAGGGGCACCGGAGGTGGGCTGGGCTGAGCACAACCCACTAGGGCGGGCCTGGGGGGCCAGGCGCTCCCTAGTGACTTGTGCTCACTAGGTGGCCTCCTCCTGTAGTTATTTGCTCTAGTATTTATTATTTATTCCATAAAAATTCCCCGTGAAGTTTCAGCACATTTGGAGTTGTGCAGAATAGGTGGGCTGACGTAGCTTTTCCATAAAAATTCGCCGGAATTCTCCCTCTTTGTGTGTACCTTGCATATTATGAGAGAAAAGGCACTGTAATTACTCCAAAAAGCATTATTATGCATAAAAACAATATAAATAAAAGTAGTTAAACATGATGCAAAATGGACGTATCAACTCCCCCAAGCTTAGACCTCGGTTGTCCTCAAGAAAAAACCGTAATCGAAAAACATGTCCACATGCTTAGAGAGAGAGAGAGAGGTGTCGATAAAAACAAATATGGACATAGAATCATCATGTATATTATTATAACAGCAACAAACTTAAACATAAAACTTTTATCATAGGACTTTTATCATAGACTTCTCACGAATAAGTAATAATTCATCACACCAATGAAGTATAAATCATAAACTCTATTGGAAACCAACAAACTATGTTCTCAGTCAACTTTGCAACTACAATTCATCATCTTTTCAGGAAGGGTCACGTATCGGAGCCTTTAGGCAAGTCCACATACTCAACCATAATATAGTCTTCAATGATTGCTAACACCCACCACATACACATGAGCAAAACGTTTCAACCGGACACATAGAAAGATAGGGGCTTATAGTTTCTCCTCTCAACATATTCACCTCAAGGGTGATGTCAACCATAATAACTCATGCTACCCATATCCAACTGGATATATATCCCTAGATCTTTCCTCACCACATGATGCTTGCCAAAATAGGAAAATAAAAAGGAATAGCACTACAAAAAATACACTTCTGTGATGATATGTGTTTGTCACAGTAGGTCGCGTTTTTTGTCATGCATGTACATCCATGACAAATAGATGACAGAATCAAGATAGTCATACCTGTGTTGTCGTAGAAGTGTTCCATGACATTACCAAAATTATCATCACGGAAGTGTCCACTTCCATGACGATAAATCGCGCGTCACAGAAGTGCTTTCGTCAAGGGTGAACGACACGTGGCATCCACCGTAACGGAACGCCGTTAAGCTATCGGGTCGGGTTTTGGATCCGATAACCCGTTAACAGCCCCGACCAATGGGAAATTTCCACATGTAAAATTCTTATTGGCCAGACGAATCACGTGTCAGCTCGTCAGTGGGTCAAATAGGCACCTATGATATGTCGACACGTGCCACGGCCCACCACTGGCCCATTTAGCTTACAAAGCCGGCCCGTTTGACTTGGTCAAAAGTTAACGGGCTGGCCCATGAAAAGCCTATTAACGGTCTCTTCGCAAATAGCCCATTTTACGGCCCATTAATTCATGGCCCGTTAGGCCCTAAAGGAAATCGGCCCAACAACGTCATGTGGGCCGTTGAATATAACACCAGCCCATTTCACTTTCGGCCCATGTATGGCCCACGATGTCTTTCGGCCCATATGAGGCCTTCGTATCTTTCGGCCCTTTACAGGCCCACGGTGACTCTAGCCCATAATGAACAGTAATTTTCTTTATACCCGTTAACGGCCCGTGATTTACATGGGCCGTTTCCAGCCCATGTTAGCTTTCGGCCTATTGACGGCCCATACGTTCTTGGGCGCCTTTTCGGCCCTCAATTACTTCCGACCTGTTACTAGCCAGATCCCCTAATGGGCCAAATTCGACCCATGGCAAGAGTCGGCCAGTTACTGGCCTGTTCCCCTAATGGGCCAAATTCGGCCCATGGCAAGAGTCGGCCCGTTTCTAGCCTGTTAACCCGTTGCGCCATTTCTAGCCCGTCCTATATTCTGGCCCATTAACGACCCATTATGCCTATGACAGAATTAAGCCTTTGCTGTCCTATGGCCTGTTAATGGCATGTTACCGTGCTGGGCCGATACCAATTACGGCCCATGTAGACCCATTTATCCGACGGCCCGAGGCCCACCGATTAAAGGCTCATTTATCGACGGCCCATAGGAGACCCATGGATCCTACGGCCCGTATATGGACCATGGTAGTTGCGGCCACTAGCAAACCAGGGAAAAAAAGACTAGGAAATAAATAAGGCCGAAACTAACGCTAGGCTATTAAGGAGATTGCACAGATTACATCCACTCGGCATCAAAGATCGCCACCAGTGCAAATATAGGGAACACCCTACACTATACAAAAATGGCTTGCTGTTTTCTTCAGCCGGTGGCTGCACCTTAAGAATAAAGTTTGTATCGCACCAAAACAAATTACAACTATATAACAAAAGGAAGGTTGGCATAAAACTTAACAGTCTAGCAGATAAATGCACCACCAGAAGTTCAGAAGCTCAGTTCATTTGACCTGACTGTTATGTTTTCATGCTGTATTGTCCGATGGAGCAACATAACCCTCGCCTTCATTTCCCCTAGGCTCCTGAACAACATAGCAAATGTCTGATAGTCTGGTTTCAAAACCATGCATATCTTGACGACATTGAGCAATGTTTCTCCTTGTTTCACAAAGGGTCTTAGTTAGGGAATGGACTTGTGTCTGGAGCGCAGATACGACATTGCTTTGAGCTTGCATATCTTGATCATGAGGCAGTTTGGACGATATTGCCTTAACAACCAACCCAGTATTACGCAGGAACGTGCTTTTGGCACTGTTAGTGGACAGGTACTAACCCACCGCAGCAAGAGCTGACATTGCGGTTATAGTTGCCTCGCCACCTTCAGAAGGTGGCGGTTCCACCATTTTTTCCATAGCTCGCTGAAAAGTTGAGGTTTTACATTAGTAGTACTAGAACAGAAGATATTAAGGAGGCAGCAAAGCCAAACAAAATAGCTTTGGTCTATATACAGAACTTATTCTGGTGAACCCATGTAAAATATTAGTTGTATTTTATTGCAAAGTACATAATAAAACCAGGTTCCAAACATATGACCATGTACCATCGCTAATGTATTGTCTATTTCTTCACATTGTATTGAGGGCTAAGGATAAAGAGACAAAGTTTATAATACGGTAAGCATAGTATGACATCATTCATATCACAAAACAACTAAGAACAGACAAACATGCAATTGTAACGTTGTGTGGGCAAGTCCAGCACAGAACTATATTATGGGTCAAGATCAAAGGAACATCACTCCTCTCTTTTAAACCTTGTAAGGTGCAATGATACACTAAGACAATTGTGTATAAAATTGAAAAGAGTACTAGACATTGGTTGCAAACCATGCAGTTCAAGGCACAAGTCAGAGTAAGTAGTAGTTAAAAGGCATGAGGATTAAGGACTTACAACAACGGCTTTGACTGGTGTAGTCATGCCCTTCTTCTTGATGGTGTGACAGTCCTTGAAGATTTCCACATCATTTGGTTCAGGTACTTTTTGGTCCTTGCGGGCTTTCCTCTGCATTTCAAACAAGTCAATATAGATCTGATAATATGGTACAACGAAAAGAGTGAAATAGCAGCTAATTACAAGAGCCTCGCAGTGTGCAATATAGCTACGAGATCCTGTCGTCTGTTGGAATTTCACTTTCGTATGGTTGGCCTTGTTCTTTGAACAGTTCACCTACAAGAAGATAGATTTGTGTGGCACATGCGTAAATAGGACTTCAACATGTGATCTGATCACATATATATAATGTACCTGATACTTCGGATCAGACCAGTGTTTAACAAGGCCCCTCCAGTCTTCAACCGATATATTTTCCACTGGAGATGTTTGGGAAAGTTCATTGTTAGCCTTGCCTTCAAAGTAAGTTTTCCTCAAGTTATACCGATACTGTCGCAGAGCAGACTTGAAAACATGGGTGCAAGCTTGTCCGGTTGCATCATCTTGGCTATCCAACTTGAACCTCATCTGTTGAAAATTATGGGAGTCTCATTATTAGCAACGTAGAAAGTATAGGACAGAGCAAGACGATATTACTAGTTTCCATACATAACCATACTTACAGATAAATGGTCAAGGAAGGTGTTGAACTGGGTTTCGTCTTTGTCATTCCTGTACTGAATCCATGTTGGGAGGATATGTACATGACACCTAACGGCAACCGCTGCCTCTGATACTAACTTGGCTGACTCTGTAGCATCACGTGGCCTTTTTAAACATGTCTCAAAACGGATCTCCATTCTTCCTCCTCTAGATTTAGTTAACCTATCGAGCATTATCCCTGATGTTTGTTTCCTCTTGCTCCTAGGTGCTAGTCCAACAATGAACATAGGAAGTGTTAGTGTACATGAAACTGTGAGACTACATATAAAGAAGCATGCAACTGTAACTTGACTCGAGCAACTACCTTCTTGTTGTTGAAGCTCACAAGGTTCATCTGATATTTCCAACTCGTCTTGTGTCAAGAGTGCTTGGGAAGTAGTGTCAGGTGGCAAGGGAGCTTGGGAACGTGCTGCTAGCTCAGTTGACGCACGAGTAAGTCATGCAGCTGGTAGTACTGTGGTAGGTGTTGGAAGAACTAGGGCTGTCTCTGCTTGTTTGGTGGCAGCTATTTGTTTCTATTTGGCTTTTTTTGCAACTCGTGTAGCATGGGATGCCGTGTTTGTAGAATTTTCCGCTGGACTTTGACCTTCTATTGCACCATCAGTACCAGCAGAATCTGCAGGATTCATCCGCTTCTCATTCCCTGCCATTCTGTGTTTCTTCCTCTTTCTTTGTGCCATGTTAAGTCAAGCCAACAAGAAAAACGAATAACAATTTAGTTCTTCAGAACAAATTGATGCATGATGCAGACGAACTGAACTTTGATGTTAGACAACCACATGATAGGAGGATGTAATATGTATGAAAAACAGGACGGAAGAGATAACCAGAACTATGATGTGTAAACTAAGAAGAAGACATTTCAACAAATTAGAAGCAATGCAATGGAAGGTAGACACCATATGAAAGATGCTACAAATATCGCTCTGCCAAGTTAACAGAATCTCATCATAAATGGCGTTTAAACATATGTGAAGCAATACAAGAAATAAATCATATGCAAGATGCAAACAACATCACACTACCATGTTAGAGGTCTCTCGTCATTAGTGCCATTGCATATTCACAGCATTGCATATTCATAGCTTATGATGTGTAAACTAAGGAGAAGGCATTTCAACAAATTAGAAGCAATGAAAGCTAGACACCATATGAAAGATGCAACGAATATCACTCTACCAAGTTAAAACTGTCTCGTCATAAGTGCCATTTCAACAAATTAGTAGCATAGGCTAGAAAAGAATGTGAGATGTAACCTATATCACACTCCGAAGTCAAACATGTCTTATGATATGTGATTGTTGCAGGTTACACAACAGTAGTAATTTGATGTAAGAACATGGTGTGATAGACAGATATTGTATGTTCTAGAAATAGGAACACGTGTCTTATTCAAGTATAATGTGTAAAGTAAGCAGATGGAATTCAACAAAATTAGAAGCAATACAAGCTAGACATCACACATAACATGCAACCACATATAATAGTGCCAAGTTAGAGGGAGCACCGGTGATGCTGCACTAGGGGAGACGTGCTCATCATAAACACAACTTTGTTGAGTGTCTATGCATGTGTTGTCTTGGAAATCATCTTGGGGGTGTGGAGGAGTAGAAACTATAGAGTCCCTCCGTTTGGAAGGAGCACCTTTATCCGCTGCCTTGCTAACTTCCTTTCGCTTTATTGATTTTGAATTGTCAAGTAAAACCGACAGGAAAAAGCAATAAAATTCTCTCTTAAGAACTCATTCATGCATGATACTGACAATCACTACTTTGATGTAAGGCAAACACATGATACCAGGATGGAATATGTACGAAAAACAGGATGACATGGCATGTTCACAACTGTTTGTGTAAACTAAGCAGAAACCATTCCAGCAAATAAGAAGCAATGCAAGCTAGACACCACATGAAAGATGCAACCAATATGACTCTGCCAAGTTAAAAGCGTCCCATCATAAATGGAATTTCAACAAATTAGAAGCAGCGCATGCTATAAATCATATGAAAGATGCAACTAATATCGCACCGCATATACTAAAGGTGTCTCGTCATGTTGATTGATGCGGGATACAAAAAACAATAGTTTTATGTAAGGACATGCTTAATAGACATATGTACTATGTACTAAATACAGGAAGGCATGTCACATTAACAGGTATAATGTATAAGCTAAGCAGACTAGCACATGCAGTTTAACCAGATTGGAAGAATTACAATCTAGACACCATATGCAACATGCAACCACATATCACACTGCCAAGTTAGAGCAAGCACCTGTGATGCTAGTGTAGGGGAAATGCTATAATCAACTACAGAGCTACGTTCACTATCTTCATCTAGCATTTCTGTTTCTTGAGAATCATGTTGGGAGGCTGACGCTGCATTCTTTAAATGAGGAGTAGTCCCCTTGCCTGCCTGCCTCATCATAAGTGATTGATGAGTGATACACAAGAACATTAGTTTGATGTAAGAACATGGTTAATACACAGATGTACAAGTATGTACCAAAAACAGAAAGGCATGTCATATTCAAAGGTATAATGTGTAAGCTAAGCAGATGCAATTTAACCAAATTGGAAGCAATACAAGCTAGACATCTGGCTGGAGTGGTGAGCATGATCATCTAGGACCTGAGAGCCTGGTGGGAGGCGGGCTGCTTCGCCACCATCGCAGCTTTTTAGTTGGCTTCCAGGTGATGCCTATCTTTGCTGGGATTGTCACTGGCTCGACCAGTGCCCTGACTAGCTATTTGTCTTTTGGTGCTCACGGGATGGTGGTTCATGTAAAAAATATTTTTCCTTATCTTACCGACGTCGGCCTTTCGAATACAAGCTAGACACCTTATGGAACATGCAACCACATATGACACCGCAAAGTTAAAGCAAGCACCTGGGATGGTGGTTCATTGCGAGAGAGGTCATCAACTCCAGAGCTACATTTACCGTCTCCAACTGCTCACACTGCACCCTTTATTGCGCTGTAACGTCTCTTGCCTACCCGCATACGAAGCTGGAGCGACTTCTCTCTTTTCTTTTTGGCTTCTCTCATGGCAGCAGATTCTGGAATACTCTTGCATAAAAACACAATAGTGAGAGTAAGGGTGAAGTGTGTGCAGAACTAGTGCACTATAAAAGTAGCATATAGCAGGTGGCTGAAAAATAAATGACAGGAGACATATGATAGCTCTACAACATTGCATGGCAAACAAAATTAGATTCTACTCCGTATGATTTTGTACTATATGAGCACAGGAAATGTAGGTACTCCTCCAGCACACCACCACATGTGGTCATATCTAAGATAACAGTCGGCTAAAAATAAATAGGCTAGTCGATTTTTTTAATGAACCGTCCGATGTAGGTCCCTGACCGCTCCTTTTATACAGCTTTTTCCGCTGACCGGACTTGGAGCCGCTGAATCCGACATTAACTGTAGTGTCATCGGTATTATCACCATTGCTTCGGCGCTTGTGTCTATTACGTCAAAGCTTGCGTTTTTGACCTCGGAGGGGCCCGCCTCACTGGCTGTGTTCTTGCTACGAGCCAGCCAACTGCCCTCACCCGCGCAAAAGCGGGTCATGAGTGCCGTGAGGGCTGCCATAGATTTGGGCTATTCTTGGCTGAGGTGGCGGGCGATCCATTCGTCACAGATGTTATGATTAAAGGCCGCTAGGTCTTAGGCATCCGGATAGTCAATGATTTGGTTCTTTTTAGTTAGGAATCTAGTCCAGAATTTCCTGGCTGACTCTCCAGGCTATTGGACTATGTGACTTAAGTCGTCGGCGTCTGGTGGCCGGACATATGTACCTTGGAAGTTGTCAAGAAAAGCTTCTTCCAAGTCCTCCCAGCTGCCGATGGAATTTTCAGGCAGGCCGTTTAACCAGTGCCGGGCTGGTCCTTTGATTATTAGTGGGAGGTATTTGATGGCATGGAGGTCGTCTTCGTGGGCCATGTGAATGTGGAGAATAAAATCCTCGATCCATACCGCGGGATCGGTTGTCCCGTCATATGATTCAATATTGACGAGTTTGAACCCTTCGAGGAATTCATGGTACATTACTTCATCAGTGCAGCAAAGAGGGTGTGCGGCGCCTCTATATCTGGCTGCATTGCACCATAGCTCTGATGGAGTTCGTCTACAGTTATCAGTTCGGGTGTACTAGGTTTGTCACACCCGAATAGGTAGCCATCATCGCGTGTCGAGGGACGTCCTCGCGATCCATAAATCGATCGGGTATGTCCTGCTCTACTATCCAGGGTCTGCCAGAGGTCGTATGTGTGACCCCGAGCTGTTTCGTCTCTATTTTTATGAGGCGGTGGGGCAGGCTGCTGTTCGGCCTAAGCTGCCACTCTATCCCGACCACATGGTGGTCGGTCCGCTGCACTGTCCCGACCGCGTGGTGGTTGATCGGCCGCGTTACACAAGGGGGGTATGAGCTCTAGCGCCTCTTCATCGAACTGGGGTAGTAGCCTTCGGTTTGGGTAACTCTTGGCTGGGCATCTGAGGCCGTATTCTTCGGCTGCCAGGACATCGGTCCATCTGTCGACGAGCAGATCTTGGTCAGCTTGAAGCTGCTGCTGTTCTTTTTCAGGCTCCTCACCGTTGCTATTAGCTGGCGCTTGAAGCGCTCCTGCTCGAGAGGTTCCTTAGGCATGATGAAATCTTCATTGCCGAGTCTTTCCTCATCCTCGGAGAGAGGACGATAACTATCGTCCTCCGAGTCATTGGGCCTGGCCTGTTCGTCGAGGCTGGCTTGCCTATTTTCTTGCTCCTCCTACTCGGATGTTACCTCAGCAAGGTCTTCATTGTTTTCGGTTTTGTCCGGAGTATTATTTTCACCGGTGCCAACATTGCTGTCTTTTGAACGAGGTGACTTAGAGTGGCGCCGAGGACACCGACGTTTTTGCTGTGTCTCAGGAGGTTTATTCTCGACTGGATTTTCTTTGTCGTCATCATTGGTTGTCTTGGGTGTATCCACCATGTACACATCATACGAAGAAGTGGCCGTCCAGCATTTGGTAAATGGCGGATTTTGGTCTTGCTCCTCATCGGCATCATCGTCCATCCCGTCGATGTCTTCGGAGTCGTAATCAAGCGTGTCGGTTAGGTCCTCGACAATGGCTATGAAGTGGGTGGCAGGTGGGAAGCAAAATTCTCGATCATCAGCCCCCAGTCCGGACCGGACAGAGTTTGGCTGTGAGTCCCCCGCCAAGGACAGGCTTTTTAATGAGTTAAGCATATCGCCCAAAGGCGAGTGCTGGAAGATGTCTGCGGCGCTGAATTCGAAGATCGATGAGCGATCGAGTTTGGCATCCGCATGCTCACATGGTTCGGAACTTATAACCAGAGACGAGTTCGGAGTTCCGGTGACACAGATATGGTGTGGGCTTAAGTCCATGTGCGGCTCCAACGCCGGGGAATCTGTGGCCTCCGTGGTGGGGTCAAGCCTCCAATCCTTGGATGCCGCAGTGTCCTCTGGATCTAAGGCCAGAGTGTTCACTAGAGCTATCTCCTGGATGCGGTCTGACGACATATTTAAGTCATGTTCGTCAAGGTGGCCAGGAGCGGTCGCCGCGGTCTCGAATCCGGCGAAGATCAAATCTCCACGGATGTCCGCAACGTAATTCAAGCTCCCAAACCTGACCTGATGGCCAGGGGCGTAGCTATCGATCTACTCCAGGTGGCCAAACGAGTTGGCCCGCAGTGCGAAGCCGCCGAACATGAAGATCTGTCCAAGGAGGAAGGTTTCTCCCTGGCCAGCATCATTGTTGACGATTGAAGGGGCCATCGAACCTTTCGTCGACGGCACAGTGGAACTCTCAATGAAAGCACCAATCTTGGTGTCAAAACCGGTGGATCTCGGGTAGGGGGTCCCGAATTGTGCGTCTAAGGTCAATGGTAACAGGAGACAGGGGACACGATGTCTACCCAGGTTCGGGCCCTCTCTATGGAGGTAATACCCTACTTCCTGCTTGATTGATCTTCATGGATATGAGTATTACCAGAGTTGATCTACCATGAGATCGTAATGGCTAAACCCTAGAAGTCTTGCCTGTATGACTATGGTAATGAGTATCCGCCTTTCTGGACTAAGTCCTCCGTTTTATATAGACACCGGGAGGATCTATGGTTACACAAGGTCGGTTATAAAGAAAGGAATCTACATATCCGGTCGCCAAGCTTGCCTTCCACGCCAAGGAAAGTCCCATCCGGACATGGGTGCAGTCTTCGGTCTTCTTATCTTCAAAGCCCATCAGTCTGGCCCATGGCTAACAGGCCGGATGCTCGAGGACCCATTAGTCCAGGACTCCCTCAGTCGGGATCGACCTCTAGTACACCACCGGTCATCCCGGCATAGATCAGAAGGTTGCCGTCGCCTAGTTGTGCGTGCACCATCATGTCCTCATCTACCACTACTGCATGGCCACAGAGCCTTGCGACCGTTTCAATAGGTTTTTCAACAACACTGACTACAAGTTCACCACGGTGGACACCACCAACGATGTAAAGCACTCAGTGTTGCAGGCTTGGCCTGCAAGAACCTTGTCGAAATCCGTGACCACTACACACGGTCTGGGGCAGCACGAAGAAGGACTCCCTGATCAAACTCGCCTCGGCTATCATCAACCCCTACTACGAAAAGATGAAGCAGGATGCCCAGAGAACAAGTCCAGTATCCTGGCACGGGGACTGGATGCGGCAACTGGATGAACCTCACCTCAGGTTTTTGGCCAAGAGCATGTACACATGCTACATGCACAGGCGGATCGTTGACATGAGGAAGTGCCTCGTTACCCAAATCGATGAGCCCGAATCAAGCCACAAGCAGAGGAAGCGTCGCAAGAAGTAGATGATGATCAGATGATCGTTTATGCTAGTTAATCATGCATGTAATATATAGTTTACTTTATTGGTGTGTGTGGAAATGTCATGTGTGTAGTAGCCACCTATGTAATTATGCATGTAATAGTTTACTTTGGTGTGTGCAAATTCCATGGTTGTAGTAGCCACCTATGTAAGTGGATGTTTAATTTGGTTATGCAAGCATGTCCTTATAAGTGTGTGTATATATGTTGCTGTTCTGTATGCAATCCCATCGCACAACACACACGTCTTATTAGTAGCAACTGTGTGTGTTATTATCGGTCTTCACACTACAAAAAAAGACACATCCGTGACATTTTGGGCCGAACGAAATTTTTTTCTGTCATACTTATGACACTTCTATGACAATAATTGTGACAAAACCCGGTATCATCATAGATGTGGTGGGCTCCTGCTTCTATGACAAAAAAATCATGATAGAAAATGGTCTTTTCATCCTGGGCGGGCCACAGAAGCAGCTACATGACATTCTTTGGGCCGTCCATGACGGGAAAAACCATGGTAGAAGCGAGGGTGAGGAAAATATCAGGGTGTTCCCGGTTAGGTGGGTGGTCGGGGCCGAGCGATGCATGGAGGTTTGCGCATTTCTCGCGTACACGCACACGTGTGGGTGCGAGGCGTTGGGCTCTAACTGAACCCAAGCGAGGTGTTCGCCTACTGAACCTGATCGATTGCACTGCAGGCTACGCGTTACTGAACCCGAGCGATCGGTCGATAGCTGTAAACTGAACCCGATCGAGCGATTTCTTCGCTACGGCTACTAACTGAAGCCGATCGATGCTGCCTCTGGATGAACAGTGAGCGTTGCTAGGGGTTTGGATGAATAGTTCCTGGTGGGGGTGGATGAACAGGACCCCGTGGTGTTGCCTCTGGATGAACAGGACCCTGATCGATCGAGCCGGTTGGGGCTGGATGAACAGGACCCCGTGGAGGGCTGGATGAATAGTAGATGGTGGAGGGCTGGATGAACAGGAGCCCGTGGAGGGGTCGTTGAACAGGAGCCCGTGGAGAGGGTTGGTTGAACAGTAGCCGATGGAGTAGCACGTGGTGGAGGCTGGATGAACAGGAGCCCGTGGATAAACAGTCTTAGGTGGAGGCTGGAGGAGGTCGACAGTGGATGAACAGTAGCCCGTGGAGGCTGGAGGGGTCGACGGTGGAGATGAACAGTATCCCGTGGAGTCCCGTTTTGCGGTACGCCACACCCCTCCCGATGAATAGGACGCCTGTTTCGACCGTAGCGCTCCAACACAAGTCCGTTTCATCCGTTTTGCGGTATGCCACACCCCTCCCGATCAACAGGGCCCCGTTTCGATCGTAGGATGTCCAACACAATTCTGTTTCCTCCATTTTGTGGTACGCCAGACCCCTCCCGATGAATAGGATCCCGTTTCGACCGTGGCCGGTCGAACACAAGGCTGTTTCCTCCGTTCTGCAGTACGCCAGGCCTCGTTTCCATCGGCTGTTCCGTCCAAGCCAGTTGGCTCCCACGTGTTCCGTTGCCTCCCGATGAACACAACACATTCCGTTGCCTCCCCATGAACACGACGATGACGCAGTTTCTCTGTTCTGAACCAGCCATGTACACGAGCCCTGGCCGTACGTATGCGCGAGTAGGCGTTCGAAACCCCGTCCGTATGTTAGTATGTGGCCGTATTTTCTTTCTTGCACACTGGCCGCTGTACGTACGTGTACATGCTACGTGCGCGCCTCTACTACGACACGTCTGCGCCTCTACATCGACCAGTATGTATGTACATGTTCGCGACTAGAATGACAACGCTCGTACGCTTCGACTAGGTGGGTCCTGACTATCAGGCACTTCCTTCCGTGCGAGGATGTAGCTAGTGGGTCCCAGCAGTCAGGGGGCGAATCGTTTTTTGCCCGGACGCACTTCCTTGTGTGCGAAGATGTAGCTAGTGGGTCCCGGCAGTTAGGGGGGAATTTTTTTTGTGAAATACGGTGGCCCGTCCGGTGGGTCCCTGCTGTCAGGTGGAGGAATAATTATTTTGCGCGTAATAAGGAGGCACTTCCTTGCGGCCGCCGTGGACCCAGCTGTCAGCCTCTCCATGTACAATACTCTTCCGATGGAAGTCGTTCGTTGACCACGTTGACCACGCCACGCCGAGAGCACCAGGGCAGTGGACGACGGCGATGCCTAGGAAGGGGACAACGTGGAGCCGGGGAAGACGCGGCAGTGGAAGCCCGCGCGGAGAGGAGTACGAGGGTTCACTGGTTCGGCTGCGGTGTGAGGCTGCCATCATCGCAGGGCCTGGCCAGCGGTGGCAATAGTAGGGGGCGGTGAGGCCTCCATGACAGCACAGCCGGCCATGGGAGGCAGGAGCATGCGGCACGACCGACGCTGCTTTGGGCAGCTGGAGCAAGAAGACCAGAGGTTGAAGAAGCACTATGGCCGTTGGATGGACATCCTATGGTCACTGGAGCTAGAATCGTTTTTATTGACTAAGTTCACAAAGCACTCCGTCCCCGTCAACTTAGTAGGCCCACAAGTCAGCCTCCCACTAAGGTGGGTCCCAACTAGCAGGGGGAGTATTCATTTTTTTGTGCGTAATAAGGATGCACTTCCGGTGGGTCCGAGATGACAGAGGGGGGAACGTTTTTCTCGCGAAATACGGTGGCCCGTCCGGTGGGTCCTAGTAGTCAAGGGGAAACACTTTTTTCGCCAAATACAGTGGCCCGTCCGGTGGGTCCCTCCTGTCAGGTGGAGGAATAATTATTTTACGCGTAATAAGGTGGCACTTCCTTGCGGCTACCGTGGACCCAGCTGTCAGCCTCTCCACGTACAATCCTCTTCCGATGGAAGTCGGTCGTTGACCACATTGACCATGCCACGCCAAGAGCACCACGGCGGTGGACGACGGTGAGGCCTAGGAAGGGGATGACGCGGAGCCGGGAAAGACACGGCAGTGGATGTCCACGCGGAGAGGAGTATGAGGGTTCACTGGTTCGGCTATGGTGTGAGGTTGCCGTCGCCGCAGAATAACAGGGGGTGTGGGTGAGTGGAGGGATGGTCTGGCCAGCTGTGAGAGTAGTATGTGGGCAGTGAGTCCTCCGCGGCAGCGCAGCCGGCCACGGGAGGCAGGAGCAAGCGGCACGACTGGCGCTGCTTTGGGCGGCTGGAGCAAGAAGACCAGAGGTTGAAGAAGTACTATGGCCGTTGGACGGACATCGTACAATCACTAGAGCTATAATTGTTCATATTGACTAAGTTGACAAAGCCCTCCGTCCCCGTCAACTTAGTAGGCCCACAAGTCAGCCACCCACTATGGTGGGTCCCACCTAGCAGGGGTATTCATTTTTTTGTGCGTAATAAGAGGCACTTCGTTGCGTGCGAAGATATAGCTGGTGGGTCCGACCTGTCAGTGGGGGGAACATTTTTTTCATGAAATACAGAAGCCCTTCCCGTGGGTCCTAGCTGTCCGGTGGAGGAATCATTATTTTGCGCGTAATAAGGAGGCATTTCCTCGCCTACGGCCTTGGACCCAGCTGTCAGCCTCTCCACGTACAGTCCACTTCTGATGGATGTCGTTCATTGACCACGTTGACCAGGCCGCGCCGAGAGCACCAGGGCGGTGGACGTCGACGAGCCCTAGGAAGGGAACAACACGGAGCCAGGGAAGACTCGGTAGTTGTTTCCCACGCGGAGGAGTACGAGGGTTTACTGGTTCGTCTGCCGTCCTCGGAGAATAACAGTAGGTGTGGGTGAGTAGAGGGATGGCTAAGCCAGTGATGGGAGTACGGTGGGGCAGTGAGGCCTGCGTAGCAGCATAGCTGGCCGCGGAAGGAGGGAGCAGGCAGTCCCGCTGGCGCTTGTTTGAGCGGCTGGAGCAGGAAGAGCAGAGCTTGAAGAAGCAGGACAGCCGTTGGATGGACATCCAACAGTCACTGCTCTCGTGTGTTGACTAAGTTGACACGGCGTTGCGTGTGCGTCAACCTTTTTTTAGGAAAGCATACGCGTCAACCTGTAGTAGGCGCACAAGTCAGCCTCAAATCTATTGAAAACAACATACATCCCATCTGCCATTATTTCTAATAATGTACAGCCCATTTTCTAATTCTTAAGAATTTTTTTGGAGCCCATCTTCTTTTTGTTAGCATTACACCCCATATTGTGGCCACAGTTAAAAAGTATACGAAATTTTGCATATTTCAGTGCGTTCAACTGTTTTTAATCCCGAAATATCCATTCACATTCAAACTATTTTGAAAAATAATTTATATAAATATAAAATCCAAATAATTGTCCACGCAAAAAATCAATGGAATTTAAAATCTTGTAATGAAAAAAAACTAAAACTAATTCCCGGTTTGATGTGTTTTAAAAATGTACAGCCCATTTCTGGGCAAAGCGAATGAAACTCTCCTCGTCTTGAAAGATTTGTAGCCCAGCAGGGCTGATAAAGCAAGTAGGCCTCGTTTGGGTATTTCTTTAAAGAAAATGGAACTGGGCTAGCCATTTTCAGCAAGGAAAAAACACAACTGGGCTCATGATGTGGTAAACATAAATAAAACCCTGGCTAGACGGGCCACAGCCCCCGCATAGCCTCGTTGTTACCCTGATCCGTCGCTAAAACTAGTATAAATAAAAACTGCTTGTTCCTCAAAAAAAAACTACGCGACCTGTTGGGTCCCTGGTGTCAGCCGCTCGTAGTATAATTCTCTCGTTTATTGACTGCGTTGACAATGGCGTGAGCCCCAGATGTCCAACCATTAGGAGGAACCATATTTTTGGGCTTGTAATATAGAGGCACTTGCTTGCGTACTGCCATGACGCTGGTGGGTCCCTACTGTCATCCTCTCCACGTATAGTCATCTCCTTGTTCCTCTCGGTTCTTGACGACGTTGACAACGCAAGAGGGTGGCGCACTGCCCACGGCGAGCGAACCAAGGCTGCAAGGCGGAGGACGATGGCGATGCCTCGGACGGAACGAACAGGAGCTGTGGAAGATGCGCCGGTCCAATCGCAGGCGGAGGGGAGTACGAGGGTTGACTGCTTCGGGTGCGGGTGCGTGTTGGGGCTGACGTCACGGGAGAATAACAGGACGTGTGGGGGAATAGAGGGAGGGACTGGCCAACGTTGGAGGGTACATACGGTAGGGCGGCGGAGGCGTAGCCAGCCACGGGATGCGGGAGCAGAGCCGACGGGGTGGTTTAGTTTGGGTGGCTGGAGTAAGAAGAAGACAAGAGACAGAAGATACACGACAGATGTTGGATGTTAATCCAACGGCTGGTAGGCAGAATCGTTTGTTGACTGACTAGTAAGTGGACACCACCTAGGATAGGCTATTTCCTCGCAGGTCCCAAATGTCAGAATCCAAATTTGTCACGGTCATGCAGCCTTTCCTATGAAAATTTACAGCCCATTTGATGTGCTAGTTTGAAATAAGTTTGTGGGTGCTAGTGGGGGCTAATCACTTGGCTTCTGTAATGCACAGTGAGCTCAAGCAGCCGGCGAGAGTGATGTTATTTCCCTTGGTTGGGATTTGTTAGTTGTTACAATATTTCCCTCTAAATTAACCAACTGGCAAGCCATTTTCCTTGTTTCAAAGAAAATATGACAGTCACAGCCGAGTTGAAAAGGGCAAGAACATCTAACTCCAGCTTACAAACTGTACAAAAGAACGAGGGTTAATTGTTCATCAGGTTTACAAAAAAACCCAGGTTAAAAAGGGCAACAACATCTAACTCCAGCACTGTTTTCGGCAGTCACAGTCAAATGGATCGGTCAGGTCCATAGAATGAACATCATGGGTCGTAAAATTAATTGGATTATGACCACAATATGTTGTAAATAGAAGCCCAACACGTTCAGAAGCTCTTTTTCCCACCTGTAACTCCTTTTTTGCTATTCCACATACCCATCCGTCAAAACCATGTTGCTAATAAACTTAAGCCTGATGGACAATAGTAACCTCGCATTCAGGAGGAAGAATGTGACAAATCTAGTGTTTGCACGGTTGGCTACATATCGTTCTAGTGTTATTGTCTTCAATCGAATCTCATGAGAAGTGAGAAAATCCCGATGCTTACGAATCCACTGATTGGTTTTAACTTTCTTACCCCATCCTGTTGACTAAATAGACATGAAGGTCGAAAACAGTTAAGGTCTAAAAAAAGTGTCGAAAGAGCAATAGTTGAACGGTTAATTCTAGTACACTATATGCAGGCTTCCAATGTGCGTGAAATTATCACCTTCATATACAACTTCTCCAGACATGGAAAGCATTGCAGCAAGCCAATAATCTGGTTCAGATCAAAACTATTCAGTTGGACATATAAGATCTTGACAGAATCCAGCACCATTGATAAGCCATCCATGGAGAAACTCTTCATTGAGCATAGAACATAATATTAGTACAAAATGTGTACTCCAAGATGATATATAACTTATGCGTAGAAATTTAAAATGCAGCTTATGGTTACAAGTGTAGATGATAACATAAAGTACCTGAAGAACTGTGGAGCCAAACACCATATTGAAATGAGCACAAATATCATGTATTACACCCAAGGTCTCTAGTTTAGGCGCAGAGAGGACGGTTATTTGCAACGGTGAATAACTAGAATCAAGGATCAACCTTTGAAGTGAAGGGGCATCTTGGATGATGAGCTTCCTTCCGTCAAAAGAAATTCCAATTCTTACAAGGTTAGGCGACTTTATTTGGAGACAGCCGATTCTAACTGTGAAAACAAGCACCAAGCACTCCAGGGCAGGGCAACCGGAGTGGATGATGCTGTGCAATGAGGCCTCCGATATACGAACCCGCACAAGTGAAAGTTTCTTGAGAAATGGGAGTCAAAGGTTTAGTACCAGATTGTCTGGTAGGTAACACAGCGCAAAGGTGGCGGTGTGGAGAGAGGAGGAAAACTGCGAGATGGACATCGGTGCTGAGGGCACTGGTAGATGGTGTTCGGTATCTAATAGGTGATTTCTAGGGGAATAGTAGAACTCAAGCAACTGTAGTTCTGTGAATTCAGGGGATTTCAGTCAGGCGTCCACCATGCAGGGCATGGTATGCTTGCTCAGGTAGCCTGACGGGATGCAGAGGCTTTGAACGGAGCCCTGGTGGGAGGAGATGATGGCTCTTGGGATTTCAAAATCATTGAAGAGAGATAGCTGACAACAGTCGAGATTAAGGGGCACGGCGCGCCATAGACGGGGCCACCGAATTGAGAGGACTAGGGTGCGGCAGCAATCCTTGGTAGGGAGAAGTGAGATGATCTCCCCAAGGACGGTGTCCGGGAGATCGCTGATGCGGTCCACCCGAGATTCTACTGTTTCCTAGGATCCGGTGGGGGCGGGGTCGCCGCTTCTCCCCGCTCTTTCGGGTGCGGGATCTACAACAGGCATCACCGCTGGCGGGAGCCTCATCTTCTTGGCGCCGGGGTCAGCTGACTCCATTTTCCTCGAGGGCGTCGCATCGTGCTCACGGATTTGAAGGGGAGCTGGGGTTTTCTGTAGGAGTGAGGTGAGGAATTTGGGGGTACGAGTGGAGCGAGCTGACGTGAGGTGGGTGGGAGTGAGGAGGAAGAAGAGCACCCAGGTTTTTTGGGGGGGGGGGCGGTGTGCTGGGTGTGGGTAGCGCCTCTCATTCAGTAAATATATGGGCTTTTGAATTGATTTTACTATTTACTAGGGTGGATGGGCTGTTTTGTCTTGGGCCCAGAGAAACAATTACTACCAGTACAGTGGAGACACTCTACAGCTACCCAGAAAAACAATTACTACTAGTACAGTGGATACAATACCGCTTCTGGCTCCTCCTAGGTCATCGAAACGTCTCCCTCTACTGAATGCCGTTATACTTTTGTTCACCGACATGCGGGGCATGCAGCGTGCGGGCCCAAATGCCATCCACCAAATTAGAAGGCAGTATGCAGGTGGAGAGTCACCCCGGTCGTAGCACGGCAGTAACGAGGCGTCGTATCACAAAACCCCACCTCCCCGCAGTCTAAGTTTGATGGACGAAACAACCATCATTTCACTCTTCGCTGAATCCCCTTCTCCCTCACCGTCTTCAAGAAAGGCAACACTTGCATCTGCCACTGTTCTTCTCTCCAAACGAAGGGAAGGTAAGCGGATCTATGATGTTGGTATATTTTTGTTCAGAGAAAAAAAAGAACTTTTGCAAAGCACTAACCGATCCCCACTCTCTTTTTTGTTTCATTGTCATTGCAATTGTGTTTTCCTTTTAGTGGTCTCCTAGTATTCGTCAGTTTCATGATGGACCAAGGAGAACCAGGCAAAGATCTGCCGATATTGGAGCAGATGCGGGAGGCTGATCCCCATGAGACAGAGAGCTCCAAGAAGATGGAGGCAGCCACCGAGCCGACCCCAGATACACTCACGGCCACTACTGAGATGGTCAACACCCTGTTTGAGGTTACAACCCCCGTGGCACTGCAGGAGCAGTTTTCCCCCTTCGAGGATGTGTCCCCCCCTGCTGAGCTGCCCAAGGTGATTTTCTTCTTTGCCGATCTCGATTGTGGTTTTTCATCTAAGTATGTGGTGATGAATAATGCAAAATTTTATTAGCTTCGATGTCATGCTATACATAGTGATTTAAATAACTTGTGTTTCTTATACTGGAAAGTAATTCAGAATTTGTTTCTGTTTCAATTAGAGCCCTGATGCAGACAAGGATTGTGTGGTTGTATATATCACTCGCTATGAGGCGGATGACCTGAATATACACACTTGGAAAACAGAGTTTTTAGGCTGTTGGATCCTGGAAGCCATTTGCGTTTATACCAATGAAGATTTGTGTTCCAGCCTCACTGTTGTCAGGCGTGTTGTCTAGGATGTACTGAAGCACAAGAATTTCAAAGCTACTCCTTCGTTTGTGAGGCATACTATTCTTGTCAAGCTTACGCAGGAAGATGATGTGGCATGCCTCCACAAACAAGTTTATGAGTGGCAAGGCCACAAGGTTGTCTTCATGATGGTTCACAGGATTGAGCTGCTGCCGTACGTCCTCGATGATATTCATGGCAAGGTCCGTCTTGTGTCCAGCCCAAATTAGATCGAGGCATGAAATAGTTGCACCAGCTAGTGTTTAATAGTAGTTTGGATTGTGTCTAATTATCCGAACCGTGCCTGTTATCGAGCCCTCTAGGGCTAGTACTCTGTTTGAATCCGTCTATGGGAACTGCTACTACTTTTGTGTGCCTGTGAATCATGTGAGAACCATCATAATTGTTGCCAAAACAGATGCATCCTCACTAGTTTTTTCATGAATATGGCATGGTAAGACATAAGTTGTCACGGTTTATCATGCGAGCAGTGTGTGTTTTGATGAAATAGAATACTCGTTCGAGAACTGTGCACTGACGTATACATAAGTACATGTAAACACTGTTGGTGCTACCCCACTTGTAAGCAGTTGTGCAAAACACGGCACATTGGCTCAGCTCACTTCAACACTAGGCTATCGACCAGCTAACAATCAACAATCTTTTGTCTGACATATAAGAAACTATGTATCTTGTTACAATGGTTCATGCAGTTAACTGAGGCCTTAATGCAAATTCCAAACGTTCACACGCTAGTCCAGCGTTCATGTGGAACACTCACATTAAACTCGGCTTCATAAAAAACTTGAAAAGCATAAGTTAAGCAATTTTATACATCTCAATGATTCATAGAACATAAAAAACATATACTAGTTCATAGCAAAAGACAAAGTTGTGAGAAGGTTTACAAATCAGGAAAAAAACAAGCAAGGCTTCTCTGAGCAAAGGGCCTCCCGACAGGCTTAAATTTCCTGGAGTTCACTCTGGTTTTTTCTTGTTTCCACCATCTAGGGTTATATTATCTCATTCCAGAATAGCCAATTATAATTGTGGTCTCAGCTGGAATGCTGAACTGAACCATGCGGTGTACTGACCAGCTGAAATGCTTGTGCATTCCACTAAATTTAAGCACCACTATTTGCCGAAATAAGCAGACCACAATGCCTCTTGTCCACGCACCTGTCCAAAAAACCGCCGTGCAGCCGTGCCAGCTTGTCCTCGGTCCATGGATGAACTGGTAGAAAGTGCATCCTGGACTAGGATGCAGTTATTTTCGCTCGTCCCTACCCTACAATCAGGAAGTAAAACGTACGAATCAACTTCTTTATATTACATTGGTCATTCTACCTAGTAACTACCATTGTAGGAATACCTGGAAGACGGGTCGTTAGACGACGGCAGCGAGGGATAGCCATCTCATTTTGCGCAGTTCTACTAAAACTGAGGTGTGTGCTTTTGATTGCACGGATAGAAACAATACAGAGAGAGACATCCTGAAATGATATGGAGACAGACATCCCTGTTTGCGCAAATACGAAATACGGTTATTTAAATAGTGACTGATATTTGCAGTGGCGTATAATTAACAGCAACATCTATTGTGTTATAATTGGCACTAGATTGATAGTATGAAAGTGTCCTTAAGTAAGTAGCATCACATCGCATCAACACTGCCACTGGATTAACATGCAGAGCAATAGCATTAGTATTACTGTCATGAGAGTAGCACATGGTCAGTAAATGTGCAATCAAATTTGTGCAGTTCCACTGGGATGAAGCAATGTTAGTGGTGTGAGATTTAAGTGTAACTGCAAAAACACAATTCATGGGAAATAAAGCAAGACGGAAGCACTCATAAAATGGTGGTGGCATTGCTTCAATTTATCGAAGGCACTAGACCATTACTTATAGTGACATTAGGTGGCATTGCTTAAAGCTTCATGTGATTTTACATTAACGGTAGCGATATGGGTGTAGGGACAGTAGGGGCATAAAGTGGTGAGGCAGATGTGGTTGCCGAGAGCGGAAACACTCAGGCAGCATGTCTGCATTTGTCCCATTTTTTATCTCCTCGGCGACATTTTCCTATGTGAGCACAGGAAATCTAGACCTTCTCATTCTCATTTGCATTGTCCCCTAACACCCGTCACTTTCTTTCCTTTTTCAACCAAGAGATAAGTCCACTTCCCCCACCCTTCGCCATCCACCATGCTTTCTTCGTCTTTTCAACCAAGAGACCGATTGGGAAGCCTGTATCTACTACTTTCCCCATTTCCTCTTAGAACCAAGTCCTTGATAACCCACAAGTATAGGGGATCGCAACAGTTTTCGAGGGTAGAGTATTCAACCCAAATTTATTGAGTCGACACAAGGGGAGACAAAGAATATTCTCAAGTATTAGCAACTGAGTTGTCAATTCAGCCACACCTGGATAACTTAATATCTGCAGCAAAGTATTTAGTAGCAAAGTAGTATGATAGTAACGGTAACAGTGGCAAAGGTAACAGTAGCAGTATTGTAGTGATTGTAACAGTAGCAGCAGTGTCGTGGGTTTGTCACGGCAGATGTCCTCGTGAAAGGACTTAGTTGTGGAGCCATCACAACGGGTTAGCTTAAAGGGGTTAAACTGAACAAAGGGACACGAGGAGTTTTATACTAGTTCGGCCCCTTCAATGAAGGTAAAAGCCTACGTCTAGTTGTGATTGGTATTGCTAGGGTTTCGATGACCAGGGAGCGAATCCTCTTTGACTGGCCCTCGAGTTGTTGTTTCCTGTCCTCCAACCGTGGTCGGGTCGTCCCTTTATATACACAGGTTGACGCCCGCCGGTTTACAGTGTCCCGAGGCCGGATCATATAGGTGTCCGGCTCGGTCTCTATTCCTCTAACTTACAATACAAGTTTATATGATAAAGTCGGTTCACAACTACATGCTTTAATCCATCTTTGGGCCTTGGGCCTTCTTAAAGCGCCAATATCTTCTCATCTTCATGGGCTTCAATCTTCATGAAGCTAACCCGGCGATGCCTAGCCGGTTTACCTCCAGTAATTATATCCCCAACATTAGGCCCTAGATTGATTTGAACCTGTTCATGTCAATCTCCAATACTTAGAAAAATTCTTGCTCTGGCACCTTTGTATAAATCTGGTAAATCGCCGTGACGTCATCCTTTAAATCCGCAGGAAACCGTTATGACGTCATCTACCCGTTGAAGCCGAAGATACCCTTCATTAATGAATGTTCAACCCTCGAGGCATCATCCTTATTAAATATCAATTTCCAGCTCCTCGATTTATGCACCTGTCACTTATCGGATCACCTTATAAATAGGATCACGGGCCCTTCTCTTTATCCCCTTCGTCTCCGTTTCCCTCTTCTTCCTCCTTGCGACATTTCTGTCCCTGAGCGCCGCCGCCGCCACCGAGCTTTGCCATCGTTCCTCCGCCGGCCAATGCATCAACCTGGTTGCACCAGAAAGCTGCGGCGCTCCTTTGTTGCTTCATCCTCTGTGAGTCTTTCCCTTTCCCCCTTTGTAGATCTGTTGAAGGTTCCTTCGTTCTTCACAGTTTATCAAAGTTCATCAGAGCTCCAGTGCGGCTCTGTTCCTCCTTATCTATGGATTTAAAAACTTCAAGCTTGATATATTGCCCGTAAATAGCTTACTTTCCGCTACCACAACAAACCTTTTGTACGCAAAAACCGATCTGAAGCATTACGAACTGCTGTGGGTCCAACCCTTTTTAGGTCAAAATATTTTTGCTTTCCTGTCTTCAGTAGATCCAAAATTTCCATGTCCTCTTGCGGAATCTGTTTCTCCTTACTTAGTCATTTTACCTTGGGTCTGTATCCTCTTTACCACATAGGTGGTTTACCTTTGTAAAAACAATCTATCTCATACCCGTAGTCCCCTGGTAAACCGGTAAACCCCTTTTACATTTATTGGGACAGTCTGATTTAACAATATGTGTATACCCTTGACATGACTTTGTCATTCATTATTGTACCAGTCTCCGGTTTACGCAATTTCACATAGCTGTATATCTTTATTCCATTGCATCTTGCGTACCACCATGAATGATTTGTAAACTGATATTTCTTTTTCAGCTGTTCGTTTCACAATGGCCAAACAGTTTTACGCTTGCAACTGGGCTCCTTCCCGGGTTACCGAAGAACAGTTGAACGGAATGGTCAATATCGGCACCTTACCCAAGAAAACTGAGATTCGATGGCAAGTTCCAGGAACAGAGAATCCTCCTACCCCGAGGCAGGGTGAGGTAGTAGTCTTTGTCGACCATATAGGTCGTGGCTTCAAACCGCCCGGGTCGAAGTTTTCCGAGATGTTCTTGCCAGTTTCCAACTCCATCCTCAAGATATTGGACCCAACTCGGTGTCCAATCTATGCAACTTCCAAGTCTTCTATGAAGTGTACTTACAAGAAGAACCAACTGCTGAGCTGTTCTGGGACTTTTTTCATCTGAACTGGCGTACAAAATTTGTAAATGGTCCCAACACTGAACTTGGTGGTGTCTCTATTCAAAAGCGGAAAGAAGTTGAATTCCCTCATGCCAAACTGCACAGTCACCCTAAGGACTGGAATCAGACTTGGTTCTACTTCATAGATACCTCTCTTGAAGATGAGAACCCTCTACCAGGCTATCGTGACCACCGGCTTTCCAACACTCATCCATTGCCGCAACGTTTAAGTTCTGCGGAACGGGCCACATATGCCTCTCAACTCGCCAAGCTCCGGGCCTTTATGGCCAACGGTTTATCAGGCGTTGATTTTGTGCGTTGCTGGATATCTTGGAGCATCTTGCCACTAAGCCGCCGCTCCGGTTTAATGTGTGAGTACACCGGTGAATTAGAAGACCCCCAACGCCACATCAACATTCAGTTAACCGATGAAGAGGTCACTGAAGGCGTTAAGAAAATTTTGAATGAATCGGAATCTGTTTGTCACCAAACCGGCTTGAACCCCTTCTACACTCAAAATAAACCGCCTGCTATAAGCACCATGCTTCCTTTTTATCTTTGATATCATTAAATTGTTCAACCCGTGAACCTTCTTCTTTTTGTTTATAAACAGGGTGATGATCCCTTCTGGAAGCGGAAATCCGTAGATAAAGCGGCAAAGCCATCCCGTCCCAAAACAAAAGCCGTCAAGCGAACCTTAAAGCGGAAAACAGCCAAACGTATCAACATGGAACTTGATGAAGATGCAGATGAACCGGAAGTTGGGGTAGAACTTGACTCCCTTGGCTCCCTTTTCATGCACCTCATTAACAATGATCTTTATCAGGAGGACGTGGAAGGCAGCCAAGTGGATGACGTAGAGGTAATTACCCTTTCCTCCGGTTCAGACTCTATGCCAACACAAAAATCCCGTCAAGCAGTCCGGAAAGTAAGCTTTTCTCATCCTCTTGCTTACTTGGATCCAACATTTATTTTGAAGACGCGGCAGCACGAAGCTTGCCGGACAACCCGACACTGCGGCCAACAGGTCACTTCGGCCGGTTTACCTGATACCCCGGTTCAGAAGCGCTGATCTAAGGTCTCCCCCACTTCTGACAATTCTTATCCCAAGGCAGGTTATTTCAGACAACCTCTTAATCCGTCCGATTCAAATTATCAGGTGACACCTCCCTCATCTTCTGGCGAGTCAACAGCGACCCAACTCCCTCCTCTCAAAACTGTAGCTGGGTAAGTACTCAAACCCTTTCTTCGAATGTTTTACATATTCTGAATAATATGCTAAATTTTCACCTCTCTTATTTTTGTTTGTAGATCCAAAGCCAGACCCAGCAAAAAAGCTCGGGTGAACAATCTGTCTGAGGACCAGGTGGTTCTTGAACAGGTGCAAACAGATGAACCGGACCAAACTCGTGAACCGGAGGGTCCCCATCCTGAAGCTACCTTTAATGAGCCACCCCCTCAAGATCGGAATATCAACGAACAAACTGAAGCTGATACTGTTGTTCCTGATATTGAACCGGTAGCTCCAATCTGGGCTAGTCCGGTGAGAGTTACTGACACTCCACCGTCACCCATAACAACTACGAGGGGCCCAGGAGATGATGTTATCATTACTGGCATGGGCCACAACTCTCCTGGCCATCCTATAATCTTGGCCAAACATAGTGCCAAAGAAGAACGTGCTGCCATGGAGAAGGGTAAATGGAGCACTGATTTGTCAAGTTATACTCATCTCAGCACTGAAGAACTCCATTCCGGTTTTTTTTAACCATCTGCACTCAAACCGAGATTATGAGGCCGGTTTGGTGAACCTGATGAAGGAACGCTATGAGGTATTTTCATCTCCCTTTATTTCTTGATTCGGAAGTCGAAACATCAGCCCAAGTAGCCCCCAAGGGCCGTTTTATGATGTTAATCTTAAACCGGGACTTTGTAATACTTTAATCCTTACCTGCTGACCCTCAATATGTCAGGTCTTTAGCAAAAACAAAACCGATACTTTATCAATGTAGTTATGTAGCTTTCATAAGTGTAGCCCCCAAGGGCCGGTTTAGCTTTGTGAGGTAATCCGGGTCTTGAATCCATGCGTCAGTTTTGAACAGATGTACATTAGCCCCCAAGTGTCAAGGATAATGCTTGCATTATTCTTGAGACTTGTAAAAGATTTGTTGATAATAGAGCAAATAGGCATTAGCCCCCAAGTACGAAGTGCATAACTTGTTATACGCTTAGTACTTAGAAAATACATATCCTGTTGTTGACATATCTTCGCTGTTGCAGGCCGAGCTAAGTAATAGGGATGCTCGAACCGCTGATCTTCAAGAGAACGTGAAGTCCCAACAAGCAGAGGCTGCGAAAGCCAAAGAGGAGCTGACCAATGCCCTGACAGCTATGGAAAAGTTAAAGGAGACTTTTAACAAGGAGTGCGCTGACTGGGAGACCATAAAGGCCGGTTTAACCAAAAGAGCTGAGGATGCAGAAACAGCCCTGAAACCAGTTGTAGATGAACTAACTGGCTTAAAGCGGCAAATCAACGCCATGACGTCTGCTGTGTTTGGTAAGTATCTCCTTATGTTGTTTGTCCAATTTATGAGATCTTATTGTTTACCAGTTGGCTGATATTAAACCATGACAGGCACTCGCATTACTCATCTAGGCGATGATATGCGGATGAAGCTTAAAGTGGCTTACATCTTAATAGAACAACTTTACTCTAGATCCTAGCGTGCTATATGCACTACAGCCTATAATAAACCGGCACCAACACTGATAAAAGAAACCCTTGAGAAGCTGGCCAAGCTACCAGCCAGATTACTGAACTGAAGAAGGCAGCCGCAAGAGCAAGAGCGCTAACCGCACTAATCCGGGCCAAGGCATGGATTCCGGACCTTGAAGCGGATGACATCATTAAAGGATATCCAGGTGTGAAGGAGGACGGTTCAAACTTCAACAATGATGATCTTCAAAGGCTGACAAAGGAGATGCGGCCAATAGCTAGCAAACTGGCGAAAGACACGGACTTATCTCATTTCTAGCCAGCTTACGACATTAAAGGGAAGAGACAGCCTACCGAAATCCATGAAGTCGAAGAACTTGTGCCTCTAATCCGTAAGCATACTAACGCTCCTGACATTAACCCCTCCAGCCTTATCCATGAAGAAGCCGTGTTTCAAGCTTTAACCGGAATCGATTGGTCAACGGTTGATTTCCAGCATCTGGGGAGGGATGAAGAAGAAGTGATTGCACCAAATGACGGTGGATGCCACGTGTCGGTCACCCTTGACGAAAGCACTTCTGTGACGGGCGATTGGGCCTGGTTGTGTGCGTAGTTGATGTCTACTACAAAACCTTCTTCTTGTAGACGTTGTTGGGCCTCCAAGTGCAGAGGTTTGTAGGACAGTAGCAAATTTCCCTCAAGTGGATGACCTAAGGTTTATCAATCCGTAGGAGGCGTAGGATGAAGATGGTCTCTCTCAAGCAACCCTGCAACCAAATAACAAAGAGTCTCTTGTGTTCCCAACCCACCCAATACAATGGTAAATTGTATAGGTGCACTAGTTTGGCGAAGAGATGGTGATACAAGTGGTATATGGATGGTAGATAAAGGTATTTGTAATCTTAAATTATAAAAACAGCAAGGTAAATAATGATAAAAGTGAGAGTAAACGGTATTGCAATGCTAGGAAATAATACCTAGGGTTCATACTTTCACTAGTGTAAGTTCCCTCAACAATACTAACATAATTGGATCACATAACTATCCCTCAACATGCAACAAAGAGTTACTCCAAAGTCACTAATAGCGGAGAACGAACGAAGAGATTATGGTAGGGTACGAAACCACCTCAAAGTTATTCGTTCCAATCTATCCGTTGGGCTATTCCTATAAGTGTCACAAACAGCCCTAGAGTTCGTACTAGAATAACATCTTAAGACACAAATCAATCAAAACCCTAATGTCACCTAGATACTCCAATGTCACCTCAAGTATCCGTGGGTATGATTATACGATATGCATCACACAATCTCAGATTCATCTATTCAACCAACACAAAGGACCTCAAAGAGAATCACGTGGTATCCCATTGTCACCACAGATACGCACGGCAAGACATACATCAAGTGTTCTCAAATCTTTAAAGACTCAATCCGATAAGATTACATTAAAGGGGAAACTCAATTCATTACAAGAGAGAAGAGGGGGAGGAGAAACATAAGATCCAACTATAATAGCAAAGCTCGCGATACATCAAGATCGTATCATCTCAAGAACACGAGAGAGAGAGAGAGAGAGAGAGATCAAACACATAGCTACTGGTACATACCCTCAGCCCCGAGGGAGAACTACTCCCTCCTCGTCATGGAGAGCACCGGGATGATGAAGCTGACCACTGGAGAAGAGTTTTCCACCTCCGGCAGGGTGCCGGAACGGGTCTAGATTGGTTTTCGGTGGCTACAGAGGCTTCAGGCGGTGGAACTCCCGATCTATTGTGTCCTCGGATGTTTTTAGGGCATATGGAGATATATAGGCGGAAGAAGTACGTCAGGGGGGCCACGAGGGGCTCACGAGGGTGGAGGGCACACCCAGGGGGGTGGGCGCGCCCTCCTGCCTCGTGACCTCCTCGCAGATCCCCCGACGTGCACTCCAAGTCTTCTGGGCTTATTTCCTTCAAAAAATGAGTTCCGTGAAGTTTTAGGTCAATTGGACTACGTTTGGTTTTCCTTTTCTTCGAAACCCTAAAACAGTGTAAAAACAGGAACTGGCACTGGGCTCTGGGTTAATAGGTTAGTCTCAAAAAATGATATAAAAGTGTATAATAAAGCCCATAAACATTCAAAACGGTAAATACTATAGCATGGAGCAATAAAAAATTATAGATACGTTGGAGACGTATCAGCATCCCCAAGGTTAATTCCTGCTCGTCCTCGAGTAGGCAAATGATAAAAACAGAATTTTTGATGCGGAGTGCTACTTGGCATAATTTCAATGTGATTCTTCTTAATTGTGGTATGAATATTCAGATCTATAAGATTCAAGACAAAAGTTCATATTGACATAGAAAATAATAATACTTCAAGAATACTAACTAAGCAATTATGTCTTCTCAAAATAACACGGCCAAAGGAAGTTATCCCTACAAAATCATATAGTCTGGCTATGCTCTATCTTCACCACACAAAATATTTAAATCATGCACAACCCCGATAACAAGCCAAGCAATTGTTTCATACTTTTGATGTTCTCAAACTTTTTCAATCTTCATTCAATACATGAGTGTGAGCCATGGACATAGCACTATAGGTGGAATAGAATGGTGGTTGTGGAGAAGACAAAAAGGAGAACATAGTCTCACATCAACTAGGCGTATCAACGGGCTATGGAGATGCCCATCAATAGATATCAATGTGAGTGAGTAGGGATTTCCATGCAACGGATGCACTAGAGCTATAAGTATATGAAAGCTCAAAAAGAAACTAAGTGGGTGTGCATCCTACTTGCTTGCTCATGAAGACCTAGGGCAATTTGAGGAAGCCCATCATTGGAATATACAAGCCGAGTTCTATAATGAAAGATTCCCACTAGTATATGAAAGTGACAACATAGGAGACTCTCTATCATCAAGATCATGGTGCTACTTTGAAGCACAAGTGTGGTAAAAGGATAGTAGCATTGCCCCTTCTCTCTTTTTCTCTCATTTTTTTATTTGGGCCTTCTCTTTTTTTATGGCTCTTTTCTCTTTTTTTATTTGGGCTTCTTTGGCCTCTTTTATTTATTTATTTTCGTCTGGAGTCTCATCCTGACTTGTGGGGGAATCATAGTCTCCATCATCCTTTCCTCACTGGGACAATGCTCTAATAATGATGATCATCACACTTCTATTTTTCCTACAACTCAAGAATTACAACTCGATACTTAGAACAAAATATGACTCTATATGAATGCCTTTGGCGGTGTACCGGGATGTGCAATGATGCATGAGTGACATGTATGAAAGAATTATGAATGGTGGCTTTGCCACAAATACGATGTCAACTAGATGATCATGCAAATCAATATGACAATGATGAAGCGTGTCATAATAACGAGACGGTGGAAAGTTGCATGGCAATATATCTTGGAATGCCTATGGAAATGCCATGATAGGTAGGTACGGTGGCTGTTTTGAGGAAGGTATATGGTGGGTTTATGATAATGGCGAAAGGTGCGCGGTATTAGAGAGGCTAGCAATGGTGGAAGGGTGAGAGTGCGTATAATCCATGGACTCAACATTAGTCATAAAGAACTCACATACTTATTGCAAAAATCTATTAGTTATCGAAACAAAGTACTATGCGCATGCTCCTAGGGGGATAGATTGGTAGGAAAAGACCATCGGTCGTCCCCGACCGCCACTCATAAGGAGGACAATCAATAAATAGATCATGCTCCGACTTCATCACATAACGGTTCACCATACGTGCATGCTACGGGAATCACAAACTTCAACACAAGTATTTCTCAAATTCACAACTAATCAACTAGCATGACTTTGATATTATTACCTCCATATCTCAAAACAAGCATCAAGCATCAAAGTTCTCTTAGTATTCAAAACACTCATAAGAGAATTTTATTATTAATCTTGTATACCTAGCATATTAGGATTATTCAAGCAAATTATGCTATTTAATACTCTCAAAATAATATAAGTGAAGCATGATAGTTCATCTATTTCTTCGAAATAAAACTACCACCATGCCCTAAAAGGTATAAGTGAAGCACTAGAGCAAATGACAAACTACTCCGAAAGATATAAGTGAAGATCAATGAGTAGTTGAATAATTATGCAACTATGTGAAGACTCTCTAACATTTAATAATTTCAGATCTTGGTATTTTATTCAAACATCAAGCAAAGCAAAATAAAATGACATTCTAAGAATGGCAAACATCGTGTGAAGAAGCAAAAACTTAGGATCAACCGATACTAACCAATAGTTGTTGAAGAAGAAAGGTGGGATGCCAACTGGGGCATCCCCAAGCTTAGATGCTTGATACTTCTTGAAATATTATCTTGGGGTGCCTTGGGCATCCCCAAGCTTGAACTTTTGTGTCTCCTTAATTCCTCTCATATCACGGTCTCCCTAAATCTCAAAGGCTTCATCCACACAAAACTCAACAAGGACTCGTGAGATAAGTTAGTATAAACCATTGCAAAAACCTTATCATACTCTACTGTAGAAAATCACAAAAATTATTATTCAACATTGCATACTAAATTCCTCTGAATATTTAATAGTCCTATCCTCAAATAGAATCATTAAACAAGCAAACATATGCAAACAATGCAAACCTAACAGCAATCTGCCTAAACAGGATAGTCTGTAAAGAATGATGCAACATCCATACTTCCCTAGCTCCAAGAATTATGAAAGAAAATTCCCACTGTAGTAAATTTGTCAGAGCTTAATATGCAAAAGGTTTCAACATTTTATCACATTCTGACTTTTCTAGGTAATTATTGCAACAGCGGTAAACTTTCTGTTTTCAAACAGCAACATGTATACTTGTAACATAGGCATAGTAAAGGCTATCAATGCCACTTTTATTGAAATAAAAGATGCAAAACATTGTTCTAAATAAAAGCAAGCAAATCCTAACAAAGTAAATTGACGCTCCAAGAAAAACACATATCATGTGGCGAATAAAAATATAGCTCCAAGTAAAGTTATCGATGAACGAAGACGAAAGAGGGGATGCCTTCCGGGGCATCCCCAAGCTTAGGCTCTTGGTTGTCCTTGAATATTACCTTGGGGTGCCTTGGGCATCCCCAATCTTAGTCTCTTTCCACTCCTTATTCCATAGTCCATCGAATCCTTACCCAAAACTTGAAAACTTCACAACAGAAAACTTAACAGAAAACTCGTAAGCTCCGTTAGTATAAGAAAATAAATCACCACTTCAAGGTACTTTAATGAACTAATTGTTTATTTATATTGGTGATAAATCTACTGTATTCCAACTTCTCTATGGTTCATACCCTCCGATACTACTCATAGATTCATTAAAATAAGTAAACAACACATGAAAAACAGAATCTGTCAAAAATAGAACAGTCTGTAGTAATCTGGATCAAACGTATACTTCTGGAACTCATCAAATTCTCAAATAAATTGCTGGACCTGAGGAATTTATCTATTAATCATATGAAAAACGAATTAACTAAATATCACTCTCCAAATAAAAATGGCAGCAATTCTCGTGAGTGCTAAAGTTTCTGTTTTTTACAGCATGATCATAAAGACTTCACCCAAGTCTTCCCAAAGGTTCTACTTGGCAAAAACACTAATTAAAAGCATAAAACCACATCTAAACAGAGGCTAGATTAATTATTTATTACTAAACAGGAACAAAAATCAAGGAACAAAAATAAAATTGGGTTGTCTCCCAACAAGCGCTATCGTTTAACGCCCCTAGCTAGGCATGATGATTTCAACGATGCTCACATAAAAGATAAGAATTGTAACATAAAGAGAGCATATTGAATAATATGACTAGCACATTTAAGTCTAACCCACTTCCTATGCATAGGGATTTTTTGATCAAAAAACTTGTGGGAACAATAATCAACTAGCATAGGAGAGCAAAACAAGCATAACTTCAAAACTTTAAGCACATAGAGAGGAAACTTGATATTATTGCAATCCCTACAAGCATATATTCCTCCCTCATAATAATTTTCAGTAGAATCATGAATGAATTCAACAATATAACCATCAACTAAAGAATTATTTTCATGATCTAGAAGCATAGAAAATTTACTACTCTCCACATAAGCAAAATTCTTCTCATGGATAATGGTGGGAGCTAACTCAACAAAATAACTATCATGTGATTTAAAATTAAGATCAAGATGACAAGTTTCATGGTTATCATTATTCTTTAAAGCATATGTGTCATCACAATAATCATCATAGATAGGAGGCATGTTTTCATCATAATAAATTTGCTCATCAAAACTTGGGGGACAAAAAATATCATCTTCATCAAACATAGCTTCCCCAAGCTTGTGGCTTTGCATATCATTAGCATCATGGATATTCAAGGAATTCATACTAACAACATTGCAATCATGCTCATCATTCAAATATTTAGTGCCAAACATTTTATAGATTTCTTCTTCTAGCACTTGAGCACAATTATCCTTTCCATCATACTCACGAAAGATATTAAAAAGGTGAAGCGTATGAGACAAACTTAATTCCATTTTTTAATTTTCTTTTATAAACTAAACTAGTGATAAAACAAGAAACTAAAAGACTCGATTGCAAGATCTAAAGATATACCTTCAAGCGCTAACCTCCCCAGCAACGGCGCCCGAAAAGAGCTTGATGTCTAATACACAACCTTCTTCTTGTAGACGTTGTTGGGCCTCCAAGTGCAGAGGTTTGTAGGACAGTAGCAAATTTCCCTCAAGTGGATGAACTAAGGTTTATCAATCCGTAGGAGGCGTAGGATGAAGATGGTCTCTCTCAAGCAACCCTGCAACCAAATAACAAAGAGTCTCTTGTGTCCCCAACACACCCAATACAATGGTAAATTGTATAGGTGCACTAGTTCGGCGAAGAGATGGTGATACAAGTGGTATATGGATGGTAGATAAAGGTATTTGTAATCTGAAATTATAAAAACAGCAAGGTAACTAATGATAAAAGTGAGCATAAACGGTATTGCAATGCTAGGAAACAAGGCCTAGGGTTCATACTTTCACTAGTGTAAGTTCCCTCAACAATACTAACATAATTGGATCACATAACTATCCCTCAACATGCAACAAAGAGTCACTCCAAAGTCACTAATAGTGGAGAACGAACGAAGAGATTATGGTAGGGTACGAAACCACCTCAAAGTTATTCTTTCCAATCTATCCGTTGGGCTATTCCTATAAGTGTCACAAACAGCCCTAGGGTTCGTACTAGAATAACACCTTAAGACACAAATCAATCAAAACCCTAATGTCACCTAGATACTCCAATGTCACCTCAAGTATCCGTGGGTATGATTATACGACATGCATCACACAATCTCAGATTCATCTATTCAACCAACACAAAGGACCTCAAAGAGTGCCCCAAAGTTTCTACCGGAGAATCACGATGAAAACGTGTGCCAACCCCTATGCATAGGTTCATGGGCGGACCCGCAAGTTGATCACCAAAACATACATCAAGAGAATCACGTGGTATCCCATTGTCACCACAGATACGCACGGCAAGACATACATCAAGTGTTCTCAAATCTTTAAAGACTCAATCCGATAAGATTACATTAAAGGGGAAACTCAATTCATTACAAGAGAGAAGAGGGGGAGGAGAAACATAAGATCCAACTATAATAGCAAAGCTCGCGATACATCAAGATCGTATCATCTCAAGAACACGAGAGAGAGAGAGAGAGAGAGATCAAACACATAGCTACTGGTACATACCCTCATCCCCGAGGGAGAACTACTCCATCCTCGTCATGGAGAGCACCGGGATGATGAAGATGGCCACCGGAGAAGAGTTTTCCACCTCCGGCAGGGTGCCGGAACGGGTCTAGATTGGTTTTCGGTGGCTACAGAGGCTTCTGGCGGTGGAACTCCCGATCTATTGTGTCCTCGGATGTTTTTAGGGCATATGGAGATATATATGCGGAAGAAGTACGTCAGGGGGGCCACGAGGGGCTCACGAGGGTGCAGGGCGCGCCCAGGGGGTGGGCGCGCCCCCTGCCTCCTGACCTCCTCGCAGATCCCCCGACATGCACTCCAAGTCTTTTGGGCTTCTTTCCTTCCAAAAATGAGTTCCGTGAAGTTTCAGGTCAATTGGACTCCGTTTGGTTTTCCTTTTCTTCGAAACCCTAAAACAGGGTAAAAACAGGAACTGGCACTGGGCTCTGGGTTAATAGATTAGTCCCAAAAATGATATAAAAGTGTATAATAAATCCCATAAACATTCAAAACAGTAAATAATATAGCATGGGGCTATCAAAAATTATAGATACGTTGGAGACGTATCAGTAGTCCCCACGATATGATTTATAACATCTCTGAAAAATATTTTCCTGCTCATAAGAAACAAGCTGCCTTACAGGAAATATTTAACTTTGTGCAAACTAAAGAAGAGAGTCTCCCACAAGGTTGGGGGAGGCTTTTCTAGTTACTTAATGCTTTGCCTGATCATCCCATTAAGAAAAATGAAATACTTGATATCTTCTATAATGGACTAATCGATGCTTCTAGGGACTTCCTAGATAGTTGTGCTGGTAGTGTTTTCAGGGAACGAACTGTTGGACAAGCTGAGGAATTATTGAACAATATATTGAAAAATTATGATGATTGGACTCTTCTTGAACCACTGGCTAACCCACTCCGAAGAAGAGGGGTATATTATATCTCAGTCAAGAAGATATGCAAGAGGCAAAGAAATCTATGAAGGAAAAATGTATTAAAGCTGAGGATGTTAAAAACTTACCTCCTATTGAAGAAATACATGGGCTTAATACACCACCGCTGCCTAAGGTGGTAGAGGTAAATTCTCTTATGAAGTTCAATGATAATGACAATCCTCACAATATGCATCCTAGCCAATTCCTTTATGAGTTCGAAAACTACATTAGAAAACAAGATCGCTTCAATGCAAATGTTATGAAACAATTGAAATATAATTCTTATATGATTGCTCGCTTGAGTGACTTGTTATTTAGAATCTCAAATGATGTTAAAGGAGTTGGAAAACATGCTTCTATGGTTCAAACTCAATCAGAACAAGTTGCTAAATCTCAAAGAGAATTGCTTGATGAAATGAATCATAATATGCATGACTTTGTTGTTAGAGTTGCAAGTAGAGGAGGTGAAATGACTTAGGAACCACTTTATCCTGAGGGACGCCCTAAAAGAATTGAACAAGATTCACAAAGAGCTAACACTAGTGAACCTGGTCCTTTTAAAAAGAAGAAGAAAAAGAAAAATGATAGGACTTTGCATATTTCTAGTGAACCTGAAATAGAAAAACCTCCTGATGATGAAAATGAAACTTCTATCTCTGATGTTGAAACTCAATCTGGTAATGCACACTCACCTAGTGATAATGAAAATGATAACGCTGAGGTTCATAAAGACACCCAACCAAATAATGAAAAGGACCCAGATAATGATGTTGAGATAGAACCACCTGTTGATCTTGATAACCCACAAGTTAAAAATAAAAGATATGACAAAGGAGACTTTGTTGCTAGAAAACACGGTAAAGAAAGAGAACCGTGGGTTCAAAAACCTATGCCTTTTCCACCCAAGTCAACTAAAAAGAATGATGATGAAGAATTTGAACGCTTTGCTGAAATGCTGAGGCCAGTCTTTTTGCGTACTCGCTTGACTGATATCCTAAAAATGCCTCCATATGCAAAGTATATGAAAGACATCATCACAAATAAAAGAAAAATACCAGAAGCTGAAATCTCCACTATCCTTGCTAATTATACTTTTAAAGATGGAGTGCCTAAAAAACTTGCAGATCCGGGAATACCAACTATACCTTGCTCTATCAAAAAGAATTATGTGAAAACTGCCTTGTGTGATTTAGGAGCTGGTGTTAGTGTTATGCCTTTCTCTTTATATAAAATACTTGACTTGAATAAACTCACACCTATTGAAATATCTTTGCAAATGGCTGACAAATCAACTGCCATACCTATCGGTATCTGTGAGGATGTGCTCGTTGTTATTGCTAATGTTACTATTTTGACCGACTTTGTTATACTTGAGATGCCCGAGGACGACAACATGTCGATTATCCTTGGTAGACCATTCTTAAATAATGCAGGGGCTGTTATTGATTGCAATAAAAGCAAGGTCACTTTTCATATTAATGGCAATGAGCATACGGTGCACTTTACGAAGAAACAATTCCAAGTGAATGGTATTAATGTTATTGAAAAATCACCGACAGTCACTATTGGAAGTTTCAAATACCTCTACCTACTGTCAAAAAGAAATATGAAATACTTATTGTTGGGGAAATGCATATCCCCATTGAGGTAACTTAGTGATTTACGAAAGTAAAAGTGGTCGTTAATAAGACTTGATCAACCTTATTAATGGATCATTTTTGAACGGTATGAAGTTGATGAATTTAGTAAGCACTACTTTCTGTCCCTACTTTTTGTTTTCTATTTTTATTAGTTAAATGAAATAAAATGCCATGCTTTTTCTGTTTCATGAATTTCCCGTGCAATAAAAATGGCCCAAAAATAAAAGTTCTCAGAATGCCCTGAAAATTTTACATGATTGTTTTTTTGAATATTTGAGAATTTTTGGTGCAATAAACATCAGAGGGAGGTGCACGAGGTGGGCACAACCCACCTAGGCGCGCCAACACCCCGAGGCGCGCCTTGGTGGGTTGTGGTCCCCACCTGGGCCCCCTCAATTACTTCTTCATCCCACATCATCACCTTCCTCCAAAAAAAGTCTCCATTGCTCTCTCTCCCGTGTTCTTGAGCTCAAACCTGCGAATTTCGATCTCTTTGCTCGAGGCTCCATTTCCGAAACTGTTTTGGGGGATTGTTGCTTGGTATGTGACTCCACCATTTGTCCAATTAGTTTTTGCTTTAGTGGTTTATATTTGGAATAATTAGCTACTCTGGGTGCTGCTGTAGATGTTCTTGCATGTTGAATTCTTAGTGTTCTAAGTAGTTTGAATGCTTGCTATGGCCTCTATGTATCCCTATGAGTAGTTGCTATCAATCTTATAAAGTTTTGTTGACAAATTTTTGTCACCCCAAAAATTTTATTTTCATAAAATTGTACGCGAACATGAATATCTTAAGGAAGTTTGGCTCGAAGAAGAACAACAAGGGTGTTATTGGGGAGTCTTGTGACAGCGATCTCTACCCTCGGAGGTTGGCGGAGGTATGGCCGTGCGAATGACCGCACACCCCATTCCTGCAAGAGGCTGTAATTCTTGAGGAGTTCATGCAATATATTGCCAATGCCAGCCTCACCGACTTCATCGTAGATGAGTGTGACCAGCACCAAATCCTCACAAACATCTTTGTTCAGAGCTTTACTTTCTTGCCTAGAAATAATCCTCTTGAAGTGAGCTTTCATTTATATGCTGAAAACCATCAGATACCACTTACTGAAATTTGTGACATATGCATGATCCCTTCTGATGGGAGTTTAGCTGAGCCTAGACGGGCTGGGTTTGAGGCATTTTATCGCACTTTGACAGTGGGAGACGAGAGAGGGGTGTCAGCCACTACGGCTGTTAGCTTACACTTTCCTGCTGTCCATTATTTTGCGTTATTTGTTGCTAAGTGTCTGCTTGCTAGAAAGAAAGTAGGTGCGCTCAGCGCACCAGACTTTGTTGTTTTACGCCGAGCACTAGAGGGTGACAACACTTATAGCTTGGGAGCTATTGTGGCCCGTCGCCTCCATCTTAATAAATCCCAGGGTGAAATACATGGTGGGATTTTTGCTACTTGTTTGGCGGCTCATTTCAAGGTTGCGATACTCCCTCATGATTACCCTCTTACCAAGGTTTACCTAGACCGTGCAGCCATGGAACACCATCACTTTCTTGCACATGATTGTCCTAATATTTCCATTCCTCATAACCTGGTCTTTAGCGTTAAAACTCGTGATGTTATTCCATTGCCTGCACCTACTTTGTTTGATTCTGCTGCCAGGGGCGGATACCGGATTATGCCTGCAGACATCATGGCCTACCGGACTCAGGCTGTTGTGGAGGCAGCACAGGAGGAGCCTCCACAGTGGGATGAGTGGATGCCCGCTCCTCAGGATCCCTACTACCCTCCAGGCTACTGATCGACAACCAAATTAGGCCAAAAGCCTAAGCTTGGGGGAGTACGTGTTTCCACCGACTTTACATCCATGTTCACTCATTCCATTTGTCGGTGTCTACACTTTTTCATTGTATCATCCATGCTTAGATTTATTTTCTTGCTTTCTTCTTATGTGTTTGAAAAACTTTAGAAAAAACAAAAAAAAGTTGTAGCTAGTTTACTTTCTATGCATGCTTAGCTGTAGTATTAAAAAGAGAAAATCCAAAAAGATTTCCTTGTTATTCTTTCGCTTGTTGGGAGCTTTCCCGTGTAAATAGTTTTTCTCGTTTTTGTTTTCCCCTTATTTGCTTGTTCAAGAAAACCAAAAACTCCAAAAATATTTCAGTGTGTTTCTCTGAATTTGTTTTCTTTTTATTCGAGTTGTACCGAGGAGAAGACCACGATGAAAATGTGGAGTGGCTCTCATATGAATAATTGTTGAACTAATAAAGAGCCCATTTTACCCTGTCTTCTCCTGTTGAATAAAATGTTTGCAGATTCCAGCTTAGTCCATGGCACTCTTGCACTATTATTATTTTCATATCATTCAGCCGTGCAAGTGAAAGGCAATAATAACGACATTCGATGAACTAGCCGTGGCAAAGAGAAACTAGTATGAACTCGACATGTTCTGTTTGTGTAAATATGTTTAACCTAGTATCCATGCTTCAGCCCATTATGATTAAACGTTTTTGCAATGAGAATTAGAGATTATAGTTTCTCATGCCATGCATAAGTAGCTGGGAGTTAACAATGATTTCTCTTGAATATCAACATAACGTTAAAATGATTGTGATGTAGTATGATGATATGGTATCCTCCTCTGAATGTTCAAGTGTCTTGACTTGGTACATGTTCATACATGTAGTTGAATCAAAACCAACATAACCTCTATGATATTTATGTTCATGGTGTTCATATCCTACGCATGCTAGTGTCCAATGTTACTTATGCATAATGCATGGTTATGATCGTTGCTGCTCTCTATCTGGTCACCTCTCAATCTTAATTGCTAGCCTTCGCCTGTACTAATGGGGATTCTACTTGTACATCAAAAACCTTGAACCCAAAGATATTCTAGATGAGTCCACCATGTCTACCTATATGCGGTATTACCCTGCCGTCCTAAATAAATATGCATGTGCCACCTCTAAAAACTTCTAAAAAATTATCCATTTTGTGTGCCTGGATCGTTCATGGAACGACAGGAGGTGGTCGGTATCTTCCATGCTAAGCGGGTTATTCTCAGGTCGAGTGTTTATTCACTCACCATCGGACGAGAAAAGGGCAGTAATAGGGATTCCCAGTCCCGAACTAAAAAATGCAAATAATTAAACAAAACTCTCCCAGGACTGTTGTTGGTTTGGACGGCACCCGTTGTTTCGGACAAGCCGTGGAATGTGATTGTTGGTGGAGGGGGAGTAAACCTCTACTTTTATCGCTTGGGACCGCCACTAGCGTGCTTAGCATGGAAGATGTTGATAACTGATGGTCGTGAAGTGAATAAGAAAGGTGCATGTCTCAAAATATCATTTATCTCTGTTTTTAAAAATTGAGCTCTGGCACCTCTGCAAATCACTGCTTCCCTCTACGAAGGGACTTTCTATTTACTTTTATGTTGTGTCACCACCTTCTAAAACAAGCGCCAGAAACTGAGTAGAGCACAGTTGTCATGATTTATACATTGTTTGTAGCTAATGTTGGGTGCATCATGACTGGATCTTTTCTACCATGAATTATAATGTTTAGTCGCTGCTAACTTTGGTGGTGCTCTTGTAACATCCCAAATTTTCAATTTGGAATGTTATACATAGGTCATTCATGCATATCATATTTTATTGCATTTCGTTCTTGTGATCCTCGAAATCCTAAGCAACTCAAGGGCCCTAGGAGAGAGTTTTGGATTTTCCCTCGTTCTCATATTTGAGTTTTATCAAATATTGAAACAAGGATCAATTTGGTTTTAATTATTATTTTTCTCCCCAAAAATATTTCATATTAAAATTATATGACAGGAGATAATATGACTTCTCCAAAATAAATGAAATGTTGGAGGAAAATATTAAAATCAATTTGTATTTTTATTTGGGATTTTTCGCTATTTTATTTGAATTAGGAAAAATATGCGTTTTTCAAAATTGCATTAGAGGCCCAAATAAATGTTCACCTTGTCCAGCGTATTTTCACAGGACGGGGAAATTTATTTCAGGATTTTCGGAGTCCGTTAGGTATTTCTTTTCTTTGTTTTTCTGCGCGTCAGAATTATTTTAAAAAAAAGTCAACCGACCTAGCCGGGCCGTGCCCGACTAGGACTTCGCCCGGCCAGACTTTTTAAGCGGAGGCCCGAGCCGCCCCAAACCCTAGCCCCACCCCACCCGATCCACCGTCGCCGCCAGCGCCGCCGCCACCGCCGAGTTCGCCACCGCCCCGACGCCACGTCGCCGCCCCGTTGCCTCGCCGCCCCGACACCGCGCCGCCGCCTCGTCGCCCCAACGCCGCGCTGCCGCCTCGCCGCCACCCCGCCGCCTGCCGCCAGAGTTCGCCACCGCCGCCGCGGCCGCCGTCCCGATCCGCAAGGTAGCCGTCGGTTTTATTCTAAAAACCTTTTGGTTTTTATACTAAAAACCTTGATGCGTTTTTTAAGATTGGTTTTTTTATTTTTTTTTTCCGGGTTAGTTATTTAGCGAACGGCCGTTTGTACGTTTGTTTTAACGAACGGTTTTCACCCGTTAACCGCAGACAGCGAACGTTTGTTCGTTACCCTGTTCGTCAGTTTTCTTTTTCCAGGGTTTTTCCGCGATTATTTTCGATCGTGATTTCTGCCATGTTTTTTGTTTTAGTTTATCTTTTCACTCGTTTATCAGAATCAGGTGATTCAAGCACCTAGATCTTAGTCTCGAAGCTCTCTTTCTGTTTAACCAACTTGAATAAGATTTTGGTACTGTAAAATTTGACTTCAGTCCAGATTAGTAATCGGATCTTGTTTCTTTCGCAGTTTGAGTTTCGTTGCTCTATTTGATTTGATTATTTTTGCAAAACGTAGTTCTTAAGTTGAACTTTCTGGTTTGATCTTCTTATTTGAGTTTTACCCACGCACCCTTTCTTGACTGCTTATGTATGCTATTGTTTGTTTGCGATAGAACACCCGGAGTGTGAAGCGTGCTACTACGAGTCTTTAGGATTTGCATATAGTCAGCAAGGCAAGTAACACTTTGATCATACCCTTTATCACCCAGTTTTTATGCATTAGTTTCACCCTTCACACATTGCATGAGTAGGATCTCTTAACATGTGGGTCTGGGAAGTAGATAATGAGGTAGAACCTATTACATGTTTTATTATCAAACCCTTGGGAGTTACTTCTAGGTTATGCTTATATTGCCATGCTATGCTTGTAGACGTGGTTTGGGTTTGAGTTTATCCATAACAGATGTGAGTTGTTAATTAATGGTTCAACTTAAGGTGGCAACTTTAATACACATCTGGGTGGATTGCTTGTGGGCACCTGTAGAATCTAGTGTTGTCCTAGGATATCCCGGAGTACCCGTGTGATCATCCTACGGTCCGCCACCCAGACTCAAAGGGATCATAAGACTATTCATGCTAGAAACTTCCGTTTGCAGGTGTACCGGTCCGCCCGGAGTAGAGAGCAAATGCTTCTGAAAGATTGTGTCTCGGTCATTTGTTTATCAAACACCCTGGTGCAAGAAATCCAATGGAGGAGATCGAGTCTTGTGGGGAAAAGTGCGCAAACCTCTATAGAGTGTATAAACTAATCATGGTTAGCCGTGTCCATGGTTATGGACATCTTGAGTATCTGGCTCTTGGATTATCATATGGATCTCATCACTCTAAATTAATTTGTTGGGTTGATAATTACCTTAATTGGGATTGAGTTGGAGGAACCTTCTCAATATTGTTCAACTACCATGATAGTTAAATAAAATATATTCCTTTGTTGTAGGGAAAAATTGGCTTTTCGCAAAACATATTAACCATACAGCCTCCACCAGCCATATATGCATATAGTGATAGCTTTTATCTGTTCATTACTCTCCTGTGTTACTTTGCCAGCATATTCCATGTGCTGACCCGTTTCCAGGCTGCAATGTATCATGTTGCAGACTTTTCAGACAAGGAGTAAGGTGCGATAGGTCGTTTGTCATGTACTCAGCTATGCCGTTGGAGTTGATGGACTCACTTTATCTTCCAACCCTTCCGCTGTTATCGTATTAGATGGCCTTATGCCATATTTATTGTAATTAGTTCTCTCTTGAGACATTCGATGTTATAAGTGTGTGATTGCCACTCTTATAAATCCTTTGAGTACTATGTGTGTCAGCATTATCGATCCAGGGATGACACTGAAGCTGTCGGGGGTTTGGTGCGACATATGCCAACGGATGGCTTATCATGGTGGGGGTGAGTAGAACGTCGCCGGTGCCTGGAAACGGGATGAGGCGAAGACATGCACGCCGGCGAATCTTACCCAGCTTCGGGGCTCTCCGGGGAGATAATACACCTACTGCTGCTCTGCGGGGTCTCCGGATGATCACTATGGTCAAGTGTTTACACGGTTGCTCCTTGAGCTGTGTCTGGTGGTAGGAGAGGGCAAGGCTAGCTCTCTCCTTCTATCTGGTATGGTATAGAACTACTGGGATCCAACCCTTTGCATGGGTCCCCTGGGGGTTTATATAGGCCTACCCCCCAGGGGTACAATGGTAATTCGACTGGGCGCGGGCCCAGCCGTCAGTGCCTCCTACCTCCGACTTCTCCGCCAACTGCTGGGGCCCGCCGACTGGTCTGGTACGGAGCCGACAGGCCGCGTTCGCCGCGGGCGGGTCTTGCCGGCTGCTGATTACTGTAGCCGTGCTCCTGATGATGCAAGCTTGGTCATGGGGTCGTGGCAACAGCCCCGCCGCCTGGCAGGCGATCACTGTGGCCACTCCCCATCTCTTCTTGATTAATGGCGCGTGGGCCCCGGGGGAGGGCTCGGCCGACTCCCCCGGGCCGACTCCCAACGGGTCCGACTGGCAGTTCTCCCGCCGTCGCCCGAGGTCTCGCTGACTGGTGGGTCTCGCCGCCTCCAGGCCGTACAGAAAAGCCGTCGTGGGCGCAGGACCCGGTATAGTGGTGCTGATGTCAGGGCCGGCCGGGCAACAGTGCCACGCGGCAGGGAGTTCTTCCCAAGTACGGCGTGCTGTAGCCATGCCTGCCCTTGGTAAGGGGTGGGGAGTGGGCTTCATTGTAGCCACGCCCCTACCCCGTCCCCTTCGATGAGGTCACAGTTTGTTGGAGTCGCCGGCCGACTCCCCAAAGCCGGCTTCTCTGGAAGTCGCCCCTGGGACTCGGCCGTGAACGGGCAATCGGCCGCCTTGCCGTAGACTCCCCAGGAGGCGGCTCTTCGCCCTGTGGTCATGTGGGGCACAGCCTGCCCCGATGTCTTGAAAGGTTATGGGGCTCGGGTTGGCCTACCCGTGGCCCATTACTCCGACAGTAGTCCCCGAAGCTGGTGAGGCGCCGCGGACGATCGGCCGAGAAGCCTCAGCAGTTTCTCTTTCCGGGTGCTCAACACATGGTCTTGATTGACTTCTGCCGGGCTGACTAGAAGGAGTCGGACTCACCCAACTCGGACTCACTCAATTCCGACTTGCTCAGTAGTTCGAACGTCGCGGCGGGATTTCAAGTGGCGTGCTAGCTAAGCTTCCAGGCCGTCGCCCGTTCTTGGCCTGTCACGCGAGGGCACGTGGCCAGGCCGTCCTACCAGCCCACGGGCGCGACGGGACAGGCCCGTAGGCGGGGCCCGCCACTACCGCACCTCGGCGTCCGAGCGGATCCGCTACGGCCCGGGTGGACGGTTGGGATTCCCGTGAAGTTACTGCGCGCAGTAACTTTACATGGATCGTGGGGGTCGTGGGGTTGCGGGCGCAGTAAATACCCACGTCCTCCCCCTCGGCTTCGTAGCCCACAGGGCTATAAGTAGGGGGAAGAGGGGGGCACGCGCGCCCCTCCTTCCCACTACCCCTTCTCTTCTCTTCTTCGCTTCGCCGCACGCCCAGGCTCCGACGAACGCTGCGATGACAGCTCGTGATGAGTTCTTCCTCCGCTCCCGTGCCACCCCCAGTGCGCTCCGGCACCTAGGACGGCTCCGAAGTCCACGAAGACCATATCGAGTTCCTCCGCCGGACCCGTCGGCTTCCCAGCGAAGATCGCGTGCAGGTGTGTCTTGCGCCGGCGGGGGAGATTTCCCCCGCCCCACAGGAGCGCGAGCGGGTCATCTTCCGCTCGCACTGCCTGCGCAGGCTGGGGCTGCCGGCGAGCAGCTTTTTCCGGTCGTTCATGGAGTTCTACAGCCTCCAGCTGCACCACCTCACCCCCAACACAGTGGTGCTGCTGTCCGCCTTCGTGGCTCTGTGTGAAGGCTTCCTCGGAGTCCTCCCCACCCTCGAGCTATGGGGTGAGTTCTTCTTCTCCAAACTCGGCACCCAGGCCGCGGGCGTGCCGGCTCAGTGCGGCGCCTTCATTGTCGTGCGAAGGATAGGAGCCAACAACCACTTCCCCTCCATCTCGCTGTTGAAGTCGGTGAAGATGTGGCAGAGGTCCTACTTCTACGTCAGGAACGTTGCCACGAGGGGCGACTGGGTCAATCTGCCGGCTTTCGAAGCCGGCCCGCCGGCTGGCAGACTGCCCAACTGGTCGTACCGGGCCAGGTCGCTGACGCCTGCGGGAGCCGGCGCCATCACGCAACTCTGAGTGCTGACGCAGTCGGAGGGTCTGATTGGTCCGGACCTGCTGGCCGCCTTCGTCTCGCGCCGAGTTCTCCCACTCCAAGGCCGCCCTCACATGATATGCCAGATGAGCGGGGGCCGCGACCTGAGTCGGATGTGCACGAAGGACATGCCTCACGAAGAGGTGGCCCTTATGGTGAACTAACTCTCGGACAGCAGGCTCCCGGAGGACTGGCGATTCGGCAAGGAGCCATACTCCCGCGCCAACCCCCTGCCCGTGGTGAGTCGCCTTTCTTTTCTTTCTTTGGATTGTCTTCTTCTTGACGAGTTTTGTTCTGATCAGTCGGCTTTGGTTAGAATCCCCTTCTTCACCCACCAGCCGGCACCTTGGGGCCGGCCCGTGAGTTCGTCGCCGACCGGGCGGACAGCGACGTAGACGACCCCGATCTGGGGCGGCGGCTCTGGAAGACGACGCCGAGGGAGGAGGAGGGACGACAGGCGACTTCAGGCCCTCGGCTACCTTTGCCGACTGGCCTAAAGACGATGCCGAGGGAGGAGTCGCCCCTCGCCATCGGCCAAGAGCCAGCCAGCCGGGCGCGGGCTCTTCTGCCGCATCGGGCGCTCCAGGCGGCGGGAAGAAGCGCCGGGCTGTTCCGACTTTGTTCGACAGCCGGCCGAAGAAGCCCAAGGGCTTGGCTGCGGCGACCCAGTGGGACGAGGCAGCCGCGAAGGCCATCCGCTTTCGTAAGGAAGTGAAGAAGCTGCCGTTGGTCTCTGCGTAAGTATTCTGTCTTCAAAGTTTATTCTTTCTTCGTGTTTTGTCTGAGTCCCTGCTCGCCCCTCTTTCTTCAGGGCTCCCCTCTCTCTTGAGAGGGTCGCCGCCGCCTCCGTCATGGGGTCAGCGGAGACGCCCGCCACCACTCGGTGGATAGACCCCGCTGCTGACCTCCGGGAGGCGACGGAGCGGAATGCGCAGGAGAAGCGCAACGAAGAAGAAGCCCTCCGCCTGGAGAAGGCGGAGGCCGACAGGGCGGAGGCCTCCGCTATGAAAAAACTAGCGGAGGCCGAAGCCGCCGCCGCGGCGAAGCAGCAGGATGAGGAAGCCGCACGCCGCCAGTCGGCCTTGCTTGTTACCCCGCTGAACTCTGCGCCGCCGCCCCCGGAGTTCACGGGGCAGACTGGAGAAGCCGGCGGGGAGAACCTCATTGTGGGGAGGGAAGGCGGCGAGCCCTCTACTCTGGGCGCGAACGTTCCGCCGCCACCTCCGTTGCCGTCTGAAGGCGTGCAAGGCGAGCAGCCAGTGGACCCTCCGGTGCCGCTAACCGAAGACGAGGCCGTGGCGAGGCTACTCCTCCAGGTCGGCTCGCCAGCGCGCAGTCGTCTGGAGAAGGCGACTTCGGCACCCCGCCCCCTGGAAGCCGGCACCGCCAGCTCGGCGGCTCCAGACGCCGAAGCGACGAGCGCCGCACCTGTTGGGTGGGTGCGAGGAGGCAGCACAGGGCCGCTGAACCGGGCGCTCCTGGACATCCAAGCGAAGCTCCGCGCTGAGGGCGACGCCCTCCAGAGTTGCACCAAGGCGTTCCTAGCATCGCGGGCAGCCGTCCGGGTATGTTTTTTCTTTGGGCCTTTGTTTTTCTTGTTCCTCTCTGTGGGGGGCGCGCGAGCGCACCCACTGGGTGTAGTCCCCAAGTTTCGGGCCGACTGCTGAGCAGGCGGCCCGGAACTCCAATTGATGAAATTCTGGGTACTAACTTTGTCTGAAATGCTTGTTGCAGGATTACCACAACCTCCGCGTCACTGCCTTCAACCGTAATGTTAAGAGCTGGGCAAGCGGACCGCCGACTTGGCGGAGAGCCGGAGTAAGTCCTTCCCTCTTTTTTCTTCTCTGCGGGGGCGCACTAGCACACCCGCGGGCTGTAGTCCCCGAGATTCGGGCCGACTGCTGAGCAGTCGGGCCGGATCTCCCCGGCGACCTACTTTATTGACGACTGTTGTCTTTCTTCCTTTCCTTCAGGAGCCAACGCTGCTCTTCAACAGCAGCTGAGCGAAGCCAACTCCGCCCTGCTCGCCAAAGGGGAGGAGTGCAGCAGGCTCGCCACAGAGCGCGATATGTTGGCCACTCAGTTGGCAGAGCAGAAGGAGCTGCTTGCGAAGTCGCAGAGGGAGGCGGAGGAGACGGAAACCGCCCTCTTGGCCGAGTTCGCGAGCGAGCGCTCCTCCTGGTCTGACAAGGAGGCACTACTGTCCTCCGGCTTCCACGAGATTGAAGACATCGTTGATGGTGAGTCTCTTTATTTTCTTTCTTCGATCTGCCGACTTAGATCGTGCCGACTCCTAGTTTTTGACTTGCTTTTTCGTTTCTTCGTGTCTTTTGCAGACTTCTTCCCTGGGCAGTCGCAGGCCGCTATCCAAGCCATCGAGTCCGACCGTGAAAGTCAGAGGGCGGAGGGCGCGGAGATCACCACCGATGCCCCCCGAACTCTTGATGAGCACATCTTGAGCATCGAGGCTCGCCTCCGGCCGGCTCACCGGATGCTGCGCCGGCTTCAGCGCGTCGGTGCCCAGGCGATTTCCGCCCTCTGGCCGGATATGCAGGCTCCGCCCACCCCCAGCCTGACGGCCAACTGGTTGGAGGTCGTGGCTGGTCGCCTCGAGGCCTGGAAGGGCTCTTCGGCCCGAGCTGGAGCGCGCCGGGCCTTGGAGTTCGTCAAGGCGTGGTACCCGGGGCTGGATCTAGACCGGTTGGCCATGCTTCGGTCGGAGGCCCAGCCGAAGCTGGCGGCTGCGGAAGACACCCTCGTCAAGCGTGCTGCGGCGATCGCCGAGTACACCGACACGAGCATCTTCGTCCCCGAGCGGTCTGAAGACGATGAGGAGGTACCGCCGGAGTAGTTTGGGATGAACCCAGACTACGGCGAAGACTCGGTGGAGGTGATTGGCTCCAGCGTCGAGGAGGAGGACGAGGCGGAGGATGAGGGCGAGGCGGAGGCACCAGAAGACGGAGCAGACGGCCATCCTCAGCCCGACCGCGCCTCCAGCAACGAGCCGCGTGCGACCGACCCGACTGCTGCCGGAGGCGATCAAGCCGAGACTAGCCGGCCGACCGCCCCAACGCCTGACGCTGGCGCCGCCTCCGACCCCCCGAATCCGTCTGCCGCCTCGTAAGCTGCCGCTGTGTCTTTTGTTTTATCTGCTTCAGTAGTCTTTTGAAGAACTTGTTAATTCGCACAATTCCACCCGCGGGGTGTATTTTGAACCTCTACTCGACAATTCGGCCAAGGGCCTATGTTATATATATATATATATCTTTTCTTGCTCATTGTTCTTTTGGCTGTTTTCCTTTGCCGCTTTCTCTTAGTTGCCTGTCTTGCCAATCGGACAGCCGCTCTGCGGACTGTTGCTGGATCAAGTGCTAGGCTACTTTGGGAAAGCAAGTACTTAGCCGATTTCAAGATTTTTTGAGCAAGTTGGATAGAAAACGACAATCCGACTGTCCGAGAGTCGGTTTGCGAGAAAGGCTGGAAGCCGTCTTGAGCTATGTTTTACGCTTTGAGTCCTTAGCCATTTTTCGTGCGAGCACCCATTCTACCTTACCTCTGCCCACTGTACAGTCGCTCTGCAAGCTGCGGCTTCTGACAGAAGACGGCTTAGGTGTTACGCACTACTTGTTCGGCTGCAGGAAGCATTTCATAGTGCAAGGCGGCAAGTCCCCGGGCCGACTTGTCGAGCCCGGTGCCAAGCGGCATGACAAAGAGTAACATACTTGTAGGCATAATTTTTATCATACAGACAAAAGAGGGAAGTCCCCGAGCTCGTCTCGGGGGGCCCGAAGTCTTGGTACTTTAATACAAAAGGTAGCGTGGTACATACTGCATCAACTGTAAAATCTTCGGAGAAGATTTGCATTCCATGGCCGCTCTGTCTCCTTGCCGGAGTCGTCCCTCTTGCGTGCTCGGGGCTTCTGAGCGTCGATCAGGTAGTAGGAATCGTTGCCTAGTACTTTGCTGATGATGAAAGGGCCTTCCCAAGGCGGCGACAGCTTGTGCTGGCCGGCTGTTCGCTGGATCAGCCGGAGCACAAGGTCGCCTTCTTGGAAAGATCTTGGCCTGACCTTCCTGTTGTGGTATTGGTGCAGGTTCTGCTGGTAGATGCTGGACCGGCTGAGTGCCAACAGCCATCCCTCTTCCAGCAAATCGATGCCGTCTTGTCGTGCTTCTTCTGCTTCCTCCTTGGTGTACATGGTGACTCGTGGGGAGTCGAACTCTATGTCCGTCGGGATGACGGCTTCAGCATCGTAGATGAGGAAGAAGGGCGTGAAGCCGGTTGACTTGTTTGCAGTCGTGCGCAGACTCCAGAGGACGGCTGGCACCTCGTCGAGCCAGCAGCCAGCCGAGCGCTCCAGAGGCTCGATCAACCGAGGCTTGATGCCGGACAGGATGAGGCCGTTTGCTCGCTCCACTTGGCCGTTTGACTGCGGGTGGGCGACGGACGCTAGGTCCAGTCGAATGCCCTGTGTTGCGCAGAAACGGGCCAAGGCGCCTTTGGCAAAATTTGTGCCATTATCGGTGATGATGTTGTGTGGTATGCCGTACCAAATTATGATATCGGTGATGAAGGTCACGGCAGTCGGACCGTTCAGTTTCTTAATTGGCTTCACTTCCACCCACTTGGTGAACTTGTCCACTGCGACAAGTAGGTGAGTTAGACCACCTTGTGCTGTCTTGAATGGTCCCACCATGTCTAGACCCCAAACTGCGAAAGGCCAAGCGATGGGGATGGTCTTGAGCGCGGAAGCCGGCTGGTGCGGCTTGGAGCTGAACTTCTGGCACCCTTTGCATTTTTGGACCAACTCCTTGGCCTCTTCCAAGGCAGTCGGCCAAAAGAAACCGTGCCGAAAAGCTTTGGCGACGAGTGCTCTTGAAGCCGCATGGTGGCTGCATTCGCCTTGATGGATGTCTTTGAGGATCGCCTGGCCTTGCTCTGGCTCTACGCAGCGCTGGTAGACACCAGTGACGCTGTGCCTGACCAGCTCTTTGTTGATTATGGTATAGGCTGCCGCCCGGCGTTGTACTTGCCGAGCTGAGGTCTCATCAGTTGGTAGCTCTTTGTTCACCAGGAATTTGAGGATGGGCTGGGCCCATGAGGGTGCTGTTATTTCTTCGACTACCAGAACTGCGACTTGGACGAGGGTGGCTGGGCTGGGAGGCGGCGGGCTGGAGTCAACAGCCGCTTGCTGGGCTGATGAAGTCCCCAAGACGACTGGCACGGTCCATGGGCCGAGTTCAGGAATCTTCGAGTCCGTCACCGCAGTCCCCGGGCCGGGCTCGACTGTGCCAGCTTTGGAGTCGCCCGCCAAAGTCCCCGTTCCGACTGCCGGAGCTCTGGAGTCGGATCCGCCGTCTTCGGGAGGAGCCGGCACAAAAATGGAGTCTGATTCTGGTGAAGGCTTTCAGATGGCTTGAGGAGGTGTTGAAGGGCAACGCCAGATGGTATTGCTTGGCGGGTAGAGCCGATTCGTGCCAAGGCGTGTGCTTGGTCGTTGTCGTTTCTTGGCACATGGAGGAACTCGCACCCTTCGAAATACCCGCTGAGTTGCTGCACGAGGAAACAGTAGCTCGCCATGTTTGCGTCTTTCGCGTCCCAGTCGCCAGATGACTGCTGGACCACTAAGTCCGAGTCACCATAACACAAGATCCGGCGGATGCCAAGTTCTTTGGCAAGCCGGAGCCCGTGAATGAGCGCCTCGTACTCGGCCACATTGTTGGAGGCGGCAAAATGGATTTGCAGTGCATATTTGAGCTTGTCGCCTTTGGGAGAGGTGAGGACGACGCCGGCTTCCAAGCCGGTGCGCATCTTGGAGCCGTCGAAGTGCATCCGCCAATGGGTGGAGTTAGGCGCTGGAGGCAGGTACTGGGTCTCGGCCCAGTCGACGAGGAAGTCGGCCAGTGCTTGTGATTTGATAGCGGTGCGGGGCTGGTAGTAGATGGTGTAAGGAGCCAGCTCTATGGCCGACTTGGCCACTCGACCAGAGGCATCTCGGCTACCGATGATCTCGGCAAGTGGAGCCGTGCAGACCACTATGATTGGATGCTCTTGAAAGTAAGCCTTCAATTTCTTGGCAGCAAAGTGCAGGCCATAGCACATCTTCTAGTAGTGGGTGTAGTTCTGCTTGGAGGTCGACAGTACCTCGCTCAGGTAATATACTGGTCTCTGGACAGGTAGCGCCTTGCCTTCCTCCTTGTGCTCTACTACAATGACCGTGCTGACTACTCGGCTGGTGGCGGCGATGTACGGGAGCATAGGTTCCTTGGGAGTCGGAGCCGCCAGGACGGGTGGAGTAGTTAGCATCTTATTCAACTGATGGAAAGCTTCGTCCGCCTTATGGTTCCACTCGAAAAAAGTGGTCTTCTTCATGAGTTGGTATAAGGGGAGAGCTTTCTCGCCCAGCCGACTGATGAATTGGCTGATGGACGCCAAGCAGCCGGTGAACTTTTGCACATCCAGCAGTCGGCTGGGTACCTCCATTCTCTCGATGGCCTTGATTTTTACTGGGTTGCATTCTATGCCGCGTTCAGAGACCAGGAAACCTAGCAGCTAGCCGGCTGGTACTCCGAAGACACACTTCTCGGGGTTGAGCTTGATCTGGAACGGGCGCAGGTTCTCAAAGGTCTCCTTGAGGTCTTCCAGCAGTGTTCCTCGCTTTTCCGTCTTCACCACCATGTCGTCCATGTAAACGTGGGAGTTCCTGCCGAGCTGCTTGAGGAGGCACTTCTGCATGCAATGCTGAAAGGTGGCGCCGGCATTCCTTAAGCCGAATGTCATGGTGAGGTAGCAGAATGCTCCAAACGGCGTGATGAAGGCGGTCTTCAATCTGTTAGCCGGATTCAGCTTCATCTGGTGATATCCTGAGTATGCATCCAAGAAGCTCAACAACTCGCATCCGGCTGTGGAGTCTATCACCTGGTCAATACTTGGTAGAGCAAATGGGTCCTTGGGGTAGGCCTTGTTGAGGCTCGTGTAGTCAATACACATTCGCCATTGCTTGTTCTTCTTTAGCACCAGGACCGGATTTGCCAGCCACTCCGGGAAGAAAACTTCCATAATGAAGCCGGCTGCTAGGAGTCGGGCTATCTCTTCTCTGACAACTCTTCTCTTCTCTTCTGATAAGCGGCGCATGGGCTGCCTGACCGGCTTTGCATCAGATCGGACGTGTAACTTGTGCTCGGCGAAATTCGTCAGTACACCTGGCATGTCCTTGGGAGACCATGCGAAGATGTCCTGATTCTCACGGAGGAAATCGACGAGCTCGCCTTCCTATTTGCTGTCGAGGTTTGTACCTACGACGGCGTACCTCTCTGGGCGCTCCGGATCCAAGGGTATCTTCTTTGTCTCTTTGGCCGGCTTGAACGAACCTTCGGCTTCCGACTCCTTCGGGTCGGGCGATATCTCCGGCTGCTTGCCGGCCATCGCCACAACTCGCTCAAGGAGCCGCTTCTCGGATGAAATCACCAGGGACTCGGCCAGCCGACTGCTCTCGGCCGCGCAAGCGGACGACTTCCGATAGTCGCCGGCCACAGTCAGAATTCCCCTGGAACTGGGCATCTTCATCTTGAGGTAGGCGTAGTGGGGGACCGCCATGAACTTGGCCAAGGCAGGCCGGCCAAGTAGCGCATGGTATGGGCTCTCAAGGTCCACTACCTCAAACCAAAAAAACTCTCTTCGGAAGTGATCATTGTCCCCAAAGAGGACGTCAACCAGGATCTTGCCGATTGGTGAGCAGGAAAGCCCAGGAACAATGCCGTGGAACACAGTCCAGCTGTTCTGAAGCTGTCTCTGCTTGATTCCTAACTTCTCCATGGTGTCCTTGTACAGGATATTGATGCTGCCGCCCCCATCTATCAGAACTCGTGAGAAATGCGCGGCCCGTTTGTCCGTGGCAAAGGTGGCATCCAGGACCAAGGCGTAGGAGCCCGGACACAGCATCACTTCTGGGTGGTCATCCCTGCTCCAGCTGATGGGCCTCTCAGACCAGTGCATGAACTCTGGCGTCTCTGAGGCTACTGCGTTCACCTCTTGTCGCTGCAGCCGCCTGTTGCGTCGATCATCAGCCACACTGGTGAACACCACGTAGGCTCCGTGCTCTTCAGGGTATTCGTCTTGTACTGCGCCGACTGGCCTGACTGCCGGCTGCTGGGGCGGAGGCGGAGGCGGCTGCCCAGCAGATGGGGGTGGCAGGAGGCCCTCTCCCTTGGCGATCCTGGTGAGCCAGTGCCACTTCCGGGTGGTGTGATTCGACGGCTTCGCGCCGCTGTGGAACTTGCAAGGTCCATCCAAGGTCTACTCGTAGGAGAAGGCCGGCAACCAGTTCGGCTTGCCGCCTTTCTGTCGCTTGGGCGGAGGCTGCTCTTCTGGCTGCTGGGCTTCAACGGTCGTGACCTGCCAGCTGCTGGAAGCCGGTTGCAGGGCCTTGCGTTTGTTGTCGCCCTGCTGTTGTCGCTGGCTGGCGTCTGCCGCCGGAGTTCTTGGAGCCTGAGGAGCTACTTTGCCAGTCGTGCTGATTTGAATTTCCGTCTTCATGGAGTCGGCCGTAGCGTACTTGTCCGCTATGATCAGCAGCTCGTCGAGGGTTTCTGGCTCGTCACAGAGGAGCTTGTGCTTGAGGAGGGTGCCTTCTCAGCACCCAGCTGTGAAGTACTCGATGGCCTGCACCTCGTGCACGCCCTCGCAGGAGTTCCGGAGCTCAGCCCAACGCGTGAGGTAGTCGCGAGTCGACTCGTCAGGACCTTGCACGCACAAGGAGAGCTGACGAGGCTTGGGAGGACGCTTGTACGTGTTGGTGAAGTTGCGGACAAATGCTTCAGTGAAGTCGACCCAGCTATTGATGCTGCGGGCCTTTAGGCTATTCAGCCATGTCCGAGCTGTGCCCTGGAGCATGAGCGGAACGTACTTTACGGTGACACGCTTGTTGCCGTTTGCTATGCTGACAGCCATGGAGTAGTCGACTAGCCAGTCTTCCGGCTTAACGGAGCCGGTATACTTGGGCGTGTCTGTTGGGAGCGTGAACCCTCTGGGAAAGGGCTCGTCCCGAATGCGGTGCCCGAAACAAGGCTGACCCAGCTCGTCTTCTTCTTCCAGCGCCAGGGACCGGTGAAGTCGGTCGATCCGGTGGCTGGCGTCATTCTCTCCAACTCCATCTCGGCGGCCAAGGCGGTCACCGAGAGTCGGATGGTCAACAGGCGACGGTGAGACTCGCCTCTCCTTGCGGGGAGGGGGAGGCGGACAGTCATCCCGTCGTTCCACTGCTCTCGGGCGGCCGTCTCGGTCGCGCTCTATGGTAATCCGAGTCTGACTATGGCTGACAGCCGGCTCCTTGTCCTTTCTTCCTCGGGCACTGCCAGTCGGTGTCCGAGATGTCGCACCTTGATCTTGGTGCGGGTTGTTGTTTGGCCGCTGCGGCGCCTCCGTGCGGCAGCCGGCCTCGTTCTGCGCGGTGGCCGCGTCGAGAAGCTGCTGTACTCGCTCCATCATGAGGCGGCGCTCTTTGCCCTTCCGCCGCTGCCTGGGCAGCTCGGATGTTCTCCGCTGGCGTGGCATACACGGGGCGGCTAGCCCCAAACAGGCTGGCGATGGCTACACCGCGCTGCTGAACCGCGCCAAGGCGGCTGGGCCCTGGCGGGGCCGGCGAGCCGCCAACAGCGCGATCCATCTCCCGCTGGTAAGCTTCTGACAAGCGTCTCATGCTGCTAGCTTCTTCGCGCCTTCAACAAGCTGAAGGCGGCGTGCTTCTAATGTCTCTGCGTCAGCATCTTCCGGAATGGGCGTAGCTAGGTCTTGCAGTGCCGCGCCGAGTGAGTCGGGCACCCCTCCGCCAGGGAACTCGTCATGACTGATGACCAGCACCTCAGTGACGGTGCTTCCGTCGCTCTCCGCGTGGGGGAGAGGTTCATCGTAGACCACCACGTTGGTGGGGAACGCGTCGATCGACGCGGTGTCGGAGTCGACCAGCATCGGGTCGGTGGAGCCTACGGACTCAAAGTCTACGGCCGGCTCGCCGGAAACATGGAGTTGATCGAGGAGGCCCGCGAGGAGGTTTTCGGGGCCGCCTGCGCCTACGTCGGACGCAGGTTCGTCGGAGAGGCGGACCTCGCCGATAAGTTCGGCTAAGGAGCTGGCTGCGCATGCGATCTCAACGCCGCGCAGCGCGTCGACGCAAACTTCGTCTGGCGTGCCTGGCTGGCTGCGCTCGCCAGGGAGGAAAAGGGTTCCCGTCCAGAACAGATCTCCGTATGGCGGTGCACCACGCCCCACGGTGGGCGCCAAATGTCGGGGGTTTGGTGCGACATATGCCAACGGATGGCTTATCATGGTGGGGGCGAGTAGAAGGTTGTCGGTGCTTGGAAACGGGATGAGGCGAAGACATGCACGCCGGCGAATCTTACCCAGCTTCGGGGCTCTCTGGGGAGATAATACCCCTACTGCTGCTCTGCGGGGTCTCCGCATGATCACTATGGTCAAGTGTTTACACGGTTGCTCCTTGAGCTATGTCTGGTGGTAGGAAAGGGCAAGGCTAGCTCTCTCCTTCTATCTGGTATGGTATAGAACAACTGGGATCCAACCCTTTGCATGGGTGCCCTGGGGGGTTTATATAGGCCTACCACCAGGGGTACAATGGTAATTCGACTGGGCGCGGGCCCAGCCATCAGTGCCTCCGACCTCCGACTTCTCCGTCGACTGCTGGGGCCCGCCGACTGGTGGGCCCCGCCGACTGGTCTGGTATGGAGCCGACAGGCCGTGTCTGCCGCGGGCGGGTCTTGCCGGCTGCTGATTACTGTAGTCGTGCTCCTGATGATGCGAGCTTGGTCATCGGGTCATGGCAACAGCCCCGCCGCCTGGCGGGCGATCACTATGGCCACTCCCCATCTCTTCTTGATTAATGGCGCATGGGCCCCGGGGGAGAGCTCGGCCGACTCCCCCGGGCTGACTCCCGACGGGTCCGACTGGCGGTTCTCCCGCCGTCTCCCGAGGTCTCGCTGACTGGTGGGTCCCGCCGCCTCCAGGCCGTACAGAAAAGCCGTCGTGGGCGCAGGACCCGGTACAGTGGTGCTGATGTCAGGGCCGGCCGGGCAACAGTACCACGACGCAGGGAGATCTTCCCAAGTACGGCGTGCTGTAGCCATGCCTGCCCTTGGTAAGGGGCGGGGAGTGGGCTTCATTGTAGCCACGCCCCTGCCCCGTCCCCTTCGATGAGGTCACGGTTTGTTGGAGTCGCCGGCCGACTCCCCAAAGCCGGTTTCTCTGGAAGTCGCCCTTGGGACTCGGCCGTGAGCGGGCAGTCGGCAGCCTTGCCGTAGACTCCCCAGGAGGCGGCTCTTCCCCCTGTGGTCTTGAGGGGCGCAGCCTGCCTTGATGTCTTGAAAGGTTATGGGGCTCGGTTTGGCCTACCCGTGGCCCATTACTCCGACAGAAGCACAGAGACTTGACCATTTGAGGTCGGGTCGCTACAAGATGGTATCAGAGCACATGCTGAATGTAGGACACAACCACTAAGAAAAGCCATAGGTCACTCTTCTCTACTTATTTCTGACTCCTCTCCATTTTATACTCTTTAGGATGGCGGATACGAGGAACAAGTTTGCACAACCGGATGAAGACACACCTTTTGGACGACACTTGAAGGAAGTCACTAAGTACCTGAACATTGGAATACCAAGCTTCACTCGAACCTACACCGCCATTTCACCAGAAGAGGAGCAATGGATGATTCGAGTTCAAGTTCCAGGAAGGACGTTCCTGCCAGTCACCAAACGCATAGAGTTTTCCTTTGATGCACCCACCTGGAATCTAGGCAAGAGTATGGCATCCCACATCGCTATAGGACGCATCAGCGAAGTTTACCACAAGGAGCTGAAGGACACTATCTACCAGATATGTGGACGCCGAGATGAGCAAAGGGAGATGATCAACACCAGGAAGGACAGGTCCATTGCAGCATTCATCCAAGAATTAAACCACCACATTCGTCGCCAGGAGAACCAGATGTGCGCAAGCATGATAGATTTGAAGAAGCCGATGATCAGGATCACAGAGCTAGAAGAGGAGCTTAAGGCTACACGCGATGGATATGAGGAGGAAATTATGATACTTGTGTAGAGGAATGACGACATGACCAGGAAGCTAGGAGTTTTTATGGGAGACCCCGCGCCAGGAGGAGAAGACGATGAACCCAAGGAGATTCGTTTCGAAGACTACATCATCATAGACGACACCGACTCCGACTCGGATAGTAGTGATGATGACTATGAAGGCGAAGCTGGAGCAGATATCATGGAGTCTTTCACTGATCAAAATTTCTAGTAGAGCACCATACTATTAGTAGTACCCCCCATGTAAATATTAGTAGTCCAAGCACTGTATCAATAGTTAGACCGATTGTATGCCCTTGCTTGATTGATTGAGTGATATGATATGATTATGTTTGTCTCATGTGCATACGGGTAGTGTTTTCTCATTAGACCTCATTCTATACTAATCTCTTCCCTCTAAACCCATCAGATGCCTCCGAGACGTGACCTCGGTTTTGCTTTCCCACCGGAGCTCACTCAATTGATCCAGCAGCAGAATGCCTTGATGCAGTTGTTAGTTCAAAACCAAGGCAACAACAACAACCCACAGCCACCACCAGTTGACAACTTAGCCCATTTTCTGAGGCTACAGCCGCCGGTGTTTTCCAGTAGCATCGAGCCTATAGTTACTGATGATTGGCTGCGCAGGATTGGAAGGGAGTTGACCACCGCAGGTTGCACAGATGCTGAGAAGGTGTGTTTTGCCGCACACCAATTGGATGGACCAGCAGCCACATGGTGGGAGAATTACACATCCACTTTTCCTATAGCCAATGTCACCTGGAAGCTGTTTCAGCAAGCATTCCACACATCCCACGTATCCACTAGAGCTATGAGCATGAAGAAGCATGAGTTTCGCAACTTACGCCAAGGGAACCGTACTGTAGGCCAGTACGTGGAGGAGTTTAGTAAGTTATCCCACTATGCTCCAGATGATGTGGACACAGATGTCGCGAAGCAGGAGAAGTTTATGGAAGGGTTGAATGATGAGATGTGTATGCAGTTAATGGTGGCAACATTTAACAACTACCAGGAGTTGGTAGATAAAGCTCTCATGATCGAAGGGAAGCAGCAACAGATAGAGAGCCGCAAGAGGAAATATGGACAAGGGAAGTACAATTCAGGAGCTCAGCAGAAGCCTCGCTTTACCCCGAAGTCGGGAGGGCTTACCCATAACCATGGAGGCCACACTCACAATGGAGGAAGTACCCATAATCATACTAGCCCAAGGAATGGGAATGGGAATGGTGCAAGCAGCAATTAGAACCGTTCCAATCCAGCCACACCCGCAAAGAGGGACTTAAGCCACATTACTTGTTTCAAGTGTGGGAAGACTTGACACTATGCCACGGAGTGCCCTGAAGCGAAGAACAGAAATGGTAATGGGAGCTCTGGGAAGAAGCCCAATCCATTTAACAAAGGATAAGTGAACCACGTGAACGTGGAAGAGGTTGAAGAGCAACCAGATGCAGTTATCAGTAAGTTTTTAGTTAATTCATTTACTGCAATCGTTCTTTTTGATACTGGTGCATCGCATTCATACATATCAAGGGGATTTGTGGATAAGTATAAGTTGTCCACTAGAGTTCTTAAGACACCTATGCTAGTAACCTCACCCGGAGCCGAGTATATGGCAAGCAGTGGATGTTTTCAGATGCCATTAACCATAGGTAGTCCTGTTTTCCCCTCTGACTTGATAATTCTAGAGTCTCAAGTATTAGATGTGATACTGGGAATGGCTTGGTTGTCGATGTATGGAGGAAACATCGATTGCGACAGTAAGTCAATTCTGCTTACTACCCCGGAGGGAAAAAGGATCAAGTATGTATCCAGGCATGCGCCAAGGAGAACCAAGTACATTATCTCACGGGAGTTGTTCAGGAGGAAGTGCCTGTTGTGAAGGATTACCCAGATGTATTTCTAGAGGAGTTACCAGGCATGCGGCCAGATCGAGACATCGAGTTTTTGATAGAGTTGTTGCCAGGCACCGGGCCTATATCAAAGAGACCATACCGGATGCCCGCGAATGATCTGGAGGAGATCAAGAGACAGATTAAGGAGTTATTGGAGAAAGGTTACATCAGACGGAGTTCATCACCATGGGGAGCCCCAGTGCTATTGGTTGAGAAGAAGGATAAATCTCTAAGAATGGTTGTTGATTATCGGGCGTTGAATGAAGTGACAATCAAGAACAAGTACCCATTGCCGATGATCAATGATCTGTTTGACCAGCTGCAAGGAGCTAAAGTATTTTTGAAGATCGACCTGCGATCAGGTTACCACCAGCTGAAGATTCGAGAAAAGGATATACCTAGACAACTTTTACCAGAAGGAATAGGCTTTATGAGTATACGGTTATGTCATTTGGATTGACTAACGCCCCTGCCTATTTCATGAGTATGATGAATAAGGTGTTCATGGAGTTCTTGGATAAGTTTGTCATGGTGTTCATTTATGATATTTTAGTATACTCAAAGAATGAAGAGGAACACAAGGAACATTTGCGCTTAGTTCTCGAGAAACTCAGGGAGCATCAGTTGTATGCCAAGTTCAGAAAATGTCAGTTTTGGTTGATGGAAGTTGGATTTCTTGGACATGTTATATCAGTAGAAGGTATAGCAGTAGACCCCACCAAAGTTCAGTCAGTCATTGAGTGGTTCGCACCCACCTCAGTTGGAGAGATCCGCAGTTTTCTTGGACTCGCGGGATACTATCAGAGATTCATTGAAAATTTCTCTAAGATTGCAAAGACTATGACGACGTTGTTGAAGAAGGACACCTAGTTCCATTGGACTGAGGAATGTGAAGCAAGTTTCCAGGAGTTGAAGAAACGTTTGACTACAGCCCCAGTGTTGATCCTGCCGGATATACACAAGGATTTCCAAGTGTATTGTGACGCCTCTCGCTTAGGACTTGGAGGAGTACTTATGCAAGACGGAAGAGTTGTTTCATATGCCTCATGACAACTTCGACCGCATGAGTTGAATTATGCCACACATGACTTGGAGTTGGCAGCCGTAATACATGCACACAAGACCTGGAGACATTTTCTTATTGGGAACCATTGTGATGTGTACACGAATCATAAGAGTTTGAAGTACATTTTTACACAGAAGGAGTTGAACCTTGGGCAAAGGAGATGGTTGGAGCTTATAAAGGATTATGATATGAAGTTGCACTATCATCCGGGAAAGGCCAATGTCGTAGAAGACGCTTTGAGACGAAAGGGTTATGCCAATACCTTAGTAACAGGAGGATTGCCAAAGGAGTTAGCAGAAGATTTCAGGGAGCTACATTTAGAGATTGTTCCCAAAGGTTTTGTTACAACCATGGAAGTTCATTCGACCTTGTTGGGAAAGATTCGAGAAGCCCAGAAGGATGACAAAGAGATTATCGAGATAAAGGAGAAGATAAGTGAAGGCAAAACCAAAGGTTTTCAGGAGGATGAGCACGACACCTTGTGGTTCGAGGACCAGATATATGGGCCCAATAATGCAGAGATCAGGAAGTTGATATTACAGGAAGCTCACAACTCACCATACTCGATACACCCCAGAAACAGCAAGATGTATTTGGATTTGAAGGAGCATTTCTGGTGGACTGGAATGAAGAAGGATATTGCCGAGTATGTAGTCGTATGTGATGTATGTCAGAGAGTGAAGGCAGAACATCAGAAGCCAGCAGGATTACTACAGCCTATGCTGATACCCTAATGGAAGTGGGATAAACTTGGCATGGATTTTATCACCGGATCACCCAGGACCCGATCGGGATATGATTCTATCTGGGTAGTAGTGGACCGTTTGACCAAAGTAGCTCACTTTATCCCAGTGAAAACCACATATACAAGTGCAAATTCGGCCAAGATATATATGACCAGGATCGTATGTCTGCATGGAGTTCCGAGGACCATCATATCAGACAGAGGAACACAGTTTACTTCAAAGTTTTGGCGTCAACTGCACCAGACTTTGGGAACCAGGCTGGAGTTCAGTACAGCTTTTCACCTGCAGACAGATGGAGAGACTGAGAGAGTCAATCAGATTCTGGAGGACATGCTGAGAGCTTGTGCACTAGACTACGGGTCTAGTTGGGATGATAATTTACCCTAGGCGGAGTTCTCTTACAACAACAGCTACCAGGCTAGTTTGAAGATGGCACCGTTTGAAACCTTGTACGGAAGGAGATGCCGAACACCGTTGATGTGGGATGAAGTTGGAGACCGCTAGTTGTTTGGTCCAGATTTGATTAAGGAGTCCGAGGAGAAGGTTAAGCTGACTCGAGATAGACTGAAAGTAGCTCAGTCCAGACAAAAGAGTTATGCAGACTCGAAACACAAGGAGGTAGTCTATGAAATCGGAGACGGAGCATATCTGCGAGTGTCACCTCTGCGAGGAGTTAAGCGTTTTGGAGTTAAGGGAAAGTTAGCCCCAAGATTTGTAGGACTGTACCGTCTTCTGGATCGCATGGGAGAGGTTGCCTACAATTTGGAATTACCTGCAGGATTGTCAGGAGTTCATGATGTGTTTCACGTTTCCCGGTTAAAGAAGTGCCATGCCGAGATGGCCGAGATTCCTCTGAGAGATACAGTGCCCCTGGAAGCAATTCAGTTGGACAGTGATTTGACATATGAGGAGAAACCAGTCAAGATTCTCGAGTTTGCCAGTCGAGTTACCCGTAGCAAGGTTATCCTGTTTTGCAAAGTTCGTTGGAGCCACCATACGGAGGACGAAGCCACCTGGGAAAGAGAGGATGATCTACACAAGGACCACCCACATCTATTTTCTAGCCAATACGAATCTCGAGGGCGAGATTCATCTTAAGGGGGCTAGGTTTGTAACATCCCAAATTTTCAATTTGGAATGTTATACATAGGTCATTCATGCATATCATATTTTATTGCATTTCGTTCTTGTGATCCTCGAAATCCTAAGCAACTCAAGGACCCTCGGAGAGAGTTGGGGATTTTCCCTCGTTCTCATATTTGAGTTTTATCAAATATTGAAACAAGGATCACTTTGGTTTTAATTATTATTTTCTCCCAAAAAATATTTCATATTAAAATTATATGAGAGGAGATAATATGACTTCTCCAAAATAAATTAAATATTGGAGGAAAAATATTAAAATCAATTTGTATTTTTATTTGGGGTTTTTTCGCTATTTTATTTGAATTAGGAACAATATGTGTTTTTCAAAATTGCATTAGAGGCCCAAATAAATGCTCAGTATGTCCGGTGTATTTTTAGAGGACGGGGAAAATTTATTTCAGGACTTTTGGAGTCTGTTTAGTATTTCTTTTCTTCGTTTTTCTGCGCGTCGGAATTATTTAAAAAAAAAGTCAACCGACCTAGCCGGGCCATGCCCGACTAGGACTTCACCCGGCCAGCCTTTTTAAGCGGAGGCCCAAGCCGCCCCCAAACCCTAGCCCCGCCCCGCCCGATCCGCCGTCACCGCCAGCGCCACCGACGCCGAGTTCGCCGCCGCCGCCGACGCCGGAATTCGCCGCCCCGTCGACGCGTCGCCGCCCCGTTGCCTCGCCTCGCCGCCACCCCGCCGCCCGCCGCCGGAGTTCGCCGCCGCTGCCGCCGTCCCGATCCGCAAGGTAGCCATCGGTTTTATTCTAAAAATCGTTCTGTTTTTATACAAAAAACCAAGATGCGTTTTTTAAGATCATTTTTTTATTTTTTCCTGGTTTAGTTATTTAGCAAACACCCGTTCGTACGTTCGTTTTAATGAACAATTTTCACCTGTTAACCGCAGACAGTGAACGTTTGTTCGTTAGCCTGTTCGTCACTTTTCTTTTTCTAGGGTTTTCCGTGATTATTTTCAATCATGATTTCTGCCATGTTTTTCGTTTTATTTTATCTTTTTGCTCGTTTATCAGAATCAGGCGATTCAAGCGCCTAGATCTTCGGCTCAAAGCCCTCTTTTTGTTTAACCAACTTGAACAAGATTTTGGTATTGTAAAATTTGACTTTAGTCCAGATTAGTAATCGAATCTTGTTTCTTTCGCAGTTTGAGTTTTGTTGCTCCGTTTGATTTGATTCTTTTTGCAAACCATAGTTCTTAAGTTGAACTTTCCGGTTTAATCTTCTTATTTGAGTTTTACCCGTGCACCCTTGCTTGATTTCTTATGTATGTTATTGTTTGTTTGCGATAGAACACCCGGAGTGCGAAGCATGCTACTACGAGTCTTTAGGATTTGCATATCATCAGCAAGGCAAGTAACACTATGATCATACCCTTTATCACCCAGTTTTTATGCATTATTTTCACCCTTCACACATTGCATGAATAGTATCTCTTAACATGTGGGTCTGGGAAGTAGATAATGAGGTAGAACCTATTACCTGTTTTATTATCAAACCCTTGGGAGTTACTTCTACGTTATGCTTATATTGCCATGCTATGCTCGTAAACGTGGTTTGGTTTTGAGTGCATCCATAATAGATGTGAGTTGTTAATTAATGGTTCAACTTAAGGTGGCAACTTTAATACACATCTGGGTGGATTGCTTGTGGGCACCTGGAGAATCCAGTGTTGTCCTAGGATATCCCGGAGTACCCGTGTGATCATCCTACGGTCCGCCACCCAGGCTCAAAGGGATCATAAGACTATTCATGCTAGAAACTTCCGTGTGCAGCCACAAGCCATTATGGGCTCTGGCATAGTTGAGTAAGTTGCGTGAGTTCTTGAAGAGGTGGACTAGCAGATGTAGGGGATTGTAGGTGTACCGGTCCACCCGGAGTAGAGAGCAAATGCTTCTGAAAGATTGGGTCTCGGTCATGCATTTCTCAAACACCCTGTAGTGCGAGAAATCCAACGGAGGAGATCGAGTCTTGTGGGGAAAAGTGTGCAAAACTCTGCAGAGTGTATAAAGTAATCATGGTTAGCCGTGTCCCCGGTTATGGACATCTTGAGTATCTAGCTCTTGGATTATCATATGGATCTCATCACTCTAAATTAATTTGTTGGGTTGATAATTACCTTAATTGGGATTGAGTTGGAGGAACCTTCTCAATATTGTTCAACTACCATGATAGTTAAATAAAATATATTCCTTTGTTGTAGGAAAAAATTGGCTTTTCGCAAAACATATTAACCATACAGCCTCCACCAGCCATATATGCATATAGTGATAGCTTTTATCTGTTCATTACTCTCATGTGTTACTTTGCCAGAATATTCCATCTGCTGACCTGTTTTCGGGCTGCAACGTATCATGTTGCCGACTTTTCAGACAAGGAGTAAGGTGCGATAGGTCGTTTGTCATGCACTCAGCTATGCCGTTGGAGTTGATGTAATAAGTGTGTGATTGCCACTTTGTTATAAATCCTTCGATTACTGTGTGTCAGTGATACGTCTCCAATGTATCTATAATTTTTGATTGCTCCATGCTATATTATCTACTATTTTGGACATTATTGGGCTTTATTATCCACTTTTATATTATTTTTTGGACTAACCTATTAACCGGAGGCCCAGCCCAGAATTGTTGTTTTTCTCGAAGAAAAGGAATATCAAACGGAGTCCCAACGGAATGAAACCTTCGGGAACGTGATTTTCGGACCGAACATGATCCAGGAGACTTGGACCCTACGTCAAGAAATAAAGGAGGATGCCACGAGGTAGGGGGCGCGCCTACCCCCCAGGCGCGCCCTCCACCCTCATGGGCCCCCTGTTGCTCCACCGACGTACTCCTTCCTCCTATATATACCTACGTACCCCCAAACGATCAGATATAGAGCCAAAACCCTAATTCCACCGCCGCAACTTTCTGTATCCACGAGATCCCATCTTGGGGCCTATTCCGGAGCTCCGCCGGAGGGGGCATCCATCACAGAGGGCTTCTACATCAACACCATAGCCTCTCCGATGAAGTGTGAGTAGTTTACCTCAGACCTTGGGGTCCATAGTTATTAGCTAGATGGCTTCTTCTCTCTTTTTGGATCTCAATACAATGTTCTCCCCCTCTCTTGTGGAGATCTATTTGATGTAATCTTCTTTTTGCGGTGTGTTTGTTGAGACCGATGAATTGTGGGTTTATGATCAAGATTATCTATGAACAATATTTGAATCTTCTCTGAATTCTTTTATGTATGATTTGTTATCTTTGCAAGTCTCTTCAAATTATCAGTTTGGTTTGGCCTACTAGATTGATCTTTCTTGCAACGGGAGAAGTGCTTAGGTTTGGGTTCAATCTTGTGGCGTCCTTTCCCAGTGATAGTAGTGGTAGCAAGGCATGTATTGTATTATTGCCATCGAGGATAACAAGATGGGGTTTTTATCATATTGCATGAATTTATCCCTCTACATCATGTCATCTTGCTTAAGGCGTTACTCTGTTTTTATGAACTTAATACTCTAGATGCGTGCTGGATAGCGGTCGATGAGTGGAGTAAAAGTAGTAGATGCAGGCAGGAGTCGGTCTACTTGTCTCGGACGTGATGCCTATATACATGATCACACCTAGATATTCTCATAACTATGCTCAATTCTGTCAATTGCTCAACAGTAATTCGTTCACCCACCGTAAAATACTTATGCTCTTGAGAGAAGCCACTAGTGAAACCTATGGCCCCCCGGGTCTATCTTCATCATATTAATCTTACAATACTTAGTTATTTCCTTTGCTTTTATTTTACTTTGCATCTTTATCACAAAAACACCAATCATATCTATCAGATCTTACCACTAGTAGATAAAGGACCTAATGTGAGACACATTAGTGCCGGTTTGATTTTAGCCCGGTACTAATGGTACCATTAGTGCCGGTTCGAATGGCTATGCATTAATGCCGGTTCGTGTTGAACCTTTAGGACCGGTTCGTGCCACGAACCGGTACTAAAGGGGTGATGGCAGGCTGGCGCTAGGCCGGGGCCCCAGGATCACCTTTAGTACCGGTTCGTGTCACAAACTGGTACTAAAGGGCTAACCTTTAGTACCGGTTTGTGCCACGAACCGGTACTATAGGGGTCTGACCTATAGTACCGGTTTGTGACACAAACCGGCACTATAGGGCAATTTTCAAACTCTCCCCCCCACCCGTGTGTCGCCATTTCAATTATGAAAAAATCAAAAGAAAATGATAAAAACTTCAAAAAATAAAATCCTTCAAGTGGTAGCTATATTACTACATCTACTAGTTAGGAAAATTTGAAAACTTAAATTTGGACATGTTATGCAAGTTATGCAAAAAGTGTAGGCAAAATGTAAAGCGGCTATAACTTTTGCATATGATGTCGGGAAAAACGTATAATATATCAAAAAATTCAGCATGAAAATACGTTTGATTTCGTTCCTGGTGATTCATCTCAGTAGTTCAGTATTAGCGCTAACCTGGATCCAAAATAGGAAAGCGCGCTCATCGAGTTCATCCATGAGAACTGGGACATCTTTGCATGGAAGCCTTCTGACATGCCAGGTGTACCGAGGGAACTCGCTGAGGACACCCTTAACATAGATCCTAAGTTCAAACCGGTCAGGCAGTTTCTCCACCGCTTCAACGAAGAGAGGCGTAAGGCTATGGGTGAGGAGGTAGCCCGGCTATTGGCAGCAGGGTTTATCGTGGAGGTTTTTCACCCGAGTGGCTAGCTAATCCGGTGCTGGTTCTAAAGAAGAACGACACTTGGCGTATGTGTGTGGATTACATAGACTTGAACAAGGCCTGTCCAACTGATCCCTTTACTCTCCCGCGTATTGATCAGATTATTGATGCTACGGCGGGTTGTGACCGTTTGTGTTTTATGGATATGTATTCTGGTTATCATCAAATCAAAATGGCAGTTAAGGACCAGGAGAAGACAACTTTCATAACTCCCTTTGGAGCCTTCTGCTATGTGTCCATGCCTTTTGGGCTCAAGAGTGCAGATGCGACTCATCAGCGTTGTGTTCAAAATTGTCGTCATAAACAGATTGGGCGCAATGTTCAAGCTTATGTGGATGATATTATGGTGAAATCTAGGAAGGGGGAAACCTTGATAGATGACCTGACGGAGACCTTTGGTAACCTCCGGGTCTATAAGATGATGCTTAATCCGGCTAAAGGGGTCTGAGCTATAGTACCGGATTGTGACACAAACCGGCACTATAGGGCAATTTTCAAACTCTACCCCCCCCCCCCCAGTGTGTCGCCATTTCAGTTCTGAAAAAATCAAAAGAAAATGATAAAAGCTTCAAAAAATAAAATCCTTCGAGAGGTAGTTATATTACTACATCTACTAGTTAGGAAAATTTGAAAACTTAAATTTGGACATGTTTTGCAAAATGTGTAGGGAAAATGTAAAACGGCTATAACTTTTGCATACGATGTCGGAAAAAAACGTATAATATATCAAAAACTTCAGCACGAAAATAGAGTTGATTTTGCTCCCGGTGATTCATCTCAGCAATTCAGTATTAGCGCTAACCTGGATCCAAAATAGGAAAGCGCACTCATCGAGTTCATCCGTGAGAACCGGGACATCTTTGCATGGAAGCCTTTTGACATGCCAGGTGTACCGAGGGAACTCGTTGAGCACACCCTTAACATAGATCCTAAGTTCAAACCGGTCAGGCAGTTTCTCCACTGCTTCAACGAAGAGAGGCATAAGGCTATTGGTGAGGAGGTAGCCCGGCTTTTGGCAGCAGGGTTTATCATGGAGGTTTTTCACCTGAGTGGCTAGCTAATCCGGTGCTGGTTCTTAAGAAGAACATCACTTGGCGTATGTGTGTGGATTACACAGACTTGAACAAGGCTTGTCCAGCTGATCCCTTTGCTCCCCCGCGTATTGATCAGATTATTGATGCTACAGCGGGTTGTGACCGTTTGTGTTTTATGGATGCGTATTCTGGTTATCATCAGATCAAAATGGTAGTTAAGGACCAGGAGAAGACAACTTTCATAACTCCCTTTGGAGCCTTCTGCTATGTGTCCATGCCTTTTGGGCTCAAGAGTGCACATGCGACTCATCAGCGCTGTGTTCAGAATTGTCTTCATAAACAGATTGGGCGCAATGTTCAAGATTATGTGGATGATATTGTGGTGAAATCTAGGAAGGAGGAAACCTTGATAGATGACCTGAGGGAGACCTTTGGTAACCTCCGGGTCTATAAGATGATGCTTAATCCGGCTAAAGGGGTCTGACCTATAGTACCGGTTTGTGACACAAACCGACACTATAGGGCAATTTTCAAACTCTACCCCCCCCCCCCTATATGTCGCCATTTCAGTTCTGAAAAAATCAAAAGAAAATGATAAAAACTTCAAAAATTAAAATCCTTCGAGAGGTAGTTATATTAGTACATCTACTAGTTATTAAAATTTGAAAACTTAAATTTGGACGTGTTTTGCAAAAAGTGTAGGGAAAATGTAAAACAGCTATAACTTTTGCATACGATGTCGGAAAAAACGTATAATATATCAAAAAATTCTGCACGAAAATACGGTTGATTTTGTTCCTGGTGATTCATCTCAGCAGTTCAGTATTAGCGCTAACCTGGATCCAAAATAGGAAAGCGCGCTCATCGAGTTCATCCGTGAGAACCAGGACATCTTTGCATGGAAGCCTTCTGACATGCCAGGTGTACCGAGGGAACTCGCTGAGCACACCCTTAACATAGATCCTAAGTTCAAACCGGTCAGGCAGTTTCTCCGCCGCTTAAACGAAGAGAGGCGTAAGGCTATTTGTGAGGAGGTAGCCCGGCTTTTGGCAGCAGGGTTTATCGTGGAGGTTTTTCACCCGAGTGGCTAGCTAATCCAGTGCTGGTTCTTAAGAAGAGCGGCACTTGGCGTATGTGTGTGGATTACACAGACTTGAACAAGGCCTGTCCAATTGATCCCTTTACTCTCCCGCATATTGATCAGATTATTGATGCTACGGCGGGTTGTGACCATTTGTGTTTTATGGATGCGTATTCTGGTTATCATCAGATGAAAATGGCAGTTAAGGACCAGGAGAAGACAACTTTCATAACTCCCTTTGGATCCTTCTGCTATGTGTCCATGCCTTTTGGGCTCAAGAGTGCACATGCGACTCATCAGCGCTGTGTTCAGAATTGTCTTCATAAACAGATTGGGCGCAATGTTCAAGCTTATGTGGATGATGTTGTGGTGAAATCTAGGAAGGAGGAAACCTTGATAGATGACCTGAGGGAGACCTTTGGTAACCTCCGGGTCTATAAGATGATGCTTAATCCGGCTAAAGGGGTCTGAGGTATAGTACCGATTTGTGACACAAACCGGCACTATAGGGCAATTTTCAAACTCTACCCCCCCCCCTATGTCGCCATTTCAGTTCTGAAAAAATCAAAAGAAAATGATAAAAACTTCAAAAAATAAAATCCTTCGAGAGGTAGTTATATTACTACATCTACTAGTTAGGAAAATTTGAAAACTTAAATTTGGACATGTTTTGCAAAAAGTGTAGGGAAAATGTAAAACGGCTATAACTTTTGCATACGATGTCGGAAAAAAACGTATAATATATCAAAAAATTCAGCACGAAAATATGGTTGATTTTGTTCCTGGTGATTCATCTCAGCAGTTCAGTATTAGCGCTAACCTGGATCCAAAATAGGAAAGCGCGCTCATCGAGTTCATCCGTGAGAACCGGACATCTTTGCATGGAAGCCTTCTGACATGCCAGGTGTACCGAGGGAACTCGCTGAGGCACACCCTTAACATAGATCCTAAGTTCAAACCGGTCAGGCAGTTTCTCCGCCGCTTCAACGAAGAGAGGCGTAAGGCTATTGGTGAGGAGGTAGCCCGGCTTTTGGCAGCAGGGTTTATCGTGGAGGTTTTTCACCCTGAGTGGCTAGCTAATCCGGTGCTGGTTCTTAAGAAGAACGGCACTTGGCGTATGTGTGTGGATTACACAGACTTGAACAAGGCCTGTCCAGCTGATCCCTTTGCTCTCCCACGTATTGATCAGATTATTGATGCTATGGCGGGTTGTGACCGTTTGTGTTTTATGGATGCGTATTCTGGTTATCATCAGATCAAAATGGCAGTTAAGGACCAGGAGAAGACAACTTTCATAACTCCCTTTGGAGCCTTCTGCTATGTGTCCATGCCTTTTGGGCTCAAGAGTGCACATGCGACTTCATCAGCGCTGTGTTCAGAATTGTCTTCATGAACAGATTGGGCGCAATGTTCAAGCTTATGTGGATGATATTATGGTGAAATCTAGGAAGGTGGAAACCTTGATAGATGACCTGAGGGAAGACCTTTGGTAACCTCCGGGTCTATAAGATGATGCTTAATCCGGCTAAAGGGGTCTGGCCTATAGTACCGGGTTTGTGACACAAACCGGCACTATAGGGCAATTTTCAAACTCTACCCCCCCCCCCGCGTGTCGCCATTTCAGTTCTGAAAAAATCAAAAGAAAATGATAAAAACTTCAAAAAATAAAATCCTTCGAGAGGTAGTTATGTTACTCCATCTACTAGTTAGGAAAATTTGAAAACTTAAATTTGGACATGTTTTGCAAAAAGTGTAGGGAAAATGTAAAACGGCTATAACTTTTGCATACGATGTCGGAAAAAACATATAATATATCAAAAAATTCAGCACGAAAATACTATTGATTTTGTTCCTGGTGATTCATCTCAGTAGTTTAGTATTAGCGATAACCTGGATCCAAAATAGGAAAGTGCGCTCATCGAGTTCATCCGTGAGAACCGGGACATCTTTGCATGGAAGCCTTCTGACATGCCAGGTGTACCGAGGGAACTCGCTGAGCACACCCTCAACATAGATCCTAAGTTCAAACCGGTCAGGCAGTTTCTCTGCCACTTCAACGAAGGGAGGCGTAAGGCTATTGGTAAGGAGGTAGCCCGGCTTTTGGCAGCAGGGTTTATTGTGGAGGTTTTTCACCCGAGTGGCTAGCTAATCCGGTGCTGGTTCTTAAGAAGAACGACACTTGGCGTATGTGTGTGGATTACACAGACTTGAACAAGGCCTGTCCAGCTGATTCCTTTGCTCTCCCGCAAATTGATCAGATTATTGATGCTACGGCGGGTTGTGGCCGTTTGTGTTTTATGGATGCGTATTCTGGTTATCATCAGATCAAAATGGCAGTTAAGGACCAGGAGAGGACAACTTTCATAACTCCCTTTGGAGCCTTCTGCTATGTGTCGATGCCTTTTGGGCTCAAGAGTGCACATGCGACTCATCCGCGCTGTGTTGAGAATTGTCTTCATGAACAGATTGGGCGCAATGTTCAAGCTTATGTGGATGATATTATGGTGACACAAACCGGCACTATAGGGCAATTTTCAAACTCTCCCCCCCACCCGTGTGTCGCCATTTCAATTATGAAAAAATCAAAAGAAAATGATAAAAACTTCAAAACATAAAATCCTTCGAGAGGTAGTTATATTACTACATCTACTAGTTAGGAAAATTTGAAAACTTAAATTTGGACATGTTTTGCAAAAAGTTTAGGGAAAATGTAAAACGGCTATAACTTTTGCATACGATGTCGGAAAAAAAACGTATAATATATCAAAAAATTCAGCACGAAAATCCGCAAGCGATGGAGACGGCCTATGGCCTGTTTACAATTTTTTAGAATCCTCAAATTCCAAAACAAAAAAAAGATATGGTCAAATTTCAGGGTTTTTTTTTAAAAAGGTTAAATCTGTCAAACTACTTATTCAAGAAGTATTAATGTTACTACATAATTATTCAAGAATATTAGTGTTACTAAATAATTATTTCAATTTTTAAAATTTTTGTCAAATTTGGTCAAACTGTGGTCAAACTATGGTCAAACTTATTCAAGAAATATTAGTGTTACTAAATAATTACTGTTTTTTAGAATAATAGTTTCAAACTCAAACGGTGAAACATGTGACCTAATGCTCAAGCTAAACTGCTGAGGGTTAATAGGATTGACAGCTTACATTTGTCACGAAAACAACAAGTGCAGACTTGGAATGTAGGGGGAATAGAACTCCGAAGTTAAGCGTGCTCAGGCTGGGGGAGTGAGAGGATGGGTGACCGGCCGAGAAGTCAGGTGATTTGGAATGAGTGATCCACAGTTGAGCAGTTAAGAGAGGTGATTAGAGACTAAATCATCAAATAATTTAGAAAAATCAAAAATCAAAAAAATTCCAAAATTTTCAAAAAAAATAAAAAAAAAACTTTAGTACCGGTTGGTAACACCAACCGGTACTAAAGGTCCCCCATACCAGGGCGCGAGCTCACGCCACGTGGTGGCACTTTAGCGCCGGTTCGTGCCGAACCGGTACTAAAGGGGGGGGGGGGCTTTAGTGCCCACCCTTTAGTGCCGGTTATGGAACCGGCACTAAAGGCCCTTACGAACCGGTGCTAAAGCTCCATTTTCTACTAGTGTACTCTCGTAAGTGACCGTGAAGGGATTGACAACCCCTTATCGCGTTGGTTGCGAGGAGTTATTTGTTTTGTGCAGGTACGAGGGACTCGCGCGTAGCCTCCTACTGGATTGATACCTTGGTTCTCAAAAACTGAGGGAAATACTTACGCTACTTTGCTACATCATCCTTTCCTCTTCAAGGAAATCCAACGCAATGCTCAAGAGGTAGCAAGAAGAATTTCTGGCGCCGTTACCGGGGAGTCTAGCAGAAGTCAACATACCAAGTAGCCGTCACAACCCTTATCTCCCACATTACATTATTTGCCATTTGCCTCTCGTTTTCCTCTCCCCCACTTCACCCTTGCCGTTTTATTCGCCCTCTCTCTCTATCCTCCCTCTCTTTCTCTATTTGCCTCTTTTTGCCCGCTTGCTTTTTGTTTGCTTGTGTGTTGGATTGCTTGCTTGTCACGATGGCTCAAAATAACACTAAATTGTGTGACTTTACCAATACCAACAACAATGATTTTATTAGCACTCCGATTGCTCCTCTTACCGATGCTGAATCTTGTGAAATTAATGCCGCTTTGCTGAATCTTGTCATGAAAGATCCGTTTTTCGGCCTTCCTAGTGAAGATGTCGCTACCCATCTGAATAGCTTCGTTGATTTGTGTGATATGCAAAACAAGAAAGATGTGGATAATGATATTGTTAAATTGAAGCTATTTCCTTTTTCGCTTAGAGATCATGCTAAAGCTTGGTTTTCGTATTTGCCTAAAAATAGTATTGATTCTTGGAACAAGTGCAAAGATGCTTTTATCTCTAAGTATTTTCCTCCCGCTAAGATCATCTCCCTTAGAAACAATATTATGAATTTTAAGCAACTTGATCATGAACATGTTGCACAACCTTGGGAGACGATGAAATTAATGATACGTAATTGCCCTACTCATGGTTTGAATTTGTGGATGATTATACAAAAAATTTATGCCGGATTGAATTTTGCTTCTAGAAATCTTTTAGATTCGGTTGCGGGAGGAACTTTTATGGAAATCACTTTAGGAGAAGCTACTAAGCTCCTAGATAATATTATGGTTAATTATTCTCAATGGCATACTGAAAGATCTACTAATAAAAAGGTGCATGCGATAGAAGAAATTAATGTTTTGAGTGGAAAGATGGATGAACTTATGAAATTATTTGCTAGTAAGAGTGTTTCTTCTAATCCTAATGATATGCCCTTGTCTACTTTGATTGAGAATAATAATGAATCTATGGATGTGAATTTTGTTGGTAGGAACAATTTTGGTAACAACACATATAGAGGAAATTTTAATCGAAGGCCTTATCCTAGTAATAACTCTAATAATTATGGTAATTCCAACAACAATTCTTATGGAAATTATAATAAGATGCCCTCTGATTTTGAATCTAATATTAAAGAATTTATTACTTCGCAAAAGAATTTCAATGCTTTGATTGAAGAAAAAATGCTTAAGATTGACGAGTTGGCTAGGAACGTTTTTAGAATTTCTCTTGATGTTGATTCTTTGAAACTCGGATCTATTCCTCCTAAGCATGATATCAATGAGTCCCTCAAAGCCATGAGAATTTCCATTGATGAGTGCAAAGAAAGAACCGCTAGGATGTGTGCTAAGAAAGATGCCTTTATAAGAGCGTATTCTTCTAGTTCCTATGAAAATAAAGATGAAGATCTAAAAGTTATTGATGTGTCCCCTATTAAATATTTGTTTTGAAATATGAATCTTGATAATGATGGGACTGAATATGATCCACCTTTACCTAGAAGGCGTTCCAAAAATTCGGATTTTTTAGATCTTGATGCTAAATTTGATGAAAGTGGGATTGAAGAAATTAAACCCTAGATGTTGCTAAACCCACTATTTTGAATTTCAAGGAATTTAATTATGAAAATTGCTCTTTGATTGATTGTATTTCCTTGTTGCAATTCATGCTAAATTCTCCTCATGCTTATAGTCAAAATAAAGCGTTTACTAGACATATCTTTGATGCCTTGATGCAATCTTATGAAGAAAAACTTGAGTTGGAAGTTTCTATCCCTAGAAAACTTTATGACGAGTGGGAACCAACTATTAAAATTAATATTAAAGAACATGAATGCTATACTTTGTGTGATTTGGGTGCTAGTGTTTCCACGATTCCAAAGACTTTGTGCGATTTGTTAGGTTTCCATGATTTTGATGATTGCTCTTTAAACTTTCACCTTGCGGAATCCACTATTAAGAAACCTATGGAAAGAATTAATGATGTTCTTATTGTTGCAAATGGGAATTATGTGCCCATAGATTTTATTGTTCTTGACATAGATTGCAATCCTTCATGTCCTATTATTCTTGGTAGACCTTTCCTTAGAACTATTGGTGCAATTATTGATATGAAGGAAGGAAATATTAGATTCCAATTTCCGTTAAGGAAAGGCATGGAACACTTCCATAGAAAAAAAATTAAATTACTTTATGAATCTATTAGAGAGCCACTTATGGATTGCCTACCAAAGATAGCAATAACTAGATCTATCCTTGCTTTTTATGCCTAGCTAGGGGCGTTAAACGATAGCGCTTGCTGGGAGGCAGCCCAATTTTATTTTTATTCCTTGCTTTTTGCTCCTATTTAGTAATAAATAATTTATCTAGCCTCTGTTTTGGTTGTGTTTTTTGTGTTTAATTAGTGTTTGTGCCAAGTAGAACCGTTGGGAAGACTTGGGGAAAGTCCTGATATCTTGCTGTAAAAAAAAGGAACTTTAGCGCTCATGAGAACTGCTGCCATTTTTATTTGGAAAGTGCTATTTAGTTAATTATTTTTTCAGATGATTAATAGATAAATTGCTCACGTCCCGCAATTTATTCTAGAATTCTTGGGGTTCCAGATCTTGCACTAGCTACAGATTACTACAGACTATTCTGTTTTTGACAGATTCTGTTTTTCGTGTGTTGTTTGCTTATTTTGATGAATCTATGGCTAGTAAAATAGTTTATAAACCATGGAGAAGTTGGAATACAGTAGGTTTAACACCAATATGAATAAAGAATGAGTTCATTGCAGTACCTTCAAGTGGTCTTTTGTTTTCTTTCGCTAACGGAGCTCACGAGATTTTCTACTTTAAGTTTTGTGTTGTGAAGTTTTCAAGTTTTGGGTAAAGATTTGATGGATTATGGAACAAGGAGTGGCAAGAGTGTCGGTGTCAAAACCGGCGGATCTCGGGTAGGGGGTCCTGAACTGTGTGTCTAAGGCGGATGGTAACAGGAGGCAGGGGACACGATGTTTTACCCAGGTTCGGGCCCTCTTGATGGAGGTAAAACCCTACGTCCTGCTTGATTTATTCTTGATGGTATGAGTATTACAAGAGTTGATCTACCACGAGATCGGAGAGGCTAAACCCTAGAAGCTAGCCTATGGTATGATTGTCTGTTGTCCTACGGACTAAAACCCTCCGGTTTATATAGACATCGGAGGGGGCTAGGCTTACACAAGGTCGGTTACAAAGGAGGAGATATACATATCCGTATTGCCTAGCTTGCCTTCCATGCCAAGTAGAGTCCCATCCGGACACGGGACGAAGTCTTCAATCTGGTGTCTTCATAGTCCATCAGTCCGGCCAAAAGGATATAGTCCGGCTGTCTGGATACCCCCTAATCCAGGACTCCCTCAGTAGCCCTTGAACCAGGCTTCAATGAAGATGAGTCCGACGCGCAGTGTTGTCTTCGGCATTGCAAGGCAGGTTCTTCTCCAAATTTCAAACGTCTGTTAAGTAGTGTCCGGTCCCATAAATGTTGAACCTCTTGGCTTCTATGCCCAATAAGGGCTATCTTCCATGTGTTGAATGAATGCGAGGCGCCAGGGCGTTTTGACATTCGCCCCCCTAGCCAGATAAATAAATTGTCTATTAAAGGGATGGGGATTCTTAGATCCAATCCATACCATCCTCCCCCAGTGAGAATCCATCGGAGCGTGCCTCGGAAAGATCCACTCCAGCATGGCCGACCTCCGCAGCTCCTCCTCTCGCCCCCGTAGCCCTAAGCCCGGCGATTGGGAGAGGTGTTCAGTCCCACACAGTCGATTAGTCGAACTGCAAACTAAGGGATTTCTCCCTCCGGCATATATGGTGCCCGTCCGAGCCGGGCTCGCCACCTACAATGGCGGGGAGCAAGCGGAGATCTTCCCCAGCCCCTCTACGGGGGAGAGGGTATGCCTTGTCCCTTATTTATTGAGGGGACTCGGATTTCCGATTCATCCGTTCCTCCGCGGGCTCCTGGAGTTTTACGGCCTCCAACTGCATAACTTCACCCCTGCTTCCATTATACACATCGCTGGATATGTTGCCCTCTGCGAGTTATTCTTGGGCTGTGAGGCTCATTTCAAGCTGTGCAAAAGGTTATTTTGCCTCGTCCCTCGCACACAGGAGGGGTCACTTTATCAAGTGGGCGGAGCCGAAATATGGTGCATCACCGAAACCGGATACCTGTCCGGTACTCCGAAGAAGACGTCCGAAGACTGGCCTTCGGAATGGTTTTATATGGAGGACGTCCCCCTTTTGGACCCTGTTCGGCGGGGTCTTCCTGAGTTCAGCAATGCTCCTCTGAAGAAATGCCGAAGATGGCGCCCACGGAGCCCCCAGGTGGAAGACAACGGGGAAGTCCTTTACCTGATGAACCGGATTAAAGCGCTGGCTCAATCAGGATTGACAGTAATCGAGGTTATGTCAATATGTATAATGCGGGGAGTGCAACCACTTCAATATTGAGGGCACCCCTTGTGGTGTTTTAACGGGCAAGACGACGCCACCCGTTGCAGACGTAAGGGTCCGAGCGACGCTGCCGCTTTGGCAAAAATTCTGTCCGAATTGTTCAGAGGAGAGGAAGAGGAGTTCATCCGCATCAAGCCACGGGACGGATTCTCCATGTACAACCCGCCAAGCTGGGTGAGTTATATCTCCCTACTTCCATTCTTCCCGCATCCTTTGTCGTAGGCACTCACCTTGCCATTTTGCGGTAGGAACTGCGAAAAGCCATAAGGGAGGTCAGCAGCCCATCTCCACAGCCAGAGGACCCAGACCAGGCCCTCGGTCCCGGACTCGAAGAAGATCCGGACATATTCGTGGAGCTGATAGACCGGCAGTTCTATCAATTAAGCTGCGATGACACCATGGTGGCCATTACGGCTGACTATCCCAGACTGCTTCCTGCGTCGCAAGTAAGAAAAACCCAAAAATCCCAACTCCAAAAACTAGGATCCCCATTTAGACACCTCACCTACCATATGCATATGGTGTTTTTACAGGGAAGGCATTCAGGACGCCATACCGAACCCGCAGCAACTCGCCAACAAGAGGCACTGAGGCCGGGCCGGCCAAAAAGGAAGGCGGTCAGGACGGAGACGCTGGTGCAAAGGTATAACAGAAACCCCACTCCGTGGTTGTCGTCTTTCTCGAAATGTAATGACGCCCGTGTTTCTTTAACAGAAAAATGCTCGCCGGAATATGTCCGGCGATGTTGCTAATCACGCTTCCACCAGTCGGGCGCCAGGACCAGACATAGAGGCGAAAGCCAATATAGGGCGGGCGCCAGGTAATCCCCCTACAGATGATGCGGATAGATTATCCACCACAAATTTAGAAGTGGAAAGCGCCATGAATCCTAGGCGCTGCCGGGCCGAACTCCGCGACGCTTGTTTCTCGCCAGAGGCATTTGATGCCTTCAATTCTAGAGAGGCGTACCTCCGTGCTGCTCAAGATGGTCTAGCCAGAGCCACGGATCAATATGTAAAGGATGTACAGGTAAGTAAATCTGACGATTATATGTATCAGTAGCCCCTGAGACTTGAAACAGTTAGCAGAACTAATTTAAGGATCATTTTATTGTGCAGGTTCTAACAGATAAGAATAGTCGACTGGCACAGGAGTTGGAGGAATGCAAGACCCAACTTCGAGCCGTTGTTGCCGCATTGAAGGAACCTAAAAAGGCCCCTACTGGTAATATTTCTTTCAAAGTGTGACAGGTACCATGTAGCATGCGACATAGCTGCAGATCTAATAATAGATGTTGCAGATGAATCCGGAGAGAATCCGGAGGAGCAGCATGCTGTTCGGCAGCTAAAGGCTGGCGAACGCGTGCTGACTAAGGTCAGGCAGGAGAAAAACAATCTCCAAGACGCCAATAACAAGCTGAGCGTGGAACTAAAAGATGTTCGAGCCCAGCTTGCGGACTCTGAGAAGGAGAATAAGCGGCTTCGACGTGGCATTTTCAGTAAGTGCTTGAACGAATCCTTTTGGAGGAGTTCGGCAAAGAAGCTGGCTAACAGTGTTATGTCTGTAGGTATGCTGATGGGTCGTCCCGCGGAGGAAATGCTCGGGGTCAGCGGGTGATCTTCTATCCGAGCTCTCACAACTGCACGAAGAAGTTCGGCAGGTGATGCAAGGTGTTGCCCTGGCCTTGTGGCCATCCGTCTCCCTGCCAGAAGGCGTTGCAGAGCTTACGGAGAAGCTCAAGGGAGCACGGCGGCGCTTCCGATTATGGAAGATATCAGCCTGCCGTCAAGGTGCCAGGGAAGCATGGGCCATGGTGAAGACGCGGTATACCAAGGCTGACCCAAATCACATGGCCGAGGTCGGACCTGTGGGGTCCGACGGAAAAGAGATCCCTGTTAGCTTAGTTTATGGGCAAGTAGAATTAGCCGCAAAGTATTCCCAACGGGATTGTAGGCAAGACCGCCTGTTGGATGGTATAGAAGAGGAATTTAGTCAGTCTGCATGACTATGTAATGAAAGTGACATGTATAATGCCTTCTAGCCGGATTCTAGATCATTTGTCATGGCGGACCTTTTTGCTTCAACCTCGGGACCCGATAGTCCGGAGTGTATCCGAATACCCGCTTAGTTATATAAGAACTGGGGTATGCGTGGAGACCAGACGTAGGGGTCATTAATGCTTGAACGGACAAGTGCCCAACTAGTTATGTTATATTACATGGGTAGTAAGAAACATCTTCCAGGGAGAATAGTTCCGTTATGGGTTCCTTTCCCTGGGTACGCATGCCCTAAAATGCATGTCCGGACTGCGATAGGAAATGCAGGAAAAACATTTGGGGGCACATATGGAAAGTAAATAAAAATCATCTTTTGTTCACCGACCAAATATTCCCTTAAGAACGCTAGCTTTCGGCTTCACCCAGTCTGAGGTACACATCCGGCTGACCCGGCAGTAACAATCGCAGAGGAGCTCCCCTTATGCCCTAGCCGAATTAACGAGAACGTAGGGCATAAATACAAGAGCCAAGCAACCCAGCTTGGCCAAAACATAAGTCATATCGATGCATATAATGGCGAAAAAAGGTACATGCGGAAGTATAACACATGTGCGGGGTATGAGGCCCAGATAAATAATTAAGCTTCTATGAAAGAAGCCCCCAGGTATTATGAGCGCGGCTAGCACATCTATAATGTGCAAGCGAGGCACAAGTTGGCCCTTGAAGGCCTAGAGAAAGAATAAAAGAAAGAAAGAAAAACAAGACAGGTAATGTATATGCAAAAAATGGGCAGAGGAAGGAGACGAACATAGAGTCCGGCGCTAGGCGTAGAATCTTCGGAGCCTGGCCGTGTTCCATGGGTTCAGCTCGAGTCAATTATTCGATGCATCCTGCAGACGGTACACTCCACCGGTTAGAACTTGGTCGATAATGAAGGGACCTTCCCATCTGGTCTCGAGCTTGTTCTTTTTCTTATCCGGCAAGCGTAGAACTAGTTCACCAACGTTATAAGTTTTGGCCCGTACTTCCCTGCTTTGGTATCTGCGAGCCTGTTGCTGATAAAATGCGGAACAGGCTTTTGCCATGTCGCGCTCCTCCTCCAGGGTGTCCAGACTGTCCTGCCGATTGAGCTCGGCTTCTCTTTCTTCGTACATGCGTACTCGAGGTGAGTCATGAATTATGTCACAGGGCAAGACTGCCTCTGCGCCGTACACCATAAAGAAGGGTGTATATCCGGTACTGCGATTCGGCGTGGTCCGCAGCCCCCAGAGTACGGAGTCGAGCTCCTCTACCTAGTGCGAAGGACCGCACTAATCTGGGTTGAATGCCGCTCATTATAAGACCGTTTGCTTGCTCAACTTGGCCATTGGTTTGTGGGTGATAGACTGAAGCATAATCGAGCTTGATGCCCATTTTGCTGCACCAGAGTTTTACCTCATCGGCCGTGAAGTTCGTGCCGTTGTCAGTGATGATGATGTGGGGGACGCCATAACGGTGTACGACCCCGGGTATAAAGTCTATCACCTGTCCGGACTCAGCTGTTTTAATAGGTTTGGCTTCTATCCATTTGGTGAACTTATCCACCATGACCAGTAAGTATTTTTTCTTGTGGGTTCCCCCTTTACGGGGTCCAACCATGTCAAGCCCTCAGACAGCGAAGGGCCACGTAATGGGGATTGTTTGGAGGGCGGTGGGTGGCATGTGGCTTTGGTTTGCAAAAAGCTGGCAACCGGCGCAGCGTTGGACCAAGTCCTGTGCGTCTGCCCGGGCTGTCGGCCAATACAATCATGTATGGAAGGCCTTGCTTACAAGAGCCCAGGCTGCGGCATGGTGGCCGCCGAGTCCGGCATGAATTTTTTCCAAAAGGTTCCGCCCTTCCTCTTCGGAGATGCACCTTTGAAGGACTCCGGTAGTGCTGTTTATACAGTTCTCCCTCATGGACCCTGTAGGCCTTAGATCGCCGCACTATGCAGCGTGCCTCATTTTGGTCCTCCGGAAGTTCCTGCCTAGTTAGGTAGGCCAGGAATGGTTCTGTCCACGGGGCTATGATGGCCATTATTACGTGGGCTGAAGGTGTTGTTTCGGTGGCAGAGCCTCCGATTATGTCAGAGTGTTCGGTATCGAGGGTTGTGGCTCGGTCCGGACTAATATTGCCAGTGTCCCCCTCCCATACCATGGATGGCTTAAACAACCTTTCTAAGAAGATATCGGGGGGGACTGCATCATGTTTTGCGCCGATGCGGGCGAGGATATCCGTCGCCTGATTGTTTTCCCGAGCCACATGGTGAAATTCGAGCCCTCCGAACCGAGCTGGCATCTTTAGGACGGCGTTACGATAGGCCACCATCTTTGGATCTTTGGCATCAAAGTCTCCATTTATTTGGGATATTGCGAGGTTCGATTCCCCACGCACCTCCAGGCGCTGAATGCCCATGGAAACTGCCATCTGAGGACCATGTAACAGGGCTTCGTATTCGGATGCATTTTTGGAATATGTATAAAGTATCTGCAGTATGTATTGAAATGTATCCCCGGTTGGGGACGTCAGGACGACGCCAGCCCCTAGTCCAGCCAGCATTTTGGAGCCGTTGAAGTGCATAATCCAATTGGAGTACGCGCCGTACTCATTAGGGAGTTCGGATTCCGTCCATTCGGCGACAAAGTCGGCCAATACTTGCGATTTAATGGCTCGCCAAGGTTTGTATGTTATGTCGAACGGGAGGAGCTCAATGGCCCATTTGGCAATCCGGCCCGTGGCGTCGCGGTTGTTTATGATATCATTGAGTGGCACCTCTGAGGCTACCATAATCGAACACTCTTGAAAGTAGGGTCGCAGTTTCCGGGATGCCATGAATACCGCATAGGCTATCTTTTGATAATGTGGGTACCATGATTTGCATGGAGTGAGGACAGTGGATACATAATATACCGGCTTTTGAAGAGGGAATTTATGTCCGTCCGCTTCTCGTTCGACGACGAGCACTGCACTTACAACTTGATGAGTTGCCGCAATGTACAACAGCATTGGTTCGCCGATGTTTGGCGCAGCCAGAATTGGGTTGGTTGCTAGTATGGATTTTATTTCTTCCAATCCGGCTGTGGCAGCGTCCGTCCACTCGAAGTGCTTGGTGCACCGAAGGAGGCGATAAAGGGGTAATGCCTTTTCTCCTAAGCGGGAGATAAAGCGCCTTAAAGCCTCCACACATCCAGTTAGTTTCTGGATTTGTTTGAGGTCCGTTGGGGTAGCCAACTGTGATAGAGTTCGGATTTTGGCCGGATTAGCTTCAATTCCTCTACTGGAGACAATGAAGCCCAGGAGCTTTCTGGCTGGTACGCCGAAAACGCATTTTTCCGGATTGAGCTTGATGTCGTATGTTCGGAGGTTGTCGAATGTGAGCCTCAAGTCGTCTATTAGAGAGTCGACTTGTTTGGTTTTAACGACCACATCATCTACGTATGCCTCAACTGTTTTGCCGATTTGTTTCTCCAGACATGTCTGAATCATGCGCTGATATGTTGCGCCGGTGTTTTTGAGCCCAAAAGGCATTGTGTTGAAGCAGAAGGGGCCGTATGGTGTGATGAATGCCGTTGCGGCTTGGTTGGACTCCGCCATCTTGATTTGGTGGTAACCGGAGTATGCGTCGAGGAAACACAATGACTTGTGTCCTGCAGTAGCATCGATAATTTGATCAATGCAGGGGAGGGGCAAGGGATCCTTTGGGCAAGCTCTATTGAGGTCCTTGAAATCGACACAAAGGCGCCAGGATTTATCCTTCTTTGGTACCATCACCAGGTTTGCTAGCCAGTCCGGGTGTTTTATTTCTCTGATGAATCCGGCCTCCAATAACTTGGCTAATTCCTCTCCCATGGCCTGTCTCTTTGGTTCGGAGAAACGCTGAAGAGCCTTCTTGACCGGCTTGAACCCCTTTAGGATATTGAGGCTATGCTCGGCCAGCCTGCGTGGGATTCCTGGCATGTCTAAGGGATGCCAGGCGAATATGTCCCAATTCTCGCGCAGGAACTCTCGTAGTGCGGCGTCCATGGCGGGTTTAACTGTGCCCCGATGGAGGATGTTTTTGTAGGGTCCGTTGGGTGGACTTGGAATTTGACTATTTCATCCGCTGGTTTGAAAGAGGTGGACTTGGATCTCTTGTCAAGTATCACATCGTCCTGTCCACTGTGGCGCGCAGCGCAGTTAATTCCTCGGCCGCAAAGGCTTCGGATAATGCCTCAAGGGCCAATGCGGCTGTTTTGTTTTCGGCGTGGAGTGCTATGTCCGAATCACTAGCGAGAGTGATAATTCCTTTGGGCCCGAGCATTTTGAGCTTCATGTACCCGTAATGGGGTATGGCTTGGAAGATCGTGAACGCCTCCCGCCCTAAAAGGGCGTGGTATCCGCTACTGAACGGGGCCACTTGGAATGTAATTTCTTCGGACCTATATTTCTCCAGCGTGCCGAATACCACATCTAGTGGGATTTTTCCAGCACAGCGTGCTTCCCGACAGGGGATGATTCCTCTGAAAGTTGTGCTGCTTCGCTCAATGCGGTTCTAGTCTATTTCCATTATTTGAAGAGTTTCCTCGTAGATGAGGTTTAATCCACTGCCGCCGTCCATGAGCACTTTGGTGAGTCAAAAGCCGTCCACGATTGGACTAAGAACCAGTGCCGCTGGTGCTCAGGCTGTTCGGAATTTAGGTTCATCGCTGGAATTAAAGGTAATAGCCGTGTCGCTCCATGGTTTTATTGCTGCTACGTGGCAGATTTCGGAAATGTCGCGGAGTGTTCGCTTGCGCCTATTGTTTGATGTGAAGGTCTCAAAGACTGTTAATACCGTATTTTTATCACTGGGATGAGCAGGTTTTCGCTGCTTTTGGCCACCTGCCGGAGTATCCAACATGCTCCAGGGCTGTGTGTTGGTATTGTATCCGTTGTACTATGAATTTTGCAGGGTCTGTTGAGACATCCCTCAAATACGGTTCCACGCCCTGTAGAGGGTTTTTGCTTCTTTGTAATTAACTCGGGTGTTGTCGGGGATATACCCCGCGGTGTAAACCGGCCGGAAGTTAACCCGGCCGGACTTGGCGGTTTATCTGAAGACCCCGCTGACACTTGGCGAGTTAGTGGCGACCCACCCTGACCTGGCAGTTTACAAGCAACCCACCTGGTCATTATGACTCACTGGTGATCTGGCGTGCGGGACAGATGGATGACAAGGCCAAAGGCCCAGAAGGCCGGTTCACGTTTAATGGTGGGCCGGTTTAAGAAGAAAGGCATGAGGAACTTTTATCTTACAAGGAGTTAAGACCTGGACTTGTATCCGGTTTGTGTTAGAGATAGACTAGTCCTAATCCTAATAGGACTCCACATGTAAACCGCCCCTTCAACATATATAAGGAGGGGCAAGGCTCCTCAAAGGGGGACAAGATTCACAAGTTCCACGAGTTGGACAAGTTAGGTTTAGACAATAGCTCTCGAGATAGAATACTCTTGTAACCGTGGTCATCATCATCAATATCAATGAAGCAGGATGTAGGCTTTTACCTCCATCGTGAGGGACCGAACCTGGGTAAAACATCACGTCTCTCGTCCTGCCCAACCCCTCTCAAGCTACCACATAGATGCGTTGGCCTCGCGACTAAGTCCTGACACTAAGGACATCTACCGTGACATTTCCACGACAGGTGTCTTATGATAGTGCACCCTTTTTCCATGGACTGGGTGTATATATAGAGCCGGATTAGCCCAAAATTTTGTTTCGGTTTTCCAGGCACTTTCCATCGCACAGTAGTTTCGTACTATGGACGCTAAGTCGGCGAAGCGTGATATGTCACGGCGACTTATGGCGTTAAGGATTCCCTTGTCCATGCAGTTATTGCAGAAAAGTGAGACTGCGTCTTCCTCGCGGTAGTCCTTAACCTTGTTCATCACAAGGAGGAATCTGGCAAAATAATGATGTACTATTTCATGGGGCTCTTGTCTGATGTGGGAGAGATCGATTATGTCTGGTTGGTGGGTGGTTTTGAGTCTGAACCCCTACCCAATCTGAGACCCAGGGGCCGAGAAGTTTCCGATCTTGGAAGTTTGGATTCTGGGGTGTTGCCAGATGAGTCTGGCCCGCTACCTGACTTTAGGTTCAGGGTTTGGGTGATGTCCTCCCGTAAACGGGTATCTGGCTCAGAGAGCTCAGGAATTCGGACATAGTTAGTCCTCAAGATATAGGAAGAATCGATGCATTGTTCCTCCACCACTGCAACATGACGGTTGACCGATGGAGAGTTAATCTCCCTTCGATCGGGTTTAAGCCCAATCCGATCATAGTCCGTAGCGACTCCCAAGGCGTCGATGCGATCCAAGAGCTCTTTTAGGGAAGAGAGCTCCATTGGATCCATCTGCTCGGCGAATTCCGAGCCGACGTGGAGGCTGTTTTCGATGACCAGAGAAGTCATCATCGGTGCAGCAGCCGAACAGGCGGTCATGACGAAACTGCCTAGCCGGAGAGTTTGGTCGACAGCTAGGGCTCCCCTGGCGGTAATGTTGTCTTTAACAATGAGATGAGGCATCATTCCTTACAGCGATGTCATAGAGGAACTCTCAATGAAAGCACCAATGTCGATGTCAAAACCGGCGGATCTCGGGTAGGGGGTCCCGAACTGTGCATCTAAGGCGGATGGTAACATGAGGCAGGGGACACGATGTTTTACCCAGGTTCGGGCCCTCTTGATGGAGGTAAAACCCTATGTCCTGCTTGATTTATTCTTGATGATATGAGTATTACAAGAGTTGATCTACCACGAGATCGGAGAGGCTAAACCCTAGAAGCTAGCCTATGGTATGATTGTCTGTTGTCCTACGGACTAAAACCCTCCGGTTTATATAGACACCGGAGGGGGCTAGGGTTACACAAGGTCGGTTACAAAGGAGGAGATATACATATCCGTATTGCCTAGCTTGCCTTCCACGCCAAGTAGAGTCCCATCCGGACACTGGACGAAGTCTTCAATCTGGTGTCTTCATAGTCCATCAGTCCGGCCAAAGGATATAGTCCGGCTGTCTGGATACCCCTAATCCAGGACTCCCTCAAAGAGCCTAAGCTTGGGGATGTCCATGTCACCCCCAAGATAATCTAAGGACACCTAAAAGCCAAAGCTTGGGTATGCCCCGGAAGGCATCCCCTCTTTCGTCTACTTCTATCGGTAGCTTTACTCTGAGCTATATTTTTATTCACCACATGATATGTGTTTTACTTGGAGCGTCTTGTATGATTTGAGTCTTTTCTTTTTAGTTTACCACAATCATCCTTTCTGTACACACCTTTTGAGAGAGCCATACATGATTTGGAATTTGTTAGAATACTCTATGTGCTTCACTTATATCTTTTTGAGTTATATAGTTTTGCTCTAGTACTTCACTTATATCTTTTAGATCACGGTGGTGGATTTGTTTTATAGAAACTATTGATCTCTCATGCTTCACTTAGATTATTTTGAGAGTCTTAAATAGCATGGTAATTTGCTTAAATAATCCTAATATGTTAGGTATTCAAGATTAGTAAAAAAAATCTTATGAGTGTTCTGAATACTAAGAGAAGTTTGATGCTTGATGATTGTTTTGAGATATGGAGGTAATAATATCAAACTCGTGCTAGTTGAGTAGTTGTGAATTTTACAAATGCTGTTGTTGAAGTTTGCAAGTCCCGTAGCATGCACGTATGGTTAACGTTATGTAACAAATTTGAAACATGAGGTGTTCTTTGATTGTCCTCCTTATGAGTGGCGGTCGGGGACGAGCGATGGCCTTTTGCTACCAATCTATCCCCCTAGGAGCATGCGCGTAGTGCTTGATTTTTGATGAATTGTAGATTTTTGCAATAAGTATGTGAGTACTTTATGACTAATGTTGAGTCCATGGATTATACGCACTCTCACCCTTCCATCATTGCTAGCCTCTTCGGTACCGTGCATTGCCCTTTCTCACATCGAGAGTTGGTGCAAACTTCGCTGGTGCATCCAAACCCCGTGATATGATACGCTCTTTCACACATAAATCTCCTTTTATCTTCCTCAAAACAGCCACCATACCTACCTATTATGGCATTTCCATAGCCATTCTGAGATATATTCCCATGCAACTTTCCACCATTCCGTTTATCATGACACATTCATCATTGTCATATTGCTTAGCATGATCATGTAGTTGACATAGTATTTGTGGCAAAGCCACCATTCATAATTCTTTCATACATGTCAGTCTTGGTTCATTGCATATCTAAGTACACCGCCGGAGACATTCATATAGACTCATCTTTTGTTCTAGCATCGAGTTGTAATTATTGAGTTGTAAATAAATAAAAGTGTGATGATCATCATTTTCTAGAGCATTGTCCCAAGTGATGAATCTAAAAAAAAGAGAAAGGCAATAAAAAGAGAAGGCCCAAAAAAGGGGGGACAATGCTACTATCCTTTGCCACACTTGTGCTTCAAAGTAGCACCATAATCTTCATGATAGAGAGTCTTTTGTTTTGTCACTCTCATATACTAGTGGGAATCTTTCATTATAGAACTTGGCTTGTATATTCCAACAATGTGCCTTCTCAAGTGCCCTAGGTCTTTATGAGCAAGCAAGTTGGATTCACACCCACTAGTTTGTTTTGTTGAGCTTTCATACATTTATAGCTCTAGTGCATCCGTTGCATGGCAATCCCTACTCCTTGCATTAACATCAATCGGTGGGCATCTCCATAGCCCATTGATTAGCCTCATTGATGTGAGACTTTCTCCTTTTTTGTCTTCTCCACATGACCCCCTTCATTATATTCTATTCCACCCATAGTGCTATGTCATCGGGGTTGTGCATGATGAGAGCATTCTTGTCTGACGAAAAAGGAGCATGACAAAACTATATGATTTTGTAGAGATGAACTTTCTTTGGCCATGTTATTTTGAGAAGGCATAATTGCTTAGTTAGTATGCTTGAAGTATTATTATTTTAATGCCAATATGAACTTTTATCTTGAATCTTTCTAATCTGAATATTCATACCACAATTAAGAAGAATTACAATAAAATTATGCCAAGTAGCACTCCGCATCAAAAATTATCTTTTTTATCATTTACCTACTCGAGGACGAGCAGGAATTAAGCTTGGGGATGCTTGACACGTCTCCAACGTATCTATAATTTTTTATTGCTCCATGCTATATTATCTACTGTTTTGGACATTATTGGGCTTTATTATCCAGTTTTATATTATTTTTGGGACTAACCTATTAACCGGAGGCCCAGCCCAAAATTGCTGTTTTTTGCCTATTTTAGGGTTTCGAAGACAAGGAATATCAAACGGGGTCCAAACGGAATGAAACCTTCGGGAACATGATTTTCAGAACGAACATGATCCACGAGACTTGGACCCTGCGTCAAGAAATAAAGGAGGAGGCTACGAGGTAGGGGGCGTGCCTACCCCCCCCCCCCCAAGCGCGCCCTCCACCCTCGTGGGCCCCATGTTGCTCCACCGACGTACTCCTTCTTCCTATATATACCTACGTACCCCCAAACGATTAGATGCAGAGCCAAAACCCTAGTTCCACCGTCGCAACTTTCTGTATCCACGAGATCCCATCTTGGGGCCTGTTCCGGAGCTCCATCGGAGGGGGCATCCATCACGGAGGGCTTCTACATCAACACCATAGCCTCTCCGATGAAGTGTGAGGGTCCATAGTTATTAGCTAGATGGCTTCTTCTCTCTTTTTGGATCTCAATACAATGTTCTCCCCCTCTCTTGTGGAGATCTATTCGATGTAATGTTCTTTTTGCGGTGTGTTTGTTGAGACCGATGAATTGTGGGTTTATGATCAAGAGTATCTATGAAAAATATTTGAATCTTCTCTGAATTCTACTATGTATGATTGGTTATCTTTGCAAGTCTCTTCGAATTATCAGTTTGGTTTGGCCTACTAGATTGATCTTTCTTGCAATGGGAGAAGTGCTTAGCTTTGGGTTCAATCTTGCGGTGTCCTTTCCCAGTGACAGTAGGGGCAACAAGGCACGTATTGTATTGTTGCCATCGAGGATAACAAGATGGGGTTTTTATCATATTGCATGAATTTATCCCTCTACATCATGTCATCTTGCTTAAGGCGTTACTCTGTTTTTATGAACTTAATACTCTAGATGCATGTTGGATAGCGTTCGATGAGTGGATTAATAGTAGTAGATGCAGGCAGGAGTCGGTCTACTTGCCTCGGACGTGATGCCTATATACATGATCATACCTAGATATTCTCATAACTATACTCAATTCTGTCAATTGCTCAACAGTAGTTCGTTCACCCACCGTAAAATACTTATGCTCTTGAGAGAAGCCACTAGTGAAACCTATGGCCCCCGGGTCTATCTTCATCATATTAATCTTCCAATACTTAGTTATTTCCTTTGCTTTTATTTTACTTTGCATCTTTATCACAAAAATACCAAAAATATTATTCTATCATATCTATCAGATCTCACTCTCGTAAGTGACCGTGAATGGATTGACAACCCCTTATCGCGTTGGTTGTGAGGAGTTATTTGTTTTGTGCAGGTACGAGGGACTCGCGCGTAGCCTCCTACTGGATTGATACCTTGGTTCTCAAAAACTAAGGGAAATACTTATGCTACTTTGCTGCATCAGCCTTTCCTCTTCAAGGAAATCCAACGTGGTGCTCAAGAGGTAGCAGTCAGCATTAAGGAACCAGGGATGACACTGAAGCATAGAGACTTGACCGTTTGAGGTCGGGTCGCTACAACTCTGCATTTATGTTTTGTGGTCTCAGAAAGGGCTAGCGAGATACCACTATTGTCATATTATATCATGGTGTAGCGACCCAATCCGAATGGGTCAAGTCTCTATGCTTAAGTGTCATCCTTGGATCGGTATGCTGACACACACAGTACTCGAGGATTTATAACAGAGGTAAATCACATGTATAAAGTAATGTAAATACTATTATCTCAATCCATATAGCGGTAGTAACAACAAAGTTGTGGATTCCCATCAACACCAATGGAAAAATTGAGTGTATACAACGTAACCCTAACGTATCACTTACTCATCGTAAGAAATCCTGCAACATGAGACGTTGCAGCCATGTAGGTCGGTAAATTGAATGTACTCACAGTTTCACACTATAGAGCAATGCTGAATAATGGCTATCACCACATGCATATTTGGCTGGTGGAGGCTCTAAGTTTAATTTTGCATAAAGCTAATTTTTTCCTACAACAAAGGAATAAATTTTTATTTTAACTACACAGTTTGTTGGAATTATTGAGAAGGTAACCCCAACTCAATCCCAAAATTAACTTTAATCACCCAACAAATTAATTAGGTAAAGTGATGAGATCAAATCAATAATCCAAGTACCAGATACTCAAGATGGCCATAACCAGGGACACGGCTAATCATGATTAGTTTGTACACTATGCAGATGTTTGCACACTTTTCTCCACAAGACTCGGTCTCCTTCATTGTATTTCTCGCATTGTATGATGCCTGAGAGACGGACGACTGAGATACAGTCTTTCCGAAGAGGTCCCCTTAACCGATAGATAGGCCGGTACACCTACAGTCCCCTACATCTGCTAGACCATCATGGAAAGTATTCCCACAACTTACTCAACTATGCCAGAGCCCATAATGGCTTGTTGCTACACACGGAAGTTTCTAGAATGAATAATCTTGTGATCCCTTTGAGCCTGGGTGGCGAACCATAGGATGATAACACGGATACCCCGGGATCTCCTAGGACAACACTGGATTCCCCAGGTGTCCGGGCAAGCCACTGGTTTCCCCAGGGTGCCCCAACCATTCCACCCAGATGTGTATTAAAGTAGCCACCTTAAGTTTCCCTTAGTTTTAAATAACTCTCATATATTTCATGAGTGTCATGAACCAAACCACATCTACGAGCATAGCAAAGTAGTATGAGCATAACGGATAAACCCAGGGTTTGATACAAGACAATAGGTACTACCTCAACAACTACTTCCCAATACCCACATGCTAATCAAATCCTACTCATGTAATGTTGGAGGGTTGAAACTAATGCATAAAAACTGGGTAATGAAGGGATATGATCAAAATGTGAACTTGCCTTGTACTGTTGATGAAGATGATTCGCACTCATCACTCCTGATAGTTCTACTTGTCACACTCTAGTCAATCTATCGTAAGCAAGCAATAGAACCACACATAAGCAATCATGTAAAAGAATCGAAGAAAAGATCTCGGAAAACTTCGAAAACAAGCAATTAACACTTGCAACAGAACAATTTCTAACAGTACCAAAAGTGGGTGGATTTGGTCTTATCAGAAAGTTTAGGTCAAGAGCTTCAATTAGCAAAAAGAATCAATTGAATCGGAGTTATAAAACTCAAGTCATGAACAAAAAAAGTTTGAATTCAAATCTGTTTGAAATACAAATTTTAAACTTCAAAAATATGTTTAAATTGTTTTACTGGATAAAGGGGATCATAACAAAGAACTGGGCATTGGTTTCGTTGGATTTGGATAAGCGAGCAAAAAGTCGTGAGGGTTTCAAGATCAGGGGCTAATCCGAAAATAAACTAACTGCATCTGGGTCCCTGGCCGAAATTAAAACAGAAAAGAAAAATCTAATGAATGAGCGTTCGCTGCAGAAGCTTATAAGACGAAAACCGTTCGCTACAGAACCTAATGTAGCGAACGTCCACTAAATAACCTAACTAAATAATAAAACTGGCTTTAAAAGAAAACCGAAGAAAAACTTAAAAAAATAAACCGGACCAGGGTGGTTTATTACTGGTTCGGCGGTTCGGTGGTTCGGGTGGGAAAAACCGACGGCGGCGGGCTCTGGCGAGTGCGGGTGATGGCGGGGTGGCGCTGCGCGACTACGGCGGCTCTGGTGGGCGGCAGCGGCGGCGGAGCAAGCGGGAAGGCGTGCGGCGCAGGCGGCGACGGCAAGCAGCGGCGGCGCGGCGAGAAGTGCGGCGGCGAGGCGTAGCTACGGCGGCGGATGCGGCGCAAGAGGAGGAGACAGAGGGTCGGGCGCTATTTAAGCAGGAAGGGAGGTGGCGGCGACTTGCGGGAGGGGTCGCGGGAGGCGTGCCCAGCCGGGATTTAGGCGGCGGCGGTGGTGACGCAGTGCAGCCGGCGGACTCTCGCTCGGGAGGGAGAGGACATGTGGGGTCCTGGGCTTTGGCCTGGCCCGGTTGGAGTTGGGCCGGCCCAGTCGGCGGAAGAGTTTTTTTAAATAATTTTACAAACAACAAAAATACGAATAAACAACAAATAAAAAAATTATATATAGGCATATTATATATCAAAAATTTCACGAAAATATTTCCTAAATGATGAACGTATTTTGAGTGGCAAATAAATTTCGCAAAAAATTAAATAAAGTGAATAGTACTACTGGTTCCTTTAAAACCCAAATAAGATATTTTAAAATACCAAAATAATTTCAAATTTATTTCTCTCCATTTTTCTACTGTAAGGAATCATTTTACCTATTTTCCATATATTTTATTTTTGGAGAAAAATAATTTGAATAAAAACCAAATAACTCCAAATTGAAAATTGAGTTTCAAAATAACGTCAAAGGACATTCAATTTGATTATTTAAAACTCCCAACTCATAAATCATATGATTTGAAGAAGTCGTTTTATCTACTCTCATGAAAATCATTGAGTGGCATAAAGTTTCTGAATTTGAAATATTTCCAAATTAAATTCAAATATTTTCAAAAAAACCCTTTTCATTTATTTAAATGGAAGAAGTCATATCATCTTCACTCCAGGGTTTGGTGATGAAATGAATTTGAATTCATGGAGATCATAAATGCAAGATGAAAGTTTCGGAAAGTCCTTTTATTCCCTCTCATTTAACTTCCAAAAAGTTACGAATTGCAATCAATTTCACACATCACAATCAAAACTACTTAATTAATATAACATTCCAAAATTTAGAATTTTGGGATGTTACAAACCAACCACCCTTAAAATGAATCTCGTCCTCGAGATTCGGAGAGGCTAGCAAAAAATAGGTTAGGTTCGCGGGTCTTCTCAAAATCTATCGATCGTCACACGGGTCTGGGGTGCTACCACCCTTAGAAGCATGGTTATGGTTCCATCAAAAATTATATACCCCATACTTATTGTTCGCGGTGTTGATCTTCTCGGATTCTCGGGAAAATTCCTTCTCTAGCCTCTTTTGGTAGTGGCATAACCCTTTTCCTCAATTCCTATGTCCTTTCATCCAGGTACGGTTCTTCTATGACTGGGTCTTCTTAGCTAACGGGTCTGGCGCCAATACTAAACAACTACCGATATCTCATGGTGGTCATCAGTTTATGGTTTCTCCTGCAGGAAATGGGTCTGGGCTTCATTCTCACCGTATGACCTACGATTGGCAACAGCCGCCCTGTACAAGGGAAAATTGTTATACCATTCTAAGGTTTAAACAAGGTTTTGATCGTCGTCTCTCTACTATAGGTAAGTCACTCAGATTTACCATCCATATAGCAGAGGCGAATAATAAAAGTAACTCGGTATGGTGATCAGTCCATCCCGCACCCAAATCATTACCTTGTATATATTTAGCGAATCTCGCATTCTAACACTCAGTCAACCTCACAAGCTTTGCAGAATTTCGCTTGTTGACGATCTGGGTTCGGAAAAATCCATGGATTCTGCAAGCCAAACAAACATCTATCGTTGCTTCACAACTCTCAAGTTTTGCGTAAACACTTATAAGATCGTCAGTGGATAAAGTCTAATGTCTTCTAGGGTTTTTCCTTCAGCAAGAGTGTGCTTGCTTCTTGGCAGGTCCTGGAGCCTGTGGGTTATGGCCCATTTGATCACTTGTAAACCTTGAACTCATCATCGGGGTAACTTCTTGTTATTCCAACATCCAGCTTCCTTGCATTCTTAATTCCATCCAATTGTCTCTCTTCCTTCCATTGGTACCAAACTAAGACGTGATTACTCAGACTCATCATGGAGTTACAATTGCTCCATATTGAAGGAAATATGCCCTAGAGACAATAATAAAGTTGTTATTTATATTTCCTTATATCATGATAAATGTTTATTATTCATGCTAGAATTGTATTAACCGGAAACTTAGTACATGTGTGAACACATAGACAAACAGAGTGTCACTAGTTTGCCTCTACTTGACTAGCTCATTGAATCAAAGATGGTTAAGCTTCCTAGCCATAGACATGAGTTGTCATTTGATTAACGGGATCACATCATTAGAGAATGATGTGATTGACTTGACCCATTCCGTTAGCTTAGCACGATGATCGTTTAGTTTGTTGCTACTGCTTTCTTCATGACTTATACATGTTCCTCTTACTATGAGATTATGCAACTCCCGAATACCGGAGGAACACTTTGTGTGCTACCAAATGTCACAACGTAACTGGGTGATTATAAAGGTGCTCTATAGGTGTCTCCGATGGTACTTGTTGAATTGGCATAGATCAAGATTAGGATTTGTCACTCTCATTGTCTGAGAGGTATCTCTGGGCCCTCTCGGTAATGCACATCACTATAAGCCTTGCAAGCAATGTGACTAATGAGTTAGTTACATGATGTTGCGTTACGGAACGAGTAAAGAGACTTGACGGTAACGAGATTGAACTAGGTATTGAGATACCGACGATCGAATCTCGGGCAAGTAACATACCGTTGACAAAGGGAACAACGTATACCGTTATGCGATTTGACCGATAAAGATCTTCGCAGAATATGTAGGAACCAATATGAGCATCCAGGTTCCGCTATTGGTTATTAACCAGAGATAAGTCTCAATCATTTCTACATAGTTCTCAAACCCGTAGGGTCCGCACGCTTAACATTCAGTGACGACCGGTATTACGAGTTTATGTGTTTTGATGTACCAAAGGTAGGTCGGAGTCCTGGATTTGATCACGGGCATAACGAGGAGTCTCGAAATGGTCGAGACATAAAGATCGATATATAGGAAGCCTATATTTGGACATTGATATGGTTCCGAGTGGTTCAGGCATTTTCCGGAGTACCGGGAGGTTACCGGAACCCCCCGGGGAGTATATGGGCCTTATTGGGCCTTAGTGGAATAGAGGAGAGGGAAGGGAAGAGAGGGAGGCGCGGCCCCCAAGCCCAATCCGAATTGGGAGGGGGGCGGCCCCCCTTTCCTTCCTTCCTCTCCTACTCCTACTTGGAAGGGCTCCTACTTCTACTAGGAAAAGGGGGAATCCTACTCCCGGAGGGAGTAGGACTCCCCAGGGCGCTCCATAGAGAGGGCCAGCCCTCCCCCTCCTCCACTCCTTTATATACAGGGGAGGGGCGCACCCCATGAACACACAAGTTGATCAGTTGATCTTTTAGCCGTGTGCGGTGCCCCCCTCCACCATAATCCACCTCGGTTATATCGTAGCGGTGCTTAAGCGAAGCCCTGTTCCGGTAGCAACATCATCACCATCATCACACCGTCATGCTGATGAAACTCTCCCACGAAGCTCTACTGGATCGTGAGTTCGTGGGACGTCACCGAGCTGAACGTGTGCAGATTGCGGAGGTGTTGTACGTTCGGTACTAGGATCGGTCGATCGTGAAGACGTACAACTACATCAACTGTGTTGTCATAATGCTTCCGCTTACGGTCTACAAGGGTATGTAGACAATACTTTCCCCTCCCGTTGCTGTGCATCTCCATCATTACTGCGCTCCCCAACAGTGGTATCAGAGCCAGGTCTATGCGTAGATGTTATATGCATGAGTAGAACATAAAGGAGTTGTGGGCGTGGGTATATACATATTGATTGCCGTCAGTAGTTGTTTCTTGATTCGGCGGTATTGTTGGATGAAGCGGCTCAGACCGACATTACGCGTACCAGATTCAATGAACAGTGTGTCTGTTTCTCCAACTTTAGTTGAATCAGATTCAATGAACAGGGTTCTTTCTGAAGATCAAAAAGCAATCACTATACCAGGTTGTGGTTTTTGATGTGTAGGTAAGAACGGTTCTTTCTTAGCCCGTACTAGCCACGTAAAACTTGCAACAACAAAGTACAGGACGTCTAACTTGTTTTTGTAGGGCATGTTGTGATGTGATATGGTCAAGACATGATTAGATATAAATTGTTGTATGAGATGATCATGTTTTGTTAAAGTTATCGGCAACTGGTTGAAGCCTTATGGTTGTCTCTTTATTGCATAAGATGCAAGCGTCATACAATTGCTTTACTTTATCGCTATGATGACCATATGATGACACGTTGATAGAGATCAAGATGATGGAGATCATGGTGTCATGCCGGTGAAGATGGAGATCATGACGGTACTTTGGAGATGGATATCAAAAGCACAAGATGATGATGGCCATATAATGTCACATATTTTGATTGCATATGATGTTTATCCTTTATGCATCTTATTTTGCTTAGTTCGGCGGTAGCATTATAAGATGATCTCTCACTAAATTTCAAGGTATAAGTGTTCTCCCTGAGTATGCACCGTTGCTATAGTTCGTCGTGCCGAGACACCACGTGATGATCGGGTGTGATAAGCTCTACGTTCACATACAACGGGTGCAAGCCAGTTTTGCACACGCGGAATACTCGGGTTAAACTTGACGAGCCTAGCATATGCAGATATGGCCTCGGAACACTGGAGACCGAAAGGTCGAGCGTGAATCATATAGTAGATATGATCAACATAGTGATGTTCACCATTGAAAACTACTCCATCTCACGTGATGATCGGACATGGTTTAGTTGATATGGATCACGTGATCACTTAGATGATTAGAGGGATGTCTATCTAAGTGGGAGTTCTTAAGTAATTTGATTAATTGAACTTTAATTTATCATGAACTTAGTACCTAATAGTATTTTGCATGTCTATGTTGTTGTAGATAGATGGCCCGTGCTTTTGTTTCATTGAATTTTAATGCGTTCCTAGAGAAAGCTAAGTTGAAAGATGATGATAGCAATTACACGGACTGGGTCCGTAACTTGAGGATTATCCTCATTGCCGCATAGAAGAATTACGTCCTGGAAGCACCGCTAGGTGACAAACCCGCTGCAGGAGCAACGCCAGATGTTGTGAACACCTGGCAGAGCAAAGCTGATGACTACTCGATAGTTCAGTGTGCCATGCTTTACGGCTTAGAACCGGGACTTCAACGACGCTTTGAACATCATGGAGCATATGAGGTGTTCCAGGAGTTGAAGTTAATATTTCAAGCAAATGTCCGGATTGAGAGATATGAAGTCTCCAATAAGTTCTACAGTTGCAATGATGCGTACTAGCAATGATGCGTACTAGCTCCGTGATCTAAGAATTATCCTCATTGCTGCATAGAAGAATTATGTCCTTGATGCACCACTAAGTGACGGACCTATTGCAGGAGCAGATACAGACGTTATGAATGTTTGGTAAAGCTCGGTATGATGACTACTTGATAGTTTAGTGCACCATGCTTTATGGCTTATGACCGGGACTTCAAAAATGTTCTGAACACCATGGAGCATATAAGATGTTCCAAGAGTTGAAATTGGTATTTCATGCTCATGCCCATGTCGAGAGGTATGAGACCTCTGATAGTACATTGCCTGCAAGATGGAGGAGAATAGCTCAACCAGTGAGCATGTGCTCAGATTGTCTGGGTACTACAATTGCTTGAATCAAGTGGGAGTTAATCTTCCAGATAAAATAGTGATTGACAGAGTTCTCTAGTCACTATCACCAAGTTACTAGAACTTTGTAATGAACTATAATATGCAAGGCATAACGGAAACGATTCCCAAGCTCTTCGCGATGTTGAAATTGGCGAAGGTAGAAATCAAGAAAAAGCATCAAGTGTTGATGGTTGACAAGACCACTAGTTTCAAGTAAAAGGTCAAGGGAAAGAAAGGGAACTTCAAGAATAATGGCAAGCAAGTTGCCACTCCCATGAAGAAGCCCAAAGCTAGACCCAAGCCTGAAACTGAGTGCTTCTACTGCAAAGGAAAAAAGGTCACTGGAAGTGGAACTGCCCTATATGCTTGGCGTATAAGAAGGATGGCATACTGAACAAAGGTATATTGGATATACATGTTATTGATGTGTACTTTACTAGTGTTTATAGCAACCCCTCGGTATTTGTACTGGTTCAGTTGCTAAGAGTAGTAACTCGAAACGGGAGTTGGAACATAAACAGAGACTAGTTAAGGGCGAGGTGATGATGTGTGTTGGAAGTGATTCCAAGATTGATAAGATCACCATCGCACACTCACTTTACCTTCGGTATTAGTGTTGAACCTAAAAAAAGGGTATTTGGTGTTTGCGTTGAGCATCAATATGATAGGATCAGGTTTATTGCAATATGGTTATTCATTTGTGTCAAAGAGTAATTGTTGTTCTACTTACATGAATAAAACCTTCTATCGTCATACACTTAATATAAATGGTTTACTGAATCTCGATCGTAGTGGTACACATATTCATAATATTGAAGCCAAAAGATGCAAAGTTAATAATGATAGTACAACTTATTTGTGGCACTGCCGCTAAGTCATATTGGTGTAAAGCGCATGAAGAAACTCCATGCTGATGGGCTTTAGGAATCACTTGATGCTTGCGAACCATGTCTCATGGGCAAGATGACTAAGACTCCGTTCTTCGGAACAATGGAGCGAGCAACTGACTTATTGGAAATAATACATACTGATGTATGCAATCCGATGAGTGTTGAGGCTCGCGGCGGGTATCGTTATTTTCTGACCTTCACAGATGATTTGAGAAGATATGGGTATATCTACTTGATGAAACATATGTCTGAAACATTTGAAAAGTTCAAAGAATTTCATAGTGAAGTGGAAAACCATCGTAACAAGAAAATAAAGTTTCTGCGATCTGATCGTGGAGGAGAATATTTAAGTTACGAGTTTGGTATTCATTTGAAACAATGCGGAATAGTTTCACAACTCATGCCACCTGGAACACCACAGCATAATGGTGTGTCCGAATGTCTTAATCATAGTTTATTAGATATGGTGCAATCTATGATGTCTCTTACCGATTTATCACTATCGTTTTGGGGTTATGCATTAGAGACAGCCGCATTCACTTTAAATAGGGCACCATCTAAATCCGTTGAGACGACACCATATGAACTGTGGTTTAGCAAGAAACCTAAGCTGTCGTTTCCTAAAGTTTTGGGCTATGATGCTTGTGTGAGAAAGTTTCAACCTAATAAGCTCGAACCCAAATCGGAGAAATGCGTCTTCATAGGATACCCAAAGGAAACTGTTGGGTACACCTTCTATCACAGATCCAAAGGCAAGATATTCGTTGCTAAGAATGGATCCTTTCTAGAGAAGAAGTTTCTCTCGAAAGAAGTGATTGGGAGGAATGTAAAACTTGATGAGGTAATTGTACCTTCTCCCGAATTGGAAAGTAGTTCATCACAGAAATCAGTTCTAGTGATTCCTACACCAATTAGTGAGGAAGTTAATGATGATGATCATGAAACTTCAGATCAAGTTACTACCGAACCTCGTGGGTCAACCAGAATATGTTCCGCACCAGAGTGGTACGGTAATCCTGTTCTGGAGGTCATGTTACTTGACCATGACAAACCTACGAACTATGAGGAAGCAATGATGAGCCTAAATTCCGCGAAATTTCTTAAAGCCATGAAATCTGAGATGAGATCCATGTATTGGAACAAATTACGGACTTTGATTGACTTGCCCGTTGATCGGTGAGCCATTAATCATAAATGTATTTTCAAGAGGAAGACGAACACTGATAGTAGTGTTACAATCTACAAAGCTCGAATTGTCACAAAAGGTATTCGACAAGTTCAAGATGTTGACTGCGATGAGATTTTCTCACTCATAGCGATGCTTAAGTCTGTCCGAATCATGTTAGCAATTGCCACATTTTATGAAATCTGGCAAATGGATGTCAAAACTGCATTCCTTAATGGATTTCTTAAAGAAGAGTTGTATATGATGCAACAAGAAGGTTTTGTCGATCCAAAAGGTGCTAACAAAGTGTGCAAGCTCCAGCGATCCATTTATGGACTGGTGCAAGCCCCTCGGAGTTGGAATATACGCTTTGATAGTGTGATCAAAGCATATGGTTTTATACAGACTTGCGGTGAAGCATGTATTTACAAAGAAAGTGAGTGGGAGCACTACAACATTTCTGATAAGTATATGTGAATGACATATTGTTGATCGGAAATAATGTAGAATTCTCAAGCATAAAGGAATGTTTGAAAGGAGTTATTCAAAGAAATACCTCGATAAAGCTACTTACATATTGAGCATCAAGATCTATAGAGATAGATCAAGACGCTTGATATATTTTCAATGAGTACGTACCTTGACAAGATTTTGAAGTAGTTCAAAATGGAAAAGTCAAAGAATGAGTTCTTGCCTGTGTTGCAAGGTGTGAAGTTGAGTAAAGACTCAAAACCCGACCATGGCAGAAAATAGAAAGAGAATGAAAAGTCATTCCCTATGCCTCAGTCATAGGTTCTATAAAGTATGCTATGTCGTGTACCAGAAATATTGTGTACCTCACCATAAGTTTGGCAAGAGGGTACAATAGTGATCCAGGAGTGGATCACCGGACAGCGGTCAAAAATATCCTTAGTGGAATAAAGAAATGTTTGTCGATTATGGAGGTGACAAAGAGTTATGTCGATGCAAGCTTTGACACCGATCTGGATGACTCTAAGTCTCGATCTAGATACATATCGAAAGTGGGAGCAATTAGCTAGAGTAGCTCCGTGCAAAGCATTGTAGACATAGAAAATTTGCAAAATACATACGGCTCTAAATGTGGCAGACCCGTTGACTAAATTTCTCTCACAAGCAAAACATGATCACTCTTTGGGTGTTAATCACATAGCGATGTGAACTAGATTATTGACTCTAGTAAACCCTTTGGGTGTTAGTCACATGGAGATGTGAACTAATCACATAAAGATGTGAACTATTGGTGTTAAATCACATGATGATGTGAACTAGATTATTGACCCTAGTGCAAGTGGGAGGCTGAAGGAAATATGCCCTAGAGGAAATAATAAAGTTGTTATTTATATTTCCTTATATCATGATAAATGTTTATTATTAATGCTAGAATTTTATTAACCGGAAACTTAGTACATGTGTGAATACATAGACAAACAGAGTGTCACTAGTTTGCCTCTACTTGACTAGCTCGTTGAATCAAAGATGGTTAAGTTTCCTAGCCATAAACATGAGTTGTCATTTGATTAATGGGTTCAAATCATTAGAGAATGATGTGATTGACTTGACCCATTCCGTTAGCTTAGCATGATGATCGTTTAGTTTGTTGCTACTACTTTCTTCATGACTTATACATGGTCCTCTGACTATGAGACAATGCAACTCTCGAATACCGGAGGAACACATTGTGTGCTACCAAACGTCACAACGTAACTGGGTGATTATAAAGGTGCTCTACAGGTGTCTCCGATGGTACTTGTTGAGTTGGCATAGATCAAGACTAGGATTTGTCACTCCGATTGTCGGAGAGGTATCTCTGGGCCCTCCCGGCAATGCACATCACTATAAGCCTTGCAAGCAATGTGACTAATGAGTTAGTTACGGGATGTTGCATTACGGAACGAGTAAAGAGACTTTCCGGTAACGAGATTAAACTAGGTATTGAGATACTGGCGATTGAATCTCGGGCAAGTAACATGCCGATGACAAAGGAACAACGTATACCGTTATGCGGTTTGGCCGATAAAGATCTTCGTAGAATATGTAGGAACCAATATGAGCATCCAGGTTCCGGTATTGGTTATTGACCGGAGATAAGTCTCGGTCATGTCTACATAGTTCTCGAACCCGTAGGGTCCGCACGCTTAACGTTCAGTGACGATCGGTATTACGAGTTTATGTGTTTTGATGTACCGAAGGTAGTTCGGAGTCCCGGATTTGATCACGAACATAACGAGGAGTCTCGAAATGGCCGAGAAATAAAGATCAATATATTGGAAGCCTATATTTGGACATCGAAATGGTTCCGAGTGGTTCGGGCATTTTTCCGGAGTACCTGGAGGTTACCGGAACCCCCCGGGGAGTATATGGGCCTTATTGGGCCTTAGTGGAATAGAGGAGAGGGAAGGGAAAAGAGGGAAGCGCGGCCCCCAAGCCCAATCCGAATTGGGAGGGGGGTCGTCCCCCCTTTCCTTCCTTCCTCTCTCCTCCTTCCTTCCTCTCCTACTCCTACTTGGAAGGGCTCCTACTTCTGCTAGGAAAAGGGGGAATCCTACTCCCGGAGGGAGTAGGACTCCCCCAAGGCACGCCATAGAGAGGGCCGGCCCTCCCCCTCCGCCACTCCTTTATATACGGGGGAGGGGGCACCCCATGAACACACAAGTTGATTAGTTGATCTTTTAGCCATGTGCGGTGCCCCCCTCCACCATAATCCACCTCGGTTATATCATAGCAGTGCTTAGGCGAAGCCCTGTTCCAGTAGCAACGTCGTCACTGTCATCATGCCGTCATGATGACAAAACTCTCCCACGAAGCTCTATTGTATCGTGAGTTCGCGGGACGTCACCGAGCCGAACGTGTGTAGATTGCGGAGGTGTTTTTTTAGGAACTGGGACAGTGGGGGAGGCCCCTACTGTCATATATTAATTATCACAACACATTTTACATAGTGTGTTACATCATGTACATTGCACCCATCCCACTTTGTGGTGATGGGGTAAAGAGAAGAAGGGGGTGTGCTAATCAGAGGGTAAAGAATCTAGAAGTAAGAAGATAAAGTCTTTCTTATTATCTTTAACCCTATATTGTAAAAGGCCAAAATCTTCCTTGAATCTGTTCAGCCAGGATTTGTATGTAGGTTGGATATTTCTAAATAGCTTGTTATTCCTATCTTTCCATATGCTCCAGGAAGCTTGTAGTGTAATTTCCATGAAGAGAGGTCGATTCCACTTGATTTTTGCTTGTTCCATCCAGGACAATCTGTTGGCTTGTGGTCCAGGGTCCAAACCAAAAGTGGCCCAACATCTTTTACTAAATGGGCATGTGAGGATCATATGATCGATATCTTCTTCTTTTTGTCCACAGAGTAGGCAGTTAAGGTTAGTACCAATATTGTAGTGTCTTCTTTTCAGCATGTTTCTTGTGTTTAATCTATCCGAAAGTACCAGCCAACAAAAAACTTTGATCTTGGTCATGACTTTTGATTTCCACAACCATTGGTACGATTTGTGGGCCCTCATGTCTCTCAAGTAGAAGCTATAATATTTTTTCGCAGAGAATTCTCAACTCCCCCAAGTGTAAGACCATACATCCTTTGAGTTTTGATTGTTGTCAAAAGTTATATGTGCCATGAGGCCTTGCATATCTTGTACCTCCTCTAGGGCTTGGCTGGAGAGTGGCAGATAGAATTGTTCCTCTAGGGAGTTGATGGTCAGGAAGTCCTTGGCCGAACAATCTTCATTTCTTGTATATGAAAATGCCCTGGGATGTGTGTCTTTGAGAATTTCATCCAGCCAAAGATCTTTCCAGAATAGCACATTGTCTCCAACATGCAACTGAACCCTTGAGATCCCTCTAAGGATAGGAGTTAGTTTAAGGATGTCTTTCCACCAAAATGATCCACATGGATCAGAGGCATGTGGAATTTTGTCAGTGTAATAAGTGGACCAGATCAGTTCAACCCAAGGGAGATCATGTCTATTGTAGAATTTGTGTAAATATTTTAACAGTAACGCATCACTTTGTATCCTGAGTTTTATTATCCCAAGCCCTCCACATTTTTTTGGTCTGCATACTCTGTCCCATGCAGCTAAAGAATTACATTTTTCACCTTGCTCTGTTTTTTTGTCCATAGACATTTCCTTCTCAATTTGTCCAACAACTCAAGTATTTTTGGTGGAAATCGAAGTGTGCATAGTGCAAAAATTGTCAGTGAGGTAATTACTGTGTTGAGGAGAGATAATTTGGAGCCATATGACATCATTGACAGAGTGGAAGTTAGCCTTCTTTCCATATTGCAAACGATTGGCATTAGGTCTTGTATAGAAGGTTTAGAAGTGCCAAGAGGTAAACCAAGGTATGTGAAGGGCATTTTCCTTATTTTGCATCCAAAGATTTGAGCAATGTCTTGGCTTAAATTCTCATCACAATTCATAGGAATCAAGGTTGATTTGTGGAAGTTTATTTTGAGGCCAATGGAGGTGGCATAGTCAGTGAGGATCCCTTTCACTAATTGCGCTTGGTCTTGACAAGCCGGCATTATGATTATGGTGTCATCCGCGTATTGTATGACAGGGTAGTCCTTTTGATTTGGTCTTGGGAATGGGAGATGTAGGAGACCATGTCTGAAGGCATCATTAATGGCCGCTTGGAGAAGATCTGCAGCTAGAACGAATATAAGTGGAGCGAGGGGGTCTCCTTGACGCACACCACTTTTGCAAAGAAATTGTCTACCAGGAACTCCGTTAAGAAGAACTGAAGATTTTCCCGTGGAAAATATTGTTTGAATCCATTGGATCCATTTATCATTGAAACCCATGTGCTTCATTATGTCCAACATTGCATCATGCTCAATGGTGTCAAAAGCTTTTGCAAAATCCAATTTAAGGAGGACAATTTTGTTCTTAGACGTTTGGCATTGATGTATATATTCGAACGCACATGCAAGGCAATCTTGAATTGCTCTGCCCTTGATGAAACCATATTGGTTTCTATGTATGATCTTTAGAATGAGTTTTTGGAGTCGGTTGGCAAGCAGTTTAGTGGTGACCTTTAGGCAACAACTGAGGAGTGTGATGGGTCTGAAATCATTAAATGTGGCCGAAGAGGATATTTTAGGTATTAAGGTTATGTACCCATCATTGATGCTCTCAAGGTTTAAAGTCCCTTCATGGAACTGGTCGCACAGTTTATAGAAATCCTCCTTGATAATGTGCCAGCACGATTTAAGAAAAAGTCCAGTAAAACCATCCGGTCCTGGTGCTCTATCCGCAGGCAATTCCTTAATGACAGCATCAATTTCTTCGTTAGTGAATGGTACGGTCAGCTGATCCAGATCATTACGCTTTTTGATAATATTGGCTAGATCAAATTTCATTTGGAATTCTCTTGAAGTGCCCAATCTCTCTTTAAAGCTTTGATAAATTAGTGCTTCTTTACCAATATGATCCTCAATTATGGTGCCATTATCTAGCTGCAGAGATGAAATACTGTTCCGTCGATATCGTTCAGAGGCCATTGCTTTGAAGAATTTTGGGTCCTCATCCCCAAAAGTGGCCCATCTTATGGTACATCTTTTTCTCCAATATTGTTTTTGGTAATCAAGGAGTCTAAGCAGATGTTTGTTGAGAATTCTTCTGAAGTTACTTTCAGGTATTGTGAGGGCCCTTTTATTTTCCAACGCGTCCAGATCAGAAAGTGCAGAATTGGAGTTAGCTATAGCTGTGGCCAGCTTGGATATCTGTTTACTCCATCATTTGAGTTCATATCTGAGAGCCTTAAATTTTCGGCAGATAATCGTGGCATAGTTATTTGAGGGGATTATTTTGTTCCATGATGATTCCACCACCTCCATGAAGCCAGGATGTTGAATCCAGTATGATTCAAATCGAAAGAGGTTACTTTTAGGGATGTTAGTTTCAATGGAGATCACACAGGGAATATGGTCAGAAACTGGTTTAGAAAGAGGTTTTACAGTGGTATTAGGGTAGGAGGTGGTCCAATTATTTGAGGTGAAGAACCAATCTAGTTGTTCAAGTAGGGGGTCCTCTTGCATGTTGCTCCATGTGTATGATCGACCCTTAAGTGGTAGTTCAATCAGACCTTGTGTGCGAATGAAGTCATTAAATGTGATCATGTCATTAATATTACCACCTGGTTTATTTCTATTGTTAGGGCTGCGGATGTAATTAAAATCCCCAACAAGAAGCCAGTCTTCATTGTGAGGTATGTGAAGATTAAGTAGCCAGGTTGTATAGTCAACTCTTGTTTCACCCTGGCAAGGCCCATATATGTTTACCAAAGTCCACTCTTGGGAAGAATGATGTGATTTAAATTTAGTGACTAGGGCAAATTCTTCTTCAATTAACACAGTGCCAGAAAAAATAGCACTATTCCAAATGGTCACAATGCCCCCAGATGCACCTCTTGAAGGAATGAATGCAAACTTATCAAACCGTTTAGGGCAGCAGGTTTTAATGTATGAGTTGTCAAAAATAGGCTTTTTGGTCTCCCGTAAGCAAATAACTGAGCAACCACTAGCAGCAACAGCATTTGATAGAGCCAAAAGCTTCGGGTCAGAGTTCATACCCCGGATATTCCAACATAAAACGTTCCAGTTCGAGAGAAGTACCATTAAGAAAATGAAACAGAAAGTAAATTAAGATGAGGAAGGTCCCGCCCCTTTGTCAGCAAAGAGCATTTCTTCAGTCACTTCTTCAGGGGGGACAGCACACTTCTGCACAGCAATTTCCTGAATTTAAGCCACAGTCATCGGAGGAGGGAGTTCCTCCATGTCTATCTGGTCTTCAGTGAGCTCAGTAATGACTACAGCAGATGGAGTCACTCTGGGCTTGACCTTGGAGGCTTTCTGCTTGCTGTCAGTAATGGAATGCACTTTGAACCCATCGTATTTGTTGGATCGAGCGCTTCTACGCACACTGAGCACGGAGACCGGAGCTTTATTCTTGCGATGCCTGCCAGGATGGCCACCCACAGAAACATCAGTTTGCACAGCAGGCATAATCTCATAAGTGTCCATTTCGTGCACTTCAGAAATTACATACACAACTGAGCCAGTGTCCATTTCCTGCACTTCAGAAGTTTCAGATAGTGTAGCTGCACTCTGCTGAGCAACCACAACAGAACCAACTAGATCATCACTACTCATCGACCAGGTTTGAGAAGTTGAAGTGATAGTGCCATCAGCCTCCCCTTGTGAGACAAAGGAGGTCACTTGGACAGAACCATCCAAGGATTCAGAAAGAGCTAGATGAATGTCCAAATTGGTCGGCCTAATGCCATAGCCATGTGCCCAAGGACCAAAAGTTGCCAAAGTTGGAATGATGGAGCTTGAGAGGAAATTTGTGATGGGCACAAATGATAATGGTTCAGCAACTAGCATGGTGTTCATGAACTCATTATTAGCAGAAAGGTGTATGTTCATACCAGCATTTGTGACAGAAATTCTGATCTGGACTTGAGGGCTCTGCACCTGAGAGTTGTGTTGCAGCATCAACTCATTTGCTTGCACAGCTGGGTTACTTGGGACAGTGGCTATAGTGTTGAGAGCTCCATTCCTCTGTAGGGCCTGCAGAATGTTAACTGGAACAAGCACAAGTGCCTCAGAGTCTGAACTTGTGGCTGAACTGCTTTGGGAAATTGAGTCATTCCAAGCTGCAAAAGGACTATCCTGCAGATTGTTGCTGGGTAGGATACCATCTTGGACTTTTAATCCTTCGTTTGCCAACCATTCTTGGAAATGTTGTACGTTCGGTACTAGGATCGGTCGATCGTGAAGACGTACGACTACATCAACCGCGTTGTCATAACGCTTCCGTTTACGGTCTACAAGGGTATGTAGAAAATACTCTCCCCTCTCGTTGCTATGCATCACCATGATCTTGCGTGTGCGTAGGATTTTTTTTGAAATTACGGCGTTCCCCAACACATATTACCAACATTATACCTCCTTTACGTCCAATAATACTTCATCCCTCCATATTCTTGGGATATCCCACATATCGAGATAAAACTCGTACTTATTTTGTCCGAAGTCCACTCCATGGAATATCATTATCTTTTCCAGGGATCAAGTGTCCTCACTAGGTACTATCACCCTTAAAATGCACAAATTCATCCATAGACCATATTTCTCATATCGTCGAAAATGGTCAAAATCTTTCTTCATAGAGTAACTACTCATAAAATCCAAATCAGTACCCACGATGCTAACTTTATTGATTCTCAAATTATTACAATCTCCTGTATTTCCATTACATGCCTCCACACCTCAATAATATAAGAAATGTTCCCACTGCTACCACTATATTTCTTACAGACTCAGCTATTTAACACGGATATCCTCATTTTGGGACAATCTCTGGCAAACTGCCCTACTTAATTACAATGGAACATATTACTTCTGACAAGTCTTGAGGTTTCCTTGTGATTTCAAAGCCTCCTTGGGTCCTCGGGCTTCCTTTTTGGGCAACCGCTGAAGTAGTGCCCTAACTCCTTGCACCTAAAACAGGTGATATGACTCAGGTACTTCCTGGAATCCAATCTATTTCTCTTCCTGGACTTTTCCGTTCCAATCAGGGCTTCTATTTCCTATGGGTCATACTCTACTTCCTCTATCGGGAATTCTACCAGTTCCCCATTCAGACAATTCTGGGAGATGTGTCCTTCTCCACATGAATAGCATGACTTGGTGCAGGGTTTAATTGGGTCTTCTTTGGGTGTGTCCTCCACCTCTTCATTCATCACCGGTTCTTCTAAAATTACCATGAGGGCTCCTTTCATTGCTTCTTTCTTCTGTTGGATAGTTCTTTGAATCATGGGGTAAATGTGACACTGAGCAGGGTAGTGGGTAGTCCCTTCACATAAGAAACAAGTAATCTGCCTAGTTGGGCATTCTTCAGCTGGGTGACTTTGTTCAAAATGAGGGCATTCATCCTTGTGTTCTTTATGGTTGTGTCCTATTTCTCCACAGAGCTGGCATGCACAAGGTTTCTTCATATAATTTCGATAAGGCTTCAATTTCTGGGACACAAGCCGAGACTTTAGTAGAGTGAACTTAAATTCTTCCCAAGTGGTTACTCTTTGCCATCCATTGATGGTTTGGTACATCCTCCACCAAGTAGCAGCACCGCTTTCAAAGCATTGAAGAGCATGCTGGGCCATATCCTTTCTGGCTATAGTCTTATTCTTCATATGATCTTCCATGTTCTGAATCCATCGGTATGTCTCCAATTGAGTCATTGGTCCAGAAAATATGAGTTCATCTCCATTCATCCTCCATTGGGTCCATGGGTTTTGGGGTAAGATAAGAGAGATAGAGAGGGGTACACACAATAAAAACAATAGTTTTGAAAAGACAGATTTTTTTGTGGCTGTCGGGAAAACATCAAACAAATGACAGCTCACAAACGTCGCATCTAACGTACGTATATAACAGGGGTTTGGTCTTCTAAAGGTCAATAAATCTTCAAAGTCGCCAAACTCTTCAAGCCTTGTTCATGTCTCCGATGGCTTCTTCCGATCGTGCTTGTCCTTCTCAAGTTCCTTTGCCAGATCATCTCTATTGACGCGAAGTCTCTCGTGACGTCCTTCAATATTTCTGGAGTTGCGTTCCAAACTTCCGGGTTTCAAAATCCTTGGCATGAGCCATGGTACTACTGTCCTTCAGTTCCTGACGAATCTCCGGTATCTCGAGGTTTTGCTCCTCCCGATTGGCTACTTTCAGCTTCTGGGTCCTGATTTCTTCACGAAATGCTTCCTTGTCAAATATAGCTTCCTGCAGGTCCATCTTAAACTTCTTGATGTAATACTCCAGATCCCAGTGATACACCAGCTAAGGTTAAAACTTCATCTTTTGCTGATAGGTGCTCCTTTAGCCCTTTTGTCATCCAATCCTTCTGAAGAAATGCATGCTTAACTCAGCACGGTGACAATAGCATAAGCGGGCGATAACATCATGGATAGCCATGTTTATGCCCATGTAATTGCCATGAGCTATCATAGCATAGTTGATATCTCCTGCCTTAGGGTTTTCTTGACAAAAACTTTGAGTTTTTTTTAACGCTCCATGTTCCGGTCTTTTTCTGACACACCTGGATCTTAGGTATTGGCAGCTTCAATAGTCTGACAAGTTCCATAAGGGTAGCTTTCCTAGGTCATACAAATCTAGAAATTCTTCAGAGCCTTCAAATTCTCCTAGTCTTTGGAATCTTCAACCATTGTAGTTTTCATTATTATAAAGCACGATAAGATCCTCTTCATTCCGAAGTGGTTTTAGTTGTCTGATAACTTGTACTTCTTGGAGTGGTCTCATCAATCGAATCTTCGTGTGGTCAAAAGGGGAAAGGGTATAGTCTAACTAAAAGGGAATATTTGATAAAGCTTGGAAAAGAAGAGAGGCAAAAGATCTTTTTGAAAATAAGGTTTGAGAGAAAAATCTTTCCTACGGGCTTGCCAGTTTCTAGGGGTCATGTCCTACAGTCAACATGTGCTTTGATACCATCTTGTAGCGACCCAACACGAATGGGTCAAGTCTCTGTGCTTAAGGGTCATCCTTGGATCGGTATGCTGACACACATAGTACTCGAGGATTTATAACAGAGGTAAATCACATGTATAAAGTAACGTAAATACTATTACCTCAATCCGTATAGCAGAAGTAACAACAAAGTTGTGGATTCCCATCAACACCAACGGAAAAATTGAGTGTAGACAATGTAACCCTAACGTATCGCTTACTCATCTTAATAAATCCTGCAACATGAGACGTTGCAGCCATGTAGGTCAGTACATTGAATGTACTGGCAATTTCACACTGTAGAGCAATGCTGAATAATGGCTATCACCACATGCATATTTTCCTAGTGGAGGCTCTAAGTTTAATTTTGCATAAAGCTAATTTTCCCTACAACAAAGGAATAAAATTTTATTTTAACTACATAGTTTGTTGAAATTATTGAGAAGGTAACCCCAAATCAATCCGAAAATTAACTTTAATCACCCAAAAAATTAATTAGGTAAAGTGATGAGATCAAATCAATAATCCAAGTACCAAATACTCAAGATGTCCATAACCGGGGACACGGCTAATCATGATTAGTTTGTACACATTGCAGAGATTTGCGCACTTTTCCCCAGAAGACTCGATCTCCTCCGTTATATTTCTCGCACTACATGATGTTTAAGAAACGGATGACCGAGGCACAATCTTTCCGAAGAGGTCCCCTTAACCGATAGATAGGCTGGTACACCTACAATCCCCTACATCTGCTAGCCCATCATGGAAAGGATTCACACAACTTACTCAACTATGCCAGAGCCCATAATGGCTTGTGGCTGCACACGGAAGTTTCTAGCATGAATAATCTTATGATCCCTTTGAGCCTGGGTGGCGAACCATAGGATGATCACACGGATACCTCGGGATCTCCTAGGACAACACTGGATTCCCCATGTGTCCGGGCAAGCCACTGGTTTCCCCAGGGTGCCCCAACCATTCCACCCAGATGTGTATTAAAGTAGCCACCTTACGTTTCCCTTAGTTATAAATAACTTTCACATCTTTCATGAGTCTCACGAACCAAACCACGTCTACGAGCATAGCAAAGTAATATAAGCATAATGGATAAACCCAGGGTTTGATACAAGACAATAGGTACTACCTCAACAACTACTTCCCAATACCCACATGTTAATCAAATCCTAGTCATGCAATGTTGGAGGGTTGAAACTAATGCATAAAATCTAGGTAATAAAGGGATATGATCAAAGTGTGAACTTGCCTTGTACTGGTGATGAAGATGATTCACACTCATAACTCCTTATTTCTACTCGTCACACTCCGGTCAATCTATCGTAAGCAAGCAATAGAATGACACATAAGCAATCATGCAAAAGAATCGAAGAAAAGATCTCCGAAAACTTCGAAAAAAAGCAACTAACTCTTGCAGCAGAAAACAATTTCTAACGGTACCAAAATTGGGTGGATTTGGTCTTATCAGAAAGTTTAGGTCAAGAGCTTCAATTAGTAAAAAGAATCAATTGAATCGGAGTTATAAAACTCAAGTCATGAACAAAACAAGTTTGAATTCAAATCTGTTCAAAATCCAAATTTTAAAATTTCAAAAATATGTTCAAATTGTTTTACTAGATAGAGGGGATCATCACAAAGTAGGCGTTGGTTTCGTTGGATTTGGACAGGCGAGCAAAAAGTTGTGAGGGTTTGAAGATCAGGGGCTAATCTGAAAATAAATTAATTGCATCTATGTCCCTGGCCAAAATTAAAACAGAAAAGAAAAATCTAACGAACGAACGTTCGCTGCAGAAGCTTATAAGACGAAAACCGTTTGCTATAGAACCTAATCTAGCCAACGTCCACTAAGTAACCTAACTAAATCATAAAACCGGATTTAAAAGAAAACCGAAGAAAAACCTAAAAAATAAACCGGACCGGGGCGGTTTATTACGGGTTCGGCAGTTCAGGTGGGAAAAACCGATGGCGGCAGGCTCCGGCAAGTTCGGGCGACGGCGGGGTGGCGTGGCGTGACTGCGGCGGCTCTGGTGGGCGTCAGCGGCGGCGGAGCAAGCGGGGAGGCGTGCGGCGCAGGCGGCGACGACAAGCAGCGGCGGCGGCGCGGCGAGAAGTGCGGCGGCGCGGCGAGAAGTGCGGCGGCGAGGCGCAGCTGTGGCAGCGGATGCGGCACGAGAGGAGGAGAAAGAGGGGTCGGGGCACTATTTAAGGAGGGAGGAAGGTGGCGGCGACTTGCGGGAGGGGTCGTGGGAGGCGTGCCCGGCCGGGATTCGGTTGGCGGTGGCGATGACGCCATGCAGGCGGCGGATTCCCGCTCGGGAGGGAGATGGAACGCGGTGTGCTGGGCTTTGGCCTGGCCCGGTTGGAGGTGGGTCGGCCTAGTCGGCGGAAGAGTTTTTTTAAACAACAAATAATAAAAATATATATATAGGCATATTATATACCAAAATTTTCAGAAAAATATTTCCTAAATGACGAACATATTTTGAGTGGCAAATAAATTCCACAAAAAATTAAATAAAGCGAACAGTACTACTAGTTCCTTTAAAACCCAAATAAAATATTTTAAAATACCAAAATAATTTTAAATTTATTTCTCTCCATTTTTCTACTATAGGGAATCATTTTACCCTATTTTACATATATTTTATTTTTGGAGAAAAATAATGTAACACCCACGATGCGGCTATATCTCCCACGTGTCAGAGCACGACTTAGAGGCATAACCGCATTGTAGGCATGTCGCAAGAGGGGTAATCTTTACACATCCCATGTACTGAATAAGAAAGAGATACGGAGTTGGCTTACAATCGCCACTTCACACAATACATAAATATAGTATTACATCACCCAGAATACAATCAAGGTCCGACTACGGAACCAAAATAAAGACAACCCCAAATGCATAAGATCCCCGATCGCCCCAACTGGGCTCCACTACTGATCGAAAGGAAACGAATCAACACAACGAACACGATCTTCATCGAGCTCCCACTTGAGCTTGGTTGCATCATCTGCATTGGTATCATCGGCACCTGCAACTATTTGGAAGTATCTGTGAGTCACGAGAACTCAGCAATCTCACACCCACGGGATCAAGACTATTTAAGCTTATGGGTAGGAAAAAGGTAGTGAGGTGGACCTGCAGCAAGCACTAGCATATATGGTGGCTAACTTATGCAAATGGGAGCGAGAAGAGAAGCAAAGCACGGTCGTGAACTAGAAGTGATCAAGAAGTGATCCTGAAAGTACTTACGTTCAAGCATAACTCCAACACCGTGTTCACTTCTCGGACCCCGCTGAGAAGAGACCATCACGGCTACACACGCGGTTGATGCATTTTAATTAAGTTAGGTGTCAAGTTCTCTACAACCGGATATTAACAAATTCCCATCTGCCCATAACCGCGGGCATGGCTTTCAAAAGTTCAAACCCTGCAGGGGTGTCCCAACTTAGCCCATCACAAGCTCTCACGGTCAACGAAGGTTATTCCTTCTCCCAGGAAGACCCGATCAGACTCGGAATCTCGGTTACAAGAAATTTCGACAATGGTAAAACAAGAGCAGCAAAGCCGCCCGGATGTGCCGACAAAACCCGATAGGAGCTGCACATATCTCGTTCTCAGGGCACACTGGATGAGCAAGACGTCGGGTTGGCATAGACCCTGGTTGCCCAGGGGGCGCCGGACATCGCTTAGGTTGGACCAACACTTAGAGAAGCACTAGCCCGGGGGGTTAAAATAAATATGACCCTCGGGCTCCGGAAACCCAAGGGAAAAAGGCTAGGTTGTTAGTGCAAATGTAAAACCAAGGTTGGGCCTTGCTGGAGGAGTTTTATTCAAGGCGAACTGTCAAGGGGTTCCCATTATAACCCAACTGCGTAAGGAACGCAAAATCAAGGAACATAACACCGGTATGATGGAAACTAGGGCGGCAAGAGTGGAACAAAACACCAGGCATAAGGCCGAGCCTTCCACCCTTTCCCAAATATATAGATGCATTAATTAAATAAGATATATTGTTATATCCCAACAATAATCATGTTCCAACAAGGAACAAACTCCAACTTCACCTGCAACTAGCAACGCTATAAGAGGGGCTGAGCAAAGCGGTAACATAGCCAAACAACGGTTTGCTAGGACAAGGTGGGTTAGAGGTTTTACATGGCAATATGGGAGGCATGATATAGCAAGTGGCCGGTATCGCGGCATACAAAAGAGCGAGCAACTAGCAAGCAAAGATAGAAGTGACTTCGAGGGTATGGTCATCTTGCCTGCAAAGTTCTTCGAGAAGACGAAAGCTTGATCCTCGAAAGCGTACTCAACGGGATCCTCGATCACGAACTCGTCTCCCGGCTCTACCCAAAGCAAGAACACAAGCAAAGGACCTACAATCAATCACGGTGCAATGCACAACCAACAAGATGCAAAACATGACATGACATGCGGGATGTCATATGCAATGCATATGCGTGCTTCGGAAGGGAAATATTTAACAAGGCATCAACTTGTCAAACCAAGAGCACCTTGGAAAGATGAGTTGATTTCGGTCGAAATCGATATAAAGATCACCGGAAATGGGTGCACGGTTTGCAAATGGCAAGCAAAACAATAATGGCACAATTATGCGATTAACGGCACGATGCCATCTAGAATGCAATAAGAAACTAAGCTACTGCACTCCAACATAGCAACAAAGCACATGGCAGTAATCTACTCAAGATGCTTGACAAAAGATGAACACTGATCTATGGATAAATCACACAAGAGCAGGTTCAAACAAGCATGGTAAAAGTGCAAAAGATAACAGCATCACAGACTTAGTGAAAATAACATGTCAGGATTTAACATCAGGAAGCAAAGTTTAGAGCAAGATAACAACATGCTACAGGATCAGATCATAGCAACACAAGCCATGGCATGGAACTAATCAAAGCATAAAACAAAAGTCCCTTACAGACCATAAGCCAAAAGGGCACAGAAAACATGATGGCACCCATGTAAACATAGCAAGTTTCGTTAACAGATTCAGACTTAACAGAAAACTAGACATGGCATAAACAGAATTATGTTTGCGAGCTCGATTCACTCAACACAAGGCATTGCATGACAAACTAAGCATACTACCAGCAAGAAGACATGATCATGAAGCTAACCAAGGCAAGAACAATCTCATAGCATGCATGGATCAACTACAACAACCTTGGCAAAATTGGTTAACATGTAAACAATCTGCCAGGAACATTTTATAGAAAAAGTAGAGCAAGATTGAGTCATGCTAGGGCACTCCATAAATGCAAACAGGGGCACGAATGGATAGAGCATAACATGTGTAACAAAACACCCTTAGTGAACATCTCCAGATTATGCATAGAACTCATGGTATCAACAGGTTTACACAGCATCACAAAATATCAGTTTCAGACTTGGCAGAAATGACCAAGTCACAGAAATCAGCAACATCACGGAGGCTACTTTGCAAGCAAGTTACAATCAACACATGTCATATCATGAAGAGTGGATTGCACCACAGCAAAGATGGCATGTTGTATCTCATAACACATATAGACTTCATGCTCAAAAGAAAATCACACAAAAATATTTAAAAATGACAAATGAGCAAGTTCTGTTAAACTACACCAGACAACATTTGTCATGCAACGATTATTAGGGCACCAAGATGAACTCAAACAAGCATGGCCCACTGGAATGAAATGAAGAGCATCTCATGATGAACATTTCGACATATCATACACTCAAAACGGAGCAATATTCTAGGAGATATGGCATGCCAAAGATGGCAACATATTGTAACAGATCTGGGACTTAGCAGTTTTTTTACCCAGCAAAAATTGGGATAGGGAGTTCGCGGACAGGGGTTGACGAAGCTCCATGGCCTACGGCGGCAAGCCGGGACTCCGGGAGGACTCGGGAAGGCCGGGAATGGGTCGAGGGTGGCCGGATCTAGTGGATCCCGGCCGGATCGGGCGAGGGACGCGACCAGCGACGAGCACCAAGCTCCATGGGTCAGTGGCAGCCATGGCAGAGCTCCTGCGGGAGAGAGCACGGGAGAGGTGAGAGGAGAAGGAGACGGGCAGGGGAAGGTGGAGCAGGGCGAGAGGGGTCCGGCCTGCAGGTCATGGTCACCGGCGGGCGGCGCGACGAGGTTCGCCGGCGGGAGGCGGCTCTGGATCGGGAGCTCCTCTCCTGATCTGGAGCGCTCGGGCGTGCGGGCACAGAGGGGAGCGGCTGACTCGGGCCTGGACCGGGCCGAATGCGGGCCTGCAGGGCCGCGGCGGCGGGGACGTGCAGGGAGGCGCGTGGCCGCCTCTGATTGGCTGCGTGCGACGGTGGACATGTCTGGCGCGTCGCGGACGCGTCCGGTGGCGCGAGGAGGAAGATGACTAGGGTTTGCACCGCGAATTTCGGGGGGAGGGACTCATTTATAGGTAGAGGGAGCTAGGAGAGTCCAAATAGGGTGCGGTTTTCGGCCACACGATCGTGATCGAATGGCCGGGAGGATGTAGGGCGTTTGGATGGGTTATGGGCCACTTTGGAGGGGTGTTGGGCTGCAACACACACGAGGCCTTTACGGTTCCTGGGTTAACCGTTGGAGTATCAAACAAACTCCAAATGGCACGAAACTTGACAGGCGGTCTACCGGTAGTGTACCAAGGCCCCTTGGCAAATGTCGGTCCAATCCAAGAATGTTTAACACCCGCACACGAAAAGAGGCAAAAGGGGGCGCCGGAGGATGTAGGAGTATCGGATCGCGAAACGGACAACGGGGAAAATGCTCGGATGCATGAGACGAACACGTATGCAAATGCGATGCACATGATGACATGATATGAAATGCATGACACACAAACAAATGACAAGGCAACAACAGGGAATAACTGAAAGACACCTGGCGCAACGGTCTCGGGGCGTTACAAATAATTTGAATAAAAACCAAATAACTCCAAATTGAAAATTGAGTTTCAAAATAACTTCAAAGGACTTTCAATTTGATTGTTTAAAAATCCCAACTCATATTTCATATGATTTGAAGTAGTCATTTTATCTTCTCTCATGAAAATCATTGAGTTTCATAAAGTTTCTGAATTTGAAATATTTCCAAATGAAATTCAAATATTTTCAAAAACAATTTTCATTTATTTAAATGCAAGAAGTCATATCATCTTCACTCCAGGGTTTTGTGATGAAATGAATTTGAATTCATGGAGATCATAAATGCAAGATGAAAGTTTGGGAAAGTACTTTTATTCCCGCTCATTTAACTTTCATAAGTTTCGAATTGCAATCAATTTCACACATCACAATCAAACAAACAATCAAAACTACTTAATTAATATAATATTCCAAAATTTAGAATTTTGGGATGTTACACATGGTTGTTTTGACAACGTGTTGCCGTTTCAGATATCTTATTATTGCTCGCTAGCTGATTATGTCATTGATATGAATCATTATAGTTTTTAGGAGTTATTGTCGACATGGTTATTTATAATGCTGGCTGAAAACCTGGGTGATGTTTAAGCTTATTTATGCAAACAAGAGCAAAAGAGTTCGTAAAAGTTTTTCTTTCTCACTTTCAGTTTATCAACTGAATTGCTTGAGGAAAACCAAAGGTTTAAGCTTGCGGGAGTTGATACGTCTCCAACGTATCTACTTTTTCTCACGCTTTTCCTCTTGTTTTCGACCCTAATTTGCATGATTTGAATGAAACTAACCCCGGACTGACGATGTTTTTAGCAGAACTACCATGGTGTTGTTTTTGTGCAGAAACAAAAGTTCTCGGAATGGAATGAAACTTTGCGAGGAATTTTTATATAATATATAAGTATTTCTGGAGCCAAAACCTACTGGAGAGGGGCCCCTGGGTGGGCACAACCCACCAGGGCGCGTCCCCCTCTCCTAGCGTGCCTAGGTGGGTTTTACCCTCTTGGTGGCCAAGTAGACCTCAACCCTGGCACTATAAATTCCTATTTTCGGAGAAAAAATCAAGGAGAAAGAATTATCACGATCCACGAGACAGAGCCGCTGCCAAGCCCTGTTCTTCCTTGGGAGGGCAGATCTGGAGTCCATTTGGGGCTCTGGAGAGGGGGGTCTTCGTTGTTCGTCATCACCAACCCATCTCCATCGCCAATTCCATGATGCTCCCCACCGGGAGTGAGTAATTCCTTCGTAGGCTCGCTGGTCGGTGAGGAATTGGATGAGATTCATCATGTAATCGAGTTAGTTTTGTTAGGGCCTGATCCCTAGTATCCACTATGTTCTTAGATTGATGTTGCTATGACTTTGCTATGCTTAATGATTGTCACTTTGGGCCCAGGTGCCATGATTTCAGATCTGAAACTTTTATGTTATCACCATTATATCCATGTTCTAGATCCGATCTTGCAAGTTATAGTCACCTACTACGTGTTATGATCCGACAACCCCGGAGTGACAACAACTAGGCCCACTCCCGGTAATGACCGTAGTTTGAGGAGTTCATGTATTCACTATGTGTTAATGCTTTGTTCCGGTTCTCTATTAAAAGGAGGCCTTAATATCCCTTAGTTTCCAATATGGACCCCGCTGCCATGGTAGGGTAGGACAAAAGATGCCATGCAAGTTCTTTTAATAAAGCACGTATGACTATTTACAGAATACATGCCTACATTATATCGATGAACTAGAGTTAGTGCCGTATCGTCCTAGGTTATAACTATCACATGATGAATATCATCCAACAAGTCACCGATCCAATGCCTACGAACTTTTCCATATTGTTTCTGCTAAGTTACTATTGCTATCATCACTGTTACACTTGCTACAAAATTACTGCTATCACTGTTACTGTTACTATTGATGTTGTCACTACTATCAAAACTATAAAACTACTTTGCTACTGATCACTTTGCTGTAGATAATCAATCTCCAGGTGTGGTTGAATTGACAACTTAGCTGCTAATACCTTCAAATATTCTTTGGCTCCCCTTGTGTCGAATCTATAAATTTGGGTTGAATACTCTACCCTCGAAAACTGTTGCGATCCCCTATACTTGTGGGTTATCAGCAAGAGAAGCCGACCAATCATCCGGGGAAGGATTGCTTCATCATGAGGGAGTATAGGAATTCCAATTTCTTCCAGAATAATCATGGCCCGAATGGTGGCTCAGGACCCGGCTCTCACGGGCCTGTCTTTGGTGGCAGCGGCTCAAACTCTGGTTTCCAGGGCCAAGGCAATCAAGGTGGTTTCAATCAGCAATCTGGTCAAGGGAATCAGCAGCAGCAGTCTGGTTATCAGAGTAATCCAAAGCAGTTGAATAATGGTCAGTATCATGTTTGTACCACAAGTTTATGCAAACAAGACCAGAAGGTTCATAAGAGGGCAGTCAACGCGGTTGAGCCGGCGGTCCCTCGATACTTGCGATGGTCCGAACATGCTATTGTATGGAGCGGTGAGAATCACCCTCCCCGGGCTGACAATCTGGGTCACTTGGCTTTGGTGGTTGCACCTCAGGTTGGAGGATACAAGTTCACTAAAGTGCTCATGGATGGAGGCGGCAACATCAATATCCTTTATTATGATACTTTCTGGCGTATGAATTTAACTGCTAAGGATCTTAAGCCGCCCTCTGCAGTTTTTCATGGAGTGGTGCATGTTAACTCGGCGTATCCAGTGGGTAAGATAGCTTTGGAAGTGGCTTTTGGAGATGATAATGATTTCAGAGCTGAGACACTGACTTTTGAAGTGGTTAAGATCAAGAGCCCTTACCACGCCCTATTTGGACGGTCGGCTTACGCTAAATTTATGGCGTGGCCTTGTTATGTTTATCTACAGCTTAAGATGCCGGGTCATAAGGGTACCATCACTGTACATGGCAACAGGAAGCTAGCTTTGGAGCGTGAAGAGGGCGATGTCGCTTATGCTGAGACCACATGTGCAATAGAGGAATTCAAGTTCTATAAAGATAATGTTGACCCGACAAATATGACATCTTTGAATAAGCCAACCACAGAGCACGACCCTCTATTGAAGTTTAAAGCAGATGACACTAAGCTGGTTGATTTTGTTCCTGGTGACTCATGCAAGTAGTTCAGTATCAGTGCTAATATGGATCCAAAATAGGAAAGCGCGCTCATCGAGTTCATCTGTGAGAACCGGGACATCTTTGCATGGAAACCTTTTGACATGCCAGGTGTACCGAGGGAACTCGCTGAGCACACTCTTAATGTTGATCCAAAGTTTAAACCGGTCAAGCAATTCCTTCGTCGTTTTAATGAAGAGAGGCGCAAGGCCATCGGTGAAGAAGTGGCCCGGCTCATGGCGGCTAGGTTTATTGTTGAAGTTTTTCATCCTGAGTGGTTGGCTAACCCGGTGCTGGTACTTAAGAAGAGTGGCACTTGGCGTATGTGTGTGGATTACACAGACCTTAACAAGGCCTGTCTACCTGATCCTTTTGCTCAACTCGTATTGATCAGATCATTGATGCTACGGTGGGTTATGAGTGTTTGAGCTTTTTGGATGCTTACTCTGGTTATCATCAGATCAAAATGGCAGTTAAGGACCAGGAGAAGAGAGCTTTCATCACTCCCTTTGGAGGCTTCTGCTATGTATCTATGCCTTTTGGGCTCAAGAGTGCCCAGGCGACTTGTTCAAAATTGCCTTCATGACCAGATTGGACGCAATGTTCATGCTTATGTAGATGACATTGTTGTAAAATCCAGGAAGAAGGAGACCTTCATAGATGATTTGAAAGAGATCTTTGACAATCTTCGGGTCTACAAGATGATGCTTAAACCGGCCAAGTGTGTTTTTGGTGTACCAGCAAGCGAGCTCTTGGGTTTTTGGTTTCTGAAAGAGGCATTGAAGCTAATCCAGAGAAAATCAAGGCTATCACTTCCTTGGCTAAGTCGCGTGTATTAATGATGTCCAGCGTCTGGCGGGTCGTATCGCGGCCTTAAGCCAGTTTATAAGCTGGTTGGGTGAAAAGGCTATCCCTCTGTACCAGATGATGAAGAAAACAGATCACTTTGTCTAGACTGATGCTGCTGATCAGGCGTTACTGGCATTGAAAAAGCAGTTGGCTGAGCCACCGATCCTTGCAGCTCCTATTGATAAGGAGCCCTTACTGTTATATGTGGCTGCTAATAGCCGAGCTGTCAATGTGGCAATTGTTGTGGAACGGAAAGAGGTAGGCAAGGAATATTCGGTTTAGCGGCCGGTTTATTATATCAGTGAGGTACTCATTGAATCCAGACAGAGGTACCCACATTGGCAGAAGCTGGTTTAAGGGGTGTTCATGGCTAGTCATAAATTGAAGCAATATTTCTTTGGTCATCCCATCACTGTGGTCAGTTTTGCTCCTTTAGGGGATATTATTCAAAATAGAGAAGCCACTGGTCGGGTAGCCAAGTGGGCCATTGAGCTTGGACCCCATGGTTTGAAGTATATGCCTTGAACAGCTATTAAATATCAAGGACTAGTGGATTTCATCAATGACTGGATAGAGTTGCAGATGCCTGAGGAGAAGTCGGATAGCACATATTGGACTATTCACTTTGATGGATCCACAGTTGGAAGGATCGGGGGCTGGAGTTATTTTGACTACCCCACAAGGTGATAAATTTTGCTGTGTTTTAAGATTGATGTTTCCTTGTACTAACAATGCAGCTGAGTATGAGGCCTTGTTCCATGGTCTTCGGATGGCTAAAGAGATGACTCTAAGTCGGGTGAGGTGTTTTGGCGACTCAGATTTAGTGGCTCAGTAAGTTTCGGGCACTTGGGATTCCAAAGATCCACTCATGCCGGCTTATCGCTGAGAGGTTGATGCTACTGGTGGTCATTTCAAAGGTTATTAAGTGGAACATGTTGATCGCAGGAAAAATGAGGTGGCTGATGCTTTAAATCGGCTCAGGTCCCAGCGTAAGCCGGTACCACCTAATGTGTTCCTTGATGTTTTGCACAATTCTTCGGTCAGACTGCCTACGAAGGAAGATCTTGCTATTCCTGACCCGGAGGCATGATACGTCTCCGTCGTATCTACTTTTCCAAACACTTTTGCCCTTGTATTGGACTCTAACTTGCATGATTTGAATGGAACAAACCCGAACTGACGCTGTTTTCAACAGAATTGCCATGGTGTTATTTTTGTGCAAAAATAAAAGTTCTCAGAATGACCTGAAAATCAACGGAGAATTATTTTGGAATATATAAAAATACTAGAAGAAGAATCCACGTCAGGGGGCCTCCACCTGTCCACGAGGGTGGGGGGCGCGCCTGCCCCCCTGGGCGCGCCCCCTGCCTCATGGGCCCCCTGACGCTCCACCGACCTCAAATCCAACTCCATATATTCGTGTTCGGGGAGAAAAAATCAAAGAGAAGGATTCATCGCGCTTTACGATACGAAGCCGCCGCCAAGCCCTAAACTCTCTCGGGAGGGCTGATCTGAAGTTCGTTCGGGGCCTCGGAGAGGGGAATCCGTCGCTGCCGTCATCGTCAACCTTCCTCCATCACCAATTTCATGATGCTCACCGTCGTGCGTGAGTAATTCCATCGTAGGCTTGCTGGACGGTGATGGGTTGGATGAGATTTATCATGTAATCGAGTTAGTTTTGTTAGGGTTTGATCCCTAGTATCCACTATGTTCTGAGATTGATGTTGCTATGACTTTGCTATGCTTAATGCTTGTCACTAGGGCCCGAGTGCCATGATTTCAGATCTGAACCTATTATGTTTTCATGAATATATGTGAGTTCTTGATCCTATCTTGCAAGTCTACACTACAAAAAAAATACACTTCCGTGATGATACGTGTTTGTCACAGTAGGTCGCGTTTTTTGTCATGCATGTACATCCATAACAAATTTATGACAGAATCAAGATAGTCATACATGTGCTGTCGTAGAAGTGTTCCATGACATTACCAAAATTATCATCATAGAAGTGTCCACTTCCATGACGATAAATCGCGCATCACAGAAGTGCTTTCGTCAAGGGTGACCGACACGTGGCATCCACCATAACGGAACGCCGTTAAGCTATCGGGTCGGGTTTTGGATCCGATAACCCGTTAACAGCCCCGACCAATGGGAAATCTCCACGTGTAAAATTCTTATTGGCCGGACGAAACACGTGTCAGCTCGTCAGTGGGTCAGATAGGCGCCTATGATATGTCGACACATGCCACGGCCCACCACTGGCCCATTTAGCTTACAAAGCCGGCCCGTTTGACTTGGTCAAAAGTTAACGGGCTGGCCCATGAAAAGCCTGTTAACGGTCTCTTCGCAAATAGCCCATTTTACGGCCCGTTAACTCACAGCCCGTTAGGCCCTAAAGGAAATCGGCCCAACAACGTCATGTGGGCCGTCGAATATAACACCAGCCCATTTCACTTTCGGCCCATGTATGGCCCACGACGTCTTTCGGCCCATATGAGGCCTTCATATCTTTCGGCCCTTTATAGGCCCACGGTGACTCTAGCCCATAATGAACAGTAATTTTCTTTATACCCGTTAACGGCCCGTGATTTCATGGGTCGTTTCCAGCCCGTGTTAGCTTTCGGCCTATTGACGGCCCATACGTTCTTGGGCTCCTTTTCGGCCCTCGATTACTTCTGGCCCGTTACTGGCCTGATCCCCTAATGGGACAAATCCGGCCCAAGGCAAGAGTCGGCCCGTTACTGGCCTGTTCCCCTAATGGGCCAAATTCGGCCCATGGAAAGAGTCGGCCCGTTACTGACCCGTTATGCATGTGACAGAATTAAGCCTTTGCTGTCCTACGGCCTGTTAATGGCCTATTACCGTGTTGGGCCGATACCAATTATGCCCGATTACGGCCCATGTAGGCCCATTTATCCGACGGCCCGAGGCCCACCGATTACAGGCCCTTTATTGACGGCCCGTAGGAGACCCATGGATCCTACAGCCCGTATATGGCCCATGGTAGTTGCGGCCACTAGCAAACCAGGGAAAAAGAAGACTAGGAAATAAATAAGGCTGAAACTAACGCTAGGCTATTAAGGCGATTGCACAGATTACATCCACTCAGCATCAAAGATCGCCACCAGTGCATATATAGGGAACACCCTACACTATACAAAAATGGCTTGCTGTTTTCTTCAGCTGGTGGCTGCACGTTAAGAATAAATTTTGCATCGCACCAAAACAAATTACAACTATATAACAAAAGGAAGGTTGGCATAAAACTTAACAGTGTAGCAGATAAATGCACCACCAGAAGTTCAGAAGCTCGGTTCATTTGACCTGACTGTTACGTTTTCATGATGTATTGTCCGATGGAGCACCATAACCCTCGCCTTCATTTCCCCTAGGCTCCTGAACAACATAGCAAATGTCTGATAGTCTGGTTTCAAAACCATGCATATCTTGATGACATTGAGCAATGTTTCTCCTTGTTTCACAAAGGGTCTCTGTTAGGGAATGGACATGTGTCTGGAGCGCAGATACAACATTGCTTTGAGCTTGCATATCTTGATCATGAGGCAGTTTGGACGATATTGCCTTAACAACCAACATTGCTTTGAGCTTGCATATCTTGATCATGCAGGAATGTGCTTTCGGCACTGTTAGTGGACAGGTACTGACCCACTACAGCAAGAGCTGACATTGCGGTTATAGTTGCCTCGCCACCTTCAGAAGGTGGCGGTTCCACCATTTTTTCCATAGCTCGCTGAAAAGTTGAGGTTTTACATTAGTAGTACCAGAACAGAAGATATTAAGGAGGCAACAAAACCAAAAAAAATAGCTTTGGTCTATATACAGAACTTATTCTGGTGAACCCATGTAAAATATTAGTTGTATTTCATTGCAAAGTACATAATAAAACCAGGTTCCAAACATATGACCGTGTACCATCGCTGATGTATTGTCTATTTCTTCACATTGTATTGAGGGCTAAGGATAAAGAGACGAAGTTTATAATACGGTAAGCATAGTATGACATCATTCATATCACAAAACAACTGAGAACAAACAAACAGGCAATTGTAACGTTGTGTGGGCAAGTCCAGAACGGAACTAGATTACGGTTCAAGATCAAAGGAACATCACTCCTCTCTTTTAAACCTTGTAAGGTCCAATGATACGCAAAGACAATTGTGTATAAAATTGAAAAGAGTAATAGACATTGGCTGCAAACCATGCAGTTCAAGGCACAAGTCAGAGTAAGTAGTAGTTAAAAGGCATGAGCATTAAGGACTTACAACAGCGGCTTTGACTGGTGTAGTCATGCCCTTCTTCTTGCTGGTGTGACAGTCCTTGAAGATTTCCATAGCATTTGGTTCAAGTACTTTTTGGTCCTTGCGGGCTTCCCTCTGCATTTCGAACAAGTCAATATAGATCTAATAATATGGTACAGCGAAAAGAGTGAAACAGCAGCTAATTACAAGAGCCTCGTAGTGTGCAATATAGCTACGAGATCCTGTCGTCTGTTGGAATTTCACTTTCATACGGTTGGCCTTGTTCTTTGAACAGTTCACCTACAAGAAGATAGATTTGTGTTGCACATGCGTAAATAGGACTTCAACATGTGATCTGATCACACATATATAATGTACCTGATACTTCAGATCAGACTAGTGTTGAACAAGGCCCCTCCAGTCTTCATACGATATATTTTCCACTGGAGATGTTTGGGAAAGTTCACTGTTAGCCTTGCCTTCAAAGTGAGTTTTCCTCAAGTTATACCGATGCTGTCGCAGAGCAGGCTTGAAAATATGGGTGCAAGCTTGTCTGGTTGCATCATCTTGGCTATCCAACTTGAACCTCATCTGTTGAAAATTATGGGAGTCTCATTACCAGTGTGATAGCCTGGCTTATTAGGGATGATAGACTACTCATATCAATAAGGAATTTCTTCCTTTCCGGAAGCCCAGTCGGACAAAACTCCAAAGTTAAGCGTGCTCAGCTTGGAGTAGTTTCAAGATGGGTGACCGACCGGGAAGTTTCTCCCGGGTGCGCACGAGTGAGGACAAAGTGCGCAGAAAGGACTAGTATTGATCTGTGGGGCCAGTCTAGATCCTGCCAGGAGTAACGACCACCGGCGGGTGTGTCCGGGGCGTTACAGTCAGCAACCTAGAAAGTATGGGACAGAGCAAGATGATATTACTAGTTTCCATACATAACCATACTTACAGATAAATGGTCGAGGAAGGTGTTGAACTGGGTTTCGTCTTTGTCATTCCTGTACTGAATCCATGTTGGGAGGATACGTACATGACACCTAACGGCAACCGCTGCCTCTGATACTAACTTGGCTGACTCTGTAGCATCACGTGGCCTTTTTAAACCTGCCTCAAAACGGATCTCCATTCTTCCTCCTCTAGATTTAGTTAACCTATCAAGCATTATCCCCGATGTTTGTTTCCTCTTGTGCCTAGGTGCTAGTCCAACAACGAACATAGGAAGTGTTAGTGTACATCAAACTGTGAGACTACATATAAAGAAGCATGCAACTGTAACTTGACTCCAGCAACTACCTTCTTGCTGTTGAAGCTCACCAGGTTCATCTGATATTGCCAACTCGTCTTGTGTCAAGAGTGCTTGGGAAGTAGTGTCAGGTGGCAAGGGAGCTTGGGAACGTGCTGCTAGCTCGGTTGACGCACGAGTAAGTCGTGCAGCTGGTAGTATTGTGGTAGGTGTTGCAAGAACTAGGGATGTCTCTGCTTGTTTGGTGGCAGCTATTTGTTTCTATTTGGCTTTTTTGGTGGCAGCTATTTGTTTCTGTTTGGCTTTTTTTGCAACTCATTTAGCATGGGATGCCGTGTTTGTAGAATTTTCCGCTGGACTTTGACCTTCTATTGCACCATCAGTACCAACAGAATCTGCGGGATTCATCCGCTTCTCATTCCATGCCATTCTGTGTTTCTTCCTCTTTCTCTGTGCCATGTTAAGTCAAGCCGACAAGAAAAACGAATAACAATTTAATTCTTCAGAACAAATTGATGTGTGATGCAGACGAACTGAACTTTGATGTTAGACAACCACATGATAGGAGGATGTAATATGTATGAAAAATAGGACGGAAGAGATAACCAGAACTATGATGTGTAAACTAAGAAGAAGACATTTCACCAAATTAGAAGCAATGCAATGGAAGGTAGACACCATATGAAAGATGCTACAAATATCGCTCTGCCAAGTTAACAGTGTCTCATCATAAATGGCGTTTAAACAAATGTGAAGCAGTACAAGAAATAAATCATATGCAAGATGCAAACAACATCACACTACCATGTTAGAGGTCTCTCGTCATTAGTGCCATTGCATATTCACAGCATTGCATATTCACAACTTATGATGTGTAAACTAAGGAGAAGGCATTTCAACAAATTAGAAGCAATGAAAGCTAGACACCATATGAAAGATGCAACGAATATCACTCTACCAAGTTAAAACTGTCTCGTCATAAGTGCCATTTCAACAAATTAGTAGTACAAGCTAGAAAAGAATGTGAGATGTATCCTATATCACACTTCGAAGTCAAACGTGTCTTATGATAAGTGATTGTTGCAGGTTACACAACAGTAGTAATTTGATGTAAGAACATGGTGTGATAGACAGATATTGGATGTTCTAGAAACAGGAACACGTGTCTTATTCAAGTATAATGTGTAAAGTAAGCAGATGGAATTCAACAAAATTAGAAGCAATACAAGCTAGACATCACACATAACATGTAACCACATATAACAGTGCCAAGTTAGAGGGAGCACCGGTGATGTTGCACTAGGGGAGACGTGCTCATCATAAACACAGCTTTGTTGAGTGTCTACGCATGTGTTGTCTTGGAAATCATCTTGGGGGTGTGGAGGAGTAGAAACTGTAGAGACCCTCCGTTCGGAAGGAGCGCCTTTATCCGCTGCCTTGCTAACTTCCTTCCGTTTATTGATTTTGAATTGTCAAGTAAAACCGACAAGAAAAAGCAATAAAATTCTCTCTTCGAAACTCATTCATGCATGATACTAACAATCACTACTTTGATGTAAGGCAAACACATGATACCAGGATGGAATATGTACGAAAAACAGGACGGCATGGCATGTTCCCAACTGTTTGTGTAAACTAAGCAGAAACCATTCCAGCAAATAAGAAGCAATGCAAGCTAGACACCACATGAAAGACGCAACCAATATGACTCTGCCAAGTTAAAAGCGTCCCATCATAAATGGAATTTCAACAAATTAGAAGCAGCGCATGCTATAAATCATATGAAAGATGCAACTAATATCGCACTGCATATACTAAAGGCGTCTCGTCATGTTGATTGATGTGGGATACAAAAAAACAATAGTTTTATGTAAGAACATGCTTAATAGACAGATGTACTATGTACTAAATACAGGAAGGCATGTCACATTAACAGGTATAATGTATAAGCTAAGCAGACTAGCACATGCAGTTTACCAGATTGGAAGAATTACAATCTAGACACCATATGCAACATGCAACCACATATCACGCTGCCAAGTTAGAGCAAGCACCTGCGATGCTAGTGTAGGGGAAATGCTGTAATCAACTACAGAGCTACGTTCACTATCTTCATCTAGCATTTCTGTTTCTTGAGAATCATGTCGGGAGGCTGACGCTGCATTCTTTAAATGAGGAGTAGTCCCCTTGCCTGCCTGCCTCGTCATAAGTGATTGATGAGGGATACACAAGAACATTAGTTTGATGTAAGAACATGGTTAATACACAGATGTACTAGTATGTACCAAAAATAGAAAGGCATGCCATATTCAAAGGTATAATGTGTAAGCTAAGAAGATGGAATTTAACCAAATTGGAAGCAATACAAGCTAGACATCCACTGGAGTGGTGAGCATGATAATCTAGGACCTGAGAGCCTAGTGGGAGGCGGGCTGCTTTGCCACCATCGTAGCTTTTTAGTTGGCTTCCAGGTGATGCCTATCTTTGATGGGCTTGTCACTGGCTCGGCCAGTGCCCTGACTAGCTATATGTCTTCTGGTGCTCACGGGATGGTGGTTCATGTAAAAAAATATCTTTCCTTATCTTACCGACTTCGACCTTTCGAATACAAGCTAGACACCATATGGAACATGGAACCACATATGACACCGCAAAGTTAAAGCAAGCACCTGGGATGGTGGTTCATTGCGAGCGAGGTCATCAACTCCAGAGCTACGTTTACCGTCTCCATCTGCTGAGACTGCACCCTTTATAGAGTTGTAACGTGTCTTGCCTACGCGCATACGAAGCTGGAGTGACTTCTCTTTTTTCTTTTTGGCTTCTCTCATGGCAGCAGAGTCTGAAATACCCTTGCATAAAAACATAATAGTGAGAGTAAGGGTGAAGTGTGTGCGGAACTAGTGCTCTGTAAAAGTAGCAGATAGCAGGTGGCTGAAAAATAAATGACAGGAGACATATGATAGCTCTAGAACATTGCATGGCAAACAAAATTAGATTCTACTCCATATGATTTTGTAATATATGAGCACAGGAAATGCAGGTACTCCTCCAGCACACCAGCACATGTGGTCATATCTAAGATAAAAGTCGACTAAAAATAAATAGGTCAGTCGACTTTTTTAATGAACCGTCCAATCTATAAGGAACGAGCAGATGGCCTTCGTCTACCTCCCGCCAGTCACTGTTGACGATCTTTCTCGAACTGCCTGCGACCACCGGCCCAGACCCCTATCTCCGCCACCCCGCCCTCCCATCGACCTCACACCACCACCGTGCTTGGCAGCGCCCCCAGGTCATCCCTTTAATCCTGGCCGACCTCCAGATCAGGCGCCAGTAGCTCTAGGCCGCACACGCCCCTAAGATAAACACCAAGGCGCTGCTTCCCCGGCGTAATAGGCGTACTAGCACCTGTTACGCCGGGGAATGCTTCCGTTAATTGGGAATCAACTGGACAGAAATTAAAATTCAGGGGGGCGACGGGCCTCTAGCTAAGGTGAAATAGTATATGAGGAGAAACCTTGTGCATCGCGAGTTACTAGGAACATCTAGTATCAAGAAGAAGTGGTCAACTAGTGTCTTCTGTGGGATGAATACCGTGCAAGCAGAGACGTAAGATTTGCACGAATAAGGGAAGAGGAGTACCTTTTTCGGTTGCCGGTGTGGTCACCTCCACATGTCGCGCCGATCTTCTTCTTTTTACCGGGGAAACCGATGTTCTGGAGGGTGCAGGCTTGGACGAACCCATGGCCAACTTGTTGACTGTGTTGCCGTGGCCGTATGTCAGCGGAGGGGAAGAAGATCCGAGGCGGCGAAGGACGGCATAATAGGAACAACTCTGGTGTGGTGGAGGGTGGAGAAGTTGGAGCGACAGCGGTGAGGCACAGGACGGCGTGGTTGAACTGGCTCGGGTATGGACGGCTCGGCCTCGGCTTCAACTACTAGCCGTGGAGGGCGTTGCGGTGGACGACGACGTCGGGGTATCGGCTCCAGCGTGATGGAGGAGGGCAGCGGTTGATGGGTGGGATGGGGTGGTGGATGGAGGACGCCGGGGTTTCACGGCTGGTGGAGAGGTAGTTTTGGCGCCCACGGAGTACGAATGGGGAATCAGACGGGTGGGGGGAACCATGTTTCGGTCTAGGACGCACTTGTTTTTGCCTTTTTTGAACAGAAGATGGGACGCGCTTGTTTGAAATTTGAGGAAAGTACAAACTTTGCCCCCTGTTAAATTTGGACCTACTGCGTGTCGGGGGTAGGATGGTAATCCCAGGTGTCCCAAATAGTGGGCGGGAGTGATTTCGGCCGCGCGCATGTGTGCTTAGGCGGCCATTGTGTATGAATGTTTTTCGGATGGGGTTGCGTGGCGTCTAGATGAAGCTACAAACCTACCCCGGTTTAGACCTTTGGACGTCGGGCCGGTAGGTTTCACGGGTCAGAGTTATTTGAAAAGTAATTTCCTTGTACTACCAAACATTGGTGTCACTCGGTTTCGGGCGAGTAGAGGCTCTTTTGGCGCTTCGTTCGAAATTTTGAAACACAAGCATTCACATTTAGAGTACTCTTGAACTATTAGGATTGACCTAAATAGGCAACGTTATATTTGACCTTGTATGCTTGAAAACCTCATTAAATTATCCGCTTCTTTTTGAAATTTTGACACTTGAAAATGCTATAACTACGATTATTTTGGAATGGAGCTAAATTTGAATCTATTTTGTACACGACTACATATGCTATTATGTACAAAATCAAAGCAAAGATTGGTGCCCCCATAATTTAGGTATGGTTTATAAATGCCATGATATCAAATTCAAATAATTGAATGGACTTCATGTTGAATTCGATTTGTTAAACCACCTTAAGTTGAATTCAAATGTATGCTAGTTCATAGGTAGCTATTTATAATGTCCATTGTGTAAATTTCGTATGTATAATGTGCTTTACACATACAACATGAACTGTACTCACGTTTATATTCGATTGCTAAAGCGGTGCATTGTCTGGAGTTCAAAATACTAATTATGTGGATCAATTGTGTCGAATAATAATATAGACATGCTCAAATTCGATAGAATCTAGATGTCTGATGGATCAATGACCGCTCCTTACGCGAATTGCAAATATCATGATCCCATCCTAATATTTGGATACAATTTATATCTTTAATCAATGTGTAGAGCAGTCTTTTATGTGTAGTTTCACTCTCCATCGGTGGTCTCTCACACATGCTCACACACTCTCTCCCCAGGTGTCTTTCTCGCACACATGCTCTAGATATAAGCCTCCCTCCCGCTCGTAACCATTTACAACTGTTTCCACTAACCTTTATCACAAGCACTCTTCCTCCCGCAAACATACACACGCACAATCCTCATCGACCCTTTCTATATACATGGACCTGCCTACGTGTCTCATGTACGCACATTCTATTTACGCCTTTCTCTCACGCATTGTCTCACACCTCTCTTCCTAATCGACGAGTGTGATTCTAGCAGAGCATTCTGTAGGATACCCCTTAAAGTTAGGTTGGATGAATAGTAATATCAGAGATAAAGGGGTTACCTTAGTCCGAGAACCTAGGGTTACAAATCCTAGCCGGCATTGTTAGTGGACACAGAGTCCTTCACAATTCTGCTATCTTTGTCTTGTACGACTAGTCATCCATGGGTCTTCCTAAATGCGTCACGGGCCGACCAATGTGGCGCAGGACGGAACCGAACGAAGGGCCTCACCTCGACCCACTGGACCTCACGCGGTGACACACCCTCTGCCCCCATGTCTCATTATCTTCTCACACCCAACATACCAACGCAAACACCACACACACAGAAAATTTCTCTTGGTGCCTCTGTTCCCTCCCCCCTTGCAGAAACACACTCAAGGGAATGGAATCTCTTGTCGTGACGTCATATTCGTCTATCTCTCTCTCTAGAACACTCTCATTTCTCGTGCTATCTCTCCCACGCCCCCCCCCCCGTCGGCCCCTCTATCCATGCCTCTCTCGAATACGTAATACACACACATACCTCTCTAGGCCCCGCCAAATGCATCAACTACACATTCACACATGTTGCATCACGTACCCCATTGATCTAAAAAGCCCTCCCTTCACGTTTATTTCGCATACAACATTCCTTTTGAATAAAGTGTGGCCAAAAAATTATTTTAGAGTTACTACATATATAAAACATTACAAAGTTATATGGAGGAGTACGAACGCTAATTTGCATTGCATGGTGCCCACAATGATATTTATTCCACATTATGAATTTGTATATTTTTATACTATATACAAAGTTAGTCATAATAAAGAGAAACGAAGAGCATCTCTCTCTCCATCGCATACCCCCCCTGTATGCCCCTTTCACGTATGCACACAAAACTATCTCCAGTTCCCCTAAAACTAAGCCCCCAGAAAATTCACGCATGTTTCATCTTTCTCTCGTGATATATGCAATGACGATCATTGTATTTGAAGTGAAAGAACGATACATACATTGGACTTGAGAATCCACTCATTACGGTCACCATTTACGTTTAGTGGTTATTATACAGTCACGGGCTCACCGTACAACTTTGTATTTGCTCATGACATGACTAGTTGACCAGTTAAACGCTCCACGTGGCACCTCTAGTGTTGCATCATATTATCTCACTACCATCGTGCCCACCTATCGACTTGTATCTACTCTACATCTACACTCTTATAAAATACATAAAATACACTCTTATAAAAAACAGAGTTGGTGATGATGGTGTGTCTGCCATCTTGCAATATAGGCCGTCCGATTTATATCTGACGGATAGGAAAGAAACTATGGCAATTTTGCAAAAAGGTACCCACACACCTCTCCACATTTGCATATAAGGCCTTCCCTCGTTCATCCTTTTCTCTCACAAGATAAACAACTCATACAAATGCATCTTGATGTTACGTGCAACGCACGGGCATCTTGCTAGTAAGAATGAAAACAAACGACAAAAAAATATTTGGACGGTGGTTCGAAGTCATGACCGCGGGCATAGCGGACAAGGTGGCCTTGTATTGGTATGCTGAGTCGTATGTTTTAACACACAGGAGCTGGTGTGGTGATTATACACACACGCACGCATGCACACGAACTGCATCCACGCAACACATGCACCCACGCACGCACGCAACACTCACGTGTACCCACGCAGCCACGCACGCACGCAACACTCACACGCACGCATGCACACATGCATGCACACACCAGTACACCACACGACCAACACACACTCTCACGCTCAAGTGCTCAACCTACATGTGCATGCGCACACATCAGGCCCTGACAGAGACATACACAACCAGGTGATTCCCGCGCACGGGTTGGAGCCTTGTCGCACCTACGTAAATTTGTGTTTATATGACCTTTTGCCTATGCGAACTGACAGGTGGGACCCACAAGGAACATGGTCAATTTAACTAGTCAACATGGCGCCACGCAGACTATTTGGTCGGTCAACAGAGTGCAATCCGATGTTGAACTGTGAGCAAGTGACCGTATAATCACCGCAAAACATATATAGTGACCGTAATCAGCTTATTCTGAAGTTCGGTGATGGTACTACGCTTTTCTCTCTGTAGGCCCTCCAAAACTACATCTCTACACGTTCTCGCATGTTACATCTAACAACTATGCAATACAGCACTACTACTACACTCTAACACAATAAATCATATGTGTTTTTAGTTTTACTAGATATCATATTGTTACTTATAACTATTCAGTTTGCATACATTAAAATTGCCTTTGAAATGTATGGCCAGTATCATCTACCGTGCAGGAAAAATCGTGCTCTTTCCTATTTAATCGGGTTTGTATCGATGGATCATGCGAAACAGCAAAACTATAGTACTATACAGTACAAGTGACAGTTCACTGGGCCGTCGTGTCGTCTACTCCTCCATCGTAAGAGTGGAGCGCTCGCTTTCATAAATCTTCTAGTCCCTTTCGCCGACATGTGGGACATCAAGCTACCGGGTCCACGTGCCATACCGGAATACAGTGTAGAGCAGCCGGGGCGAAGCACCCCAGTCATGGCGCCGGCGTAGTAATGAGCAATGAGGCGTCAAATCACAAAGTTGCACCTTTCCCGCAGTTAAGTTGGAGGGACGAAGCAACCATCATTTCACTCGTTGCTGAATCCGCTTCTCCCTCATCTTCCTCAACTTAACCACGTGTTGCTTCTGCCATTGTTCTGCCTCATGTGGGACACGGATCGGCTTGGTAAAGCACTGACACATGGGAACGCATGTTAGCAAACCGCGAGGACAACGTCCTCCGAAAATAAGAAGCCTAATCCTAGACTTACAAAGGGCTACGTAGCTGCTACGTATACTTTCCATCTAATCTATATATGCCCCCCTAATTTTCAGGTGGGGTGGGCCTAATCCTCTCCTTTAATCCAATCAAATAGTCCCACATCACATCAGTTCGTAACTTTACGTAAACCATTACATGGATGTAGCATTGCTCAAATAAGAAACCTCCCCCGCCATCCGCGTGGCAAAATCACCTCCTTTTTACTAATCTTGATTCTATAATTTTTTAGATCAATATAATTGAGATTTGTATAGATAGCACACAGGAGCAAAACCAAGTGGTACGGTTAAGGGCATCCACAATGTGTAGCCAAATGTGAAAATAGCTTTTGGCATCGTGGGAACCATTGTGGACGGTGTTGCCAAAGCCAAAAAGATGGAACCGAAGCTCCCTGATTGATTGATTGAAGGAATAGAAAATTGCAATGTCTCTCCTCTTTCTCCCATGCTTGGACGCATGTAGTACAGTATAGAGCACAGAGTCTACTCCACTGTCCCTTCTATCACAAATCACAAAGTAGTGAGACGTCAAATCACAAAAGCACTGTAACATCCCAAATTTTCAATTTGGAATGTTATACATAGATCATTCTTGCATATCATATTTTATTTGCATTTCGTCTCGCGATCCTCGAAATCCTAAGCAACTCAAGGACCCTCGGAGAGAGTTGGGGATTTCCCCGGTTTTCAAATTTGATTTTATCAAATTTTGAAATGAGGATTTTGGTTTTAATTATTTTTCTCTCCAAAAATATTTCATATTAAAATATATGAGAGGAGATAATATGACTTCTCCAAGATAATTGAAATATTGGAGGAAAAATATTAAAATCAAATATTTGTCCTATTTGGAATTTATTGCAATTTTGTTTGCATTAGAAAAATTGCACATTTTTCAAAATGACATTTTAGGGCCAAGAAAATGTTCAGCTCGTTCTAAATATTTTATTTAGATGGTGAAAATTTATTTTGGCATTTTTAGATTTTTATTCATTTTTCTAGGATTTTATTTCCGTCGGCGAAAATTATATATATAAAAAGTGTTCCACGCCCGATTGGGCCTAAGGCCCAGCCGAGCCAGGCCGCCGCTTGCCGCCGCCGCTTCCTGCGCGCGCGCGCCGCCACCGCCGCTCCGACCGGAGTCCGAGTCGGACTCCGCCTCCGCCGCGCCTTGCCCCCTCCTCCAAGAAGCCGCCCCGCCCCTTTATATACGCCCCCCGAGCCCCAACACCACACCACCACCGCCAACCCCGCCGCCCCGCAGCCGCCGCCGCTTGTCGCGCCTCGCGCCGCCGCCGCCGCTTGCCGCCGTCGCCCCCCGAGCCACCGCCCCGCAGCCCCCGCCTCGCCGGAGGTACCGCGCCGGAATCCGTCGCCGCCGGTTTTTTTGAACCGTTCGGTTTTTTTAGAGAACCCTAGATTCATTTTTTTCGGATCGCCGGTTTTTCGGTTTTCCTGTTTAGCGGACATTCGTCCATACGTTCGTTTAGCGAATGGTTCTTTGCCCGTTAGTTACAGCTAACGAACGCTTGTTCGTTAGTCTGTTCGTCAGGTTTCTTTGATCGGATTTATCTGCGATTTTCTCGATCGCGATTTCTGATCCGATCTTAGTTTCTGTTTTTATTTTCGCTCGTTGGTCGGAATCAGGCGATTCAAGCCCCTAGATCTTCGTATCGAGACCCTCTTTCTGTTTAATCAACTTGAACAAGTTTTTGCTACTGTAAAATTTGACCTAGGTCGAGATTAGTAAACGGATCTTGTTTCTTTCGCCATTTGAGTTTCGTTGCTCCGTTTGATTTGATTCTTTTCGTTAACCGGAGTTCTGAAGTTGAACTTTCTAGTCAATCTATTTTATTTGAAGTTTTTCTTGCGCATCTTTGCTTGTTGCTTATGTATGTTATTGTTTGTTTGCGATAGAACACCCGGAGTGCGAAGCGTGCTACTACGAGTCCCTAGGTTACGCGGATCGTCAGCAAGGCAAGTAACACATTGATCATACTCTTCTCATACCCAGTTTTTCTGCATTAGTTTCACCCCCTCAAACATTGCATGATTAGGATGTCATTAACATGTGGGTTGGGAAGTAGTTGTTGAGGTAGAACCTATTGCCCTGTTATATTCAAACCCTAGGAGTTACTTCTACGCTTGCTTATATTGCTATGCTATGCCCGTAGACATGGTTTGGGTTTGAGTGAAATCCATGACAGATGTGAGTTTGTTAATTAATGGTTCAACTTAAGGTGGCAACTTAATCAAACATCTGGGTGGATTGAGGCACCTGGAGTACCCGGTGTTGTCTGTTTTTTTTTTGGAAATCCCGGAGTAACCGTGTGATCTTCCAATGGACCGCCACCCAGGCTCAAAGGTAACTGAGATGATTCATGCTAGAAACTTCCATGTGCAGCCACAAGCTATTATGGGCTCTAGCATAGTTGAGTAAGTTACGTGAAGCTCTTGAAGAGGCAGATCAGCAGGTAGTGGGATGTAGGTTTGGTATGGTCTGTCCGGAGTAGAGAGTTAATGTTTCTGAAAGACTGTGTCTCGGTCATCCGTTTCTCAAACACCTTGTAGTGCAAGAAATCCAACGGAGGCGATCGAGTCTTCTGGGGAAAATTGTGCAAACCTCTACAGAGTGTAAAAACTAATCACGGTTAGCCGTGTCCCCGGTTATGGACAATCTTGAGTATCTAGTACTTGGAGTATCTTAAGTATCTCATCACTCTTAATTAATACTATTGGGTTGTTAACCACTTTAATTGGGATTGAGTTGGAGGAACCTTCTCAATAATGTTTCAACTACCATGATAGTTAAATTAAAATATATTCCTTTGTTGTAGGGAAAAATTTGCTTTTCGCAAAAACTATAACCATATGTCGGATTTTGGGTTCCGGCAGACCCTTGAGGTTCGAACACTGGGGTGCGCGCAGAGATTTTTCCTTCTACCTACCTGCACCCCTCCGCCTCGCTAAGATCTAAGCTATGGAAAGAACAGCACAAGAGACACAGGGTTTATACTGGTTCGGGCCACCGTTGTGTTGTAATACCCTACTCCAGTGTGTGGTGTGGTGGATTGCCTCTTGGGCTGATGATGACGAGCAATACAAGGAAGAACAGCCTCGCGAGGGTCTGTTCTTGGCTGGGGGGATGAATTGCTAGGAGGAGTTCAGTCACCCTTCTCTCTCTCTCTCTCTCTCTTCTCGGTTCTCTCTCTGATTTCGATCCGATCTCTGATCTCTCCTATCTCTACCCTGTGGGCGGCTAGTCCTATTTATAGGCAAAGGCCCTGGGCCTCTTCCCAAATGTTGAGCGGGAAGGGCGCCAACAATTGACCATTTTGAAGGGGAACATCTGGTACACTTATCCTGACTAAAGTTGGTCCTCGCCTGCCAAAGGCTCTAGTGGTGACGCTGGCTTGGGCTCCACAATGGCTTCCTCCCTGCCGTTGGACTGGTCTTGGTCTTGTTGCACCGAAACGGGTGCCTTTGCTTGATGCTCTCGCCTGCGCTTGCTCCCTTTGCACCAAAGAGGAAAGGAGGACAATGCATGGCTGGCGCCCGCCTGGTGCCTTTGGTCGTCATGGCTTGCGTCACGGGCACCTCGTGAGGTACCCCGCCTTGATCTCTCCGCCTCCTCGCGAGCCAGCCTAATGAGGCTGTGCCTGAGGAAGCTCCGTGTCGTCCGCCCCGCGAGGCTTGGCCCCTCGCGAGGGTCTTGGGTCTGTGTTGATGAAGATGGGCCGCGCTGGGCCCCCTTTTGAGCCACGCCGCGGGCCACAGGCAGGCAAGTCTAGGGACCCCCGTTCCCAGAACGCCGACAGTAGCCCCCGGGCCCAAGGCGCGCCCGGACATGGCCGTCCAGGGAGGCAAAAGGGCAAGAGTGAAGCGCCGCGGGCCCTAACAGCCTGCGGCCTTGGGCGCCGCGTGGCGGTTGACTGGACGTGGGCGCCTCAGCAACCGCGCGAGTTGATAAGGGAGCGGCATCTGCCTAGGCTTTGCTTTTTGCTTTCTCCGGTTGCTGCTCAGATCCCCTTTCTTGCGCCTCTCCTTCCTTCCTCCAAAATTTCCAGATCTACTTCGACCGCGTGACCTAGGAAGCCATGGCACCTCATCAGTTCCCGGCCGGAGCTTGGTACTCGTCTGCCCTGGACTCGTCGAACGTGTCTGAGGCGAGCCTTGCCTAGTTGCGCCGGATGGCAGCGGCGCAGGGCGTCGACGGGGCGAAGGTGTTCAAGGCCGGCTCCGCCACCCCTAAGGGCCAAGGGAGCACCTTCTATCCGTTCTTTGTAAGCGCCATTGCTGCTGGCCTGGTGCCTCCCTTCTCGGAGTTCTTCTTCTCTGTCCTTCGCCATTATAAGCTATAGGCTTTGCATCTCCACCCCAACTTCGTCCTTCCCCTGGCAATCTTCGCCTATTACTGTGAGGCTCATGTTGGGGTGCAGCCCTCAGTGGCCTTGCTGCGCCACTACTTCTACCTCCGGACCTCTCGCGGTCCTGCTTCCACGTGCGCGAGCTTCATCGCGTACGGTGGCACCATTGCCATTTCGAACCCCGGGAAATGGATTGAGGGCTTCAGGAGCTAGTGGGTCTTGGTAGATGCTAGGTGCATCCACCCTCGGCTGATCTTGCCCACGGAGCAACCCCCGAGCTCCAGCGATTGGGGTCGAGCGGAGCTCGCGGACCCCCGCGCGAAGCTGGTGTTGGAGAAGATGGACGCGGATCTGAGGCCGGCCAACATGGCGGCGGCGAAGCTGACCGGTGCGTCGCTGCTGAGGGAATTCCTGGAGCACCAGCTGGCTCCGCTTCGGCAGTACTCACTTCCGATGTGGAGGCCCCATCCGAGCCCCGCGGCCTTGGCCGACGAAGATCTGGCTGCGGTCCTCCAATCTCTGGTCGGGGCGATGTGGCGAGGTTGGAGGGTGCTCCTATGCCCTTGTTCCTCCGCGACGACTGGGAGCAGGTAGTGGAGTCCATGCCCGTCTTCAAAGGGGACGGGCCCGTGCCCATGGAAACTCCCGGGGAATCGGTGGGCGTGTCCTCCGATGACTCCAGCGAAGAGGAGGAAGGAGGGGAGCGGGAAAAAGGGCCTGACTCCGAGGTGACTGATGGAGAGTCGAGGGCTCCCCTCCCCCGGCGCAGGTCCCGCGCTCTCCGCCTCTCTCCGAGCGATGATGACGAGGATGATGACGAGCAGGGCGGCGGGAGCTTTCCCCCGAACCCGAAGAAGGACAGGACCAGGCTGATCTCCCGCGGGTCTGCCCCGGCCTCGAGGCGGACCGCAGACACGCCTTCCGCTCCCGAGCTTCCCAAGGTTGACCCTTCCAGCCGGCTTTCAGGCTTCAAATTTGGCCGGAGGCTGCCTGAGCTCACTGGCGATGACCCGTAAGCACTTGATTCTTGTCTTTATTTCTTGTTCTGCTGCTGAGGCTTGACGTCCACATCTTTTGGACAGGCTGGCGCCCGCAGCAAAGAAGCCGAAGGGAGCTCCTGAGGTTCCATCCGTGGCAGCGCCTCTGCCCGCGAAGGAAGGTGACCGCGACGCACGGGCTTCTCCTGCCCGGTCATCCTCACGAGGCCTGGCTGAGCCGGCTGGGGCGAGCTCAGCCCCCATGGCCCAAGTGACTCCCGAGGTGCCTTTGCCTGCTGCCGCCACTACAGCCGTTGGGGCACAGTAGGCTCCGCCTCAGGATGCTGTGGTCGCACTGCCGCCTTCTCCTCCTACTCCACCGACTGCTGTTTCTCCGACTCCTCCTGCCGTTCTGGATCATGCTGCTGCTGAGCTGGACCAGCTGCGGCAGGATCTTCTTGGCGCCGACCCTCGCTTGGTGGCCGGGCGCTTGGAGCTGGCTTCAGGATGGATTCGCTCCGACGCTTTGATTTGGGCGGCGCTGGTCCAGGCCTCGACGCCTTGTGATGAGGAGAGGCAGGCCGTCCTTGAGGTGAAGGTTGCTCATGACGCAGCCCTGGGGGAGGTGGTCGACGTCCGTGGTCGCTGCAAGGCGCTGGAGGACGAGTTGCAAGGCCTGCGGGACCAGCTCGTGAAAGAGGCCCGCCTTCACCAGGAGCAAGAAGAAGGCGTGAAGGCTCGCGAGGCGGCCGTCAAGGAGAGGGAGGTCAAGCTCAGGAGGCGCCGTGACCGCCTAGGCGCGCTGGAGCAGGAGTTGGGGGCGAGGAAGGTCGAGCTGGACGACAAGGCCCAGGTTCTAGCCGAGGACCGCGTGGCCTTCACGGAGATGGAGGCGAAGGCTCGCTCCTCGCTAAGGACACTTTACGACAGCGGCCTGGAGAGCCCGCTGGCTGGCGCCGAGGACGGCCCCGCCAAGCTGCTTCCCTTCCTGGTTCGCGCTCTTGAAGATGTCGACCTTGGCCTTGGCCCCACGGCCGAGGCCGAGGCACGTGTCCTATCTTCTGCAGCGCTGACGCGGGTCCTCACCCACATCTACCTTCGCGAACCCGGCGTCGACCTCGACAGCCTGCTGGAGCCAGTAAGCGGCGAGTGCCGCTGCCGCTGCCGAGGCCGTGAAGGGTCGCACGGAGGCTCTGCTAGGGAAGTTCCGGGCCTTCAGCACCAAGCCGAAGCAAGGCGCTGCCGACCCCGCTGCTCCATGAGGCGAACCCACTCCGCGCTGCTCCACCGCCGACAAGTGACTCCATTGTGGCTCCTGTCCTGCCTTTAATTCCTGCACATGTATCATGCCTCGGGGAGGCGTTTAAACTTGCGTTTGGCATTGAGATAACAGTGTGGACTGTAATATTTGCTTTTGAATTCCTTGAAATTTACGCTTTTCCTTCCTACTTGCTTATGTTCTACGCCGGTAGAGCCCGGCCCCGCGCATACCTCAGCCGCCGTTAGCCCCGACCAGAAACCAGGACGGGACCAAGGAGTGAGGGGCTACGTGACAAGTTAGGCTCCTGAGTCGCGATGCTCAGGAGTCCCCCTTGGCGCACGAACAGCAAGTAGGGGGGTGTGATGTGGGTGGATCTACCGTTCTACGTCTGTAGAGCCCGACCGCGCGCATACCTCAACCGCCGTTAGCCTTTCAGAACTAAGGAGTGAGGGGCTACGTGACCAATTAGGCTCCTGAGTCGCGATGCTCAGGAGTCCCCCTTGACGCTCAAACGGCCTTCGTACCTTGGCTCCGCTCGGGGAGAGACGCGCGACGAACCAGGCCCGGGGGGGCCTGGCTGGGTGGCGTGCGTCTGGGTGTGACCCAGGCGTAGCCCCCATGCCCAGCCCCCTCGCGCGGCACTCCCGAGGGGAGGCATTATGATGAGGCTAGACACTGAGCTCTGGGCTCCCTGAGGTTGACGCGGCCCGGGGGCCGCCCTCAGTTGTTTATCACAAGTGCGGAGCATAGCGCTTCCGTATGTGTACGGGCATAGCCGCTCCTCGGCAGTGTCATCAGCCAGCACGGAGCATGGTGCTTCCACTGGTACGTGGGAGGGGGCTCCCCTCCGGGAGGAGCCCCCGGGGCATGTACAACCCCGCCCTGGCACGTGGCTGGCATGGTAGGACCTGGCGAGGTGTATCTGGGCACCCGTGAGCCAGCGCGGGACTCACGGGGCCCTACCTCTAGGCGGGTTTCGCCTGGCACTGGGCCTTATCTTGTGATGTGTCCCTGCAAATTTGGTTAGATGCCGGCACTCTATGTCCTCGGGTCCCGGCCCTCGAGCTGGTCTCAGCCGTCGCTGGTATGCCAGGTCGCGATGCCGTGGACAAGGCCAGAGGGTGAGGGCTGGAGAGCCAGTAAGAGCCCTGAGTCGTGATGCTCAGGTACCCCCCCTTTAACGTGCAAGTGGTCGGCATGGAGAAGAAGAGGTGCGGTGGACAGGCATCAAATAATCAAGCATGGTGGGTCGAACGCATAGCCGGAAATAAACACAAAAGGGGATACATGCCGATGGGTCTGGCCCGAGCGACTTGGGGGATGATGTAGCCCGAGGGGCGCCCCCAACAAGGTAAGCTAACAACATAAAATAAAAGGGATACATGCCGCAGGGACGGACCCACACGGCCTGGGAATAATGCAGCCCTAGGGGGCGCTCCCAGCTGGAAATGAAACTTGAAAGATGTCACCTGATGATGTTGAGGACGAAGGAGTGTTGGCGTAGCAGACTCGGTGGGCTGCGGAAGCCAATCCTCACGAGCCCCCAGGCCCAGGGGCCTCGGGAGGCTCCGGAGGCGCTGGTGGCTCCTCGCGAACCATCTCCATCTCCGCCAGGGCTGCGGAACGCCTGGCCTCTTGAGCCTCCATGATGCCCCTCATGAGGCGCTGGTACGTGGCAGCCGCGTTCGGCAAGCCATAAGGCATGCGAACCTTCGCAGCGCCCCACCCGCGAGGGCCAGAGGCGCTCCAGAGAGGCGACTCGATTGAGCCCTGGTATGTTGATGCAGACGCGCAGCCCACCATCCTCGCCTGGATGGGGAGCCACAGCTGGTAGGCGGCGGCCGCCTCTCATGACTCTTGACTCCTGTAGCTCCTGAATGGCCTTGCTGACGAACTCCTGAGGGTCTGGCCCTCCTTGCCTTACTCCTTCTTGAGGGAAACGTGCTTCGAAACACGCCTCCATGTGGTGCCCAAGCGCCTCCCTCGTGACCTTAGCCAGGTCGGTGGCCCTCCAGGGGAGAGCCCCCGAGCCCTGCCTGAGGAGGGCGCCGGGCGTGCTTTCCTATGCGATGGAAGGAGGTTCCCCCTGGGCAGGCGCGGGCCCTGAGGGGCCTGCCTCCTGAGGGGCCGGGCCGGACAATGTCTTCTTCTTCTTGGGGGCGGTCTCGGGAAGCCTCCTGCTTCCGTGATCCGGGTCTTCCAGCGATGCGGCCTGAAAGGCTCGTTCTAGGGAACACACTGCGTCCTTCTCTTCACAGGGCACCGTGATGACTCCGCCACTTCCTGGCATCTTGAGGACGTTGTAGCCGTGGTGAGTTACGGCCATGAACTTGGCCAGCGCTCGGTACCCAAGGATGGCGTTGTACGCTAGGCGAATATGAGCGACGTCGAAGTCGATGAGCTTGGTGCGGTAGTTGTCGCGTGCCCCGAAGGTGACAGGGAGGCGGAGCTGCCCAATCGGGACCGTGGAGCCGTCGGTGACTCCGTAGAAAGGCTTGGTTGGCTGAAGCTGGTTGTAGGGCACTTGGAGATTGTTGAATGTTTCCACGGACAGGACGTTGAGCCCTGCCCCGCTATCGATGAGGGTCCTGGTGACCACCACGTTGCTGATGATTGGGGAACAAAGCATCGGGAGGACTCTGGCTGTGGCCGCACACTTGAGCTGATCTGCTGAGCTGAACATGATGGCGCACGCCGACCACCTGAGAGGGCACGTGGCTTCGAGCTTGGGAAGGACTGCATTCACTTCGCGGGCGAACTGCTTGAAGATGCGTTGAGAGGCTGGGGCTGGAGCCCCGCCCAGGATGCAGGCGATCGCGCGCGGCTCCTGGAAGCCCCCAGCCCCCTCGTCCTGATGGCGGTCCTCGTTTCTCCCTGGCTGCGGCGGCAGCGGAGGGAGGCCTGCGTTGCCTGGCGGGCGATCCTCGCGAGGCTGATCCCTCCAGTCTCCCTCGCGAGGCGGGTCTTGCCAGCGATCCTCGCGAGGTCGATCGCGCCACCCTTGGCGCGGGCAGTGGTCTTCCCAGCGCCCTGCGTTCCTTCCTCCTCCTCGACCGTAGCCCCGGTCACCGCGGTCGGGGCGATGGCCGATCCTTCCTTCTCGCACGGCTCGGAGCTCTTGATATTTGTTGGTGTTATGGGTGTGGAGGTCGTGGTACACACAGTACCGACTGCCCTTGGAAGATTCGGGCTGATCTCTGCCCCGCTTGGTGTCTGGTTCTGCCGCGAGCATGGCAGCCCCCTTGCGCTTCACATCCTTGGCCTTGGGCTTCTTCTCTTCTGGGTCTGCGGCAGGCAGCTCGAGGAGGGAGAGACGCCCTTCTTCAGCCCTGGCGCACTTGGTTGCCAAGTTGAACAACTCCAAGGAAGTGCACAGGTCTTCATGCATCACCAACTCCTCCTTCGTCTTGACGTCACGCACGCCGTCGGAGAAGGCTGAGATGATGGCCTCCGAGGTCACCTTGGGAATCTTGAGGCGTGCGTTGTTGAAACGCTAGATGTACTTCTGCAGGGTCTCTCCGGGTTGTTGCTTGATGCGGCGCATGTCGCTCACGGCGGGTGGCCGGTCGCAAGTACCTTCGAAGTTGGCGATGAAGCGGGTGCGCATCTCGTCCCAGGAGGAGATCGTACCTGGAGCCAGGTTCAGGAGCCAGGTGCGGGCCCCGTCCTTGAGCGCCATGGGAAACCAGTTCACCATGACCTTCTCGTCTCCATTGGCAGCTTCGATGCCCAGCTCGTAGAGCTGGAGGAACTCCGCAGGGTCGGCCGTGCCGCCGTAACGAGGAGGCAGGTCTGGCTTGAACTTGCCGGGCCACGCGACGCTGCGTAGCTCGGTGGTGAAGGCACGACAGCCTGCTGTGGCCATGGGAGGCCTTGGGTGACGGAGAGCTTGGTCTTGCATGTCCCCATGCGTTGCAGCTGGGAGCAGCGCGGGGTCTTGACGTGCAAGAGCAGGAACATGGTCGCAACGTGCTGGATCAGGGAGCGCCCGGGCAGCTTCTTGCGGGCAAGGGACTTCTTGGCAGCTCTGCTGTTGCCGCGCTGGCACCTGACGGAGCGGGTTCCGCCCAGGGGCCACGCGCCTTGGAGCCATGGCACCTTCTTGAGGAAGAGGCGGCTGGGGCGCCCAAGGAGCTTCGTCGCCCGCGCGGGGCGGGGTGCGGTGCAGCGGAACGGACGGCGCAGAAGAACCCCCTCCGGCGCGGACGAGCTTGGCGACGCGGTCGATCCATTCTTCGTAGACGTCGTCGACGGGACGGTAGCGCAGGAGATCGTTTGCCGCGATGAGCGCAGCTCGAGCCTCCATGGGTGCGTGGAGCGCGCGGGACAAAGAACCAGCTGGGATGAGCGAGGGAGTAGCGGTGCGGCCGTCTGGCCGCACGGACGGATGCTGAGACGACGCTTGCTGCTCGTCCCCCGGTGGGCCGGTGGCGGCGTTGACGGCAGGTGACGGGGAACGGCGAGGACGCCCGCCGACAGGAGCCGTCTGGGCGACGCGGGAAGCGAGAGCGGCCCGGCGCTCGGCGCGGGCCCGACAAGCGTCAGACATGGACGCGATGGTCGGAGGAGAACGGGGTGGTGGAAGACGAATTCCGGCGCACCCCTACCTGGCGCGCCAAATGTTGGATTTCGGGTTCCGGCAGACCCTTGAGGTTCAAACACTGGGGTGCACGCGGAGATTTCGCCTTCTACCTACCTGCACCCCTCCGCCTCGCTAAGATCTAAGCTATGGAAAGAACAGCACAAGAGACACAGGGTTTATACTGGTTCGGGCCACCGTTGTGGTGTAATACCCTACTCCAGTGTGTGGTGTGGTGGATTGCCTCTTGGGCTGATGATGAAGAGAAATACAAGGAAGAACAACCTCGCGAGGGTCTGTTCTTGGCTGGGGGGATGAACTGCTAGGAGGAGTTCAATCACCCTTCTCTCTCTCTCTCTCTTCTCGATTCTCTCTCTGATTTCGATCCGATCTCCGATCTCTCCTATCTCTACCCTGTGGGTTGCTAGTCCTATTTATAGGCAAAGGCCCTGGGCCTCTTCCCAAATATTGAGCAGGAAGGGCGCCAACAATTGGCCATTTTGAAGGGGAACATCTGGTACACTTATCCTGACTAAAGTTGGTCCTCGCCTGCCAAAGGCTCTGGTGGTGACGCTGGCTTGGGCTCCACAATGACTTCCTCCCCGCCGTTGGACTGGTCTTGGTCTCGTTGCACCAAAACGGGTGCCTTTGCTTGATGCTCTCGCCTGCGCTTGCTCCCTTTACACCAAAGAGGAAAGGAGGACACTGCGCGGCTGGCGCCCGCCTGGCGCCTTTGGTCGTCATGGCTTGCGTCACGGGCACCTCGTGAGGTACCCCGCCTTGATCTCTCTGCCTCCTCGCCAGCCAGCCTGATGAGGCCGTGCCTGAGGAAGCTCCGTGTCATCTGCCCCGCGAGGCTTGGCCCCTCGCGAGGGTCTTGGATCTGTGTTGATGAAGATGGGCCGCGCTGGGCCCCCTTTTGAGCCACGCCGCGGCCCGCAGGCAGGCAAGTCTGGGGACCCCCGTTCCCAGAACGCCGACACCATAGAGCTTTCCACCAGCCAAATATGCATGTAGTGATAGTATTATTCTTATCTTGCTCTACTGTGTTATATTGCCAGCATATTCCATGTGCTGACCCATTTCTGGGCTGCAACGTATTATGTTGTAGACTTTTCAGACGAGATTGAGGTTCGTTAGGTCGTTGCCGTGCAGCTCAGCTATGCCGTTGGATTTGATGGACTCACTTTATCTTCCAAGCCTTCTGTTGTTATCGCATTAGATGGCCTTAAGCCATATTATTGTAATAAGTTCTCTCTTGAGACATTCGATGTAATAAGTGTGTGATTGCTACTCTGTTATAAATCCTTCGAGTACTGTGTGTGTCAGCATTACCGATCCAGGGATGACACTGAAGCACAGAGACTTGACTGTCTGAGGTCGGGTCGCTACAAGCATGGACGAAGCAACCATCATTTCACTCTTCGCTGACTCCGCTTGTCCATCATCTTCTTCGAGAAACCATCTCACCGCACTAGTACTCCTAGTAGTACTCCCTCCGGTCCTTTTTTGTCTGCGTCTAAGAAAATTTCATTTTCCCCGCAATGCTTTGCGCATTGGCATTTTTTCGCTGCTCTTTCCAACTGGGCCCTCCATCCCTTTCCACCGCATGCGTGCCTGTAGTAATCCCATCTCTCTTTCCCATGTGCTTCGCATCTTCCCAAGGCAGAGAGAGTTGCTCGCATGCAGAAACAGGAGAGAGAGCGAGAGGCGCATGCATGCAGAGAGATGGACAGGGGAGAGAGAGAGACGCCATGCATGCATGCGGAAGTGAGAAGGTTGGTTTGCATGGCACTACATTAATCAAGCGATGAGGAGTGAGATGGTTAGCTCTTTGGTCTTTGGAGAAAAAATACGCATTAATTGACACGTGAAACGAGGATTTGTATCGATTAAATCCCGTGAAGGAAAACCCCGCCTTTCTTTTTTAACACTAGTACTCCTAGTACGTACTCCCTCCGTTCGGAATTACTTGTCGCATAAATGGATCTATCTAGACGTATTTTAGTTCTAGATACATCCATTTCCGAGACAAGTAATTCCGAACGGAGGGAGTACGTAGTTATCCTGTTTGAGTCTAGGCCTTGCATTGCCAAACTTCGCCACACATTTTTGCCAAGCTTGCCTAGATTTTTCAAAATGAGAAGGAGGTACACTTGCGCACGGCTGTCGCGGGCGCACCGCACCCTCACACGGTCGCTCCTGCACGCCGCGGTCGCACCGCACCCTCACACAGTCGCTCCTGCACGCCGCAAACCCAACCAAGGGAATGCACCCTCACTGACATGTGTTGTCGCATGTGAACAAACCAAACATAGCCATCCTATCGCTGACACATAATTTTCGTTCATAGAGTATGTGTACCCAACCACATGTTGGGGACTATCCGTACGGCCCGTGCGGTGGTCTGTTGGGGAAGAAGAAGAGGTGAGGAAGAAGGAAAGAAGGGTTAGGAGACGTAGGATATTCATCCAACCGCCTGAAATGGTAGACTGACCCAAGTCAGGCGACTTGCATAACAAATATATGTTTTTACACAACAAAAGATCCATAAAAACAACAACATAAAGAAAAATTGTCACTACTCGCGGAAAGAGACGGCCTCATCGTCTTTGGCAGCCAGCGCGAACCAACCGTCGCTGCTGACGTGTGTCTCCGCACTGTGGTTGTCCTCAGCCTCCAGCTACTCGTTCAAGCAGAGCGTGCGGGCACTCTGCACAGACGAGAGCACAGCCCGGTTCAAGTCGACAACGTCCGGTTCCGCCTGCAGGAGGGCCTCGATGGCAGCGGCATCCGCGCGCTCCACGTCGAGTCGACCCTCCACCGCCCGGTTCAAGTCCAGGACGTCCGGTTCCACCTGCAAGAGGGCGTCGATAAGAGCGGCATCCATGCGCTCTGCGTCGAGTCGAGCCTCTGCCGCCCAGTTCAAGTCCAGGACGTCTGGTTCCGCCTGCAGGAGGGCCTCGATGCCAGCGGCATCCGCGCGCTCCGCCTCAAGTTGAGCCTCCGCCGCCCGGTTCACATCCATGACATCCGGTTCCACCTCCAGGAGAGCCTCGATGGCAGCGGCATGCACGCGCTCCGCGTCGAGTTGAGCCATGTTGAACCGCTGGTCCGCCTGCACCATGGGGGACTCGGACGCCGGCATGAAGTCAACGTCCATCGTCTCATACCCATCGGGGGCCTTCTGTGCCGCGACCTCCGCCATGAACATTGGATCGGCTTCCTCCTCCTCGTAGCTTGGCTCTAGAGAACTCAGGGATTGGCCCACCGATAAGCGAGCTTGGGAACGGAGGTCTGTGGCGCCGACCGCCGCCGCGATTTCTGCGCGGCGCTCCGGCGTCAGCATCTTGTAGTAAGTGATCTTGCGGCGCACCATGGCTTTCCGGCGAACTAGGGACGCTTGATGCGGGCTAGGGGATTGAAAGGTGGGGGAATGGGCTGGAGATTTGGTGTGGTTTTAGGGCAGTGGCTGGCGTAGGCCGAGCAGCGAAGGTTCTATTGTGAATAGTGGTTCCGGTGATGACCAGTCAATCAGTTTTGACTGTACATCGCTCTTGTCGCATTCGCGTTGCAGCCCGGTACGCTGGACCCTCCATGTCGCTTACCGAATGGAACACGCTTCGTCTTGCATTTTCGCTCGCTTGTGGGACCGCAGTTGAGAGGAAACTGACATCCCTCCCCCTCCCCCGCCCGCGTCATTTATTATACCACCACTCCCTCCATTTTATGCGGAGTAAATAAAAACAGAGGGAGTATACTACGGATGAGGATCCCGTGACGTGGCCGAACCCATTGAGTAACTGACATGCGGGGCCTAGCAAGCACGGGGTCCGACAGTAAGTGACTGAAAGGGAGGGTAAGGCAGGGATACCTACGTCAGAGGACCCACTTCCACTATACTACTTTGACCAAATGTTAGAGTAATAATATATGACATGCAACTTACACAAATGTTAGAGTAATAATATATGACATGCAACTTACACAAAGTATACAGGGTCTAGTGTGTTTTTCGAGGCTAACTTTGACCAAATGTTAGAGTAATAATATATGACATGCAACTTACACAAAGCATGCGGTCAAATTCGTATGCGAAAGAATTTTCCAATGATATAATTTTCACATTATACATCTCATGTACTATTAATCTTGTCAATAGTCAAATTGGAAACCATCTCGAGTACAAATCTAGGAGTACATACGAATCTAACAATATTGATTGGGCGTTGTTGAATGTTGATACCTTTTTGATCAAAGTAGAGATACTTTGACTACACATAAAACTTATATGTAAACTAGAAAGGATAGGAGGGAGTATATTGTACGTTCAAAAATGAAACGAAAATTGAATATACTTTATATATGATTTGCGGATGCTATGATCACCGGTTCAAAATTTTGAATCCGCCTTAGGTATCACGTGCCCCCAATCGCTCCCTCTCGATTTCATCTCAGGGTCCAGAGATCTATTGAAAGAGGACTAGGGTGGGTACATGTGAATGATACTCGGCGGAATGTTCAAATGAGGCATGCGGGAGGATGGACTCGACTGGAGGGCGACATGATCAATGGAGAAGAGGGTTGGAGAGGAATGAGAAATAAGAAAATGCCACATGATTATACTTGAATGGCTCAAATAAACAATAAGTTGTCTCGCTTGGCCTACATAGTGAAAGGCCTAATGCGCAACGCGGAGCACTAACGCTCGAATATGGCCGGGAAAATAGGGAAACCGACATGTGGGGTAGACTAGTCCAATGGAGGAGCTGTCCCACGACCTCCTCGCCACCGATAACCGTTCATGTGGGTCATTGGGGCCAACAACGGGGCGCAGCTCCAGCACCGCCTCTGGACACGGCGACCGCGGTGAGCGACACGCTCATATCGTATCTAGACACGGTCGGTTTCAGTGTGCCAAGGGTGACGTTAGTGCTGTGGCACGACCAACGGTATGTTTGGTTTGTGCCCAAGGTTGCCCCATCAAAGCATCGGGTAGCCAAAATTTTGGTTGAGGTATTGGTTGCCCATGATTTGGCCGACATTGGCAAGAAAAATGAACTAGAGTTGGCTAGAGTTCATTGGCATGCCAAAGAAATGGCAACCATCCAAACAAAGACCAATCTTTGGGTCATGACCAAAATTTTGGTTGAGGTATTGGTTGCCCATGATTTGGCCGACATTGGCAAGAAAAATGAACTAGAGTTGGCTAGAGTTCATTGGCATGCCAAAAAAATGGCAACCATCCAAACAAAGACCAATATTTGGGTCATGACCAAAATTTTGGTAAGGTGCACTTTGGCCACAATCCAAACACACCCCAACACCCGGCTCGTCGAGGATGCATGGGGCGCCACGACGCATCCGCGGAGTGGTGTAGCGCGGCCTGCATCCTCTAGACCTGAGACCATGCCGGGTCGTCTTGCTTTTTCAATGACATGCGGGGATCACATGTGAGGAAAGGGCATCTCCAACGTTGCCACGACCGCAGCTGACTACCCTGGCACACCAAAACCTTCGTCCCTCGCGCTGTCGCACGGTGTGTTCCCAGCCGGCGCCAGCTGCCCACATTCATGCTGTCCGTTCGTATGTCGTAGTTAAGAGGCTCGGTGCCCGAGGAACCAACTCCGGCGACTTAATGATGCACCCGGACGCTTGGCCTCGCCGGAATGCGCTACTTAAAGCGGCAACGCCCAGCTAACCTCCACACCATAGCGCATCGTCCTCCTACCTGGCACCACATCTGCCATGACCGCAAGTGCGAACGCTCTGCGGGAGAGCTTGTCTTCGGGGATGAAGCTTGAGATCGCCGCCCTCGCTCAAGTTGCCTCTCGCGACGCAATATCGGCATAGCCGGACGCGGACGCGACCGCACAAGCGGTGGCCACGCTGGCGGCCGACGACGGGAGCACGGTCAGCCACGCGTCCTACTTGCCGTCGTCCAACGTCCGGCACCGCCGAGATCGGGGACTCCTTCGAGGATGAGTAGGGCATGGGATGTGGCAGGGCATGGTGTGCCAACTGGTCGGTCCGTATCCCGTGTTCTACTCTTCCTCGCCAGAGACCGCACCTTCACTTCACGGGTCTTCAACCCCGCCCCCGTACATAGAGATCGCAGATGGAGGACGTCGGTCGCCGCCGTAGAATAGGTTTAGGGTCGGGTTTCTTTTATTTTTCTGTCCTATAAAAGTTCAAAATGTAATGAAAATCTGTCGTGTTTGCATTAATCTCGGCCAGTGTATATGAACTTCACAATAATATACATATTATAGGAGTACTAGCAAGATGCCCGTGCGTTGCACGGAAGATCAAGATCTTGTGGGAGAAAAGGATGAACGAGGGAAAGCCTTATCTGCAAATGTGGAGAGGAGTGCGGGTAAATTGTCATAGTTTCCTTCCTATCCATTAGATATAGATCGGACGGCCTATATTGCAGGATCACGGGAACACCATCATCACCAACTCTGCTTTTTATTGAACCGAGACAAATCTAACATGCGAAGTAAAATAAACACATAGGGTCTATACATACACAACTTATCTTAGGCACTCCAATAGTACGTCCACTACACATTTACGCATTTCACATCTTTCTACATCTACGGGAACCTACGAAAGGGTTAACGTAAATTGTCTCTCTCTCCTCCCTTTATTTTCATGGTGGTGGGCCCCTCCCTCCCCCCAATCTACAATCAACAGCTCACACATTTCACATTACGTTAATTATGTAACTGGGATTACGTAGGTGTAGCATTACACATCCTAAAAAACCCAACTAAGCCAACCTCCCAGCATATCGCGCGGGAAAATACCCGGTCGCGCCGTTTTAGTCGGGATTACCGGATTACTAGTAGTAGTATCGATGGATCGAGTGAAGCAACAAAAAAAATTTTGAGGGGGCGAAGCACCTAGTTTAAAAGGAAAAAGGCGGTACACTCACAACACTCCGGTCGTGGTCGCATTGCACCCCACACACGTTCGGTCCTGCACACGGCTCAAACAAATGGAACGCGGTTCGGCTAGCCTCTTCATTGACACGTGGGACTGCACTTGGAGAAACCGACCATGCGCCAAACTCCCCCCGCCCACCGCGCGAAAATCCTCCCCCCCCACCCAAAAATTCCCCCCAAATCCGATTCAACCGCCCTTCGCCCAACTAGCCAATAATATTCCCCAAACCCCCCTCCCCCCTGTCCCCCTCCACTCCATTTGCTCCACCAAAGCCGCCCTCTCCGCCGCGTCGATACGTCGGTGTCGCAGTTCGGCGATCCTCTCGCTCCCACAGTACGCTCTCGTAGACTGCTGTCCTCTAGCCGCGCCGCCACCTCTGGCTACGTTCTTGTGGAGGCGCACGGCGGTCAGCACCGCCACAGCTGGCGACGTTCATGTGGAGACGCACGGCGGTCAGCTTCTCCCACGGTACGCGCATTCTAGACTGAGGCCCCGTTCATGTCGGTGTAGCGCTGAATGTTAGCTGATAGACGTTGTTAATCTCACTATTTGCCGAAGTAGTTTACTGTCAATATGCTCTGCTTAAGAAGCTTCCTTGACCTGTTCTGCACTCAATCTGCTTAGCTGAGATGGCATGCCAAGGCCGATCAGTTGCTAAAATATCCTGCCATATATTTATTGTGACGTAGATTGCCATGGTCTAGTAGCCAATCTGTTAGGTGAAATAGCTCTACACCGTTTTATACTCGATCTTTGTTGCTGTGATGGCCTTCGATAGTTCGATGGCTGTGTGCTCGGCCTCATTGACTGCTGAAACAGCCTGCCATAATTTGGCACTCAAATCTGTTTGCTGAATTAGCTTTACATATATTTCGTTACTTAGATCTGCTCGTCCAAATATCTTGCCATAGCTTTAGACATCGACCTAGGTATTTTTTTCTGGACTTCATAAAAAAGCATATATGTTTTTCCTGTAATATCTAGTAGAAGAACTAATTTGTATGTCTAACAGATGGACAAGACTTGGATAACTTCTGCTCGAAGATTCTCCGCTGCATATGTCAAGGGGGTTGAAAACTTCCTGAACTTTATCAGAGCTGAGTACGATGGTCTGAAATCAGATGTGCTCTGCCCGTGTACCAGTTGTATGAATTCAGTTACAAGACCCCAATCAACTGTGCAAAATCATCTACACTTGTATGGGATGTCGGTCACATATACTATGTGGGTTCATCATGGTGAAGCTGTGAACGTCAATGTTATTGACTACGTGGAAGCAGCAGATCACCATCTTGATTTGCCTGATGCTCAGGTGGAAGAGGAGGAGGTGGTGGTGGTGGCGGAGCCAGTGAGTTTGACCAACATTGAAACAATGCTACGGAATGCTCGTGCATTCCGTGAACTTACACCTGCAGAAGAAAAACGGTGGGCCCGCATGTTGGAACAATGCAACATTGTTGTCACCCCAGGAAATAAGCTGTCAGTATTCTCAGCTATGGTCACCTTTCTTCAGGTGAAGACATCTGAGCAGATGACCAACAAATCATTCGATGCGATGTTGGCTGCTTTCCGCAAATCTTTCCCAGATGCGTCTGAGCTGCCACACACCTACAGTAAAATGAAGAATTTCCTTCATGCAGTTGGAATTGGATATGATATGATCCATGTTTGTAAGAATAATTGTGTTATGTTCCAGAAGGATTATGCCAACTTAAGTGAATGCCCGAAAGGCAAATCATCAAGATGGAAAGATGGCGATGCTGTGAAGAGGATTCCTCATAATGTTCTGAGACATTTTCCAATTACACCAAGACTGCAGAGGTTGTTTCATGATGCTGAAACAAGAGAGGATGTACTGTGGCATTCTAGGAACCTAGAGTATAGAGATCAGAATGTAATGAGCCATCCATCTCATGGTAGTGAGTGGAAAAGCTTCAATGATAAACACAAAGAGTTTGTTGCTGACCTGAGAAACATTAGACTTGGCTTAGCTTCAGATGGATTAAACCCATTTGGCCACCAGAGCGCCACATATAGCATGTGGCCAGTGCTTGTTATCCCTTACGACATGCCTCCAAATGTCTGCACCAAAGAATCAAACTACATGATGGCCTTGCTCATCCCAGGTCCAAAAAGTCCTGGAAAGGATTCTGATTTGTTCATGGAGCCTCTTGTGGAGGAACTTCAACAGCTATGGAAGGGTGTTCTCACTCGAGACCTATATAGCAGCCACACCAGCTGATTTCTTTCTGCGTGTTGTTATAATTTGGTGCATCCATGATTATCCGGCTTTGGGCACTATGTCAGGGCGAACGACACATGGTTACAATGCATGTGTTCGCTGTGACAGGAATCCGCTGTCATACGCAATACTTAGCAAGATCTGTTACATTGGACACCGCCGTTTCCTTGCCAATGACAAGACGCATCCTAGAAAATACCGAAGACATGTGTTCAATGCAAAGCATGAAAACCGTGATGCGCCAAAGAGGCTCACCGCCGATGAGTTGCAAGTGGAATTAGAGAAGGTCAGGCATATTACACCGGGAAACCATCCTGGTAATGGTAGCGGGAAAAGGAAGTGTGGCAGGGTAGAAGAGAGATTATTGTTTACCCGCAGGTCCACTTTGTGGGACTTGGAGTATTGGAACGATTTGGATCTGCGGCATAATCTTGATGTGATGCACATCGAGGAAAATATATGTGACAGCATTATCGGCACACTTCTTAATATTAAAGGCAAGACGAAAGATACCTTAAAATCTAGGATTGATTTGAGACACGTGGGTATCAGAAAGGATTTGCAGGTGCAAGATGAAGGTAAACCACGGGATATGCCACCAGCTGTGTACGTCTTGGACAAGGTAAAAATAAAAGAATTCTGCGAGGTCCTGTCACATGTGAGATTCCCACATGGATTTGCTTCCAACCCTAAAAGGAGAGTCAGTGCAGATGGAAACAAGGTACAAGGGTTGAAAACTCATGACTGCCACGTCCTACTTCAATGGGTTTTACCTGTTATCCTTAGAGGATTGGGCCGCCCTGACTTATATAGAGCAGTTGCAGAGTTGGGACAATTCTTCAGGGAACTCTGTAGTAGGAATATCAGGATATATGCTTTGGAGCGTCTTAGAGACAAGATACCAACTATCCTATGCGACCTTGAGAAGATATATCCTCCAGCCTTCTTTGATGTGATGGTGCATTTGGTTGTTCATCTACCTGATGAGGCACTACTTAGAGGTCCAGTACAGTATGGCTAGATGTACCCTATTGAAAGGCGGCTAGGCACTTTCAAGGGCTATGTTAGGAACAAAGCTAGACCCGAGGGTTCCATTGCAAAGGCCTACATTGCTACAGAAGCGTTGACATTCTGCTCAAAATACATTGAAACAGCTGATCAGCTTAGCAAAGAGGTGGGTGAAGACAATCCAGGGCTCAATGTTTTCAATTATTCTATTCGAGTTATAGGGAAGAGTCGACAAGAGGACAAACCTAAAGATTTGGACAAAATGGTTTGGTATGTGTTGAATAACTATCCTGGGATACTACCTTATATCAAGTAAGTGCAGTACTGTAGCTTATACATCGTAATCTACTAAACTTGCAGCACATTCTTATATATTTAGATGTTTGACGCGATCACTATGTTGTGCAGCATCTACAAAGAGGAGTTACTGCCGCAAAATCCAAGAAACATTGACAAACTGGTTATGGCAGGATTTGCGAAATGGTTCAAGAACCATGTAAGCTTTTGAAGTGCACAGTCAGTTTTTTAATATATTGAGTACATAAGATGATTAGCTTGTCTATTTTCTAACCATAGGTTAAGAAGATGCGGGAGGATGGGCATGCAGTTGATGATGCCCTTTACTCACTAGCAATGGGTCCTGATACTCGGGTAGGACATTATGAATCTTGCGTTGTTGGAGATGCGCGCTACAACACCCTTGCACGAGACGAAGGCAGGAAGACACAAAACAGTGCCATCATAAGCACGGATACGTATGACAAAGAGACAACTGAAATGTATGCTAACATAACAGACATTGTTCAGTTGCAGTATATCTCCAGTTTCGAGGATCATCGGTGTGTGGTTCTATTGTGATGTCATTGGTATAACCTGTTTTCCAGGATCGCAAAACCCAGAGCTGATGATTATTTAAAATCCATCAATGTCAAGGCAGCGTACCAGACCAACGAGCCTTTTATTTTGGCAAATCAAGCAACACATATATTTTTCTTGGAAGACACATTTGCATGTAGCAATGACTAGAGAGTATTGCAAAGGTTTGAGCAGAGGAATTCGTTTAATGAAGTTGCACAACAAGATGATGCTTACACTGCTCTTGATGTACAAGATAACACATATGTTCCTAATATCTTTGAGAACCATCACGTCAATGACGCCGGTGAAAAGATTGCCCGTCGTGCTGTGGACATACAAGAGTTGATCAAGAAGAAGCCAACGTTCGTGGACGTTGAGGACGAAGAAGAAGATGACACCGTGGGGAATTACGATTCAGACTGATACACATGGCGAAGATGTTGACGCTGCTGCTGCAGATGATAATTACATTGGTTTTGTCATATTTGCCTGTCAGAAGACATTTTTTTATCTACTATGTGAAATTGTGTTTGCTATGACAATTGAAACTTGATGAACATGTTGTTTAGTATTTTGTTGTGAGAACATCACTTGTTATGTATGCTGATTTGTCTTTGGTGATTGTATGACAACTAAAACATGATGACGTTGTTGTTTAGTTGTACTCATATTTGGCTATGAAACTTGAATTTGATGACATAGTTTGTTGTTGGACTGCAATTTGCTCGACGTCTTCGAATGAGAACAAAGCTGACCCGACAAGGCCTCTGCTATTTATTTATTTATATGAGCAAAAGGGGATACCCCCTGATTTCCATTAATAGAAATCATTAGATTTTCACAACACTATGCCCAGCCTGCTACACAGGTTTCATTCATTACTAGTTTCAGCAAAGTGCTCATGTCGTAGCCACTGAATACATCACGAGTGCTACATACACTGCAAATAAAGAGACAATCGTCCTACAGAGCACATCGATTTTTCCCATTATCTTCACAGGCTCTTTCATCTCCTCATTGCTGTCAAGGTCGTTCAGCAGCTGTTGCTTGGCCATGATCAGAGGAACTGCATCTTTAACCTTCTGCTCTGCATCTTCCTCTTCTGTCGTTCCTTCAGTTACTTGTCCAACACCCCAACCTGCTGGTATTGGAATTCCTCGGCTAACCAAATAATCAGTGTAGTTGCATTCCCCCACATCAGCAACTTCCCAGAAATACAAATCACACGAATCTTTCCTTTTCTGCACGAATCAAATTGGAAGATCATCAACCAAACTATAAAAAAATCAGCAACTGAAAGCAGCAGAACAACACTTAAACATATTATTACCCCATGATTTGGGCATTTGTACAAGACCTGGCCAGGGTTGCGGATTGTGGTTGAGACGCGACGGATGACTCTGCGTGATTTGCAGCAGTGGCACCACACCAATGGCAGCGGGTTGCGATGAGCAATCGGCTGTGGTGCGCATGCCGGTGGGGATGTGATGAGACCCACAGGCGATGGTACGGGTGGCGACTTGGCGCATATCTGGTTGTTGCCTGCTGAAGAGCAGCTGGACGAGCAGCCAGCGGACATGGTTGCTACGGCCAGAGCTTCTGATGCTAGGCAGAGTAAGTAGAGAAGAGGAGAAGCGAATGTTGGATATGTCAGTTTCATTACTTGCAGAGTAGCATAGCACCATATATAGTCATAGTCTAGGTTTGGATTCGAACCAGCTACAGGAGCACGTCTTTCTTTTTTCTAAAACTCGGCAACGTCTCTTTACTGGTACACTAGCTAGTTTTGTACGCCTTCCCAAGTCTTTGATTTTCTTTCTATATATAAAAAAGTATGCTACTTGGTGCCCGCTTAGTCAACAAACGATTGTGCCAACCTTGACCATTGTATTGACATTCAACGTCTGTCGCATTTCTTCAGTCTCTTCTTCCTCGAGCCGCCAAAGCCAAACCAGCGCCGGCGGGACCGCCTGCTCCCGCCTCCCACGGCTGGCTGTGATCTTCCCCGGCTCCTGTTTGTTCCCGTCTGAGGCCTCACCATCGTCCTCCACCTTGGTTCGCTCGCCGCGGCGCCGCCCTCCAGTGTTGTCAACATGGTCAACAACCGAGAGGAATAAGGAGATGACTGTACATGGTGAGGATGACAGTAGGGACCCAGTAGCACGCGCAGTAATTTTGTTTTTGTGGGACGGAGAAGGGTATCAACTGGGTTGTGCGGGACCCGTGGCCCGTCTAGCCCAGGCTTTTATTTCATATGTTTAGCACATGACCAGCCCAGTTTGTTTTTTTTCCTTTCTGAAAATGGCTAGCCAGCTTTTTTTTGCAGAATAACCAACATAGGCCTACTTGCTTTTCTACGCCCTGCTGGCCCGGAAATCTTTCAAGACGAGGAGGGATGCATTTTGCCCAGAAAATGGGCTATAAGTAATAATAAATGGGCTATAAGTAATAATAAATGGGCTGTAAAATGAAAAAATACAACAAACAGGCAATTAGTTCCAAAATATTGTTTTCTTTCGGATTTTGATATTTTAAATTTCATTGTTTTTGTGCGGGTAAAATTTCATTGAATTTAAATTAAGGTATATCTAGATTTAAAATTAATTTGAATCTGGCTAGAAATTTCGGGCTATATGCTGTTTGGGACAGATTTGGAGGCTGACTTGTGGGTCTACTAGGTTGACGTGTACTTTAGCTTTGTCAACTTAGTCCACAAACGATTCTAGCAGTAGTGACCGTTGGATGTTAATCCAACGGCCGTGCTGCTTCTTCAATATCTGATCTTCTTGCTAAAGCCGCCCAAACCAGCTTCGGTGGGATTGCCTGCTCCCGCCTCCCGTGGCCGGCTGTGCTGCCGCACAGGCCGCACCGCCCCACCCTACTTCATTGCTGGTCAGGCCATTCCTCTACTCACCCACACCTCCTGTTATTTTTCCGGCGACGGCAGCCGGACCAGTAAACCCTCGTACTCCCCACCGCGTGGGCAACCATTGCCGAGTCTTCCCTGGCTCCGTGTCGTTCCCTTCCTAGGCCTCGCCGTCGTCCACCGCAATGGTGCTCCCGGCGCGGCCTGGTCAACATGGTCAACGAGCAACATCCATCGGCTGTGGACTGTACGCGCAAAATAATGATTCCTCCACCTGGCAGCTGGGACCCACCGGAAGGGCCTTTGTATTTCGCGAAAAAAAATGTTTCCCCTGCTGACATGTCGGACCCACCAACTATATCTTCACACGCAAGGAAGTGCCTCCTTATTACGCACAAAAAATGATTACCCCCTGCTAGCTGGGACCCACCATTATGGGAGGCTGACTTGTGGGCCTACTAAGTTGACGGGGACGGAGGGCTTTGTCAACTTAGTCAATATGAACGATTCTAGCTCCAGTGACCGTACGATGTCCATCCAACGGCCATAGTGCTTCTTCAACCTCTGGTCTTCTTGCTCCAGCCGCCCAAAACAGTGCCGGTCGTGCCACATGCTCCTGCCTCTCGTGGTCGGTTGTGCTGCCGCGGAGGCCTCACCGCCCCCTACTATTCCCACCGCTGGCCAGGCCCTGCGGCAATGGCAGCCTCACACCGCAGCCAAACCAGTGAACCCTCATACTCCTCTCCGCGCGGGCTTCCACTATCGCGTCTTTCCTGGCTCCGCGTCGTCCCCTTCCTAGGCCTTGCCATCGTCCACCGCCGTGGTGCTCTCCGCGTGGCCTGGTCAACATGGTCAAAGAACGACTTCCATCAGAAGAGTATTGTATGTGGAGAGGCTGACAGCTGGGTCCACGGCCACAGCCCAGTTTTTTTGTGATTTGCCAAGTAAGTCGCTTTGTCAGGCCTGTTGGGCTGCAAATCTTTCAAGACGAGGAGAGCTTTCATTCGGATGGCCGAGAAAATGGCCCATCCGTAATGAGAAATGGGTTGTACATTTTTGAAACACATCAAACCGGCAATTAGTTTCAAATATCTTTTTTTCATTTCGAGATTTTAAATTACATTAATTTTTATGCGTGGAGAATTTGTTGGATTTTATATTGATATATATTTATTTTTAAAATCAGTTTGAATGTGAGTCGAAATTTCGGGATTAAAAACAGTTCGGACCACATCGAAATATGCAAAATTTCATAAAAAAATTAACCGTGGCCACAATATGGGCTTTAATGCTAACAAAAATAATATGGGCTCCAAAAAAACCTTAAGAATCAGCAAATGGGCTGTAAATTATTAGAAATAATGGCAGATGGGTTGTATGCTGTTTTCCACATATTTGAGGCTTTCCTAAAAAAAGGTTGACGCACAAGCAGTGACTATTGGATGTCCATCGAACGGCCGTCGTGCTTCTTCAATCTCTGCTCTTCCTGCTCCAGCCGCTCAAACAAGCGCCGACGGGACTGCCTGCTCCCACATCCCCGCGGCCGGCTGTGCTGCCACGCAGGCCTCACCGCCCCACCGTACTCCCATCGCTGGCCTAGCCATCCCTCTACTCACCCACATCTGCTGTTATTCTCCGGTGATGGCAGACGAACCAGTAAACCCTCGTAGAGTCATACTCCCCTCCGCGTGGGAAACAACTTTCGAGTCTTCCCTGCCTCCGTGTCATTCCCTTCCTAGGCCTCGCCGTCGTCCACCGCCCTGGTGCTCTTGGCACGAGCTGGTCAACATGGTCAATGACCGACATGCATCTGAAGTGGACTATACGTGGAGAGGCCGACAGCTGGGTCCATGGCCGCATGCAAGGGAATGCCTCCTTATTACGCGCAAAATAATGATTCCTCCACCTGACATCAGGGACCCACCAAAAGGGCCTCTGTATTTCGTGAAAAAAACGTTACCGCCGCTAACAGCTCAGACCCACCAGCTATATCTTCGCACGCAAGGAAGTGCCTCCTTATTACGCACACAAAAAATGAATACTCCCCCTGGTCGAAGCGTACATAGCGTTGTCATTCTGGTCGCGAACGTGTACGTACATATATACTGGTGGATGTAGAGGCGCGCACGTGTCGTAGTAGAGGCGCGCACGTAGCATGTACATGTACGTACAGCGGCCAGGGTGCAAGAAAGAAAATATGGCCATGTATGTGTACATACGAGCGGGGTCTCGAACGCCTACTCGCGCATACGTACGGCCAGGGCTCGTTGACATGGCTGGGTCGGAACGGAGAAACAGCGTCGTCGTTGTGTTCATGGGGAGGCAACGGAATGCGTCGTGTTCATCGGGAGGCAACGAAACACATGGGAGCCAACCGGCTGGGTTGGAATGGAATGCGTGGTCAGGTTCATCGGGAGGGCTTGGACGGAACAGGCGATGGAAACGAGGCTTGGCGTACCGCACAACGGAGGAAACGGACCTCCTACGTTCGGAACGGGGTCCTGTTGATTGGGAGGGGTCTGGCGTACCGCAAAATGGAGGAAACGGACCTCCTATGGTCGAAACGGGGGTCCTGTTCATCGGGAGGGGTGTGGCGTACCGCAAAACGGACGAAACGGAGCTCCTACGGTCGAAACGGGGGTCCTGTTCATCGGGAGGGGTGTGGCGTACCGCAAAACGGGACTCCACGGGATACTGTTCATCTCTACCATCGACCTCCTCCAGCCTCCACCGCGCACTACTCCACCGGCTACTGTTCAACCACCCCTCCATCGTCTACTGTTCATCCGGCCCTCCACACCACGGGCTCCTGTTCAACCACCCCTCCACGGGCACCCCTCCACCATCTACTGTTCATCCAGCCCTCCACCACACCACGGGGTCCTGTTCATCCAAAGGCAACGCCACCGCTCACTATCCATCCAACCCCACCCCCCCCCCCCCCCCCCCCCCCCCCCCCCCCCCCCCCCCCGCAACGCTCACTGTTCATCCCAGAGGCAGCATCGATCGGCTTCAGTTAGCAGCAGTAGCGAAGGAATCGCTCGATCGGGTTCAGTTAATAGCCATCGATCGATCGCTCGGGTTCAGTAACGCGTAGCCTGCAGTGTAATCGCTCGGGTTCAGTTAGAGCCCAACGCCTCGCTCGGGTTCAGTTAGAGCCAACGCCTCGCACACATGCGCGTACGTGTACGAGAGAAACACACATCGCTTGGCCCCTGACCTCTCACCGTAACCGAGAACTCCCCGAAATTTTCCTCCCCCTCGCTTCTACCATGGTTTTTTCCGTCATGGACGGCCCAAAGAATGTCATGCAGCTGCGTCTCCGTCCCGCCCAGGACGAAAAGCCCATTTTCTGTCATGATTTTTTGTCATAGAAGTAGGAGCCCACCACGTCTATGATGATACCGGGTTTTGTCACAATTATCGTCATAGAAGTGTCATATGTATGACAGAAAAAAATTTCATTCGGCCCAAAATGTCACGGATGTGTCTTTTTTGTAGTGCTATAATCACCTACTATGTGTTATGATCCGGCAACCCCGAAGTGACAATAATTGGGACCACTCCCGGTGATGACCGTAGTTTGAGGAGTTCATGTATTCACTATGTGTTAATGCTTTGGTCCGGTACTCTATTAAAAGGAGGCCTTAATAACCCTTAGTTTCCAATAGGACCCCGCTGCCACGGGAGGGTAGGACAAAAGATGTCATTCAAGTTCTTTTCCATAAGCACGTACGAATGTATTCGGAATACATGCCTACATTACATTGATGAACTGGAGCTAGTTCTATGTCACCCTATGTTATGACTGTTACATGATCGATCACATCTGGCATAATTCTCTATCACCGATCCATTGCCTACGAGCTTTTCATATATTGTTCTTCGCTTATTTACTTTTCCGCTGCTACTGTTACAATCACTACAAAAACCAAAAATATTAATTTTTCTACCATTACCTTTTGCCACCGTCACCACTACTATCATATTACTTTGCTATTAAATACCTTGCTGCAAATATTAAGTTTCCAGGTGTGGTTGAATTGACAACTCAGTTGCTAATAATTGAGAATATTCTTTGGCTCCCCTTGTGTCGAATCAATAAATTTGGGTTGAATACTCTACCCTCAAAAACTGTTGCGATCCCCTACACTTGTGGGTTATCAAGACTATTTTCTGGCGCCGTTGCCGGGGAGCATAGCTCTATTCTTTGAGTCACTTGGGATTTATATTTGCTTATCATTATGAAGAACTTGAAAGATCAAAGAACCAAGATTTTTCTCTCAACTACGAGGGGAGGTAAGGAACTGCCATCTAGCTCTGCACTTGATTCACCTTCTGTTTTGAGTAAGCTTGCGACACCTAAACCCGCGTCTGCTATTAATTCTGATATGTCGCATGTTATTGATGATGCCACTTCTTCTATGCATGATACTTATGATGAAACTACTTCTATGCTTGATACTACTGTGCCACTTGGTGAATTTCTTGATGAACAACTTTCTAGAGCTAGAGAGAATGAAATTATTGAAACCGATAATATTGATGAAAGTGTTGATGAAGATTCTCCCCCTAGATATGAATTACCTGTTGTTCCTGAAGGTTATGTTATGGATGAGGAAACTGCTAGAGACTTTCTTGCTTGCAATGATAGAAGTGATCTTAAGAAATTATTAGCTAAGCAGAAAGAAAAATCTCTGAATGCTAGAATGAAATATGATCCTACTTATGCTACTTCACCTATCTTTATTATTGATAAGGATTATGATTTCGCTGTTGATCCTGAGTTAATTACTTTGGTTGAATCTGATCCTTTTTATCGCTATGAATCTGAAACTGTTGTGGCACATCTTACTAAATTAAATGATATAGCTACCCTGTTTACTAATGATGAGAAAACTCACTATTATTATATCCTTAAATTATCTCTGTTCCCATTAAAGGGTGATGCTAAGATATGGTTTAATTCTCTTGATCCTGGTTGTGTGCGTAGTCCCCGGGATATGATTTACTACTTCTCTGCTAAATATTTCCCCGCTCATAAGAAACAAGCTGCTATAAGGGAAATATATAATTTTGTGCAAATTGAAGAAGAGAGTCTCCCACAAGCTTGGGGAGGCTTCTCCAATTACTTAATGCTTTGCCTGATCATCCTCTCAAGAAAAATGAAATACTTGATATCTTTTATAATGGACTAACTCATGCTTCTAGAGATTACCTGGATAGTTGTGCTGGTTGTGTTTTCAGGGAAAGAACTGTTGATGAAGATGAAATTCTATTGAATAATATGTTGACTAATGAAAATAATTGGACACTTTCTGAACCAACTCCTAAGCCAACTCCGAAGAAAAGGGGTATTCTATTTCTCAGTCCTGAAGATATGCAAGAGGCAAAGAAATCTATGAAAGAAAAAGGTATAAAAGCTAAAGATGATAAGAATTTACCTTCTGTTGAAGAAATACATGGTCTTAATTCATCACCTATTGAAGAAACACACGGTCTTGATAACCCGACACAGGTAGTAAAGGTAAATTCTCTCTATAGACATGATAAAGCTGAAACCCCTCCTACTAAGTTTGCTAGCCAATGCTTGGATGAATTTCATAACTTTATGGTTAAGCAAGAAGATTTTAATGCTTATGTTGGTAGACAATTGAAACATAATGTTTATATGATTGAACACTTGAGTGATTATATGGCTAGTGTTAAAGGTGAACTTAAACTTATTAGTAAACATGCTTCTATGGTAACCACTCAAGTAGAACAAGTACTTAAAGCTCAGAATGATTTCCTTAATGAATTAAACAATAAGAATGATAATGTTGTTAGAGTTATGACTAGAGGTGGTAAAATGACTCAGGAACCTTTGTATCCTGAGGGCCACCCTAAGAGAACTAAGCAAGATTTTCAGAGAACTAATGTTGATGCACCTAGTTCTTCTAAGAAGAAGAAAAAGAAAAATGATAGGACTTTGCATGCTTCTAGTGAACCTGTTGTTGACACACCTGAGAATCCCAACGATATTTCTATTTCTGATGCTGAAACACAAGCTGGTAATGAACATGAACCTAGTGATAATGTTAATGATGATGTTCATATTGATGCTCAACCTAGTAATGACAATGATGTAGAGATTGAACCTGCTGTTGATCTTGATAACCCACAATCAAAGAATCAACGTTATGATAAGAGAGACTTTGTTGCTAGGAAGCACGGTAAAGAAAGAGAACCATGGGTTCAGAAACCCATGCCTTTTCCTCCTAAACCATCCAAGAAAAATGATGATGAGGATTTTGAGCGCTTTGCTGAAATGATTAGACCTATCTTTTTGCGTATGCGTTTGACTGACATGCTTAAAATGAATCCTTATGCTAAATATATGAAGGAAATTGTTACTAATAAAAGAAAGATACCGAAAGCTGAAATTTCCACCATGCTTGCTAATTATACTTTTAAGGGTGGAATACCAAAGAAAATTGGAGATCCAGGAGTACCAGCTATACCATGCTCCATTAAAAGAAACTATGTTAAAACTGCTTTATGTGATCTTAGAGCCGGTGTTAGTGTTATGCCTCTCTCTTTATATAGTAGACTTGATTTGAATAAGTTGACACCTGCTGAAATATCTTTGCAAATGGCTGATAAATCAACTGCTATACATGTCGATATTTGTGAGGATGTGCCTGTTGTGGTTGCAAACGTTACTATTTTAATGGACTTTGTTATTCTTGATATTCCCGAGGACGACAGTATGTCTATTATTCTTGGAAGACCCTTTTTGAATACTGCAAGGGCTGTTATTTATTGCACCAAGGGCAATGTCACTTTTCATGTTAATGGTAATGAGCATACAGTACACTTTCCGAGGAAACAACCTCAAGTCCACAATATCAATTCTATTGGAAAATTTTCAACAATTACTATTGGAGGTTTTGTATTTCCTCTTCCTACTGTCAAAAAGAAATATGATATTCTTATTGTTGGGGACATGCATATCCCCGTTGAGGTAACCTAGTGTTATTCGAAAATTCTCCGGTTTCATGTTATTCGAAATGATTTTGTTAACAAGACCTGATCAACCTTGTTAGTGATTCCTTTTGATGAGCACGGGATGGATGAATTTAGAAAACACAACTCTCTGTACTCTCTTTTTACTCTCTGTTATTTACATGAATTAAAGCAAAAATAGTATTTTCTGTCTGTTTTCTAAATTATGCAATAAAAAATACCTCGAAAATAAAAGTTCTCCAAATGCCCTGAAAATTAAATATGATTTTTTCTAGAATACTTGAGAATATCTGGCACTGAGAACACAGCAAGGGGAGCAAGCACCTGGCCACGAGGGTGGAGGGCGCGCCCTGCCCCCTGGGCGCGCCCCCCTGCCTCGTGGTCCCATGGTGGTTCCCCTGCACTTATTCCAGCTACCACACACTCCTTCCTCCCAAAAAAATCACTAGCCAGCTCAAACCCGAGTCCAAGCTCATCTTGCTGCCATTTTCGATCTCCTTGCTCAAAGCTCCATTCACAAAACTGCTTTGGGGATTGTTCTTTGGTATGTGACTCCTCCAATGGTCCAATTGGTTTTTGTTCTAGTGCTTTATTAATTGCATTTTTTGCTGCTTAGGTGACCCTATTCTTGAGCTTGCATGTCAAATTTATATGGTCAAAAGTAGTTTTAATGCATGATATACCCTCTAGGCACTTGTAGGAGTAGTTGCTATCAATTTTGTTGAGTTTGGTTCACTTTTATTTTGAAGTTACTAAAAATTTCAGAAATTTTCAGAAAAAGATGAAGAGATTTTTGAGGGGCTCATCGAGCCGAAGCTCAAAGGATAAACAAAGTGAAGAGAACAAGAAGCCCAAGTATAATCTCCCTCGCACCGCGGAGGTTCGGCCGTGTGAATGGCCTTGTGATGATTTCTTGAGAGCAGCCGGGATTTATGATGATCTCTATGAATTGGCTGAGAATGCAGGCCGCACCGCCTTTCTCCACGACCAACGCGAACAGTATCTCTTACTCACCAATATCTTTGTGCAAAACTTTCATTTCCATGCTAGGAGCTCACCACCTATGGTGGAATTTTATTTATATGATGAGCATAAGGAGATGTCACTTCGTGATTTTTGTCGGGTTTGTTTGATACCTTTTGAGGGCAGCGTAGAGGAACCACATCGTGACGATGTGGAAGGGTTTATTGATACAATTGTTGTAGGGGAAACGAGGAAAGTTTCCAATGCAAGAATTACTAGCATACATTTTTCCTGCTATACGTTACTTCGCAATATTTGCTAGTAGATGCTTAATTGGTCGCAGAAACTGTGGCAACCTTAGTGCCCCTGATATTGTTATTTTTTGCCATGCCTTGTTCCGTGATGACACATTTAGTATGGGCTCTATTGTTGCAAAGCGGTTAAATCTTAACCGTACTAAGGGCCCCGTCCTTGGAGGCATCTTCGCCTCGCGCCTCGTTTCACACTTTAACATACCTATTAGCCCTTATGAGAAGGAAGAGAAGTTGCTGCCTCCTGTTTTTATAGACTATAAGAGTATGGTAGCACATGGTTTTATCGTTAAGAATAAGGAAAAGATGCTTAAGTACAAGCTGATATTTGATAAAAATCACCCTGAGACTATTACTTTGTCTGCTCCTTCCTTGTTTGAATTATCTACAGGCAAGTACCTTATTCCGTCGGAGGCCATTCACGCCTACCAAAACCCCACACCAGCTACAGAGCCAGAGCCGGAACCACAATTTGATCCTCACCGGCAGTCTGTTTATTAGTGGAATCCAGAAGAGATCGCCAACCAGTGGCACCAGGGGGATTCTTCTCAGTACGACCCCAACTATTACTTTGGATATCCGCCAGGCCAGCCGTGGCCATGGACCAACTTAGGCCAAAAGCCTAAGCTTGGGGGAGTATGTATTTCTCACCGACATTACATTCCTGTTCACACACTCATGCTAGTTGTCAGTGCTCATACTTTTTCATTGTAATATCCATGCTAGTTTACTTCCCTTTTATGCTTTCTTCTTGTGTGTTTGATAAACCTTAGAAAACTCAAAAAGATTTCTCGTTCTTCTTTTTGCTTGTTGGGAGCTTTCCCGTGTAAATAGTTTTATTTCTTTTCTTGTTCTTTAGGGGCCGAGAGGAGAAGACCTTAATGAAAATGTTGAGTGTCTCTCATATGCATTATTGTTGATCTAACAAAGAGCCCATATTACCTTATCTTCTCTCTTGAATTGAATGCTTGCAGATTCCAGCTTAGTCCAATGCACGTGCACTATTATTATTTTCCACACTATTTGGTCATGCAAGTGAAAGGCAATAATGATGATTATATGATGAACTTATTGAGATGAGAAAAGCTGATATGAACTCGACCTCTCTTCTTTTTGTAAATATGATTCGTTCATCGTTCCTGATACAGCCTATTATGAATAAACATGTTTGCAATGACAATTAGAGATTGTAGTTGCTTATTCCATGCTTAATTAGCTAGGAGCTTATAGTGGTTTACCTTGCGTGCCAACATACTATTAAAATGGTTGTGATGTCGTACGATAGGGTGGTATCCTCTTTTGAATGATTCGAGTGGCTTGACTTGGCACATGTTCACGCATGTAGTTGAAAAAAATCAACATAGCCTCTATGATATTTATGTTCATGGTGCATGATACGTCTCCGTTGTATCTACTTTTCCAAACACCTTTGCCCTTGTTTTGGACTCTAACTTGCATGATTTGAATGGAACTAACCCGGACTGACGCTGTTTTCAGCAGAATTGCCATGGTGTTATTTATGTGCAGAAACAAAAGTTCTCGGAATGACCTGGAACTTCACGGAACGTCTATTTGGAAACAATAAAAAATCCTTGCAAAAGATGAAGACCAAGGGGGCCACACCCTAGCCACGAGGGTGGGGGCGTGCCCCCCTACCTCGTGGGCCCCCTGGAGCTCCTCCGACCTCAACTCCAACTCTATATATTTGCTTTCGGGGAGAAAAAAAGTCAAAGAGAAGGATTCATCGCGTTTTACGATACGGAGCCGCCGCCAAGCCCTAAAACCTCTCGGGAGGGCGGATCTGGAGTCTGTTCGGGGATCTGGAGGGGGGAATCCGTCGCCATCGTGATCATCAACCTTCCTCCATCACCAATTTCATGATGCTCACCGCCGTGCGTGAGTAATTCCATCGTAGGCTTGCTGGACGGTGATGGGTTGGATGAGATTTATCATGTAATCGAGTTAGTTTTGTTAGGGTTTGATCCCTAGTATCCACTATGTTCCGAGATTGATGTTGCTATGACTTTGCTATGCTTAATGCTTGTCACTAGCGCCCGAGTGCCATGATTTCAGATCTGAACCTATTATGTTTTCATCAATATATGAGAGTTCTTAATCCTATCTTGCAAGTCAATAGTCACCTATTATGTGTTATGATCCGTTAACCCCGAAGTGACAATAATCGGGATACTTACCGGTGATGACCGTAGTTTGAGGAGTTCATGTATTCACTATGTGTTAATGCTTTGGTTCGGTACTCTATTAAAAGGAGGCCTTAATATCCCTTAGTTTCCGCTAGGACCCCGCTGCCACGGGAGGGTAGGACAAAAGATGTTATGCAAGTTCTTTTCCATAAGCACGCATGTGTAACATCCCAAAATTCTAATTTTGGAATGCTATAATAAATAGATAGATTTGCTTGTTTGCTTGTTTGTTGTGTAATTGATTGACTGAAAGTGACTGAATTCGAAACTTTTTGTAAGTAAAATGAGAGGGAATAAAAGGACTTTCCCAAACTTTCAATTTTGCATTTATGCTCTACGTGAATTCAAATACTTTTCATCACAAAACCCTCGAGAGAAGATGACATGACTTCTTCCATTTATTTAAATGACAAGGGGTGTTGAAAATATTTGAATTTCATTTGAGAATATTTCCAGTTCTGAAACTTTAAGCAACTCAATGATTTTCATGAGAGAAGATAAAATGACTTCTTCAAAACATATGAAATATGAGTTGGGAGTTTCAAAGAATTAAATTCAAAGTCCTTTTGGAATTAATTTTCAATTTGGAGTTATTTGGATTTTATTCAAATTATTTTTCTCCAAAAATAAAATATATGGAAAATAGGGTAACATGATTCCCTACATTAGAAAATTGGAGATAAATAATTTTGAAATCATTTTCGTATTTTTAAGATGATTTTTATTGGATTTTAGTAGGGCAGTAGCACTCTTTGATTTATTTGAATTTGTGAGTATTTTAGTTGATCTTGCAAAAATGTTCAACTTGTAGAAAGTGTTTTTCTGAAAATTTTGATATATTATATGCTTATATAAAATTATTATTTATTTTGTTTTATTTATGTTTGTTGTCTGGAAAATCTTTATTTTAAAAAAATAGAATCCCCGCCGACTGGGCCGGTCCAGCTCCTCAGCCAGGCCCAGCCCAGCGCGCCACCGTCGTGTCCTTCACGGACACCGCCTCCTCGCTGCCTCTCCCTTGCCCCTTCTCCACGCACCGAGGCCGACCCGCCCTATAAAGCCGCCGCACCGCCCCGCGCCGCTCCTCGCATCACGCCCGCCGCCGCCTCGCGAATCTCGCCGCCGCATCCCACCGGATCTGCGCCGCCGCCTCGCCGCTGCATCGCCGTCCGCGCATCACGTTGCCGCCGCCGCCGCAAGCCGCCGCTCGTCGTCGCCTGCTGCCGCGCACCTCGCGCCGCACACCGCCGTTGTTGCCTCTCCTCACCGCAACTGCCGCTTGCCCCGCCAGATCTCGTCGGAGCCCCGCTGCCACCGCCAACCGTCGTCCCCGGTCGTTGCTTTTCTCGCCGAACCACTGAACCGGTATAACACCGATCGGTTTCCTGGTTTTTTTCTCAGTTTTGTTTCAAAAACCCGATTTAGTTTTTTTAGTTAGTTAGATCTATTCAAAGAACGTTCCTTGTTTAGAACTAGTTAGCGAACGTTTGTTATTTAGTCTTTTCTTTTTCTATTAGTTTTAGTCAGGGACCTATCCGTAATTAGTTTCTTTACCGTTTAGCCCCTGATCTTCAAACCTTCGTAATTTTCCACTGTTTGTCCAAAACCAACGAAACCAACGCTCACGTCTTCGTTATGATCTCCTCTATCCAGTAAAACAACTTAAACATGTTTTTGAAAGATTAAAATTTGAATCCAAACAGATTTGTATTCAAACTTCGTTTGATCATAACTTGAGTTTCGTAGCTCCGTTTGAGTTGATTCTTTTTGCAAATTAAAGCTCTTGACCTAAACTTTCTGATAAGGCCAAATTCACGTAATTTGGGTACTGTTAGAAATAGTTTTATATTGCAAGAGGTATTTTCTTGGTTTTGAAGCTTTCCGAATTGTTTTCTTCGATCTTTCTGATCTTTTGAGTGAGTGCTTATGTGTGGTTACTATTGTTTGCTTGCGATAGATTGACCGAAGTGTGACGAGTAGAACTATCAAGGGTTTTGAGTGCGAATCATCTTCACCAACATTGCAGGCAAGTTCACACTTTGATCATATCCCTTTCATACCAAGTTTTATGCATTAGTTTCACCCTCAAACATTGCATGAGTAGGATTGATAACATGTGGGTTTTGGGAAGTAGTTGATGAGGTAGGAACCTATTGCCCTGCATTCAAACCTTGGGAGTTACTATTACGTTATGCTTATATTGCCATGCTATGCTCGTAGACATGGATTGGGTTTTGAGAGTATTCATGACAGATGTGAGATTGTTAATTAATGGTTTACTTAAGGTGGCAACTTTAACACACATCTGGGTGGATTGAGGCACCTGGGTACTCTAGCGATTGCCTGTCTAGGCACCTGGGTATTCCAGCGATTGCCTGTTTTTTTATGGACCGCCACCCAGGCTCAAAGGGATCATGAGATTATTCATACTAGAAACTTCCGTGTGCAGCCACAAGCTACTATGGGCTCTAGCATAATTGACTAAGTCATGCGAACTCTTACAGAGGTAGACTAGCAGATGTAGGGGATGTAGGTTGGTACTGTCTACCCGATCGTAAGGTGCTAGCGGTTCTGAAACGACTATGTCTCGGTCATCCACTTCTCAAACACCATGTAGTGCGAGAATCCCAACGGAGGAGATCGAGTCTTGTGGGGAAAAGTGCGCAAACCTCTACAGAGTGTATAAACTAATCATGGTTAGCCGTGTCCCCGGTTATGGACATCTTGAATATCTGGTTCTTGGATTATCATATTGATCTCATCACATTACTTAAATAATTTGTTGGGTTGTTAATGATTACTTTTAATGGGATTGAGGGGGTGTCTACGCTCTCAATATTTTTGAACCAACTTTGTAGTTAAATAAATTATATTCCTTGCAGTAGGGAAAAATTCGCTTTCCGCAAAAAAACCTTATAACCATAGAGCTTTTCCACCAGCCATATATGCATGTAGTGATAGCCATTATACATCATTTCTCTATGGTGTGAATTTGCCAGTACATTCAATGTACTGACCCTTTGTGGCTGCAACATCTCATGTTGCAGGATTATCTTGCGACGAGTAAGTGCTACGTTAGGGTTACGATTTCTACACTCAACTTTGCCGTTGGTGTTCATGGGAATCCACAACCTTTGTTACTTCCGCTATATGGATTGAGGTAATAGTATTTACGTTATTTTATACATGTGATTTACCTCTGTTATAAATCCTCTAGTACTTTGTGTGTCAGCATACCGATCCAGGGATGACAATTAAGCACAGAGACTTGATCCATTTGGGTCGGGTCGCTACAAGATGGTATCAGAGCACATGTTGACTGTAGGACGTGACCCTAGAAATTGGCAAGCCCATAGAAAAGATTTTCTCTACAACTTCATTTTCAAAAGATCTTTTACCTCTCTTCTCTTCTGAGCTTATTCAAATATTCCCTTTTAGTGAGACCAAATACCCTTATCCCCTTTTTGACCACACGAAGATTCGGCTGATGAGACCACTTCAAGAGGTACAAGATATCGGACAACTAAGACCACTTCGGAATGAAGACGATTTTACCGTGCATCTGAATAATGGAAACTACAACAGTTGAAGACTCCGTAGACTAGGAGAATTTGAAGGCTCTGAAGAATTCCCAAATTTTTATGACCTAGGAAGGCTACCCTTATGGAACTTGGCAGACTATGGAAGTTGTCAATGCCCGAGATCAAGGTGTAATGGAGAAAGACCGGAGCATGGAGAGTTAAAAACTCAAAGTTCTGTCAAGGAAAACCCTAAGGCAGGAGATATCAACTATGGAGAGATAGCTCATGGAAATGACAAGAGCAGAAAACACGGCTATCCATGAGGTTATCGCCCGCTTATGATATTTTCACCATGCTGAGTTAAGCATGCATATGCATGGAAGGATTGGATGGTAGAAGGCTGATGGTGCACCTATCAGCAAGACAAAGTTTTAACCTTAACTGCTGTATCACCAGGATCTGGAGTATTACATCAAGAAGTTAAGATGGAGCTACAAGAAGCCGTATTTGAAAGGAAGCATTTCGTGAAGAACTTAGGAGCAAGAAGCTGAAGTAGCGAAGCTAGCGGAGTAAAACCTTGAGATACAGGAGATTCGTCAGGAACTGAAGGACAGTAGGACCATGATTCATGCCAAGGATGTTGAAACCTAGAAGTTAGGAATGCAGCTCCAGAATACTAAAGGACGTCTCAAGAGACCTTGCATCAACAGAGTTGATCTGGCACAAGAACTTGAGAAAGACAAGCATGATTGGAAGAAGCCATTGGAGGCATGAACAAGGCTTGAAGAGTTTGGAGACGTTGAAGATTTATTGAAATTTAGAAGACCAAACCCCTGCTATATACCTACGTTAGATGCGACGTTTGTGAGCTGTCATTTGTTTGATCTTTTTCCCGACAGCCACAAATAAAATCTGTCTTTTCAAAAACTTTTGTTTGTATTGTGTGTATCCCTCTCTATCTCTCTTATCTCACCCCAAACCCATGGACCCCATAGAGGATGAATGAAGATGAGCTTATATTTCCTGGACCGATGAGTCAATTGGAGACGGACCAATGGATTCAGAACATGGAGGACCATATGAAGAATAACCCTATAGTCGGGAAGGATATGACCCAGCATGCTCTTCAGTGCTTTGAAAGAGGTGCTGCTACTTGGTGGAGGATGTACCAAACCATCAATGGATGGCAAGGAGTAACCACTTGGAAAGAATTTAAGTTGACTCTGCCAAAGTCTCGGCTTGTGTCCCAGAAATTGAAGCCTTATGGAAAGGATATGAAGAAACCTTGTGCATGCAAGATTTGTGGAGAAATAGGACACACCCATAAAGAACACAAGGATGAATGCCCTAATTGTGAAGGAAGTCACCCAGTTGAAGAATGCCCAACTAGGCAGATTACTTGTTTCTTGTGTGTAGGGACTACCCACTATCCTGCTCAGTGTCACATTTACCCCATGGTACAACGAACCATCCAGAAGAAGAAAGAAGTAATGAAAGGAGCCCTCATGCAAATTTTAGAAGAAGCTGTGATGAAGGAAGAGATGGAGGACACATCTAAAGAAGACCTGAGTAAACACTACACTAAGTCTTGCTATTCATGTGGAGAAGAAGGACACATCACCCAAAATTGTCTGAATGGGGATCTAGTAGTATTCCCGATAGAGGAAGTAGAGTATGACCCACAGGAAATAGAAGCCCTAATTAGAATGGAAAAGTCCAAAAAGAGAAGCAGAGTGGATTCCAGGAAGGACCTGAGTCATATCACCTGTTATAGGTGCAAGGAGTCAGGGCACTACCTCAACAGTTGCCCAAAAAGGAAACCTCGATACTTGTCAGAAGTAATATGTTTTAGTTGTAATGGAGCAAGGCACTTTGCCAGAGAATGCCCCAAGGAGAAGGAAACTTGTGCTAGATAGTTGAGTTTGCAACAAAAGAAATGGAGTAGTAGAAGTGAGAACATTTTCTTTTATATTGAGGTGTTGAGTTGAGACATGTAATGGAAAAGCGAGACATTGTAATCATTTGAGAATGAATAAAGTTAGCATCGTTGGTACTGATATGGATTATATGAGTTGTTACTCTATGAAGAAGATTTTTGACCATTTTCAAGGACATGATAAATATGGTCTATGGATGAATTTGTGCATTTCAAGGGTGGTATTACCCTGTAGGAACCCTTGACCCTGGAAAAGATAAGGATACTCCACCGAGTGGATTTCAGACAAAATGAATACGAGTTTTGTCTCGATATGTGTGATGCCCCAAGAGTAGGTGGGATGAAGTTGGAGACCGTCATTTGTTTGGACCAAATGTGATCAAGGAGTCAGAAGAGAATGTTAAGTTGATTCGAGATAGACTGAAGGTAGCTCAGTCCAGGCAGAAGAGTTATGCAGACTCAATAAACGCAAGGATGTAGTCTATGAAATTGGAGATAGAGCATGTCTTCATGAGTCCCCTCTGCGAGGAGTTAAACGATTTGGAGTTAAAGTAAAGTTAGCCCCAAGATTTGTAGGACCATACCGAGTTTTGGAGCTTATGGAAGAAGAGAGGCCAACAAGTTGGAGTCACCCGAAGGACTGGCAGGAGCTCATGATGTGTTTCACGTTTCCCAGTTGAAGAAGTGCCATGCAGAGATGGCCAATATTCCCCTGTAAGGATGCTTGACCCTGGAAAGGATAATGATGTTCCACTAAGTGGAATATGGACTTCATAAGTATAAGTTTTTATCTCGGTATGAGGGATATCCCACGAGGATGAAGAGATAAATTACTATTGGATATAAAGGAGGTATGATGTCGGAAATATGGATCAATGGAAACTCCATGATGAGTCTGAGTAATCATGTCCTAGTTTGGTGCCAATAGAAGGAAGGAAGACAGTACAATTGGATGGATTTTAAGTATGCTTGGAAGCTGGAAGTTGGATGTTGGAATAACGATCAGCTACCCCGAGGATGAGTTCAAGGTTTACAAGTGATGAGGTGGGCCATAACCCACAGGTCTCAGGACCTACCAAGAAGCAAGCACATTCTTGCTGAAGGAAAAACCCTGGAAGAAGATATACCTTTGTCGACAGACGATCTTATAGGAGATTACGCAAAACCTGAGAGTTGTGAAGGAACGATAGATGTTTGTTTGGCTTGCAGAATCAATGGATTTATCCGAACTTGGTTCGTCGACAAGAGGAATTCTGCAATGCTTGTGAGGATGACCGAGTGTTAGAATGCGAGATTCGCTAAACCATGTACAAAGGTAATGATTTGGGTGCGGGATGGATTGATCACCATACCGACTTACTCTTATTATTCGCCTTGCTATATGGGATGGTAAATCTGAGTGACTTACCTATAGTAGAGAGACGACGATATTAAGCCTTGGTTGAACCATAGAATGGTATAAGTATTTTTCCCTTGTACAAGGCAGTTGATGCCAAATCGTAGGTCATACCGTGAGGATCAACCCAGACCCATTTCCTGCAGGAGAAACCATAAATTGTTGACCACCATGAGACATCGATAGTTGTTTAGTATTGGCGCCAATACTAAAGGTTATGCCACTACCGGAAGTGCTCAGAGAAAGAATTTTCTCGAGGATCTGAGAAGATCGACACTATTAACAATATGGATGGAGTATATGAGTTTTGATGAAACTGTCACCATGCTTCTAAGGGTGGTAGCACCCCAGACCCCCTGTGTGATGATCGATGGATTTTGAGAAGACCCCCAAACCCTAACCTTTTTCTTACTAGCCTCTCCGAATCTCGAGGACGAGATTCATTTTAAGGGTGGTAGGTTTGTAACATCCCAAAATTCTAATTTTGGAATGTTATAATAAATAGATAGATAGATTTGATTGTTTGCTTGTTTGTTGTGTGATTGATTGACTGAAAGTGAGTGAATTCGAAACTTTTTGAAAGTTAAATGAGAGGGAATAAAAGGACTTTCCCAAACTTTCAATTTTGCATTTATGCTCTCCGTGAATTCAAATACTTTTCATCACAAAACCCTGGAGAGAAGATGACATGACTTCTTCCATTTATTTAAATGACAAGGGGTTGAAAATATTTGAATTTCATTTGAGAATATTTCCAGTTCTGAAACTTTAAGCAACTCAATGATTTTCATGAGAGAAGATAAAATGACTTCTTCAAAACATATGAAATATGAGTTGGGAGTTTCAAAGGATTAAATTCAAAGTCCTTTTGGAATTATTTTTCAATTTGGAGTTATTTGGATTTTATTCAAATTATTTTTCTCCAAATATAAAATATATGGAAAATAGGGTAACATGATTCCCTACATTAAAAAATTGGAGATAAATAATTTTGAAATCATTTTGGTATTTTCAAAATGATTTTTATTGGATTTTAGTAGGGCAGTAGCACTCTTTGATTTATTTGAATTTTTGAGTATTTTAGTTGATCTTGCAAAAATGTTCAACTTGTAGAAAATGTTTTTCTGAAAATTTTGATATATTATATGCTTATATAAAATTATTATTTATTTTGTTCTATTTATGTTTGTTGTGTGGAAAATCTTTATTTAAAAAAAATAGAATCCCCGCCGACTGTCAGGCCCAGCTCCTCAGCCAGGCCCAGCCCAGCGCGCCACCGCCTTCGTCCCCGACTCCAGCATCAGCACGCCGCCGCCGCCGCCATGTCCTTCACGGACACCGCCTCCTCGCCGCCTCTCCCTTGCCCCTTCTCCACGCACTGAGGCCGACCCCCCTATAAAGTCGCCGCCCCGCCCCATGTCGCTCCTCGCATCACGCCCGCCGCCGCCTCGCGAACCTCGCGCCACATCCCGCCGAATCTGCGCCGTCGCCTCGCCGCTGCATCGCCGCCCGCGCATCACGTCGCCGCCGCCGCTCGCCGTCGCCTGCTGCCGCACACTGCCGCTGTTACCCCGCCTCGCCGCAGCTGCCGCTTGCCCCGCCAGATCTTGCCGGAGCCCCGCTGCCGCCGCCAACCGTCGTCGCCGGTCGTCGGTTTTTCTCGCCGAACCACCGAACCGACCGAACCGGTATAACCCCGATCGGTTTCCTGGGTTTTTTCTCGGTTTTGTTTCAAAAACCCGGTTTAGTTTTTTTAGTTAGTTAGATCTATTCAAAGAACGTTCTCTGTTTAGAACTAGTTAGCGAACGTTCGTTATTTAGTCTTTTCTTTTTCTGTTAGTTTTAGTCAGGGACCTATCCATAATTAGTTTCTTTACCGTTTAGCCCCTGATCTTCAAACCTTCGTAATTTTCCACTCGTTTGTCCAAAACCAATGAAACCAACGCTCACGTCTTCGTTATGATATCCTCTATCCAGTAAAACAACTTAAAACATGTTTTTGAAAGTTTAAAATTTGAATCCAAACAGATTTGTATTCAAACTTCGTTTGATCATAACTTGAGTTTCGTAGCTCCATTTGAGTTGATTCTTTTTGCAAATTAAAGCTCTTGACCTAAACTTTCTGATAAGGCTGAATTCACATAATTTTGGTACTGTTAGAAATTGTTTTATGTTGCAAGAGGTATTTGCTTGGTTTTGAAGCTTTCCGAATTTTTTTCTTTGATCTTTCTGATCTTTTGAGTGAGTGCTTATGTGTGGTTACTATTGTTTGCTTGCGATGGATTGACCAGAGTGTGACGAGTAGAACTATCAAGGGTTTTGACTGCAAATCATCTTCACCAACATTGCAGGCAAGTTCACACTTTGATCATATCCCTTTCATACCCAGTTTTATGCATTAGTTTCACCCTCAAACATTGCATGAGTAGGATTGATAACATGTGGATTTTGGGACGTAGTTGATGAGGTAGGAACCTATTGCCCTGCATTCAAACCTTGGGAGTTACTATTATGTTATGCTTATATTGCCATGCTATGCTCGTAGACGTGGATTGGGTTTTGAGAGTATTCATGACAGATGTGAGATTGTTAATTAATGGTTTACTTAAGGTGGCAACTTTAACACACATCTGGGTGGATTGAGGCACCTGGGTACTCCAGCGATTGCTTGTCTAGGCACCTGGGTATTCCAGCGATTGCCTGTTTTTTTATGGACCGCCACCCAGACTCAAAGGGATCATGAGATTATTCATACTAGAAACTTCCGTGTGCAGCCAAAAGCTACTATGGGCTCTAGCATAGTTGACTAAGTTGTGCGAACTCTTACAGTGGGAGACTAGCAGATGTAGGGGATGTAGGTTGGTACTGTCTACCCGATCGTAAGGTGCTAGCGCTTCTAAAAGACTATGTCTCGGTCATCCGCTTCTCAAACACCATGTAGTGCGAGAATCCCAACGGAAGAGATCGAGTCTTGTGGGGAAAAGTGCGCAAACCTCTGCAGAGTGTATAAACTAATCATGGTTAGCCGTGTCCCCGGTTATGGACATCTTGAGTATCGGATTCTTGGATTATCATATTGATCTCATCACGTTACTTAAATAATTTGTTGGGTTGTTAATGATTACTTTTAATTGGGATTGAGAGGGTGTCTATGCTCTCAATATTTTTCAACCAACTTTGTAGTTATTATATTCCTTGCAGTAGGGAAAAATTGGCTTTCCGCAAAAAAAACCTTATAACCATAGAGCTTTTCCACCAGCCATATATGCATGTAGTGATAGCCATTATACATCATTTCTCTATGGTGTGAATTTGCCAGTACATTCAATGTACTGACCCTTTGTGGCGGCAACGTCTCATATTTTAGGATTATCTTACGACGAGTAAGTGCTACGTTAGGGTTATGATTTCTACACTCAACTTTGTTGTTGGTGTTGATGGGAATCCACAACCTTTGTTACTCCGTTATATGGATTGAGGTAATAGTATTTATGTTATTTTATAAATGTGATTTACCTCTGTTATAAATCCTCTAGTACTGTGTGTGTCAGCATACCGATCCAGGGATGACACTTAAGCACAGAGACTTGATCCATTCGGGTCGGGTCGCTACAGTATGACTATATTCGGAATACATGCCTACATTACATTGATGAATTGGAGCTAGTTCTGTGTCACCCTAGGTTATGACTGTTACATGATGAACCGCATCCGGCATAATTCTCTATCACCGATCCATTGCCTACGAGTTTTCCATATACTGTTTTTCGCTTATTTACTTTTCCGTTGCTATTGCTATCATCACTACAAAATACCAAAAACACTACTTTTGCTACTGTTACCTTTTGATATCGTTACCACTACTATCATATTACTTTGCTACTAAACACTTTGCTGCAGATATTAAGTTTCCAAGTGTGGTTGAATTGACAACTCAGCTGCTAATATTTGAGAATATTCTTTGGCTCCCCTTGTGTCGAATCAATCAATTTGGGTTGAATACTCTACCCACGAAAACTGTTGCGATCCCCTATACTTGTGGGTTATCAAGACTATTTTCTGGCGCCATTGCCGGGGAGCATAGCTCTATTCTTTGAGTCACTTGGGATTTATATCTGCTTATTATTATGAAGAACTTGAGAGATCCAAAAACCAAGATTTATCCCTCAACTACGAGGGGAGGTAAGGAACTGCCATCTAGCTCTGCACTTGATTCACCTTCTGTTTTGAGTAAGCTTGTGATACCTAATTAAACCTGCTTCTGCTATTCGTTCTGATATGTCGCATGTTATTGATGATGCCACTTCTGCTATGCATGATACTTATGATGAAACTACTTTTATTCTTGATACTACTGTGCCACTTGATGAATTTCTTGATGAACAACTTGCTAGGGTTAGAGAGAATGAAAATATTGAAACTGATAATATTGATGAAAGTGATGATGAAGACTCTTCCCCTAATAAATATGAATCACCTGTTATTCCCGAGGGTTATGTTTTTGAAAAAGAAGCTGCTCTAGCTATTTTAGCTTGCAAAGATAGATACGAGCTCATGAGGTTATTAGCTAAATGGAAGCAGCAATCTCTTAATGCTAGAATGAAACCTGACCCTGCTTTTGCTACTTCACCTATCTATTTTACTGATAAGGATTATGAATTCTCTGTTGATCCTGATATAATTACTTTGGTTGAATCTGATCCTTTTCATGGCTATGAATCTGAAACTGTTGTGGCACATCTTACTAAATTAAATGATATAGCCATCCTGTTCACTAATGATGAGAGAACTCGCTACTTTTATATCCTTCAAATATTTCCATTCTCATTAAAGGGTGATGCTAAGATATGATTTAATTATCTTGATCCTGGTTGTGTGCGTAGTCCCCAGGATATGATTTATTACTTCTCTGCTAAATATTTCCCTGCTCATAAGAAACAAGCTGCTTTGAGAGATATATATAGTTTTGTGCAAATTGAAGAAGAGAGTTTCCCACAAGCTTGGGGGAGGCTTCTCAAGTTACTTAATGCTTTGCCTGATCATCCTCTTAGGAAAAATGAAATACTTGATATGGTTTATAATGGACTAACCGATGCTTCCAGAGATTACCTAGATAGTTGTGCTGGTTCTGTTTTCAGGGAAAGAACACCGGATGAAGCTGAAATTCTATTGAATAATATGTTGACAAATGAAAATAATTGGACATTTACTGAGCCAGTTCCTGAGCCTATTCCTAAACCAACTCCGAAGAAAAGAGGTGTTCTATTTCTCAGTCCTGAAGATATGCAAGAGGCAAAGAAATCTATGAAAGAAAAAGGTATTAAAGATGAATATGTTAAGAATTTACCTCCTATTGAAGAAATACACGGTCTTAATTTACCGCCTGTTGAAGAAACACATGATCTTAATCCATTACCTATTGAAGAAATACATGGTCTTGATAACCCGACACAGGTAGTAAAGGTAAATTCTCTCTATAGATATGATAAAGCTGAAATCCCATTTACTAAGTTTGCTAGCCCATGCTTAGATGAGTTTGATAAATTTATGGTTAAGAAAGAAGAATTTAATGCTTATTTTGGTAGACAATTGAAATACAATTCAAATATGCTTGAACACTTGGGTGATTATATGGCTACTGTCAAAGGTGAACTTAAACTTATTAGTAAACATGCTTCTATGGTTACCACTCAAGTAGAACAAGTACTTAAGGCTCAAAATGATTTGCTCAATGAATTGAATAGTAAGAATAATGATTTTGTTGTTAGAGTGGCTACTAGAACTGGTATAATGACTCAAGAACCTCTGTATCCTGAAGGCCACCCTAAGAGAACTGACCAAGATTCTCAGAGAAATAATATAGATGCACCTAGTCCTTCTAAAAGGAAGAAAAAGAAAAATGATAGGACTTTGCATGCTTCTAGTGAACCTGTTATTGATACACCTGAGAATCCAAATGATATTTCTATTTCTAATGCTGAAACACAATCTAGTAATGAACCTAAAACTAGTGATAATGTTAATGATAATGTTCATGTTGATGCTCAACCTAGCAATGATAATGATATAGAAATTGAACCTGTTGTTGATCTTGATAACCCACAATCAAAGAATCAACGTTATGATGAGAAAGACTTTGTTGCTAGGAAACATGGTAAAGAAAGAGAACCATGGGTTCAGAAACCCATGCCTTTTCCTCCCAAACCATCCAAGAAAAAGGATGATGAGGATTTTGAGCGCTTTGCTGAAATGATTAGACCTATCTTTTTGCGTATGCGATTAACTGATATGCTTAAAATGAATCCTTATGCTAGGTATATGAAAGATATTGTTACTAATAAAAGAAAGATACCGTAAGCTGAAATTTCCACCATGCTTGCTAATTATACTTTTAAAGGTGGAATACCTAAGAAACTAGGAGACCCAGGAGTACCCACTATACCATGCTCCATTAAAAGAAACTATGTTAAAACTGCTTTATGTGATCTTGGAGCCGGTGTTAGTGTTATGCCTCTCTCTTTATATCGTAGTCTTGATTTGAATAAGTTGACACCTACTGAAATATCTTTGCAAATGGCTGATAAATCAACTGCTATACATGTCGGTATTTGTGAGGATGTGCCTGTTGTAGCTGCAAACGTTACTATTTTAACGGATTTTGTTATTCTTGATATTCCCGTGGACGATAGTATGTCTATTATTCCTGGAAGACCCTTTTTGAATACTGCAGGGGTTGTTATTGATTACACTAAAGGCAATGTCACTTTTCATGTTAATAGTAATGAGCATACGGTACACTTTCCGAGGAAACAACCTCAAGTTCATAGTATCAACTCTATTAGAAATATTCCATCGATTATATTTGGAGGTTTTGAATTTCCTCTTCCTACTGTCAAGAAGAAATATGATATTCTTATTATTGGGGATGTGCATATCCCCGTTGATGTGACGTAGTGTTATTCGAAATTTCTCCGGTTCCATGTTATTCGGAATGAGTTTGTTAACAAGACCTGCTCAACCTTGTTAATGGATTCCTTTTGATGAGCATGAGATGGATGAAACTAGAAGGCACAACCTTCTATACCCTCCTTTTAGTTTCTGTTATTTGTATTAAATAAAATAAAAATAAGTATTTTTCGTTTGTTATCTGAATTATCCGTGCAATATAAAAATACCCCGAAAATAAAAGTTCTCCAAATGCCCTGAAATTTAAATATGATTTTTTCTGGAATATTTGAGAATATTTGGCACTGAGAACACAGCAGGAGGGGCATCCACCTGGCCACGAGGGTGGAGGGCGTGCCCCCCTGCCTTGTGGGCCCACGGTGGACCTCCTCCACTTATTCTTGCACCCACACACTCCTTCCTCCCACAAACATGAATATCCAACTCAAGCACGAGTTCTAGCTCATTTTGCTGCGATTTTCGATCTCCTTGCTCAAAGCACCTCTCACAAAACTGTTTGGGGAGATTGTTCCTTGGTATGTGACTCCTCCATTGGTCCAATTAGTTTTTCTTCTAGTGCTTTATTCATTGCAAATTTGTGCTACCTAGGTGACCCTGTTCTTGAGCTTGCATGTCAAATTTATATGGTCCCAAGTAGTTCTAATGCATGATATAGGCTCTAGGAACTTGTAGGAGTTGTTGCTATCAATATTGTTGAGTTTGGCTCACTTTTCTTTGAAGTTACTAAAAAATTCAGAATTTTTCAGAAAATAATGAAGAGATTTTTGAGGGGCTCATCGAGCCGAAGCTCAAAGAAAAAGCAAAATTAAAAAGCAGAGAGGCCCAAATATAATCTGCCTCGCACCACGGAGGTTCAGCCGTGTGAATGGCCTTCCAATGATTTCTTGAGAGCACCAGGATTTATGATGATTTTTATGAATTGGCTGAGAATGCAGGCCTCACCGCCTTCCTCCACGAACAACGCGAACAATATCTCTTACTCACCAATATCTTTGTGCAAAACTTTCATTTCCATGCTAGGAGCTCACCACCTACGGTGGAGTTTTATTTATATGATGAGCATAAGGAGATATCACTTTATGATTTTTGTCGGGTTTGTTTGATCCCTTTCGAGGGCACGATTGAGGAACCATATCGCGGTGATGTGGATGGGTTTATTGATACCATCACTGTAGGGGAAACGAGGAAGGTTTCCGATGCACGAATCACTAGCATACATTTTCTGGTTTTACGCTACTTTGCAATATTTGCTAGTTGTTGCTTAATTGGTCGCGGAAACCGTGGAAACCTTAGTGTTCATGATATTATTATTTTGTTCCATGGTTTATTCTGTGATAACTCTGTTAGTATGGGCGGTATTATTGCTAAACGGTTAAGTCTGAACCGTACAAAGGGCCCCATCTTTGGAGGCATCTATGCTTCATGCCTAGCTGCACATTTTAACATACCTATTAGGCATTATGAGAAGGAAGAAAAATTGCTGCCCACTGTTTATGTAGATTATAAGAGTATGGTGGCACATGATTTTATTGTTAAGAATGGGGAAGGGGAGCTTAAATACAAATTTTTCTTTCATAAACATCATCCTGAGACTATTACCCTGCCTATGCCTTCCTTGTTTGATTTATCTGTAGGCCAGTACCTTGTTCCGTTAGAGGCTATTCACGCCTACCAGAACCCTACATCAGCCACAGAGCCAGAGTCGGAACCATAAGTTGATCCTCCACGACAGTCTAATTACCATTGGGATCCGGAAATGATTGCCAACCAGTGGCAGTCAGAGTCTTCTTCTTCACAGTACGACCCCAACTATTACTATGGATACCCGCCAGGCCAACCGTGGCCATAGACCAACTTAGGCCAAAAGCCTAAGCTTGGGGGAGTACGTATTTCCCAACAACATTACATTCATGTTCACACACTCATTGCTAGATGTTGGTGCTCATACTTTTTCATTGTATCATCCATGCTAGTTTATTTCCCTTTTTATGCTTTCTTCTTGTGTGCTTAATAAAACCTTAAGAAAAACCAAAAAAATAGTTGTAGCTTTTAATTAGTTTACTTTCCATGCTTGTAGTAGTAATTAAAAAGAAAACCTGAAAAGATTTCCTGTTCTTCTTTTGCTTGTTGGGAGCTTTCCCGTGTAAATAGTTTTATTCCTTTTCTTTCCTTTGGGGGTCGATAGGAGAAGACCATAATTAAATTGTTGAAGTGGCTCTTATATGTATCATTGTTGATCTGACAAAAGAGCCCATATTGCCTTGTCTTCTCCTGTTTATTGAATGCTTGCAGATTCCAGCTTAGTCCAATGCACGTGCACTCTTATTATCATTCACATCGTTCGGTCGTGCAAGTGAAAGGCAATTATGACGATATATGATGGACTGATTGAGATGAGAAAATCTGGTATGAACTCGACCTCTCTTTTTTTTGTAAATATGATTAGTTCATCGTTCCTGATTCAGCTTATTATGAATAAACATGTTTGCAATGACAACTAGAGATCATAGTTTCTTGTGCCATGCCAACATGCTATTAAAATGGTTGTCATGTGGTATGATAGGGTGGTATCCTCTTTTGAATGATTCGAGTGGCTTGACTTGGCACAAATTCACGCATGTACTTGAAACAAAATCAACATAGCCTCTACGATATTTATGTTCATGGTGCATTATATCCTACTCATGCTTGCAGTTGATGTTGATTAATTTTAATGCATGTTCATGACTGTTGTCGCTCTCTAGCTAGTCGCTTCCCAGTCTTTTGCTAGCCTTCACCTGTACTAAGCGGGAATACTGCTTGTGCATCCAATCCCATAAACCCCAAAGTTATTCCATATGAGTCCACCATACCTACCTATATACGGTATCTACCTGCCGTTCCAAGTAAATTTGTATGTGCCAAACTCTAAACCTTCAAATAAATATCCTGTTTTGTATGCTCGAATAGCTCATGTATCAACTAGGGTTGTCCGTATCTTCCATGTTAGGCGGGTTATTCTCAAGAGGAGTGGACTCCGCTCCTCACTCACGAGAAAATGGCTGGTCACCGGGGTGCCCAGTCCCATGCTTTATGAAAATCAAATCAAAATAATTGCAAACAAAACTCCCCCTGGGACTCTTGTTAGTTGGAGGCACTTGTTGTTTCGAGCAAGCCATGGATTGATGCTTGTTGGTGGAGGGGGAGTATAAACTTTACCATTCTATTTGGGAACCGCCTATAATGTGTGTAGCATGGAAGATATCGCCATATCTTGGTTGTTATGTTGACAATGAAAGTATACCGCTCAAAATATTATTCACCTCTATTTCAAAACTGAGCTCTGGAACCTCTACAAACCCCTGCTTCCCTCTACGAAGGGCCTATCTATTTACTTTCATGTTGAGTCATCATCCTCTTATTAAAAAGCACCAGTTGGAGAGCACCACTGTCATTTGCATTCATTAATATTAGTTTACATTGAGTATGACTTGACTGGATCTCTTTTACCATGAATTACAATGTCTAGTCAGTCCTTGATCTTTAAAGGTGCTCTACATTTATGTTTTGCGGTCTCAGAAAGGGCTAGCGAGATACCATCTTGTCATATCATATTATGGTTGTTTTGAGAAAGTGTTGTCATCCGAGATTTATTATTATTGCTCGCTAGTTGATTATGCCATTGATATGAGTAAACATGAGACCTAAGCGTTATTGTGAATATGGTTAGTTCATAATCTTTGCTGAAAACTTGAATGCTGGCTTTACATATTTACAACAACAAGAGCAAACAGAGTTTGTAGAAGTTTTTCTTTATCACTTTCAGTTTGTCAACTAAATTGCTTGAGGACAAGCAAAGGTTTAAGCTTGGGGGAGTTGATACGTCTCCGTCGTATCTAATTTTCCAAACACTTTTGCCCTTGTTTTGGACTCTAACTTGCATTAATTGAATGGAACTAACCCGGACTGACGCTGTTTTCAGCAGAATTGCCATGGTGTTATTTATGTGCAGAAAAAGAAGTTCTCGGAATGACCTGAAACTTCACGGAACGTCTATTTGGAAATAATAAAAAATCCTTGCAAAAGATGAAGACTAGGGGGCCCACACCCTAGCCACGAGGGTGGGGGCGCGCCTGCCCCCCTAGGGCGTGCCCCCTACCTCATGGGCCCCCTGGAGCTCCTCCGACCTCAACTCCAACTCTATATATTTGCTTTCGGGGAGAAAAAATCAAAGAGAAGGATTTATCGCGTTTTACGATACGGAGCCGCCGCCAAGCCCTAAAACCTCTCGGGAGGGCTGATCTGGAGTCCGTTCGGGGCTCCGGAGAGGGGAATCCGTCGCCATCATCATCATCAACCTTCCTCCATCACTAATTTCTTGATGCTCACCGCCGTGCGTGAGTAATTCCATCATAGGCTTGCTGGACGGTGATGGGTTGGATGAGATTTATCATGTAATTGAGTTAGTTTTGTTAGGGTTTGATCCTTAGTAACCACTATGTTCTGAGATTGATGTTGCTATGACTTTGCTATGCTTAATGCTTGTCACTAGGGCCCGAGTGCCATGATTTCAGATCTGAACCTATTATGTTTTCATCAATATATGAGAGTTCTTGATCCTATCTTGCAAGTCTACAGTCACCTATTATGTATTCTGATCCGTTAACCCCGAAGTGACAATAATCGGGATACTTACCGGTGATGACCGTAGTTTGAGGAGTTTATGTATTCACTATGTGTTAATGCTTTGGTCCGGTACTCTATTAAAAGGAGGCCTTAATATCCCTTAGTTTCCGCTAGGACCCCGCTGCCACGGGAGGGTAGGAGAAAAGATGTCATGCAAGTTCTTTTCCACAAGCACGTATGACTATATTCGGAATACATGCCTACATTACATTGATGAATTGGAGCTAGTTCTGTGTCACCCTAGGTCATGACTGTTACATGATGAACCGCATCCGGCATAATTCTCTATCACCGATCCATTGCCTATGTTATTTCCATATATTGTTCTTCGCTTATTTACTTTTCCATTGCTATTGCTATCATCACTACAAAATACCAAAAACACTACTTTTGCTATTGTTATCTTTTGCTACCCGTTACCACTACTATCATATTACTTTGCTACTAAACACTTTGCTGCAGATATTAAGTTTCCAGGTGTGGTTGAATTGACAACTCAGCTGCTAATACTTGAGAATATTCTTTGGCTCCCCTTATGTCGAATCTATAAATTTGGGTTGAATACTCTACCCTCGAAAACTGTTGCGATCCCCTATACTTGTGGGTTATTGGTGCATTATATCCTACTCATGCTTGCATTAGGTGTTGATTAATTTGAATGCATGTTCATGACTGTTGTCGCTCTCTAGCTGGTCGCTTCCCAGTCTTTTTCTAGCCTTCACTTGTACAAAGCGGGAATACTACTTGTGCATCCAATTCCATAAACCCCAAAGTTGTTCCATATGAGTCCACCATACCTACCTATATACGGTATCTACCTGCCGTTCCAAGTAAATTTGTATGTGCCAAACTCTAAACCTTCAAATAAACATTCTGTTTTGTATGCTCATGTATCAACTAGGGTTGTCTGTATCTTCCATGCTAGGTGGGTTATTCTCAAGAGGAGTGGACTCCACTCCTCACTCACGAGAAAATGGCTGGTCACCGAGATGCCCAGTCCCATGCTTTATGCAAATCAAATCAAAATAACTGCAAACAAAACTCCCCCGGGACTCTTGTTAGTTGGAGGCACTTGTTGTTTCGAGCAAGCCATGGATTGATGCTTGTTGGTGGAGGGGGAGTATAAACTTTACCATTCTGTTTGCGAACCGCCTATAATGTGTGTAGCATGGAAGATATCGAGATCTCTCGGTTGTTATGTTGACAATGAAAGTATACCGCTCAAAATATTATTCATATCTATTTGAAAACCGAGCTCTGGCACCTCTACAAATCCCTTCTTCCCTCTGCGAAGGGCATATCCATTTACTTTTATGTTGAGTCATCATCCTCTTATTAAAAAGCACTAGTTGGAGAGCACCGCTGTCATTTGCATCCATTACTGTTAGTTTACATTGAGTATGAATTGACTGGATCTCTTTTACCATGAATTACAATGTCTAGTCAGTCCTTGGTCTTTAAAGGTGCTCTGCATTTATGTTTTGCGGTCTCAGAAAGGGCTAGCGAGATACCATCTTGTCATATCATATCATGATTATTTTGAGAACGTGTTGTCATCCGAGATTTATTATTATTGCTCGCTAGTTGATTATTCCATTGATATGAGTAAACATCAGACCTAAATGTTATTGTGAATATGGTTAGTTCATAATCTTTGCTGAAAACTTGAATGCTGGGTTTACATATTTGCAACAACAAGAGCAAACAGAGTTTGTAAAAGTTTTTCTTTATCACTTTCAGTTTATCAACTGAATTGCTTGAGGACAAGCAAAGGTTTAAGCTTGGGGGAGTTGATACGTCTCCGCCGTATCTACTTTTCCAAACACTTTTGCCCTTGTTTTGGACTCTAACTTGCATGATTTGAATGGAGCTAACCCGGAACGACGCTGTTTTCAGCAGAATTGCCATGGTGTTATTTTTGTGCAGAAATAAAAGTTCTTGGAATAACCTGAAAATCAACAGAGAATTATTTTGGAATATATAAAAAAAATACTATAAGAAGAATCCATATCAGGGGGCCTCCACCTGTCCACGAGCGTGGGGGCGCGTCAGCCCCCCTGGGCGCGCCCCCTGCCTCGTGGGCCCCCTGACGCTCCACCGACCTCAACTCCAACTCCATATATTCGTGTTCGGGGAGAAAAAATCAGAGAGAATGATTCATCGTGTTTTACGATATAGAGCCACCGCCAAGCCCTAAACTCTCTCGGGAGGGCTGATATGGAGTCCGTACGGGCCTCCGGAGAGGGGAATCCGTCGCCATCGTCATGATCAACCTTCCTCCATCACCAATTTCATGATGCTCACCACCGTGCGTGAGTAATTCCATCGCAGGCTTGCTGGACGGTGATGGTTGGATGAGATTTATCATGTAATCGAGTTAGTTTTGTTAGGGTTTGATCCCTAGTATCCACTATATTCTGAGATTGATGTTGCTATGACTTTGCTATGCTTAATGCTTGTCACTAGGGCCCGAGTGCCATGATTTCAGATCTGAACCTATTATGTTTTCATCAATATATGTGAGTTCTTGATCCTATCTTGCAAGTCTATAGTCACCTACTATGTTTTATGATCCGGCAACCCCGAAGTGACAATAATCGGGACCACTCCCGGTGATGACCGTAGTTTGAGGAGTTCATGTATTCACTATGTGTTAATGCTTTGGTCTGGTACTCTATTAAAAGGAGGCCTTAATATCCCTTAGTTTCCAATAGGACCCCGCTTCCATGGGAGGGTAGGACAAAGGATGTCATGCAAGTTCTTTTCCATAAGCACGTATGACTATATTCGGATTACATGCCTACATTACATTGATGAACTGGAGTTAGTTCTGTGTCACCCTATGTTATGACTATTACATGATCGATCGCATCTGGCATAATTCTCTATCACCGACCCATTGCCTACGAGCTTTTCATATATTGTTCTTCGCTTATTTACTTTTCCGCTGCTACTGTTACAATCACTACAAAACCCAAAAATATTACCTTTGCTACCGTTACCTTTTACCACCGTTACCACTACTATCATATTACTTTGCTACTAAATACCTTGCTGCAGATATTAAGTTTCCAGGTGTGGTTGAATTGACAACTCAGCTGCGAATACTTGAGAATATTCTTTCGCTCCCCTTGTGTCGAATCAATAAATTTGGGTTGAATACTCTACCCTCGAAAACTATTGCGATCCCCTACACTTGTGGGTCATCAAGGCACAATTGGTGGCGGCTCTTCATGACATTCCTGATTGGACGGTTCCATATTTGGCTTATATGACCCGGGGTGAGTTACCTGCAGATGAAACTTTAGCCAGGCAGATAACTCGGCGGTCTAAGTCAATGACTATTGTCAATGGAGAGTTGCACCGATGCAGTGTGACAGGGGTGTTTCAACATTGTGTTTCTCCTGAGGAAGGCCGTGAGATTCTACGCGGGATTCATGAAGGAGATTGCGTCCATCATGCCGGCTCTAAGTCTCTCGTGGCTAAGGCTTTTCGTCATGGTTTTTATTGGCTGACGGCTCATGCTGATGCAGAGGATTTAGTCAGTAAATGTGATGGTTGTCAAAAAAATTCAAGACGAGCTCATTCTCTGGCTCAAGAATTGAGGATGATTCCAATTACTTGGACGTTTGGAGTCTGGGGGCTGGATATGGTTGGACCTTTTAAAAGATCCAAGGACAAAAAGACCCACCTTTTGGTGGCAGTTGACAAGCTTACAAAGTGGGTTGAGGCAGAGCCGATCAGCAAGTGCGACGCGGCGACGGTGGTTCAATTCATCAAAAAGGTGATTTTCTATTTTGGCTACCCTCACAACATTATAACTGATAATGGCACTAATCTGTCTAAAGAGGCTATGAAAGAATTTTGTCAATGAGAGCATATTCGTCTTGATATGTCATTAGTGGCTCACCCCTGAAAGAGTTAATCAAGAAATCTTGAGAGGCATAAAACCCCGGCTTTTGGTCCCTTTGCAGAGGACGCCAGGTTGTTGGGTTGAGGAGTTACGTTCAGTGCTTTGGAGTATCAATACCACCCCAAACAGATCTACGGGTTACACGCCTTTATTCATGGTTTACGGAGCAGAGGCGGTTCTCCCAAGTGACATCCGTCACGATTCGCCCCGTGTGGCGGCTTATGTTGAAGCTGATAATGAAAAAGCACGTCAGGATTCTCTTGACCTTCTGGATGAGGAGCGTGACCTTGCGGCGACTCATTCGTCAATTTACCAGCAAGATCTGCATCGTTATCATAGCCGTCGGGTTAAAACCTGGACCTTTCAAGAAGGGGATTTGGTGCTCCGGCTCATCCAGGATCAATCTGACATGCACAAGCTATCCCCACCTTGGGAAGGGCCCTTCGTGGTCAGCAAAAATCTGAACTATGGATCTTACTACATCATTGATATTTGACAGCACAAGGACTCACGCAAATCTGAGGAGGAGACTCGTCGGCCATGGAACATTGCTCATCTTCAGCCTTATTACACCTGAGTCACTGGCCCTTGTGATGTACATACTTCTATCAATGTATATATTATGATTAGTATAATAAAGCCGGCATCCCTGATAATTCAGGGCCTCTGTCATTTCATTTCTGAGAATCTGAGTCTTTATTGTTACTTCATAAGATCACTTGGGGGCTTCCTGCTTATTGAGCATAGCTATGACTACCCTTTTGATCCGGCTTGTATGCCTTGTTTATAAATGACTTGGGGGCTTCCTGCTCATTGAGCATAGTTATGACTACCCTACTGATCCGGCCTATGCGCCTTGATTGAAATATTACTTGGCGGCTCCTTGTGAATGAACAAGCACTTTGTTGTCCCTTGTAATTAGCTTAAACGCCATGTGTATTCACCAAAAATCCGGGTTATCCTGCCTGGTACGTCTGCCACTCCGCCCAGGTAATCCTGGAATTACCCGATGTACTCTTGACAGTCAATATTATAAAGACCCTGAACTTGTCAAAGTTAAAACGGCGATTGGTCATGCGAGGCCCAGCTTACAGGTTTGAATTAAGGATTAACTCAGTGGTTGTGCGGCCCTTGAATAGCACTTTATTGAGGCTTGGCATCCTATGAGTGCCTTGTTTTTCTAGTTTATATTTGTTTTGCACAATTGATTGGGTTCATTTTTTGTGCCATATTGATATATGGTTGAAAAATTGGTTAGGGCCATGTTGCCTTGATCCTTGTGATTCATATTTGAATCTATCCGGAGTTTTGATAACCCGGCCTGGCTTTGGACGTTAAGCCGCCAGTGTGTTGATTAAATACTTGGAGTTATGCATTCAAGTTTTTGGGATGTTACCCTTGCTCCATATGGCGTTGTAAGCCGGTGATAACCCGCAAGTATAGGGGATCGCAACAGTTTTCGATAATTAAGAGTGTTGAACCCAACGAGGAGCTAAAGGCAGAACAAATATTCCCTCAAGTTCTATCGACCACCGATACAACTCTACGCACGCTTGACGTTCGCTTTACCTAGAACAAGTATGAAACTAGAAGTACTTTGTAGGTGTTGTTGGATAGGTTTGCAAGATAATAAAGATTACGTAAATAAAAATTAGGGGCTGTTTAGATAAAGAAACAATAAAGTAAATATACTGAGTGCGGAAAAGTGGTGGTAGGAGTTGCGAAATTTGCCCTAAGCAATTGACTACTTTACTAGACCGATAGCAAGTATTATGTGGGAGAGGCCACTGCTAGCATGTCATCCCTGACTTGGAATTCTATGCACTTATGATTGGAACTATTAGCAAGCGTCCGCAACTACTAACGTTCATTAAGGTAAAACCCAACCATAGCATTAAGATATATTTGTCCCCCTTCAATCCTGTATGCATCAATTTCTATGCTAGGTTGAAGCTTCTGTCACTCTTGCCCTCCAATACATAGTCCTATCAACATACAACTAACCCAATGGTGTGATCCACGCGCGCAATCATATGATGGGCACCAAAGGACAGCAACATAACCACAAGCAAATTAAATCAATCATAGCAATTCATCAACCACCGATAGGACAACGAAAATCTACTCAGGCATCATAGGATGGCAACACATCATTGGATAATAATATGAAGCATAAAGCACCATGTTCAAGTAGAGGGTACAGAGGGTTATGGGAGAGTGGACCATTGTAGATAGAGGGGGGAAGGTGATGGAGATGTTGGTGAAGATGGCGGAGGTGTTGGTGTAGATCGCGGTGATGATGATGGCCCCCGGTGGCACTCCGGTGCCACCGGAAGCGAGGGGGAGAGAGCCCCCCTCCTTCTTCTTCTTCCTTGACCTCCTCCCTAGATGGGAGAAGGGTTTCCCCTCTGGTCCATGGCCTCCATGGCGTGGGAGGGGCGAGAGCCCCTCCGAGATTGGATCTATCTCTCTGTCTCTCTCTGTTTCTACGTTCTCAGATTCTTCCCTTTCACCGTTTCTTATATTCCCGGAGATCCGTAACTCCGATTGGGCTGAAATTTTAACACGATCTCTATCTGGATATTATATTTCTTGCGGTGAAACAAGGCCACCAACCGCCTTACGGGTGGCCCACGAGGGTGAGGGTCGCGCCCAGGGGAGGCAGGCGCGCCCCCTGCCTCATGGCCACCTCGGGCACCGTCTCGCATGGATTTTTCTTCCCAAAAATCATATATATTCCAAAAAAAATCTCCGTCAGTTTTTATCCCGTTTGGACTCCGTTTGATATGGATATTCTACGAAACAAAAAAACATGCAACAAACAGGAACTGGAACTGGGCACTGGATCAATATGTTAGTCCCAAAAATAGTATGAAAAGTTGCCAAAAGGTATATGAAAGTTGTAGAATATTGGCATGGAACAATCAAAAATTATAGATACGATGGAGACGTATCAGCATCCCCAAGCTTAATTCCTGCTCGTCCTCGAGTAGGTAAATGATAAAAAAGATAATTTTTGATGTGGAATGCTACCTAGCATAATCTTGATCATGTAATCTAATCATGGCATGAATATTAAGACACGAGTGATTCCAAGCAATAGTCTATCATTTGACATAAAAACAATAATACTTCAAGCCCACTAATAAAGCAATCATGTCTCTTCAAAATAACAAGGCCAAAGAAAGTTATCCCTACAAAATCATATAGTCTGGCTATGCTCCATCTGCACCACACAAAATACTCACATCATGCACAACCCCGATGACAAGCCAAGCAATTGTTTCATACTTTTGACGTTCTCAAACCTTTTCAACTTTCACGCAATACATGAGCGTGAGCCATGGACATAGCACTATAGGTGGAATAGAATGGTGGTTGTGGAGAAGACAAAAAGGAGAAGATAGTCTCACATCAACTAGGCGTATCAAAGAGCTATGGAGATGCCCATCAATAGATATCAATGTGAGTGAGTAGGGATTGCCATGCAACGGATGCACTAGAGCTATAAGTATATGAAAGCTCAAACTGAAACTAAGTGGGTGTGCATCCAACCTGCTTTCTCATGAAGACCTAGGGCATTTGAGGAAGCCCATTGAGGGAGTCCTAGATTAGGGGGTATCCGGACAGCCGGACTATATCCTTTGGCCGGACTGATGGACTATGAAGATACAAGATTGAAGACTTCGTCCCGTGTCCGGATGGGACTCTACTTGGCGTGGAAGGAAAGCTAGGCAATACGGATATGTATATCTCCTCCTTTGTAACCGACTTTGTGTAACCCTAGCCCCCTCCGGTGTCTATATAAAGTGGAGGGTTTTAGTCCGTAGGACAACATACAATCATACCATAGCCTAGCTTCTAGGGTTTAGCCTCTCCGATCTCGTGGTAGATCAACTCTTGTAATACTCATATCATCAAGAATAAATCAAGCAGGACGTAGGGTTTTACCTCCATCAAGAGGGCCCGAACCTGGGTAAAACATCGTGTCCCCTGCCTCCTGTTACCATCCGCCTTAGACGCACAGTTCGGGACCCCCTACCCGAGATCCGCCGGTTTTGACACCGACATTGGTGCTTTCATTGAGAGTTCCTCTGTGACGTCGCCGTAAGGAAGGATGCCTCATCTCGTTGTTAAAAACAACATTACCGCTGGGGGAGCCCTGGCTGTCGGCCAAACTCTCCGGCTAGGCAGTTTCGTCATGACCGCCTGTTCGGCTGCTGCACCGACGATGACTTCTCGAGTCATCGAAAACAGCCTCCACGTCGGCTCGGAATTCGCCGAGCAGATGGATCCAATGGAACTCTCTTCCCTAAACGAGCTCTTGGATCGCATCGCCGCCTTGGGAGTCGCTACGGACTATGATCGGATTGGGCTTAAACCCGATCAAAGGGAGATTTATTCTCCACCGGTCACCCATCATGTTGCGGTGGTGGAGGAACAATGTGGCAATTCTTCCTCTGTCTTGAGGACTAACTATGTCCGGATTCCTGAGCTCTCCGAGCCGGATACCCGTTTACGGGAGGACATCACCCAAACCCTGAACCTAGAGTCAGGTAGCGGGCCAGACTCATCGGGCAACACCCCGGAATCTGAACATCCAAGATCGAAAACTCCTCGGCCCCTGGGCCTCAGATTGGGTAGGGGTTCGGACTCAAAAACACCCACCCACCTAGACATAAACGATCTTTCCCACATCAGGCAAGAGCCCAATGAAACAGTACATCATTATTGGGCCATATTCCTCCTTGTGATGAACAAGGTTAAGGACTGCCGCGAGGAAGACGTAGTCTCACTTTTCTGCAATAACTGCATGGACAAGGGAATCCTTAACGCCATAAGTCGTCGTGACATATCACGCTTCGCCGACTTGGCGTCCATAGTATGAAAGTACTGTGCGATGGAAAGTGCCTGGAAAACCGAAACAAAATTTTGGGATAATCCGGTTCCATATATACACCCAGTCCAAGGAAAAAGGGTGCACTATCATAAGACACCCGAGTTAATTACAAATAAGCAAAAACCCTCTACAGGGCGTGGAACCGTATTGGAGGGATGGATCAACGGACCCTGCAAAATTCATAGTACAACGGATACAATACCAACACACAGCCTTAGAGCATGTTGGATACTCCGGCAGGTGGCCAAAAGCAGCGAAGACCTTCTCATCCCAGATGCCACAAAGCACCATCCCAGTGATAACAATACGGTATTAATAGTCATTGAGACCTTCGCATCAAACAATAGGCGCAAGCGAACACTCCACAACATTGTCGAAATCTGCCATGTAGCAGCAATAAATCCATGGAGCGACACAGCTATTACCTTCAATGCCAGTGACAAACCTAAATTCCGAACAGCCCGAGCACCAGCGGCACTGGTCCTCAGTCCAATCGTGGACGGCTTTTGACTCACCAAAGTGCTCATGGACGGCGGTAGTGGATTAAACCTCATTTATGAGGAAACTCTTCACAAAATGGAAATAGACTGGAACCGCATTGAGCGAAGCAGCACAACCTTCAGAGGAATCATCCCTAGTCGGGAAGCACGCTGTGCTGGGAAAATCACACTAGATGTGGTATTCGGCACGCCGTAGAACTATAGGTCCGAAGAAATTACATTCCAAGTGGCCCCGTTCAGTAGCGGATACCACGCCCTTTTAGGGCGGGAGGCGTTCACGGTCTTCCAAGCCATACCCCATTACGGGTACATGAAGCTCAAAATGCCCGGGCCCAAAGGAATCATCACTCTCGCTAGTGATCCGGACACAGCACTTCGCGCCGAAAACAAAACAGCCGCATTGGCCCTTGAGGCATTATCCGAAGCCTTTGCAGTCGAGGAATTAACTGCGCTGCGCTCCACAGTGGACAGGAACGACATGATACTTGACAAGAGATCCAAGTCCACCTCTTTCAAACCAGCGGATGAAATAGTCAAATTCCAAGTCCACCCAACGGACCCTACAAAAACAGCCTCCATCGGGGCACAGTTAAACCCCGCCGTGGACGCCGCACTATGAGCGTTCCTGCGTGAGAATTGGGACATATTCGCCTCGCATCCCTCAGACATGCCAGGAATCCCATGCAGCCTGGCCGAGCATAGCCTCAATATCCTAAAGGGATTCAAGCCGGTCAAGCAGGCTCTTCGGCGTTTCTCCGAACCTAAGAGACAGGCCATGGGAGAGGAACTAGCCAAGTTATTGGAGGCCGGACTCATCAGAGAAATAAAACACCTAGACTGGCTAGAAAACCTGGTGATGGTACCAAAGAAGGATAAATCCTGGCACCTTTGTGTCGATTTCAAATACCTCAATAAAGCTTTCCTAAAGGATCCCTTCCCCCAACCCCGCATTGATCAAATTATCGATGCTACTGCAGGACACGAGTCATTGTGTTTCCTCGACGCATACTCCGGTTACCACCAAATCAAGATGGCGGAGTCCGACCAAGCTGCAACGGCATTCATCACACCATACGGCCCCTTCTGCTTCAACACAATGCCTTTTGGGCTCAAAAACGCCGGCGCAACATATCAGCGCATGATTCAGACATGTCTGGAGAAACAAATCGGCAAAACAGTTGAGGCATACGTAGATGATGTGGTCGTTAAAACCAAACACGTCGACTCTCTAATAGACGACTTGAGGCTCACATTCGACAACCTCCGAACATACGACATTAAGCTCAATCCGGAAAAGTGCGTTTTCAGCGTACCAGCCAGAAAGCTCCCGGGCTTCATTGTTTCCAGTAGAGGAATTGAAGCTAATCCGGCCAAAATTCGAGCTCTGTCACAGTTGGCTACCCCAACGGACCTTAAACAAATCCAGAAACTAACTAGATGTGTAGCGGCTTTAAGCCGCTTTATCTCCCGCTTAGGAGAAAAGGAATTACCCCTTTATCGCCTCCTTCAGCGCACTGAACACTTCGAGTGGACGGACGCTGCCACAGCCGGATTGGAAGAAATAAAAGCCATACTAGCAACCAACCCAATTTTGGTTGCGCCAAACATCGGCAAACCAATGTTGTTGTACATTGCGGCAACTCATCAAGTTGTAAGCGCAGTGCTCATCGTCGAACGAGAAGCAGATGGACATAAATTCCCTTTTCAAAAGCCGATATATTATGTGTCCACTGTCCTCACTCCATGCAAATCACGGTACACACATTATCAAAAGATAGCCTATGCGGTATTCATGGCATCCCGGAAACTGAGACACTACTTTCAAGAGTGTTCGATTACGGTAGCCTCGGAGGTGCCACTCAATGATATCATAAACAACCGCGATGCCACGGGCCGGATTGCCAAATGGGCCATTGAGCTCCTCCCGTTCGACATAACATACAAACCTCGGCGAGCCATTAAATCGCAAGTATTGGCCGATTTTGTCGCCGAATGGACAGAATCTGAACTCCCTAAAGAGTATGGCGCGTACTCCAATTGGATTATGCACTTCGATGGCTCCAAAATGCTGGCTGGACTGGGGGCTAGCATGGTTCTGACGTCCCCAACCGGAGATACAGTTCAATACGTACTACAGATACTGTATACAGATTCCAACAATGCAGCCGAATATGAAGCCCCGTTACATGGTCTTCGGATGGCAGTTTCCATGGGCATTCAGCGCCTGGAGGTGCGTGGGGACTCGAACCTCGCAATACCCCCAAATAAATGGAGACTTTGATGCCGAGGATCCAAAGATGGCGGCCTATCGCAACGCCGTCCTAAAGATGTCAGCTCGGTTCGAAGGGCTCGAATTTCACCATGTGGCTCGGGAAAACAATCAGGCGGCGGATATCCTCGCCCGCATCGGCGCAAAACACGATGCGGTCCCCCCCCCAACATCTTCTTAGAAAGGTTGTTTAAGCCATCCGTGGTATGGGAGGGGGACACTGGCAATGTTAGTCCAGACCAGGCCACAACCCTCGGTACCGAACACTCTGACATAATCGGAGGCTCTGCCACTGAAACAACACCTTCAGCCCATGTAATAATGGCCATCATAGCCCCGTGGACAGAACCATTCCTGGCCTACCTAACTAGGCAGGAACTTCTAGAGGACCAAAATGAGGCACGCTGCATAGTGCGGCGATCTAAGGCCTACAGGGTCCATGAGGGAGAACTGTATAAAAAAAGCACTACTGGAGTCCTTCAAAGGTGCATCTCCGAAGAGGAAGGGCGGAACCTTTTGGCAGAAATTCATGCCGGACTCGGCGGCCACCACGCCGCAGCCCGGGCTCTTGTAAGCAAGGCCTTCCATACAGGATTCTATTGGGCGACGGCCCGGGCAGACGCATAGGACTTGGTCCAACGCTGCGCCGGTTGCCAGCCTTTTGCAAACCAAAGCCACATGCCACCCACTGCCCTCCAAACAATCCCCATTACGTGGCCCTTCGCGGTCTGGGGGCTTGACATGGTTGGACCCCTTAAAGGGGGAACCCACAAGAAAAAATACTTACTGGTCACGGTGGATAAATTCACCAAATGGATAGAAGCCAAACCTGTTAAAATAGCCGAATCCGGACCGGTGATAGACTTTATTTCCGAGGTCATACACCATTATGGCGTCCCCCACAACATCATCACTGACAATGGCACGAACTTCACAGCCGATGAGGTAAAACTCTGGTGCAGCAAAATGGGCATCAAGCTCGATTATGCTTCAGTCTATCACCCACAAACCAATGGCCAAGTTGAGTGAGCAAACGGTCTTATAATGAGCGGCATTAAACCCAGATTAGTGCGGTCCTTAACGGAGTCTAACACGCACTGGGTAGAGGATCTCGACTCCGTACTCTGGGGGCTGCGGACCACGCCAAATCACAGTACCGGATATACACCCTTCTTTATGGTGTACGGCACAGAGGCAGTCTTTCCCTGTGACATAATTCATGACTCACCTCGAGTGCGCATGTACGAAGAAAGAGAAGCCGAGCTCGATCAGCAGGACAGTCTGGACACCCAAGAGGAGGAGCGCGACATGGCAAAAGCCCGTTCCGCATTTTATCAGCAACAGGCTCGCAGATACCAAAGCAAGGAAGTACGGGCCAAAACTTATAACGTTGGTGAACTAGTCCTGCGCCTGCCAGATAAGAAAAAGAACAAGCTCGAGCCCAAATGGGAAGGTCCCTTCATTATCGACCAAGTTTTGACCGGTGGAGCGTACCGTCTGCGGGATGCATCGAATTATCGACTCGAGCCGAACCCATGGAACGCGGCCAGGCTCCGAAGATTCTACGCCTAGCACCGGACTCTATGTTAGTCTCCTTCCTCTGCCCATTTTTTGCATATACATTACCTGTCTTGTTTTTCTTTCTTTCTTTTATTCTTTCTCTAGGCCTTCAAGGGCCAACTTGTGCCTCGTTTGCACATTATAAATGCGCTAGCTGCGCTCATATTACCTGGGGGCTTCTTTCACAGAAGCTTAATTATTTATCTGGGCCTCATGCCCCACACATGTGTTATACTTCCGCATGTACCTTTTTTCGCCATTATATGCATCGATATGACTTAAGTTTTGGCCAAGCTGGGTTGCCTGGCTCTTGTATGTATGCCCTACGTTCCCGTTAATTCGGCTAGGGCATAAGGGGAGAACCTCTGCGATTGTTACTACCGGGTCAGCCGGATGTGTACCTCAGACTGGGTGAAGCCGAAAGCTAGCGTTCTTAAGGGAATATTCGGTCGGTGAACAAAAGATGATTTTTATTTATTTTCCATATGTGCCCCAGATGTTTTTCCTGTGTTTCCTATCGCAGTCCGGACATGCATTTTAGGGCATGCGTGCCCAGGGAAAGGAACCTTTAACGGAACTATTCTCCCTGGAAGATGTTTCTTACTACCCATGTAATATAACATAACTAGTTGGGCACTTGTCTGTTCAAGCACTAATGACCCCTACACCTGGTCTCCACGCATACCCCGGTTCTTATATAACTGAGCGGGTATTTGGATACACTCCGGACTATCGGGTCCCGAGGTTGAAGCGAAAAGGTCCGCCATGACAAATGATCTACAATCCGGCTAGAAGGCATTATACATGTCACTTTCATTACATAGTCATGCAGACTAACTAAATTCCTCTTCTATACCATCCAACAGGTGGTCTAGCCTACAATCCTATTGGGAATACTTTGCAGCTAATTCTACTTGCCCATAAACTAAGCTAACGGGGATCTCTTTTCCGTCGGGCCCCATAGGTCCGACCTCGGCCATGTGATTTGGGTCAGCCTTGGTATACCGCGTCTTCCCCATGGCCCAGGCTTCCCTGGAACCTTGACGGCAGGCCGATATCTTCCATAATCGTAAGCACCGCCGCGCTCCCTTGAGCTTCTCCGTAAGCTCTGCAACGCCTTCGAGCAGGGAGACGGATGGCCACAAGGCCTGGGCAACACCTTGCATCACCTACCGAACTTGTTCGTGCAGTTGTGAGAGCTCAGATAGAAGATCACCCACTGACCCCAGGCATTTCCTCTGCGGGACGACCCGTCAGCATACCTACAGACATAACGCTGTTAGCCGGCTTCTTTGCCGAACTCCTCCAAAAGGATTCGTTCAAGCACTTACTGAAAATGCCGCGTCGAAGCCGCTTATTCTCCTTCTCGGAGTCCGCAAGATGGGCTCAAACATCTTTCAGTTCCACGCTCAGATTGGTATTGGCGTCTTGGAGATTGTTTTTCTCCTACCTGACTTTAGTCAGCACGCATTCGCCAGCCTTTAGCTGCCGAACAGCATGCTGCTCCTCCGGATTCATCTGCAACATCTATTATTAGATCTGCAGCTATGCCGCATGCTACATGGTACCTGTCATTCTTTGAAAGAAATGTTACCAGGAGGGGCCTCTTTAGGTTCCTTCAATGCGGCAACAGCGGCCCGAAGTTGGGTCTTGCATTCCTCCAGCTCCTGTGTCAGTCGACTATTCTTCTCTGTAAGAACCTGCACAATAAAATGATCCTTAAATCAGTTCTGCTAACTGTTTCAAGTCTCAGGGGCTACTGATACATATAATCGTCAGATTTACTTACCCGTACATCCTTTACATACTGATCCGTGGCTCTGGCTAGACCATCTTGAGCAGCACGGAGGTACGCCTCTCCAGAATTGAAGGCATCAAATGCCTCTGGCGAGAAACAAGCGTCGCAGAGTACGGCCCGGCGGCGCCTATGATTCATGGCACTTTCCACTTCTGAATTTGTGGCGGATAATATATCTGCATCCTCTATAGGGGGATTACCCGGCGCCCGCCCCATATCGGCTTCCGCCTCTATGTCTAGTTCTAGCGCCCGACTGGTGGAAGCGTGATTAGCAACATCGTCGGACATATTCCGGCGAGCGTTTTTTCTGTTAGAGAAACACGGGTGTCATTACATTTCGAGAAAGACGACAACCACTGAGCGGGGTTTCTGTTATACCTTTGCGCCGATGTCTCCGTCCTGACCGCCTTCCTTTTTGGCCGGCCCGGCCTCGGTGCCTCTTGTTGGCGAGTTGCTGCGGGTTCGGTATGGCGTCCCGAATGCCTTCCCTGTAAAAACACCATATGCATATGGTAGGTGAAGTGCCTAAATGGGGATCCTAGTTTTTGGAGTTGGGATTTTGGGTTTTTCATACTTGCGATGCAGGAAGCAGTCCGGGATAGTCGGCCATAATGGCCACCATGGCATCATTGCAGCTTAACTGATAGAACTGTCGGTCTATCAGCTCCACGAATATGTCCGGATCTTCTTCGAGACCGGTACCGAGGGCCTGGTCAGGGTCCTCTGGCTGTGGAGATGGGCTGCTGACCTCCCTTATGGCTTTTCGCAGTTCCTGTCGCAAAATGGCAAGGTGAGTACCTACGACAAAGGATGTGGGAAGAATGGAAGTAAGGAGATATAACTCACCCAGCTTGGCGGGTTGTACATGGAGAATCCATCCCGTGGCTTGATGCGGATGAACTCCTATTCCTCTCCTCTGAACAATTCAGACAGAATTTTTGCCAAAGCGGCAGCATTGCTCGGACCCTTACGCCCGCAACGGGTGGCGTCATCTTCCCCGTTAAAACACCACAAGGGGTGCCCTCGATATTGAAGTGGTTGCACTCCCCGCATTATACATATTGACATAACCTCAATTACTGTCAATCTTGATTGAGCCAGCGCTTTAATCCGGTTCATCACGTAAAGGACTTCCCCGTTGTCTTCCTCCTGGGGGCTCCGTGGGCGCCAACTTCGGCGTTTCTTCATAGGAGCATTGCTGAACTCAGGAAGACCCCGCCGAACAGGGTCCGAAAGGGGGATGTCCTCCATATAAAACCATTCCGAAGGCCAGTCTTTGGACGTCTTCTTCGGAGTACCGGACAGGTATCCGGTTTTGGCGATGCGCCATATTTTGGCTCCGCCCACTTGATAAAGTGACCCCTCCTATGTGCGAGGGACAAGGTAAAATAACCTTTTCCACAACTCGAAATGAGCCTCGTAGCCCAGGAATAACTCGCAGAGGGCAACATATCCGGCGATGTGTAAAATAGAAGCAGGGGTGAAATTATGCAGTTGGAGGCCGTGAAACTCCAGGAGCCCGCGGAGGAACGGATGAATCGAAAATCCGAGTCCCCTCAGTAAATAAGGGACAAGGCATACCCGCTCCCCCGTAGAGGGGCTTGGGAAGCTCTCCGCTTGCTCCCCTCCATTGTAGGTGGCGAGCCCGGCTCGGACGGGAACCATGTACGTCGGAGGGAGAAATCCTTTAGTTTGCAGTTCGACTAATCGACTGTGTGGGACTGAACACCTCTCCCAATCGCCGGGCTTAGGGCTACGGGGGTGAGAGGAGGAGCTGCGGAGGTCGGCCATGCTGGAGTGGATCTTTCCGAAGCACGCTCCGATGAATTCTCGCTGGGGAGGATGGTATGGATTGGATCTAAGAACCCCCATCCCTTTAATAGACAATTTATTTATCTGGCTAGGGGCGCGAATGTAAAAACGCCCTGGCGCCTCGCATTCATTCGACGCGTGGAAGATAGCCCTTTGGGCATGGAAGCTAAGAGGTTCAACATTTATGGGACCGGACACTGCTTAACAAACGTTCGAAATTTGGAGAAGAACCCGCCCTGCAATGCCGAAGACAACACTGCGCGCCGAACTCATCGTCATTGAAGCCTGGTTCGGGGGCTACTGAGGGAGTCCTGGATTAGGGGGTATCCGGACAGCCGGACTATACCCTTTGGCCAGACTGATGGACTATGAAGATACAAGATTGAAGACTTCGTCTCGTGTCCGGATGGGACTCTACTTGGCGTGAAAGGCAAGCTAGGCAATACGGATATGTATATCTCCTCCTTTGTAACCGACTTTGTGTAACCCTAGCCCCCTCTGGTGTCTATATAAACTAGAGGGTTTTAGTCCGTAGGACAACATACAATCATACCATAGGCTAGCTTCTAGGGTTTAGCCTCTCCGATCTTGTGGTAGATCAACTCTTGTAATACTCATATCATCAAGAATAAATCAAGCAAGACGTAGGGTTTTACCTCCATCAAGAGGGCCCGAACCTTGGTAAAACATCGTGTCCCCTGCCTCCTGTTCCATCCGCCTTAGATGCACAGTTCGGGACCCCCTACCCGAGATCCGCCGGTTTTGACGCTGACACCCATCGTTGGAATATACAAGCCAAGTTCTATAATGAAAATTCCCACTAGTATATGAAAGTGATAACTCAAGAGACTCTCTATATGAAGAACATGGTGCTACTTTGAAGCACGAGTGTGGTAAAAGGATAGTAACATTGCCCCTTCTCTCTTTTTCTCTCATTTTTTGTGTTTCTTTTTTCCCCTTTTTTTCTTTTTTGTAGGCTTCTTTGGCCTCTCTCTCTTTTTTGGGGGGCTTCTTTGGCCACTTTTAGTTTGATAACCTCACATGGGACAATGTTCTAATAATTATGATCATCACACTTTTATTTACTTACAACTCAATATTACAACTCGATATCTAGAACAAGGATATGACTCTATATGAGTGCCTCCGGCGGTGTACCGGATGCAATGATCTAGCGTAGCAATGACATCAAAAAATGGACAAGCCATGAAAACATCATGCTAGCTATCTTACGATCATGCAAAGCAATATGACAATGAATGCTCAAGTCATGTATATGATGATGATGAAAGTTGCATGGCAATATATCTCGGAATGGCTATGGAAATGCCATGATAGGTAGGTGTGGTGACTGTTCTGAGGAAGGTATATGGTGGGTTTATGGTACCAGCGAAAGTTGCGCGGTACTAGAGAGGCTAGCAACGGTGGAAGGGTGAGAGTGCGTATAATCCATGGACTCAACATTAGTCATAAAGAACTCACATACTTATTACAAAAATCTATTAGTTATCGAAACAAAGTACTACGCGCATGCTCCTAGGGGGATAGATTGGTAGGAAAAGACCATCGCTCGGCCCCGACCGTCACTCATAAGGAAGACGATCGATAAATACATCATGCTCCAACTTCGTTACATAACGGTTCACCATACGTGCATGCTACGGGAATCACAAACCTCAACACAAGTATTTCAACAATTCACAACCACCCACTAGCATGACTCTAATATCACCATCTTTATATCGCAAAACTATTGCAAGGAATCAAACATATCATATTCAGTGATCTACAAGTTTTATGTAGGCTTTTATGACTAACCATGTGAATGACCAATTCCTGTCATCTCTCTAAATAGATATAAGTGAAGCAAGAGAGTTTAATTCTTTCTACAAAAGATATGCCCATGCTCTAACAAATATATGTGAAGCAAAAGAGCATTCTACAAATGGAGGTTGTATATGTAAAGAGAAATAGGCAATCCAAGCTTCAAATGATATAAGTGAAGCACATGAAGCATTCTATAAAGCCATACTCAAAAGATATAAGTGAAGTGCATAGAGCATTCTATAAATCAACCAAGGACTATCTCATACCAGCATGGTGCATAAAATAAAAATGGAAACTAAATGCAAAAGACGCTCCAAGATTGCACATATCGCATGAACGAAACGAATCCAAAAACATATCGATACTTGTTGAAGAAAGAGGGGATGCCTTCCGGGGCATCCCCAAGCTTAGACGGTTGAGTCTCCTTGAATATTTACTTGGGGTGCCTCGGGCATCCCCAAGCTTGAGCTCTTGCCTCTCTTCCTTCTTCTCACATCAAGACCTTCTCGATCATCGAACACTTTATCCACACAAAACTTCAACAGAAAACTTGGTAAGATCCGTTAGTATAATAAAGCAAATCACTACTCTAAGTACTGTTGCAAACCAATTCATATTTTTTTTGCATTGCGTCTACTGTAGTATAACTTTTTCGTGGCTTAATCCACTAATATAAATTGATAGTTCATCAAAACAAGCAAACTATGCATCAAAAACAGAATCTGTCTAAAACAGAACAGTCTGTAATAATCTGAACATTCACCATACTTCTGATACTTGAAAAATTCTACCAAAATTAGGAAACATAAACAATTTGTATAGGAATACAGTGCAAAAAGAATCATAACCATTTGACATTCCAGTAAAAAATTTAAAATCGCGCACTGCAGCCAAAGTTTCTGTCCTGCACCATACAAACCATCAAGCAAATGTAAACATCCTAAAGGCAAACCTTGGCACATTATTTTTATATTTAAACTTTATAAAAGCACACAACATAAATAAATGACTCTCTAAAACTTCTGGGTTGTCTTCCTGGCAGCGCTTTCTTTAAATCCATTAAGCTAGGCATATAGTGCTCAAGTAATGGATCCACCCGGATCCCAAGGTATATCAAAGCCAATTTTAATTAACAATGATTTGTAAGTTAGTAGTGAGCACAAGGTAACACATATCATTTAATGACAAAGTCTAACTCTCTTACTATGCATCGGCATGTCATAAAAGAACAATTCATGCACACATAGTAAAGGCCAATGCATAGTATAAACAGTTTCTTGCAATTTTATTGTATTGGAAACATAGAGAGGTGGAGATATAGTTCCTCTCTCATAATAATTACAAGTAGGAGCAGCAAGCACATGCATATTATATTCATCAAAATCACCATGTGCAATGGTAAAAGGCAACCCATCAATATAATCCTTAATAAGTGCAAACTTCTCCGATATAGTGTAGTCGGGAGAATTCAAAAAGATAATAGGACTATCATGCGTGGGTGCAATAGCAACAATTTCATTTTTAACATAAGAAACTATAGCAAGTTCATCTCCATAAGCATAATTCATATTGGCATCTTGGCCACAAGCATCATCAAAAAGGGATATTTCAAGAGAATCAACGGGATCATAACAATCATCATAGCAATCATCCTTCGGTAAGCACGAAGGGAAATTAAACAATGTATGATTTGAAGAGTTAATCTCATTAGAAGGTGGGCACGGGTAGCTAATCCGTTCTTCCTCCTTTTGTTCTTCACTCTCCTCATCATCTTTTTCATCCAATGAGCTCACAGTTTCATCAATTTCTTCTTCCATAGACTCCTGAAAAATATTAGTCTCTTCTTGGACAGCGGAGTAGTACTCAATATATGGTTCAACATTGTCGGTGTACTAGAGTAGGGGTACCCTAGTATCCCGAACTTGTGCACGGGCAGTCGCAGCATCCCGCGGCAAGGCCTGCCGGGTGACCGCCAAGGTCCTCCGTGGTTCCTTTGGAGCCATTCAAGAACAAAGTATCCAAGTCAAGGGGACAAGACCCCGGCAAGAGGAGCTTGCCGGGAAGGGCAACAAAATCATCTTAAGACCCCGGCAAGAGGAGCTTGCCGGGAAGGCCACCCAAGGCATCTCAAGGAACTTGCCGCGACGCGCCGCGCGTCCCGGCAAGGCCCGGTGAGCGACAAGCTCCTGGATGCGACAAGCCAACGACCGCGGCAAGGCGCTTGCCGCGACAAGCCACCACTCTGTGCCCGCGCTCCAGCACATCCACCAACGTGTTGCTCTGGGACCCTTCCAGGCGTATGTGGCGGGAGGCTGTGCAGCCAGCGGCGTGCGGTGGCAAGCGGCGCTGACAAGATCGCCATCGTGGCGAACGGTGGCGTCCCTGGCGGTCCCTTTTTGCACTATTTAGGCGACACAGACAGGCATTTAATGCCCTTGTCCCCTGCCGTCAGGGATTAGGTATGATACACTGTAGCAGGTAGCTGTGCCTACCGCAGCACCTTTCCATTTTTACCCTTTGCCTCCGTTGCCACCTGTCGGTGACCCCTTGAGCATATAAAAGGAGGCCCATGCGCAACGTAGAAGGGGGTTAGCTAGTTCAGAGAACACTCACGCTCGGTCTCGTTAGCTGCTGGTGTGTACTGTAGCACTCCACGCTTCCGAGCAAGAACTCAATACAAACCACAAAGCAGGAGTAGGGTTTTACGCATCCGTGCGGCCCGAACCTGGGTAAACTGCTCGCGTGTTTCGCCTCGATCCGCTCTTTGCACGACCTCCGCCCCCGCCGAACCGAAAGGGACTCGGCCCGCCGGTCCCATAGGTGTTCGTGGATCAGTCCCCCGACATCTTTGGCGCGCCAGGTAGGGGGCGTCGAGGTTGTGTGAACCAGATCCGGCGTTCACGCGAGCTAGATCTTCATCATCTTCATCGACATGCCGCCGAAGAAGAAGGCTTCGGAGGTAGCTGCTCCGTCCGCCCCGCTACCACCGGAGCAAACGGCTGATGGGGCGGACGCCGGCGGAAGAACGGGCGTCGACGAGGGAGCTCACGGTGCTGCCAGGTCCAAGGACAAGGCCGCGCTGCCCATCAGCGGCGTAGTCGGCTCCCACAACGACCGGGCGCACTCCAAGACCTCGGCGTCCGTACATGCACCGTGCCCACCTCAGGAGGCGCGGGACCGGCAGCGTCATGGTACTCACAGTACCATGCGTTTGCTGGACCAAGATCGAGCTGGTGGATCTCGGAGTGCTCAAGACCAGCATGCACGCCAACATGCTGGCACGAGTGAGCCACGGTCGCCTGGACGGGACACTGCTCCTTCTAACATAGTTAGAAGTCCGAGCATATCCCGCTCCTCGCACCGTTCGCCACCACCACCCGCCACTGCAGCAGAAGCTTTGGCGCGAGCTCAACTGCTCCTGGACTACCCTCCGATGGCGGACATGATCGACGACTGGAGGGCCACCATTCAGAGTCTCATCGGCTTCGCCAACGGCGACACACAGCGGCAGCCGAGCACGTCGCAGCCGCAGCCAGTCAGCCAGGAACGAGCTGGTGGCGACAAGACCGGTGGGGGTGCAACCTCTGTGCACTCTCCACCCCGAAGGCCAAGATCGCCGACTCGCCGGATCCACCTCGACAGCGACTCCACCGCGTCGTCAGATCCACGAGCTCGCCGCGATCAGTGCCAAGTTCTTCACGAACGACAGCAAGAAGACGCTCGTACTCGCATCGAGCGCCAAAGAGAAGCGCGACGTCAATCAGACCAGCACGCTGGGCCCTCTGTCGACATGCATGCGCCAGGGGAACCAGGCGACTTGCCGTACGCGGTAGGTTTCCCTGCGTTCACTCGTGAGCTGCGGCAAGTCCAGTGGCCCAGCATGAAGAATTTCAAGCCAGACGTACCAGAGAAGTACGACGGCAAGTCGCATCCGTCGGAGTTCCTCAGCATCTACACCATCGCGGTGCAGGCTGCTGGGGGGCGGGACGACAAGATCCTTGCCAACTACTTCCCGCTGGTGCTCAAGCCCAACGTCAGGTCCTGGCTCATGCACTTGCCGGACAACTCCATATCCTCCTGGGCAGACCTATGCCATTAGTTTGTTGGCGCCTTTACAGGCGGCCACAAACCTCATGGCCAAGAGAGTGACCTTCATCTGCTCGCCCAGAAGGAAGGAGAGCCCCTGCGCAAGTACATTCAGAGATTCAGCCGTGTACAGCACAACATCCCAGATGTCCGCCCTGCCGCGGTCATCAGTGCGTTCCATCAGAACGTGCGTAACCGCAGGATGCGGGAGGAGATGGCGATGTGCAAGATTAGAGACGTCAGTGAGCTGTATGCCCTGGCCGACAAGTGTGCATGTGCTGAGGAAGGGAGGAAAATCCCCGGAGAGAATGCAGGAGCAGGAGGATCTGACAGCGAGGATGCTGCCCCGGCAAAGAAAAACCGGCGGCGGAACAGGAAGAAGAAAGGCAAATATGTGCTAGTCGTTGAGCAGTCCGGCAACGAAGGTGGCGCCAAGAAAGCCAAAGTTGGTAGCTCCGGCAAGGAGATTGCCGCATGCACCAACTGGCAGGCTGTGGCGATCGCCAACAAGCAGGACGGCTCCGACAAGCAGTACTGCAAGATCCACCGCACCAAGGGCCATGACCTCCAGAGCTGCAAGAAGGTCGAGCAGCTTGTCCAGCAGCAAAAGGCTGAATACGAGCGACGAGACAAGGAGAGGGCCCAAGGAGGCGCTGGAGAATCTGTCAAGAAGCGCGCCGGCCGGGGAGGACGCCGCGGCAAGACCAAGCAGCGGCAAGGAGATAGACCTCCCCGCGGCCGCGACAAGGATGAAGACGACGACGAAGACATGGATGATGTCGAGACCAGCGAGCAGGAGTTCCAGAAAGCCACGGAGGTCTTGTGCGTTGACGGCGGTGCTTCTCTGCATACTTTGCACCGCCAACTCAAGCAGTGGGTGCGAGAAGTCAATGCAGCAGAACCACCTGTCGAGTCATGCAAGCTTCTGAAATGGTCCAGCACGCCTATCACCTTTGACATTGAGGACCACCCTGATCGCACAACTGCGGTCGGGTGCTTGCCGATGTTGGTTTCACCAACTATCCGCAACCTCAAGGTCACTAAGATGTTAGTTGACGGCGGGGCCGGCTTGAACCTGATCTCCTCCGCTGTACTCCAGAAACTCCAGATCCCTGACAGCGAGCTTGAAGAGATCGGCACATTCCAAGGAATCAACCCGGGAAGGAGCAAGCCGAAGGGGAAGGTCACGTTGCCAGTAACATTTGGCAGCAAGTTGAACTTCAGGACTGAGAGGGTCACTTTTGACGTTGCTGATATTCCATTGCCTTACAATGGGATACTTGGCCGTCCAGCACTCGCCAAGTTCATGGCAGCCTCTCACTACGCATACAACATGCTAAAGATGCCAGGCCCGATAAGCGTCATCTCTGTCCCTGGCGACAAGAAGGATGCCCTTATCTGCGCCGACAAGATCTACCGGGAAGCGGCAGCCACAGCAGATTGCAAGTCACTTGCCGTTGAAGCTCCCGGGGGGAAGAAGAAGACCAAGTCCGGCAAGAGCTCTGATGCCCACTCCGGCAAGCGCACCTCTTCGGGGTGCTGCGCTGCCGTCGAGGACGCACCATCGAGCTCCACCGGCAAGTGTAAGAAGACAATGGCAGCTCCGCCAGAGACGAAGAAGGTGTCCGCCAAGGAGGACGGCACTGGTGGTACATTCACCATCAGTGCCACTCTCGACCCTAAATAGGAAAGCACGCTCATTGCTTTCCTGCGGGCGAATGTCGACGTGTTTGCGTGGCAACCGTCTGACATCCCCGGTGTTCCCAGGAAAGTAATTGAGCACCACCTTGCCGTTTGTCCTCATGCGCGGCCCGTCAAGCAGAAGGTCAGGAAGCAAGCAGTGGAGCGCCAAGAATTCATTGCAGAAGAGATCAAGAAGTTGGAAGCAGCAGGCCTTGTCAGAGGAGTGCTCCATCCTACGTGGTTGGCCAATCCTGTAGTCGTGCGCAAGGCAAACGGGAAATGGAGACTTTGTATCGATTTTACCGATGTTAACAAAGCTTGTCCCAAAGACCCATTTCCTTTGCCGCGCATTGACCAGATTGTTGACTCCACAGCCGGATGTGATTTGCTTTCATTTCTTGACGCATGTTCAGGATACCATCAGATCTTCATGGTAGAAGAGGATGAGGAGAAGACCGCATTTATTACTCCATGTGGCACCTACTGTTTCATACGGATGCCTTTCGGATTAAAAAATGCTGGTTCACCATTTGCAAGAGTAGTCCATGTCGCTCTTGAGCCACAAATACACAGAAATGTGGAAGCCTACATGGATGACATAGTGGTCAAGAGCAAGGACAAGGCAACTCTGATCCAAGATTTAGACGAGACCTTTGTAAATCTGCGCAAGATCAGCCTCAAGCTCAACCCCGAGAAGTGTGTGTTTGGAGTCCCCTCCGGCAAGCTTCTCGGGTTCTTCATGTCTCAGCGGGGAATTGAAGCCAATCCCGACAAGATCAAGGCCATTGAGCAGATTGAAGCACCAAAGCGCGTCAAGGATGTACAAAGACTTGCCGGTTGCGTGGCTGCTCTCAGCAGGTTTATCTCTAGGTCTGCTGAGCGCGCCCTGCCGTTTTTCAAATTATTGAAAAAGGCAGGTCCAATGAAATGGACTCCGGAAGCGGAGGCTGCGCTGCAAGACTTGAAGAGATACCTGTCCTCCCCTCCAATACTTGTCGCACCTAAGCCACAAGAGAAGTTGCTGCTATATATAGCGGCAACCAATCAAGTGGTTAGTGCTGCGTTAGTAGCAGAGAGGGAGGCAGATGACGAGCCAGCAACCACGGCAGGTGCATCCAGCGACAAGCAAGGGGCTTCCCCGGCAAGCTCTGGTCCCGACAAAGATGGATCTGCGCAAATGCACGAGGAGACACAGAAGAAGATGGTGCAGCGCCCAGTTTACTTCGTCAGTTCCCTTCTGCAGGGGGCTAGGTCAAGGTACTCTGGTGTGCAGAAATTGCTCTTCGGCCTTCTCATGGCCTCGAGAAAGCTACGCCATTACTTCCAAGAACATGAGATCACAGTTGTCACTCGCTTTCCGTTGAAGAGGATACTACAGAATCCAGAAGCGACAGGCAGGATTGTTGAGTGGGCACTGGAACTGTCAAGCTTTGGCCTCAAGTTTGAGAGCACTTCAACTATCCAGAGCAGAGCATTGGCAGAATTTATAGCAGAATGGACGCCAACACCAGATGAAGAAATTCCAGAAATGAGCATCCCCGTCAAGGAAGCAGGCAAAGAGTGGCTAATGTACTTTGATGGTGCCTTTTCGCTGCAAGGCGCCGGCGCTGGCGTGCTGCTTGTCGCACCCGCCGGAGAGCACCTCAAGTACGTAGTCCAGATGCACTTTCCCAAGGAGCAAGCAACAAACAATACTGCAGAGTATGAAGGCTTGCTTGCCGGTCTCAGGATCGCGGCAGACCTTGGGATCAAGAAGCTCATTGTCAGGGGTGACTCACAGCTTGTCGTCCGCCAAGTAAGCAAGAGTTATCAGAGTCCGTTGATGGAAGCTTACCTCGACGAAGTGAGAAAGCTAGAAGAGCACTTTGACGGCTTACAAATGGAACATGTTCCAAGAGCTCAGAACGCCATTGCCGATGGCCTGTCAAAGTGCGCCGCACTTAAGTTACCTGTGGAACCAGGGATCTTTGTGCTCAAGCTGACTCAACCGTCTGTAACGCCATCAACTGGGCAGAGCAAGAAGAGGAAGTTGATTTCTGGTGACTATTTGCCGGTAGAACTTCCCGAAGCCGCCGCCAAGAAGGTCCCCAAGATCAACGCCAAGAGCGCTGAGGAGCAATATGCTCCGGCAAGCCCTAGGGTTTGTTTCGTCGAAGCAGAAGCTCCCGACAAGTTTTGCTCCGGCAAGCTTGCCGGGGAACGTCAAGCTCCGGCAGACCCCCAGGTTCTCGCCGTAGAAGCGGATGTTCCCGCAGCAGCAGATTTGCCTTTAGTCCTTGTTGTCGAGCCACGAGCTCCAGCATGGGCGCAGCAGATTGTCCGTTTCCTTCAGACAGGAGAACTTCCCGAAGAGCAAGAAGAAGCAGAAAGAGTAGCCCGCCAGTCAAGTATGTACCAGTTTGTCGACAAGGCACTGTACAGAAGAAGACTGAACGGTGTGAAATTGAAGTGTATTCACCAGGAAGACGGACAAAAGCTGTTGGCAGAGATACATGGAGGCATATGTGGTCACCACATTGGCGCAAGAGCACTTGTCGGCAAAGCATTCCGGCAAGGTTTCTTTTGGCCGACAGCCCTCCAGGATGCAACTGCACAAGTAACCAAGTGTGAAGCGTGCCAGTTCCATTCCAAGCAGATACACCAACCAGCTCAAGCTCTCCGGACAATCCCTTTATCCTGGCCATTTTTGGTCTGGGGGCTCGACATCCTCGGCCCCTTTCCCCGAGCAGTCGGGGGCTTTGAGTACTTGTACGTCGCAATCGACAAGTTCACAAAGTGGCCGGAAGTGGAACCAGTGAGGAAGGTGACAGCACAGTCAGCAGTCAAGTTCTTCAGGTCGATTGTTTGCCGCTTCGGGATCCCTAACAGGATAATCACCGACAACGGTACGCAATTCACGAGCCGCACCTTCATGCAGTACGTCCAAGATCTTGGCGCCAAGGTCTGCTTCGCTTCTATTGCTCACCCGAGAAGCAACGGTCAAGCGGAGAGGGAAAACGCTGAAGTGTTGCGCGGGCTCAAGACCAGGACTTTCGACAGACTGCACAAGTGCGGAAGAAACTGGATCGAGGAGCTGCCGGTGGTTCTTTGGTCGATCAGAACGACGCCAAATCGAGACACTGGCCAGACACCTTTCGCTCTAGTCTATGGAGCAAAGGCAGTTCTCCCCACGGAACTCGTATACGGGTCACCTCGAGTGCTCGCTTATGATGAGCTCGAGCAAGAGCAGCTGCGACAAGATGACGCGCTGCTCCTTGAGGAAGACCGTCTTCAGGCTGCTGTGCGAGCTGCTCGCTACCAGCAAGCTTTGCGCCGCTACCATAGCCGCAAAGTTAGCGCCAGAAGTCTCGAGGAAGGAGACCTTGTTCTTCGGCGTGTTCAGTCCGCCAAGAATTCCAACAAGTTGACGCCGAAGTGGGAAGGCCCTTACCGGGTGAAACGAGTCACTAGGCCTGGCGCTGTCCACCTTGAGACCGAAGATGGCATTCCGGTGAGCAACTCCTGGAACATTGAGCATCTTTGTAAGTTTTACCCGTAAGGCGCGGTTGCCGGAACCTGTTCCGGCAACCACCTTTTGTACAAGTCTTGCCGCTGTTGCATGTAATCCTTTGTACAAAGCCGGGCGCAGACCCCGTGCATAAGTAAAGCTCATGTGCTCCGCACATTTTGTCAATTTCATACTTTCTATTTTATGCATGTGTTATCTAACACTTTGTGCAGCACCTAAACCCCGGTAAGCAATAACGAGCCGTAAGGCTCCGTATCTTTATTTTCTCTTCTTTCTTTTTTCTCAAGAAAAGGAAGGTTCCCCTCGCCCACAAGTTTGCCGGGGGGGAAGGAGAAGATAATGGTATGGACCAGGCGTCGTTCAAGAAAATTTCGCCTTACCGGGAAGCAAACAACAGAAAAGCTAAGTTGCCAAAGTTTGAGCAATCAGATTTTTTAAAAATTTTAAGTTATCTCCCTTGAACGACCGCACTTTGTATGGAAAACCTGTGCGCGGAGGAACCAACTCGTAGCTAGTTGCGCCCTTACTTTGTTTCGAGTCCGCTCAACAACCTAAGTGAGCTGCAACTAGTTGCGACAAGGTTTCTTGTCGGTAGCGGCACCGCCAGCAGGCTGCTGACATCCCGCACTTAGCGCTCGCGGCTCAGGTGCCCGCACCGGCAAGTTCCCTAAAGGCGTAGGGCAAAGACATACAAAGGGAGGAACCAAGTAAAGGGAATAACATTGCAATCATTACATAGAATAAAATTATATTACAAAGATAGCTTGTCGCAGCTCTAACAGATTGTTTTCATAACATGGCAAACAGCGACAAGAAAAGAAGAAATGGGCGGCCTAATCTACGCGATCGCCCTCGATCCTCTTGATCCCGCTCACCTTGTCCACAATGGGTGCGACAAGGGCCTTGAGCGCCTCCAGATCAGCATCCGGCGGCAGGGTCTTGAGGACGTTGGTGAAGTTGAGGCCCGGATTGCGGAAGGCCACCTTCACCAACACTTTCTGAAGAGCTCCCACGCAGATCTTGCGCAACTCGTCGGCCAGCTGCTTCGGGATCCTTTCCCGGAGTCGCTGGAGAGCCGTCGCCACGCCCTTGAAGAACAAGACGAGCTTGGCGCTGGGTTGGAGGTTCTCGTCGGAGGGATACCCGAGATCCTCCATCCCCAGCTGCGCCAACTCCCTGTCAATTTCTGTGGCAGCATTCACAAGACTCTCCGTCCAGTGCTCCACAGTCTCCCTGAAGGCGTTTTGGGTGGCGGCAACACTCTCTAGCAGCGCCTTGTCGGCCTTGATCTCCTCCTTCAAGGCCGCCTCCTACTTCTTGGCGCCGTCCAGCGTCTTGGTCAAAGTGGTCAGCTTCAACTCAAGATCCGCGTTGGAGTCCTTGGCGGCGCTGAGCTCTTTGCCCTTCTTGGCAAGATCGGCTTCTAGCTGCGCCACCTTCGTCTCCAACTCCTTCTTGGCGGCCTCGGCGGCGACGGCAGCGTCCTCTACTTGCTTGAGGGCTCCGCCGAGTTTTTCCTCGCGCACGGCAAGCTCCTCCTCGTGGGCGTCAAGATTAACCTTCCACTGCGCCAGCTCGCCCTCCTCTGCGGCTAGCTTCACAGCGGCAAGTCGCTGTTGCTCTTCGACTTCGGCCTTCTCGAGGAAGAAGACCTTCTGCGCTTTGGCGAGCTGTTCCCGCTCCTCCACCAGGGACCGGAGGGCTTCCTGGTGGAAACCCCCGAGCTCCTCCGCGCGCTTCTCAATGTCTGCCCCCGCCTTCGCGACAAGCGCCTCGCGGGATTCCAGCTTGGCTTGCCGCACGCGGTAGAGCGACACCAGCTTCCGCAGCAGCCGCTCCTCCTCAGACTCGTTGCTGCTGCTGCTTGGCGCGTCAACCAGCGTCAGCCCAGCGGAGGCGAGCACTTCTCCGTCGAAGCTCTCCCCTTCAACCGGCGCCCTGGAGCTTGACACCCAGGGGAGGTTGATGAAGACGCCTTCGCCGGCCTTCAAGTAGACGCCTGGCTGGGGCTCTTCGGAGCCTGGCGCTGCGGCAGCGGCGGACGGGTCGGCGGTCGGTGCAGCGCCTGGCGCTCCTGCGGCCTCAGGGCCGTCAGTGCGATCGCCAGACCCCTCGCCAGTTGCTGCGGCGGCAGCCTTGGCGGCCTCTGCGCCGGCGGCATCGCCACCACCGGCTGCTTCGTCGGCGGCGACCTCGGTCTCCATCTGCTCTGCAGCGGATGGGTCTGACGGCCGGAAAAGGGGGAAGAGTCAAGCAAATATTCAACAAGAAGAAGATCAAAAGAAGAAGAATCCAAGGGAAGTTTTGAAGCAAGAGGAGTACCTGCACCGGGTTCTACAGTCGTGGTCTCCGCCGTCGGGGGGGGGGGGGGGGGGGGCGCCGGTGCTATCCCTTGCCGGAGAACCCTCCCTTGCCGGAGACTTCTCCCTTACCGGGAAGCCCTCCCTTGCCGGAGAGTTCCCCCTTGTCGGGGGATTCTCCCTTGGCTCCTGGTGAGGCTGCTCTACTCCTACACAAATCAGCAACCAAATATCAGCAAAGACAGAGTATCCATGCGCACCTCACAAGCGGAAAGCAATCCGTATACTTACGCTGGGGGCTGCTCTGGAGAAAAGTTGCCGGGTCCGGCAAGGTTGTCTCGGGCGCACCTCCTGCTGTCGCAGTAGGTTCGTCCTCGATGACAATCATCGGGACCTTGACCCTCTTTGCTGCTCTCTGGGCCAGAGTCCTAAAGAGGAACGAGTTCAGAGAAAAGCAAATGAGAATACAAGACAAACAGCAAGAATTGAAGAACTACAAGTACAATAAGGAAATCTTACTCTTCTTATTCTTCCTCGCCGCAGCTGAACGCGGAGAAGTCGAAGTCTGGCTCGCGTCCGGCGCGAGGAGGCGGAGGAGTAGCTTCCCTTGGCCGCTTGGCGGGAGCAGTGGCGGTGGTCTGAGACGACCCCGCTCCGGCTGGAGTAGAAGCTGTGGTCCGGGAGGGCCCCGCTCCAGTTGCCGTTGCAGCGTGAGATGCTCCCGCGGCAACAGTGCTTGCCACGGTGGAGCGTGTCACGCGGCGCGGTGGCTGTTCACTCGCCTGCCGCTCTGCTACGTCGCCGGCCTTGCGGAGACGCCTTCTTGGTGGGGACGGAGGCTCTGCTTGCGGCGAGCTGTCTGAAGATGAGGAGGAAGAGGAGTTGATCTCCAGCGAGCCGCTCGTATCCTTGGCGGGCTCGCTCGACCCGACGCCATGTCCGACAAGTTCCTTCTCACCGGCGGGCTCCCCTCGCTCGGCACGGCTTGCCGCCTCTGCTGCATCTGCCTCCTCCACGGTGAACCCGAACTCGCCCGCGGCCGCGGATGCCGCCGCCTCTTCCAGCCTAGTGGCGATGAGTGCCATCTCCGCATCCGTGGTGTCGCGGGTGAGGCTGTCCTTCTCGTCGGAGCGGATCGGCACTTCCACCAAGTCATCGAAGAACTGCTGCACGACGTCGTCTGCAGGCTCCTGCCAAGTTGGCACAATTCCATGTGAGTCGCACTCCGGCATCATTGCACGGATGCGGTCGAGCGAGGAATTGTTGCACGGCGGAACGACGCCCCCCGGCAACCTGAAAACTTCGGGATGTTGGGGGTCATACTTGAAGAGCTCCTGGAGCATCGCGTTGAGCTCCAGAACTGTGAAGTTGAAGTTGAGGCCCGGCCGCAGCCTCATGATGTCTGCCGCATTCTTGAACTCCCAAGTGGGTCTCCCCCGTTCCTGCAGGGGGGCGATGCGGCGGCGAAGAAAGTCTGCGCCAACAGCGCCTACAGTAAGCCCGGCAAGCCTGAGGCGCAGGATCCGGGTGACAGCAATCTTCAGCCTGTCGTCTTCCGGGGCCACGTCACTCCAATAGCTGCCGCGTGCTACTGGGGTTTGGCGCCGGGTGGTGAATGGCTGCGGGTTCTCCTCGTCGATCCAGCACCAGTCTGCTCTCCACTCCTCCCACTTGCCGCGGAATTCTCCCTCCAGATAAGTTTCCTTCTTGCTGGCCCTTGAGATCCAGGCGATTCCGCCGGATAGGGGCTCTCCTCTCTCTACTCGGGGTATGAAGAAATGGCGAAAGAGGGCTACGTTGGAATGGACTCCGAGAAAGTTTTCGCAGAGATGCGCGAAAACTGCCATGGTCAGAACGCATTGGGGGTGAAGTCAAGGAGATGGAAACCGTAGGTGTTCATGATGTCGCAAAAGAATTCAGAGAAAGGCGGGCAGAGCCTGCAGTAGAAGAACAAAGCGAAGAAAGGGTATCCGTTTGGCGCCTTCTTCCAAGCGGCGGCGGGGAGTACCTTCGTGCGCGGATGCGCTCGTGTCTCCGTCGACCAGAAGAGGTAGTAGTTCTCCCTCAGCTCCTTCGCGGCAAGCTTGGGGGGAAGACTGCTCGCTCCTTCCGCAGCGCCGCAAGCCGCTGCGCCTCGGTCGACTTCATGACCTTCCCCTTGTCGGCTTTTGGAGCCATGGCGGAAGTGGTGGAGGAGGTCGACGGCGTTGGTGGTGCTGATGGCGATGGGGAGCGGAGCGCTACTCTCTTTCGGCTTTGGGAAGGCAAGGGAGCGGCGGAGATTTCTGAGATTGGTACAGCAATGGGCGAATGGGCGGACTACCCCTGTTTCCCCTGCTTATAAAGAGGGAGGGGGCGGAAGTTCCGCATTTCTGAATAAAGAAACCACCCACGATCTCTCCCACGACGCCGCATTTGACGCGTGCCGTTCGGGGAGGGCGCGGTGGATACGGAGTGAGATACGGTGTAACCTAGGCCGCGCGTGCCCGTGCCCTGTTTTGGGCCTGGCCCAACAGCGCTCGGCACCGTGTATGGCCCAGGCTCGGGGGCTCCTGTCGATGTACTAGAGTAGGGGTACCCTAGTATCCCGAACTTGTGCACGGGCAGTCGCAGCATCCCACGGCAAGGCCTGCCGGGTGACCGCCAAGGTCCTCCGTGGTTCCTTTGGAGCCATTCAAGAACAAAGTATCCAAGTCAAGGGGACAAGACCCCGGCAAGAGGAGCTTGCCGGGAAGGGCAACAAAAGCATCTTAAGACCCCGGCAAGAGGAGCTTGCCGGGAAGGCCACCCAAGGCATCTCAAGGAACTTGCCGCGACGCGCCGCGCGTCCCGGCAAGGCCCGGTGAGCAACAAGCTCCCGGATGCGACAAGACAACGACCGCGGCAAGGCGCTTGCCGCGACAAGCCACCACTCTGTGCCCGCGCTCCAGCACATCCACCGACGTGTCGCTCTGGGACCCTTCCAGGCGTACGTGGCGGGAGGCTGTGCAGCCAGCGGCGTGCGGTGGCAAGCGGCGCTGATAAGATCGCCATCGTGGCGAACGGTGGCGTCCTGGCGGTCCCTTTTTGCACTGTTTAGGCAACACAGACGGGCATTTAATGCCCTTGTCCCTTGCCGTCAGGGATTAGGTATGATACACTGTAGCAGGTAGCTGTGCCTACCGCAGCATCTTTCCATTTTTACCCTTTGCCTCCGTTGCCACCTGTCGGTGACCCCTTGAGCATATAAAAGGAGGCCCATGCGCAACGTAGAAGGGGGTTAGCTAGTTCAGAGAACACTCACGCTCGGTCTCGTTAGCTGCTGGTGTGTACTGTAGCACTCCACACTCCCGAGCAAGAACTCAATACAAACCACAAAGCAGGAGTAGGGTTTTACGCATCCGTGCGGCCCGAACCTGGGTAAACTGCTCGCGTGTTTCGCCTCGATCCGCTCTTTGCACGACCTCCGCCCCCACCGAACCGAAAGGGACTCGGCCCGCCGTTCCCATAGGTGTTCGTGGATCAGTCCCCCGACAAACATAGGCATTAGAAGCATAATTATCATAGCAATATTTAAGTATGGCAAAATTTTCAGATTTGTAAAGAGTAGCATCATACTTTTCAATCAAAGAAGCAATTTCGTAAGCACCCTTAAAAGCAATAAATTCTTCAATTTGTTGAACATCATAGTAATTATAAACACCCTTAGCATACGAAGATACGATTCCATTATCACTAAACTCACATTGATAGGGAAGGTGTTTCTTAGGGTTTTTAGAACAACAAGTAAAATCATATATTTCACATAAATTCAAAGCATAGCATTGCAAACGATGAATTTGATCCAGTAAAATTTTCCCTTCTTCGGATATACGGTGTCGCACATAACAAGCATGCTCATCTAAATATTTACCCTCAACTAAGCTAGTTGGGGTTTCAGCACGAGCACATAGGGATCGAAGATGATCCAAGTAATAAGCTTCAGCAGTGTGATAGATTTTCAGTGGTTCTTCAACCATTGGTTTCGTAGGTACTACTAATGTTTTTGGTATTTTGCGTTTCCTACCCATAACTAAAGATAGAAAACAACTAAGAACAACAAATAAAAATTACTTAGTGATAAAGAAAACAAGCACACACGAGAATATTCACCCCACGCTATGGCTCCCCGGCAACGGCGCCAGAAAAAGGTCTTGATAACCCACAAGTATAGGGGATCGCAACAGTTTTCGATAAGTAAGAGTGTCGAACCCAACGAGGAGCTAAAGGCAGAACAAATATTCCCTCAAGTTCTATCGACCACCGATACAACTCTACGCACGCTTGACGTTCGCTTTACCTAGAACAAGTATGAAACTAGAAGTACTTTGTAGGTGTTGTTGGATAGGTTTGCAAGATAATAAAGATTACGTAAATAAAAAGTAGGGGTTGTTTAGATAAAGAAACAATAAAGTAAATATAGCGAGTGTGGAAAAGTGGTGGTAGGAGTTGCGAAATTTCCCCTAAGCAATTGACTACTTTACTAGACCGATAGCATGTATTATGTGGGAGAGGCCACTGCTAGCATGTCATCCCTGACTTGGAATTCTATGCACTTATGATTGGAACTATTAGCAAGCGTCCGCAACTACTAACGTTCATTAAGGTAAAACCCAACCATAGCATTAAGATATATTGGTCCCCCTTCAATCCCGTATGCATCAATTTCTATGCTAGGTTGAAGCTTCTATCACTCTTGCCCTCCAATACATAGTCCTATCAACATACAACTAACCCTATGGTGTGATCCACGCATGAAATCATATGATGAGCACCAAAGGACAGCAACATAACCACAAGCAAATTAAATCAATCATAGCAATTCATCAACCACCGATAGGACAATGAAAATCTACTCAGACATCATAGGATGGCAACACATCATTGGATAATAATATGAAGCATAAAGCACCATGTTCAAGTAGAGGGTACAGTAGGTTGCGGGAGAGTGGACCGCTGTAGATAGAGGGGGGAAGGTGATGGAGATGTTGGTGAAGATGGCGGAGGTGTTGGTGTAGATCGCGGTGATGATGATGGCCCCCGGTGGCACTCCGGTGCCACCGGAAGCGAGGGGGAGAGAGCCCCCCTCCTTCTTCTTCTTCCTTGACCTCCTCCCTAGATGGGAGAAGGGTTTCCCCTCTGGTCCATGGCCTCCATGGCGTGGGAGGGGCGAGAGCCCCTCCGTGATTGTATCTGTCTCTCTGTCTCTCTCTGTTTCTGCGTTCTTAGATTCTTCCCTTTCACCGTTTCTTATATTCCTGAAGATCCGTAACTCCGATTGGGCTGAAATTTTAACACGATCTCTATCCGGATATTAGCTTTCTTGCGGCGAAAGAAGGTCACCAACCGCCTTAATGGTGGCCCACGAGGGTCAGGGGCGTGCCCCCCTGCCTCGTGGCCACCTCGGGCACCGTCTCGCGTGGATTTTTCTTCCCAAAAATCATATATATTCCCAAAAAATCTCCGACAGTTTTTATCCCGTTTGGACTCCGTTTGATATGGATATTCTGCGAAAGAAAAAACATGCAACAAATAGGAACTGGCACTGGGCACTCGATCAATATGTTAGTCCCAAAAATAGTATAAAAAGTTGCCAAAAGTTATATGAAAGTTGTAGAATATTGGCATGGAACAATCAAAAATTATAGATACGATGGAGACGTATCAGCCGGTAGTATGAATAAATTGCATAGGGCGCTACGCTCTGAGTCTTTGGGCTGTTACCCTTACTACGTGTGGCGTGGTGAGCCGGCATTATGAACAAATATCGCAGGTATGATATTTATTTTGTTATGATTATATAAGGTTTTGATAAACCCGCCCTAGTTATGGACTATGCAGTCACCAGTGGATTTTACATGGGGCATTGTGACCCGCCCTGGGATAAAAACCGCCAGGGCACATGTTATCTGCTTATGTGCAAGAAATATGATAACTATGGTCAGCATAATTTGATGATATTATAAAGCATAAGTGCCAGATCTTCAACATCATATCGGCGGTTCAAAAAGTGTTATGCAAGTCAACATGCACGATGGCATGGTAAATCATTGTTTCCAACTAGCCTATTACAAGGCATCGGACGGCCCAAAAGAATAAGTGTTTTAAGACACACGGCAACCAAATGCTATGGTTGGTAATTAAACCGGCTCATGGATCAAGACTCCTGGTCTTGGCGGGTCGAGGCTTCCGGGTCATCTTGCACTGGTTCATCTTCTTCTTCATCATCCATTGGGTGGAAGTCAGATGTGGCCCAATTGATCCCAGTCAAAGCTTTGAACATAGCCTCGTCATCAATAAGTGTTGACGAGTCAATATCAGGGGCAAAGATGTGCTTACGAATTGACGGAATAAGGTCCTGGGCTTCATGAACCTGCGCCTTTATCTTCTTGTTTTTAGCATCATAACCCGCCTGATACTAGGACAGGTCCGTCTCTTCAGCCAGCTTGCTTGCTAATGGATGCATTCCCCTTACTATGTTGAGAAAGTCAGCAGCACTTGAAAGTGCAATCATGCCCTTATATTATGTTTTGATGTTAATGACAATCTACATGTAGGGGACTAACAATGGTTGTCAAGTGAATCTCAGGTGTTGGTCCCCGGTTCATCAAATTGTGTGTGGATCAAGAGCATACGAAGTGGGTTCTCTCAAGGATGAAGTGTTAAAATGATGTTACATTTTGTTTCCTTGAGTATAGGATCCCGCACTATTAAGAGGGGATCGATTGGGTTCGTAACAGACTTGCTCGAGTCAAAAAAATACTCCTTTCCATAGTTCTTTTTATCCCCTCTTTACTTCTAATCTTTCTGTCCGGGCTGCTCCCTAGATATCCGGGCCTCTCGCCGGATATCCGGGCCTAGCCATTCCAGAATGCACTTTTGTGCAGTGTTGCTGTCGGATGTCCGGCCCTCTACGCTAGATGTCTGGGCTCCCAGTGCTCGCCGGATGTCCAGGCTCCTTGCCGGATATCCGTACATAGGTGTCCAGAGGGCGTTTTTATGCTGGGCTGTGCGCCGAATGTCCGGCCACCTACCGGATGTCCGGGCCTTCCTGTTATGCCGGATGTCCGGGCTTGACCCCCGGATGTCCGGCCCCTCTGTTTCCTGCTCTGTTTTCTGCCTTGCTCTTTAAGTGGCTTGCCAGGTCAGATGTCCGGCCCCTAGCCCAGATGTCCGGCCTGCCCGTTCACTTGCACTACAACGACCATATTTGAGCTCACACTATATATAGCCCTTCTCCCCCAAGGGAGAGGGTTGACCATTCACTCTTGAAAAACCCTAGAACACATCTCACTCTCTCTCTCTTACACCTCCACACCAAATCTTAGATCCCCAAGGGATTTGAGAGCATTCGAGAGAAGTTGTCCAATCAAGTGATAGATCCACTCCTTCTCCATCTTTGCACCAAAGGAATTTGTGATTTGAGCAAGTCTTGAGCTTTTCCCCATCGATCTTGTTACTCTTGGGGGTTGGAGACTCCTAGGTGGTAGGAGTCTTTCGGAGAGGAATCGAGCTTTGTGATTACCCCCGAAAAGTTTGTGAGGGTTTGGAGACCACCCCAAGGTCTACCACTAATTGTTGAGAAACGCCTTCATGGTGTTGTCTCAAAGGGAGAATAGGGTGAGCCTTCGTGGCGTTGGTGTGCCTTCGTGGTAACATCCACCTCTCTAACGGTGACGTAGCTTCCCTCCAAGGAAGTGAACATCAGCATACATCCTCGTCTCCCGGAGTTGCGGTTATCCCTAACCCTAACTCTCTACTTGTGGTTACTTGTCTCTTAGCACTTACTTCATCACTTTGTATTTGCCTAGTTACTACTTGTGTTACCTGCTTAGTACTTAGTACCTCACTTGCAATTGTTAGGCTCACTTTCACATTCCGCATTATTGCCTAAAAATTGTTAAGTAACAATTAAAATTTGTATTTGGACCTATTCACCCCCCCTCTAGGTCCATCTTGATCCTTTCAGCACTGAAGGGAGATCCGTCTTCTTTTACGCTTGGGCAGCCATTGGCCAAGTCTTCTGGATCAAGATCTGCTTGCCACGCCTTTGCCCGGCTTAATGCGGTGATGGCACCTTCTCGGGCAGTTGATCGCTTCAACTCTTTGATTCTTTGCGACAACACAGATAGCCTCTCCAGCACTTCCTTGGTAAGAGAAGGTGGTGACTTTTTGTGTAAGGCAGCAAAGATGGCTCGTTGAGCGCCAGTGTATAATTGTTCCACGAGAGTATATGAGGCTTTGAGTTTGACGCACATATCTTGACCAAGGTTGGAGCTTCTCGGGCATGCATCAATGAAAAAGTGTTGGTAAACCGAGTAATGATTGATATACATTGCTACGGAGAGATTGAAGTAGAATGTTACTTACCAAAGATGGCAGCTGTCATGGTGTTAATTTGATGCTTTAAACCGGAAAGCTCATCGGCTACCGGCTTAAGGGCAGACTCCGCTTCCTTTGCTCTTTTCAACAGAGTTGTCTTCTCAGGCTCCCAGCTTGTCATGTCAGCCTTGAACTCCCTTTTCAACTTTTGCATCTCTTCCAAGGCGGTTGTCGATTCCGATTTGGACTTGAAGTTTCAGATTGTTGAAACTTTATATTTTGCTGAAGATCGGCGACTTGGGATTCCTTCGCATTTAGCTCCGCCTGTAGTATGCATATGATAGGTAGTATTACAATCATTTTATTTGAAGTCCCAAGCACAATACAAGTATTTCACTAGGCACTGAGGGGCTAATGCACATTTCTCTTTTTTGAAGACAATTCTATGATGACATGGCTAAATTGTTATGATTATAGCCGACTCATGGGGGCTACATACTTGGATTTTAATCACAATTATGGTGACAAGTCCCGGCTTATTCATGCTGATTAAGCCGGCCCTTGGGGGCTACATATGCAACATTGATCACTACTATTTGAAGTCCCGGCTCAACTTTCTAGTTTAAGCCGGTCCTTGGGGGCTACTTGTTTTGATCTTGTTATATATAAGGCTATCTACAGTCTACAACATATTCAATTCTATCACATCCAGTAGACTGGGCGGCTGACAGAAATATACTTATATAAAGAAGATTGAGGATTTTACCTCAAAACGTCCCTTCATAAGATTGACTAAGCCGGCCTCAAAGTCACGGCTTGTATGAGGACGATTCATATACCCAGAGTGGATCTCTTGAGCGCTGTATTGGGCATAGCTTTCCAGATTCACCGACCATTTGCCTTTGTCAGCAACGATAATTCTTCCTTAGCACTATGTTTTGACGTTCTTGTAAACTGTCATGAAAACTGTGACGGATTTGTGATGACGTTCTTGTAAACTGTCATGAAAACCGTCACATATCAGCAAGCGGCGAATGAGCCACAAAACGGTACTGCCTTTATGACGGACATCGAGAGGCCGTCATGGAAATTGTCATGGATCGGCTAACGGGGCCTAGCCTTTTACTTCTTGATCCATGATTGGACCGTCATGGGTGGCTCCTGCTGATGTGTCTTGCGTGCCCATTGTTTGACCCACATGTCACTTGGAAGCAATCAACGTGTATGTAGGAGAAAAAATAGAGCGAAACTGTGAAAAAGCGTGCGTGACGGAAAATTTTAAGTCACCAGCGCGGGGGGCCGAAATTGTCGAGCCAGCCCATTTAACTACAAAGTCCACACTCTAGCCTAACCCTAGTTACCTTTCTCCAATCTCCCGTGCCAACCATAGCCGCCGCCACTTCACCTTCCTCCCCTCGCCGCTCCATGTCGGCGCCGGCGGCGGCCCCTGGACCACCCCCTGCCGGGCCCCTCCACATATATACTGCCCCTGACCCCTACCCATCTACCCCACTCCACGCCCCTCCCCATTCAGATCGGCCCCTCGAGCTATTGCAATCCAGTCATACCCGTCGATCTGAGGCGGCAACGGTGGCCGTGGGACCAACTGCCAGATTTGTACGTCCCTGTCGTCGCTGGCGGCGTGCATTGATCCAGCTCCATCTGGCGGCGAGCTGAGGTGAGGTACAGGAGGTGGCAACACCGCCACAGATCCAGAGTACATCGGCGGCCCTTGTGGCTCGGTCCAATTGTCCGTCAGCTGCGCCACCGTCGGTCCCCTCGTTGTCGCGGTCGTCTTCTCCATCCGTGGTGCGCAGCCTCCTCTACGCCCCGCTGTTCACCTTCTCCGGCCGGAAAGAGTTAGTACGTACCTCTGCACCGGTCCCGTACCCTACAGCCCCCCTCTGTTCATCTCTGGTAATATAGGGTTTTTTGGAGCTCTGCCGAGGAGTACAAAGTACCACTGGGACGAGCAAAACACTTGGGCAAAACACCAGCCATGGATGGATCTAGTCGTTCCTGTTAGAGGATGGCTGCAGGCCTCGTTGGCCATGTTGAACCGGTACAGGGAAAACATCTAGGTGTCTGCCTTGTTTGACATTAACACGAACAGCAAGGGCACGAGCACCATTGAGGGTTACTCGCTTGTTACAGATTGTCTGTGCTTTGTTCCTTTATTTGTACTAGAAACAAAAAGTACTAGGCAAATTTCTATTCTTGTTGCATATCAAGCATAGCTTTGTAGTTGAACACTGCTAATTCAGAGTAATTTCCTGCAAGATTTATCCTGTCAGCTTTTAGAATTAAGAAACTCATACCATTTTATATCTAACTGAAGAAAAACTCGTATCTGCAGATTCTGTAGGTACATTTTACTGCAGTGTCCAATGTTTCTGCATGCACATAATGGTGATGGATCCCACATCGGTCAGTGCATCTAATGGTATTTGTACAGCTAAAAACATTTTTTACTTGGTGATGATATCTCCACTGTCCTTGCCAGCATAATTTTGGATATCTCACATGGACCAGAAACATTTTTTACTTGGTGATGTTATCTGCACTGCCCTTTCCTGCACATGCCTTTTATGTTATGCATACACTTTACTCAAACATCTATTTGCCCTTATGTTCGGCTAGGGCTCAGTTTGTATTTGTGAAGTATAATGTTTTCTGGAAGTAAGCTTGACTGAAAATACACATAATTCAATGCTTGTTCTTCTAACTAAAAATTCAGTCCATGATTCTGGTCCTATACTTACTGAAATGATTACTATTAAAGTCACAAAGCTTTCAAATTCAAGAATAAGGAGAGTACTTTCTGTTTTCTTTCCGCCGTTTTCTTTTCATATAAATATGACTTTTATTGTTTATAGTTAGTGGGCTTGTTTTAGCTGTGCAGTTTTCAACCTATATGTTTTTTGGTTAATGGATAATAAACTTTCATGTAGCTATCGACTGCCCACACATGTAGCTGTACAGTTTAATCTTGAGATACATCATACATGCAATTATTTATTTCTCTCTGTCTTGTTCTATAGGTACCTAAAATACTTGACGAAGATGCAAAATGATAAACAAGCCGCTTGAAGTTCCATGTGGTGTGTCTAATCTTAATTTTTTGTGACAATTAAACTGATAGTATTTTGTACGATGGATCAAAACTCATAGTGCTCTAATTCATGTGCAATTATATAATTGCAATGTACTTAACTCCTGCACAAGGACTTGAAAAGGCAAAAATATTGAAAAATCTAGCAAGAATTACTTGGGTAATTACTTAAGCCATGCAATAAATTAAATTTGTACTTCTCTGCATCATGTATAATGTTTGTTAGTGATGCCATTGTTTTTAGCGTATATACTTTGTTATTCTCGTTTGTAGGCATTGTAAAATTCCAGAACTTAGGGAAAAATCGTATGTGCTATGCATTTTTGTGTCTTTCCAGAGTCGAAAGAGAAAAGTAGAATTGTATCTCTTCTTACTGCCTAATAAAAGGGAATGTAGCTGCTTGATATATCGGGAAAAGGGAGTTATCCACTTTATGTATTACTGGATGTCGCTTTAAGTTCTAGCATTTTTATCTTTCTGTATTGTTGAAATAGTGTTCCTTGGTTGACATATTTCAGGACCTTCATCAACGACGGCAATCACTACTACATTCTCACACTACAGTACATATTCAGTCATAAGTATTTTATAATAGTTTAGATATACTTCCCTGAAATATTCTGCGGACCATCGTTGGCTGTATAGCTCTTTTGTTCAGAATTACTCACAGCCTGGTTTGTTATTTCTTGCATTACTGGTAGAGATCAGATTGCCACAGACCATCATATAAGTTCTATGTTTGATGGATTTGCTCTTATCCAATTCTAAATATAATAATCAAATTTTGCATTTGTTTCATGTAGGATCTGTTATGAAAATCCAGTGGTAGTGGTAGTGGTTGTAGTTTAGTAAATTACGTTAAGTGCAGTGTAACTTAGGAAGTATCTCCACCTTAAACATTTCATTTAATTCTTGTTTTCTCCACCATTCCGAATTAACTGAATTTGACAAATTTTAAAGGAAGCTATATCAACATCTTCACTACAGAATTAGTTTCATTAGATTCGTCACAAAATATATTTTTGTAATATAGAGTCCACTTGCTGTTCTTGATACTTTAGTGTATCTATTAGGAAGTTTGTTACAGGTTTCGAGAGCATATTGTAACAGAAGCATATTGTTTTTTACAGGTTTCCTTGGTGGTGAGAGGCGCTTAGGAAGTTTGAGCTACGGAGGTGAACTTGATGATTAAGAGGGTCTGTACAGCGTTCCATATTTGTAATCTAATGTAATTGTTATTCAGGGCATGTGAACTGATGTTGGATGTGTACTTGGGCACATTTTAGAAGGCCTTTACTTAGTGAAATAATTGGATAGAAATTTGTGAAATGGCCAAACAATTGACATGTTCAATGGAAATTAATTGTGTTGCGAAAGCTTGTTTGATTATGTTTAATGAGTGATGTCGTAGCTGGTTGGATGAATATCATGGGCTGGATTGAAATAAATGGGCTAAACAAACTGTAACACCCTGGATATGATTTACCTAATATGTAATCCAACTCTTGCCGTTTCCGGCGTTATTTTATTTTATTTTCTCGGGTTTGGGTCTTTGCCTCTGTGTGTTGTTGTTGTTGTCATGCATCTCATATCATGTTATCATGTGCATTGCATTTGCATACGTGTTCGTCTCATGCATCCGAGTATTTTCTCCGTTGTCCGTTTTGCATTCCGGCGCTCCGTTCTCCTCCGGTGGTCATTTCTACCTTTGTTTCTTGTGTGGGGGTTAAACATTTCCGGATTGGACCGAGACTTGCCAAGCAGCCTTGGTTTACTACCGGTAGACCGCCTGTCAAGTTTCGTACCATTTGGACTTCGTTTGATGCTCCAACGGTTAACCGAGGGACCGAGAAGGCCTCGTGTGTGTTGCAGCCCAACACCCCTCCATTTTGGCCCAAAACCCACCAAAACCCTCTCCATCATCTAGAGCGTACGATCACGATCGCGTGGCCGAAAACCGCACCTCATTTGGACTCTCCTAGCTCCCTCTATGACTATATACACCCCCCTCCGAAATTCGCGGTTCCACTCTCCCCCTAACCCTAGATCCATCCTCCTCGCGCGCATCGGACACGTCCGGCCGCAACCGGACACGTCCGCCGCCTCCTCCGACGAACCACGCTGCGCCACGTCATCCCGCCGACCCGCCGACGCCCGAGGCGCGCGGAGCCCGAACCGGGCCCCCGCGGCCCATTCCGCCGCCGCCGCCGCACGGGCGCCGCCCGCCCGTGGTCGCCTGCCTCGCAGCTGCCGGAGCTCGCCGCTCCGCCGCGGCCTGCTCCCCGGCGGTGCCTGGAGCTCCCCGCCGCCGCCGCAGTTGCACACCTCCTCCGAGCCCCGCGCCGTGCCTCCCTGCAGGAGCTCGCCGGAGTACCCCCTCCTCCGGCCAGATCCGGTAAAGGAGCGACCGGATCCGGCGACCTCGACATCGCCGGCGACCTCCCTCTTCTCCTCCGGCCACCGCGCGGCCTTCCTCCGGGGATCCTCGTTCACCGCGCCCAGATCTGAAAACTCACAGAGGTTGACTTTCTCCCCCCCTCGAAATCTACTAAGTCCCCGAGATTTCTGATTCAAATGCCCAAGTTCGTCATGCCGTAACTCTGCATCCGTAGATCCGTTTTGCACGTATAGCATATCAAAATGTTCGTCTCAGAGATCACATCATTTCATCTCATTGCATCATTTTCATTTGAGTTCATCTTCGTGCCCGAAATGCTGTTGGAAGAGTGCTATTTGGGATAATTGTCAGATTTGCTGCTCCAATTAGATATTTTTCATTTGTGCCATGATTATTGTGAGCATGATATGCCCCTGAGCTCTACATGTGTTTTGTTATATGCTTTGTCATCTTTCCAGAGGTGCCATTCATGTATTTTTGTGATGTGTGTGGTGACTAGCACAAGCTTGCAAAGTGGCGCATTTGTTAATGCTGATTTCAGGGACTTAGCATTTTCACTAAGTCCTTGATCTGTTTATTTCAATATGCCATATGTTCATGTTGTTTCCTAGTGATCCGTGCCTCTTTTGAGGATGATCAGTAAGGATGTTTTGTTAATCTTGTAGTGCTCTATCCATCCATGTCTTTGTTTGCAATTATGGAGCACCCTAGCTTGAGTCAATCGAGCTCTACTTTTGCTATTTCGTGAATCGGCAGATTGTCTACTTGTTAGCGATTTTGCCAAGGATGTTATAGTTGATCCGTGCATGCTATGTTATTGTTGTTGCCATGTCTAGCTTGTATAATGTGTATTCTTGATGGTTGTATGCTTAGATGGTCATGACTTGCTCTGTAGTGAGTGCATCGAGCTCGTAAATATGCCTACTTGATATCTGATTTAGCATGCTCCAGTTTTTCACTAAGCCTGTGATCTGATTATGTTTTTGCCATGTTCACATGCTTGCAAATGTATTTTCTGATCCCTTTTGGCTCAAGGTCACTAAGGGACTTTTGTTAAGCTCTTTGAGTAGCTCCATGCCATGCTTTACTTTGCCATGTTCAGGTCCTGTAGCATATAGTTTTCATGGTCCAAAGTGTGCTACCTGATCTGAAATTCCAGACAAGTGTTAATTTCACTAAGTCTGAAATCTGTTTTACCAAATGCATTTTTGCCATGCTTGTTTGAACCTGTTAATGGATGAATTGGCCGTAGCTCAGTGTTCATCTTTTGTTAAGAATCATGTATGGATCCCTGCCATATATTTTGTTGTCATGTTTGGGTGCTGTAGCATGTTCATCTTGTTGCATTTAGGTGTCTACTTGCTGTATATCGCAGACCGGTGCCATATTTGAATTGCTTGCCATTTCCAAACCGTAACTCCGATTCCGGCGTTCTTTATATCGTTTTCAAGCGATTTCATCTCACCTTTCCAGTGGCACACTTGAATTTCCATGTTGAGTCCAGGTTCATTCATTCCTTGTCAAATCTTGCACATGCATCGCATATCGCATCCCGCATAGCATACCATGTTTGCATCATATTGTTTGAGCTTTGCACGTGGTTGATTGTGTCCTTGTTGCTTGTTTGTCTTGTTTGGGTAGAGCCGGGAGACGAGTTCGCTAACGAGGAGCCCGTTGAGTTTGCTTTCGAGGATCCAGTCAACTCTGACAACTTTGCAGGCAAGATGATCATACCCTCGAAATCACTTCTATCTTTGCTTTGCTAGATGCTCGCTCTTTTGCTATGCCTATGCTACGATGCCTACCACTTGCTTATCATGCCTCCCTATTTGCCATGTCCAACCTCTAACCCACCATGTCCTAGCAAACCGTTGATTGGCTATGTTACCGCTTTGCTCAGCCCCTCTTATAGCGTTGCTAGTTGCAGGTGAAGATTGGAGACCTTTCCTTGTTGGAACATTATTTACTTGTTGGGATATCATTATATTTCCTTGTTATCTTAATGCATCTATATACTTGTTAAAGGGTGGAAGGCTCGGCCTCTCGCCTAGTGTTTTGTTCCACTCTTACCGCCCTAGTTTCCGTCATATCGGTGTTATGTTCCCGGATTTTTGCGTTCCTTACGCGGTTGGGTGATAATGGGAACCCCTTGATAGTTCGCCTTGATTAAAGCATTTCCAGCAATGCCCAACCTTGGTTTTACCATTTGCCACCTAGCCTCTTTTTCCCTTGGGTTTCCGGAGCCCGAGGGTCATCTTATTTTAAACCCCCCCGGGCCAGTGCTCCTCTGAGTGTTGGTCCACCTGTCAGCTGCCGGTGGCCACCAGGGGCAACTCTGGGCTGGCCTACCCGTACCTAGGACAATCTGAGTGTGCCCTAAGAACGAGATATGTGCAGCTCCTATCGGGATTTGTCGGCACATTCGGGCGGTGTTGCTGGATTGGTTTTAACTTGTCGAAATGTCTTGTAGAACCGGGGTACCGAGTCTGATTGGAATGTCTCGGGAGGAGGTCTATTCCTTCGTTGACCGTGAGAGCTTGTCATGGGCTAAGTTGGGACTCCCCTGCAGGGATTTGAACTTTCGAAAGCCGTGCCCGCGGTTATGGGCAGATGGGAATTTGTTAATGTCCTGTTGTAGATAACTCGAACCTTAACTTAATTAAAATGAATCAACTGTGTGAGTTACCGTGATGGTCTCTTCTCGGCGGAGTCTGGGAAGTGAACACGGTGTTGGAGTAATGCTTGTCGCGGGTTGTTCTCTAGTTATTTGTTCGCGCCTTGCCTTTTCTTCTCGCTCTCTTTTGCGAACAGGTTAGCCACCATATATGCTAGTCGCTTGCTGCAGCTCCACATATTTACCTTGCCTTACCTATAAGCTTAAATAGTCTTGATCGTGAGGGTGCGAGATTGATGAGTCCCTGTGGCTCACAGATTACTTCCAAACCAGATGCAGGGCCTGATGACTCCGTTCCAGATGACGCGCTTGAGCTCAAATGGGAGTTCGACGAGGACTCACGCCGTTACTATGTGTCTTTCCCTGATGATCAGTAGTGGTGCCTAGTTGGGGCGATCGGGACCGTGTCGCATGTTGGGTTTATCTTTTATTTTGGCGCCGTAGTCGGGCCATGAGTGTTTGGTTGATGTAATGCTATTTATGTACTTTGATTGACGTGGCGAGTGTAAGCCAACTATGTATCTCCCCTTCTATTATCTATATTACATGGGATGTTGTGAAGATTGCCTAACTTGCGACATTGCTTTCAATGCGGTTATGCCTCTAAGTCGTGCCTCGACACGTGGGAGGTATAGCCGCATCGAGGGCATTACACGGACACACTAAAAAAATGGGGAATGGGCTTGGCTATGCAGGATGCCATGTTAGATCCATGCTGGTACCTCCTAGATTCCACGCCAGGCTCATGCTTGCACAATGCCATGTCAATCCACGACGGATTAGTCTGTCATAGAGGACCGGGCCTAGGCGGGCCTAGGGACTCGTCGGTGACGGACAGGAACTTTCATGGTGGTACGGTTGTCAAATTATGACGCGATATACATGACGGATTCTAAATCCATCACGGACCTCCCTCGATGACGGATTTGCACTGTTCCATGACAGATTGAATCCGTCATGTATTAACAAGATTCTTGTAGTGGACCGTGGGGTTGCCCGGTGTCATGTAACCAAGCCCAGTAATGACAACATCATTAGCCTTCTCTTCAGTAGGCTTGATGGGACTTGGCGGCTTGGTAATGGCCGGTTCAACATCCATATGGTCTATGGTGACGTTGTGCTCCTCTAGTGGCAGGTCATCAATGGTGGCCTCAACAGCCTGGAGAGAAGTTTCTGTTGTTTGCTTCTCCGGTTCATTGAGATTTGAGTCTTCAACTGTTTTAGTCACCTTCAGCTTCTCACCGGGCTTTGCCATAGCGCTGAAAATGAAGCACAAGACAAGGTTAATATGACAGTCAAGTGCATAATTGAGAGTGCGTAGACTTAAAATTCTCACCCGGGTACGGTCTTGAAGATTGGGATTTGGGTCCCAGTTGAGTCACCGGAGGAAGAATGAGATGTTCCCTGGTCATTTGAGTCGGAAGGGTTAAGAGGCTGCCGAAAAATACCTGCTTTGAGATAAGCTAAGTCGGAAGTTTGTGAAACCTTTGGAGGGCGCTTGCGAGGAGTCGGAGTGTTTGGTAAGCCGGAGAAGAGAACCCCACCACCGCTGTTCCAGGTCGTGTGGCGAGCTTCATGTTGCTACTTCTTCAAAATAAAGTTGAGGTCCAAATAAGCTAAAGGATGAGAAAACCTTACTTTCCGACTTGCTTGACGAACTTTCTGTCTTGGCAGAGGTTCTGAGTCGGAGGAAAGGATAGTTACCTCTTCGCCTGCTTGGCTGCCTTCCACATCATCCTGATAGTGATCATTGTCAATAAGATGTACAAAAAACGAGCCAAGGGAGTCAAGTTCTACCTCTGACTCAATGTCATCCAAATCAAAAGGCTCAGAGGTGTTGGTCTTCTTCTTGACAGGCTTTTTCTGAGCCTTATTCTTCGTCCGGTTCATCTTGCCCGGCTTATCCTGCAGCTTCTCATTCCAAAAAGGAGAATCGGCCTGTGGAAATAGGACAGTTTAAGTTAGAATATGATTCAACTAAAAATTGTTACAAGCTTACAGTTGGTGGCTAGTTGAGAATGCAGAAAGGATTCAGTCCGGCTTTGCTGCAATATGCCAAGCTCTCGTTCAAAAGAGACTTGGTCATATTATTGATATCATCATCAGTCAACTGAATCTGTAAGTGGCGCTGTGGATCTTTTAAGTCATAGGTGTACACGCACATTAAGCTGGGGCAGCGGCTTAAGGGCAGAATCCTCCAGGCGACCCAACATCAAACCAGATCAAATCCGGTCAAGCCATTGGCCATTAAATCTCGGATCTTTGAAAATACGAGCATATATTTTTTCCGTTCCGCTATGCTGATGTGGTCTGGAAGAGGATGCTTGTTGCTAAGTCGGCTGGCACGATAACCCGGCAGAGGGTTTTCCCCTTCAGGAGAAGTGTCTTGGCAATAAAACCAAGTTTGGTTCTAGTCCTTGGGATGACTGGGCAGTTTGGCGGCTAGGAAAGTGGCTTCTTTCTGCCTTTGAATCAAGATGCCACCTAATTCTAGGCTAGGCCCATCTGTGAACTCGGTCTGCCGGTTTAAATAGTAAAAATCCCTGAATAGTTCTACAGTTGGCTCCTGTTGAAGGTACACCTCGCAGAACACTTGAAAGTTGCAGATGTTTGAAACAGAATTTGGCCCAATATCTTGAGGATGGCGCTTGAAAAAGTTCAGCACATCACGGAAGAATTTTGAGCCGGGAGGGCTAAAAACCCGGAGCAAATGATTAGTAAAGACAATCACTTCACCATCCTTGGGTTCATGAGGGGTTTCTGTGCCTGGGACCCTCCAATGGATGACATCTTTTTTGTCTAGGACGCATGTCTGGACATACTCGTTCAATGCTTCCTCGGTGACCTGGGAAACGACCTATTTACATGTGGTGACAGTCTTATTCATTTTTGAAGATGAAGGCCTAAAATAAAGAAGTACTGCCGGTTTAAGATTATGTTGTTAAGCCGGACCATTGATTCAAAAATAAAGTGTTGTAAAGAGCCGATATGTTAAGCCGGAAAATAGCGTTGAGTTATGCAGATATATCTATTGGCGTCTTAAAAGGGGACTAATGGTACATGCCGGGTTATGGATTATCAGTTAAGCCGCCCGAACAGTCGCCATATTACAGATCTGTAAGTGAGGAATGGCTAAGTGTTGAACAAACATGTTTCACAGATTGGTGTTGTAATTTTGGATCTGCAGCAGTTCAAAAAATGAAGTAAATTCTAAAACCTAAGGTGGTGGTAGCAAAAAAGTTTGTGTGCTCAGATGAGATCTTCAATGGAGGGGAGGTATTTTGATATTAAAAACGAGTGCTAAATTGCTACCGCACAAGTTTTTTAACGTATTCGGATCAAAAACTACTTGATCTAGAGAAGAAAATGAAAAATAGTGAAGAACACCGATGAACAAGTGAAACCCCTAAGTACAGATCTGTTCTGGGGTGAAGTTGAACTTACTAATGCTGACGGACAGTGGAGGTGCACCACGGAGTTCTGGTCCGTTCTGGGTGATGCAGCGGCCGGAGTTGATGCAGTGAACGGAGGCCGACGGTGGTGGAGCTCGGGTGCGCAGGAGCATTGAGAGGAAGAAGATGGAGACGAGGGGGCAAGGGTAAAAGTGAAAATAGGGCCCATGTCCCTATTTATAAGGAGGTGGATAAAAGGCATGCGCGGGAATCGAGGAGGCTAAAAATGATTATGTGGCTGTGCGGACGCCTTGATTTTTGGGAGGTCCATTAAAAGATAAATATATGATGAGATATTCTCGGTTTCGTGTGAAGTTAATACAAAATGTCGGTGGAAACGACACCTATGGAATCACTGGGATCCCTTCTACGGTTTGTGGGCGCGGGGTTGTGCAAAGAGCAGGTCTGGCGGTCAGCACAAGGATCATTTACCCAGGTTTGGGCCGCGGAGACACGTAATACCCTAGTCCTGCTTTGATGTATATTTGAGTGTTCTTGAGTTCTTGAACTAGCCACGGTGTGTGTCTAGTTCCAAAGATCCGAATCCCCCTCCAGTACGCCTCGGGCCTCCTTTTATAGCCAAAAAGGGGTCGCCACAGTGGCACACAAGAGGTGGAAAGGTGTATAATGGCTGAGTCTATCCTCTGGCACTATCGGACAAACGCATTTAATGCGCTGCTGACGTGCCCCTCTTGCTTTATTGGGGACAGCAAGGAAGCTCGTCCTAGCTATCGCCGACTCGCCTGGCTCCGACAAGCGTCTGAACTGATGAGGCATTGTAGCGCCACGTTGGCTGGCCGCTGGGCTGGCGTGGTGGCGGAGTCTTCATGAAGATCTGCATGCCACCACGCAGGTGCTTGCTGAGTCGGTGTGGAGGCTGCACGCTGCCACGCAGATGCCTGCCCAGCTGGTTGAGCTAGCAGCTGCATGGGAGCGGTGGTGGAGTCTTGGAAAACGTGGGCCTGGCTGCGGCCCCGCAGATGTCCTCGGCAAGGGTCTTGCCGGGGGCTCGGCAAGTGTCTTGCCGTGGCACCGCGGTCGTCCTCGGCAAGGATCTTGCCGGGGGTCTCGTGGATTTCCTTGGCAAGGACCCTGCCAAGGATCGTCGTCTTCTGGTCCTCATATAATCTTGTGTATTTATGATCTCCACAAAGATCTGCATGCCACCATGGAGGTGCCTCCCGAGCCTTGGTTCCAATGTGGTTGATGGCGTTGGAACCCTTGGCTCAAGGGCGGCACGCTCTGCTGGCATTTGGCAAGTTGCCCCGGCAAGGCTCTTGCCGGGGCTGCGAAGGCTGCCCCGGCAAGGGTTTTGCTGGGGAAGTCCATCTCGCTCTCTTGCTCTTTGTGTCTCTGGTCTTGGCGTTGCTTCGGTTGTCTCGTGCTCCGGCTTCCCTCCTCTGCCCTGCTGAGTGCGGCCGCGGGCGCGGCTCTAACTGCCCGTGCACAAGTAAAGGGGTACAAAGGAGAGCCCCTACTTTTGTACACCGACAGGACCTCCCGGGCCTGGGCCACACATAAGCGCGATGCGTTGTTGGGCTAGGCCCAGAATGGTGCGTGGGCAGGCGGGGCAGATTTTTACTGCAGTAACTTTTCCATCCGCTGCGCTTCCCCACGACCTGCGTTGAACGCACGGCGTGGATGGTCATGTGTTATGTGGGGGTCATGCGTGGGGCGTTTTCCGCATGCATGCGTCATGTCGCAGTAAATGGTAAAGAGGCGGCTCGCGCCTTCCCCGTAAAAAGGAATAACCGCGGGCGCGCTGCTCATTTACCTTCTGTGCGTTCTCCAATGTCGGAACCGTCGTCCCCTCCTTCTTCCTCCTCAAGATCTTGCTCTCGCTCGCCACCGCCGCATCTTCGCTGTCCTTCATCCTTCGCCTCTCGCAGGCGCCATGGCACCTAAAACCAGCAAAGGCAAGGGAGTGGCCAAGGACGCCGGGGGGAAGGAGCCGCCGGAGAGTGAGTTGGCGGCGCAGCGGACGCAGCTCGCCTACTTTCCCTTGATGGTCGACGCGGTCCATCTCCGGGGCAACTTCAAGCCCCTGCGGGGGTGCAAGACGGGGGGAGACGACGGGGCATCCAGCCACGCGCATCATCCCCGCTGATTTCGCTGAGGCTGGCCCGAATCGGTATCCATTCTTCGTCGATTACTTTTCTTGCGGCCTCTGCCCCCTTTCTCCGATTTCTTCAATGATGTCATGCACACCTATGGATTCCACCTTCTGGATTTCACTCCAAATGCCGTGGCATGCATGGCCCTTTTCGCCCATCTCTGCGAGGGCTTCTCCGGAGTGCATCCCAACACGGCGCTTTTTCGCCACTACTTCTATCCTCGGATCCAGAAGGGAGGCGCCATCTCCGGTTGTGTCGCCTGGATCCCAAGGACCCAGGAGAAGGGGACATATCCGGAGGGCGCTCAGAAGTAGAGGTGGGAGGAGTGGCGGAGCCGGTGGTGCTGGATTGAGGAGGAGGACCCACAGGAATTTTGCCAGGTTCGCCAGGCGCCGCCGGTTTGCAGAGACGACTGGGGCAATGTCGACGCCCGGGATGGGAAGCTCAAGGTCGCCACCACTAGGATCCATCGCCCCACCATTGTCGAGCTCACCCTGGAGATGATTGGGGCGGATTTCATCCGTCGCCGAATCGCTCCACTGCACAACAAGGGAAGGCCGACCTGGCTTTTCATGAATGCGGCTGACATCATGCGGCTTCGCCCCGGCTTGAACCACAACTTCACGGTGATGGGGCACGCCCACTTCTGCCAGCGGCTTTTTCAGCTCAACGTGAACCGCGACGGCAAGGCTGAGAGGACCGGCAAGGCCGCCAAGGGCGCCAAGGGGCCCCTGTTTGGGTTGCCGGCGGGGGTGGTCCCGCTGAGCAACAACTCCCGCCAAACCGACATCATCGCCATGATGCCGGACTTTAATGCACATGGCCATGACCCGAATTGGGCCGAGCCGGAGCGGGTCAGGTGCAGAAGTTATTCGACACCTTGTCGGAGAAGTACGTCTGCGAGGAGCCGTTGCTCATCCAGGACACCACCCAAGCGGAGCTGGATTATATCGCCGCCAGGGCGGCGGAGGCGGAGCTCGCCAAGGAGGCCAGCAGCGCTAGCAGCGTGGAGGACAAGGCTGCGACGGTCGTGGAGGAGAGGGAGCTCGCCCAGTGGGCGGAATCCGCTGGGGAGGCCAGCAGCGCCGGCATCAGGGCCCCTCTCATTGAAGATGTGGTCGATGAGTTGTCCGGGGAGGAGTTCGAGGCTGTCGACCCCCCGGCCATGGGGAGAGGGCATATCCTGCGGTGGGCCAGCTCTAGTGAGCCGGTCCGGCCCGGCAGGGCCGCGCAACTGCAACAAACCCAAGAGGCGTCCGTGCACCAGATGAGGGTTGTGGCGGCGAGGAAGGCGGTGAAGGCTGCAGTGGCGAAGAAGAAAGCGACTGCCTCTTCTTCGTCCAAGCGTCCTTGGACTCCACCCGCTTCCCCTCCTCCCGCATATGACGACACGGAGGTCATCTTCGACTTCGGTCCCTCAGCCCGAGGAGGAAGAGGAAGACAGCGGAAGAGGAGGTGGAGGATGAGTAAGTATCTTGTCTTTTGTCATCTCCGTCCCCTCAGACCGTGCCGCTTTTCTTGACTTGTCTTTATCTTTGTAGGGATGTGGAGACGCTGGCCCAGAGGGTGGCAAAGAGGGCCAGGGCCTCGACGGGCGGCCAGCCCCCGACAGGCACCTCGGGTACGCCGCTGGTGGTGGAGAGGAGCCCGGATAGCATCCCCCGGCGCAGCCCCCAGCGTGCGTTTATCACTCGCTCCCCATCAACGTGTGCTGGGGCACGATCTGTTGGTGCTGACCTTGCCGTGGTTGCAGGAGGAGGACGGCAGCAGGAGGAGCCACTAAGGGCCACCCCCAACACGCCGCTCCCATCAACCACGCCGCCCGAGGGGCGTCTCCGGGAAGGGCGCCAAGCACCGAGCCCATGCTCACGGAGGAGGAGGAGGCAAACCCGGGCGTCGGCGGCTCCGTCCCGGCACCGAATGTTGGTGGGGAGGGAGCCACATCTTCCTAGCCTGGCACGGGTGAGTTGTTTGCCTTCTGTCCCTGCTCTTTTTTCTTCTTTTGTATTATGGTCTTGACTTCGCCTCATTCCCCTTCTCGGTATCCAGACCCATCCTCGGGGGACCGGGAGGACATGGACACCGTCATCGAGGAGGTTGCCAGGGATGCCACGGCCGAGGCCGACAAGATCGCCGCTGAGGAGGCCACCAAGGGCGCTGCTGATGACGCCGCCAAGGGGCCTGCCGGGGAGACCAGCGAGGCCGTTGCTGAGGAGGCCGACAAGGGGCCTGCCGGGGAGGCTGGCAAGGCCACCACCGAGGAGGAGGTGGTTGATGACCATCCTTCCTCCTCCGCTGCCTCTGGCTCGGGGCAAGTACCTGAAGGTGGGCGACGACCTGTTCGTCCACCTCCCATGGACGGTGAGCACCAGGGCGCCCGCCGAGGGGGATGTGTTCGACGACGAGGTGCTTGCCGCCGCCGGGCTTGAGGTCGTTGATGAACCGAGTGCCGGTGGCAGCGGTTCCCAGGAAGAGCGGCTCCTCCAGGGCATGAGCGCCAACTTCCATAAGCTCCAGGTGCTTCAATGTGCCCGCCTGGACAAGGCCAAGTCCAGGATGGCAGAGGTGGACCTCAAGGGGCATGTCGCCGAGACGCAGGCTTGGTTCCGCCAGGCCTGTGAGGAACTGAAGACCGCCTAGGATCTGCTGGCCGAGCGCAAGCTGGAGCTCGTCATGAAGCAGGCCGGTATCGAGAAGGCCCAGGAGGTGGCAAGACAACGGACCGCCAAGGACGAGGCCGCTCGGCGCCAGCACCAGGCCGCGCTGAACTCCCAGGAGGAGGACCTTGAGGCTCGCGAGGAGAAACTCGCCACGACACTCAGTGGCATGGACGAGGAGGTCAAGAAGCTTGTCGTGCAGTGGACCCAGGAACTGGAGCAAAGGCACGAGGAGGCACTCAATGCTGAGGCCCAGGTCCATGCCGGCAAGGTGAACGAGCTGGAGGTGGAGCGGGACATGTTGAAGAAGCAGATCTTGGAGCTGACAGGGGATAAGGACGCGGCCAAAGGCGCTTTGACTGACGCGCAGGCCACAGTCCTCGGCAAGGCCGAGCTACTCTCCAAGGTCAATGACTCCATCCAAGACATGAACCTAAAGCTGGAGGGTCTTGAGGGGACGATGTCAGAGGTCAGGGCCCGGGAGGAGACCCTGACCAAGAATCTGGAGAAGGAGAGGCAGCTGCGGAAGAACGAAGCCGCCAACCATGAGGATTTTGTGAAGGGCGAGAACCTATGGATCAACCGCCTCGCCGGCGTCACCGGCAGGATCACCACGCAGCTGGCTACCATGGGGATGCCAAACGTGAGGTACATCCCGGAGCCGAGCGTGAGTCCCAATGCCAGGCAGACCTTGTTCTTCGAGGGTGTTCTCGGGGCCCTGGAGCAGTTCCGCTCCAACAGGGCGGCCCCGCTGGCCGATGAGGCCCGGAGGCTTTTCCGGGGTGCCATGACCAAGGTCCTCACCAAGGTGGCATACTGGAACCCCAACCTCGACTTCGACGCTGCGCTGGAGAGCTTGCCGGAGACGTGGACCTCGCGACGCTCGACGAGCGTATCGAGCCCGTCATCAGCCGCATCGACGGAGTTCGGAGGATAGAAGGCCAGCGCCGGGACTAGGCACCCCATTTCTTATCGCCGCTGCAGGTTCACGACCAAGACAATTTTTATCTTTAGTTAGAACCGCAGCAATAATTGATGTAATATAACTCTGCAGTGCTTTTGAAATGATGCATGTTATTTTCCCGTTCGATCTCCCTTTGTATGTCCACCCTACGTTAATCGGGTAGGCTTGCCGGCGCGGAAACCCAGGCCGTGGTGCCTTGAGGACGGATCCCCAATGGCCTGCCGGGTGCGCTTGCTGTCGGGCAAACCACCTCACTGCTCTTAACATGGCCGCTCGAACTGTCGAGCGGACTCGAGATAGAACGAGAGCGTTGCCAATCGCAGAAGGTCACCCTGTCATTCTCGACGTAGCCGCTTGAACTATTGAGCGGACTCGAAACAGAACGAGGGCGTTGCCAATAGTGGTAGGGCCCCTGTTGCGTGCAGGTTTTCCATACACAGTACAAGATCGTCAAGGATGATAACCTTATATATAAAAAGGAATTGCTCAAAGTTTTGCATGACTTAGCTTTTCTGTCGCCGCGTGAGCATTCACGGCATCCACCGAGGATGCCACTTGTTCGGTCGTCTTCTTCCTTGGAGTGATGACCATGATGAAGCCGCTGCTTCAACCTGACCAGATTTCCACAACTACGCCCCCTACCTGGCGCGCCAGAGATGTTGGGGAAACGACACCTGTGGAATCATTGGGATCCCTTCTACGATTGGCGGGCACGAGGTTGTGCAAAGAGCGGGCCTGGCGGTCAGCACAATGATCGTTTACCTAGGTTCGGGCCGCGGAGACGCGTAATACCCTAGTCCTGCTTTGATGTATATTTGAGTGTTCTTGAGTTCTTGAACTAGCTACGGTGTGTGTCTAGTTCCAAAGATCTGAATCCCCCTCCAGTACGCCTCAGTCCTCCTTTTATACCCAAAAGGGGTCGCCACAGTGTCACACAGGAGGTGGAAGGGTGAATAATGGTTGACTCTATCCTCTGGCACCATCGGACAAATGCATTTAATGCGCTACCGACGTACCCCTCTTGCTTTATCGGGGACGGCAAGGAAGCTCGTCCCAGCTGTCGCTGACTCGCCTGGCTCCGATGCGCGTCTGAACTGACGAGGCGTTGTAGTGCCACCTTGGCTGGCCACTGGGCTGGCATGGTGGCGGAGTCTTCACGAAGATCTGCATGCCACCACGCAGGTGCTTGCTGAGTCAGTGTGGAGGCCGCATGCTGCCACGCAGATGCCTGCCCAGCTGGTTGAGCTAGCAGCTGCATGGGAGCAGTGGTGGAGTCTTGGTAGACATGGGCCTGGCTGCGACCCCATAGATGTCCTCGGCAAGGGTCTTGTCGAGGGCCCGGCAAGGGTCTTGCCGTGGCACCGCGGTCGTCCCCGGCAAGGATCTTGCCGGGGGTCTCGTGGATTTCCTAGGCAAGGACCCTGCCAAGGATCATCGTCTTCTGGTCCTCGTCTGATCTTGTGTATTTATGATCTCCACAAAGATCTGCATGCCACCATGGAGGTGCCTCCCGAGCCTTGGTTCCAATGTGGTTGACGGTGTTGGAACCCCTTGGCTCAAGGGTGGCGCGCTCTGCTGGCATTGGGCAAGTTGCCCCGGCAAGGCTCTTACCGGGGCCGCGGAGGCTGCCCCGGCATGGGTTTCGCTCTCTTGCTCTTTGTGTCTCTAGTCTTGGCATTGCTTCGGTTGTCTCGTGCTCCGGCTTCCCTCCTCTGCCCTGCTTAGTGTGGCCGCGGGCGCGGCTCTGACTGCCCATGCACAAGTAAAGGGGTACAAAGGAGAGCCCCTACTTTTGTACACCGACACAAGATGACATCATGGCAGGTTAACATAAATCGATGAGCTGACGTCATGGCGGGTTACCACAAGTTCATAAAATTGATGATGAAAGGTTCTGCTAAGTCAAGTACTGAAGATTGATGTGAATAAGTTCAAATCAACCTGGGGCCTAATGTTGGGGATATAACTATCGGGTATGACCCGCCCAGGAGGGGCCGGGTCATACCACTAGCGACTTAAAGATGAAGATGGCGGGTTATGAAGCAAGCTTATTGAAGGCCCAGGACCCAGAGGCGACTGGATGCCCAAGAGGATGAACCGCCATATGTTTAACTTGTATTGTAAGGCAAGTTTAGTTAGTCACCGAGTCGTACATGTTGTGTATGAACCGGTCGGGACTCTGTAAGCCGCCGGGCATCAACCTGTGTATATAAAGGGGTGACCCGGCAGCGGGTTAAGGCAAGAAAACAACAAGTCGAGAACTAGGTCAAGCGTATTCGCTCCCTGGTAATCGAAACCCAAGCAATACAACCTAAAGCAGGAGTAGGCTTTTACCTTGTTGAGAGGGGCCGAACCTGGGTAAAACTCTCTGTGTCCTTTGTCCCGTTTAACCCCTTTAAGCTAACTACGTCGCGATGGCTCCACACCTAAGTCCTTTTGCTAGGGCATCTGTTGTGTTAAGTCCAGGACAGCCTATATATTCTCAAATACCCCAAAACCTTCCAGGGGAGCCACGAAACCATTTTTCCACCGCCGCAACCTTCTGTACCCGTGAGATCCCATCTAGGGGCCTTTTTCGGCGTCCTGCTAGAGGGGGGTTTGATCACGAAGGGCTTCTACATCAACACCATTGCCTCTCCGATGAAGCATGAGTAGTTTACCATAGACCTATGGGTCCATAGCTAGTAGCTAGATGGCCCTTTCTCTCTCTTTGATTCTCAATACCATGTTCTCCTCGATGTTCTTGGAGATCTATTCGATGTAATACTTGTTGCGGTGTGTTTGCCGAGATCCGATGAATTGTGGATTTATGATCATCTTATCTATGAATATTATTTGAATCTCCTCTGAATTCTTTTATGCTTCATTTGATATCTTCGCAAGTCTCTTTGAACTATCGATTTGGTTTGGCCAACTAGATTGGTTTTTCTTGCAATGGGAGAAGTGCTTAGCTCTGGGTTCAATCTTGCGATGCTCGATCCTAGTGACAGAAGGGGAACTGACACATATTGTATTATTTCCATCGAGGATAACAAGATGGGGTTTTCATCACATTGCTTGAGTTTATACCGCTACATCATGTCATCTTACTTAATGCGTTACTCTGTTCTTATGAACTTAATACTCTAGACGCAGGCGGGAGTCGGTCAATGTGTGGAGTAATAGTTGTAGATGCAGAATCATTTCGGTCTACTTGATAGAGACGTGATGCCTATTGATATGTCTCCAACGTATCTATAATTTTTTATTGTTCCATGTTGTTTTATTATCAATCTTGGATGTTTTATAATCATTTTATAGTCATTTTATATCATTTTTTGGTACTAACCTATTGACATAGTGCCAAGTGCCAGTTGCTGTTTTTTCCATGTTTTTACATCGCAGAAAATCAGTATCAAACGGAGTCCAAATGCCATGAAACTTTACGGAGATTTTTTATGGACCAGATGGAAGATATTGGGCCCTGGAAGCACCTGGGGGGAGTCCCGAGGAGGGGACAACCCACCAGGGCGCGCCTCGGACCGCCTCTTTGCTCTATAAATACCCCACAAATCCCAGAACCCTAGGGGAGTCGAAGAAATATTCATCCAGCCGCTGCAGAGTCCAGAACCACCAGATCCAATCTAGACACCATCACGGAGGGGTTCACCACTTCCATTGGTGCCTCTCCGATGATGCGTGAGTAGTTCTTTGTAGACCTTCGGGTCCGTAGTTAGTAGCTAGATGGCTTCATCTCTCTCTCTCTTGATTCTCAATACAATGGTCTCTTGGAGATCCATATGATTTAACTCTTTTGCGGTGTGTTTGTTGGGATCGATGAACTTTGAGTTTATGATCAGATCTATCTTTTTATATCCATGAAAGTATTTGAGTTTCTTTGATCTCTTTTATGCGTGATCTCTTATAGCCTCGTATTTCTTCTCCGATATTTGGGTTTTGTCTAGTCAACTTGATCTATTTATCTTGCAATGGGAAGAGGTGCCCGGTAGTGGGTTCGATCTTATGGTGCTTGATCCCAATGACAGAAAGGGAACCGGCACGTATGTATCATTGCTACTAAGCATAAAAAGACGAGATCTATATCTACCGCCATATAGATAAATGGATCTTGTCTACATCATGTCATCGTTCTTATTGCATCACTCTGTTTTTCCATGAACTTAATACACTAGATGCATGCTGGATAGCGGTCGGTGTGTGGAGTAATAGTAGTAGATGCAGGCAGGAGTCGGTCTACTAATCTTGGACGTGATGCCTATGTAATGATCATTGCCTGGATATCGTCATAATTATTTGAGGTTCTACCAATTGTGTCGGTGTACAAAAGTAAGGGCTCTCCTTTTGCACCCCTTTACATATCGATGTATGCAGTCCGATGAGTGTTGAGGCTCGCGGCGGGTATCGTTATTTTCTGACATTCACAGATGATTTGAGCAGATATGGGTATATCTACTTAATGAAACACAAGTCTGAAACATTTGAAAAATTCAAAGAATTTCAGAGTGAAGTTGAGAATCATTGTAACAAGAAAATAAATTTTCTATGATCTGATCGCGGAGGCAAATATTTGAGTTATGAGTTTGGTCTTCATTTGAAACAATGCGGAATAGTTTCGCAACTCACGCCACCTGGACCACCACAGCGTAATGGTGTGTCCGAACGTCGTAACCGCACTTTATTAGATATGGTGCGATCTATGATGTCTCTTACTGATTTACCGCTATCGTTTTGGGGGTTATGCATTAGAGACAACTGCATTCACGTTAAATAGGGCACCATCTAAATCCGCTAAGACGACACCGTATGAACTATGGTTTGGCAAGAAACCAAAGCTGTCGTTTCTTAAAGTTTGGGGCTGCGATGCTTATGTGAAAAAGTTTCAAACTGATAAGCTCGAACCCAAATCGAAGAAGTGCGTCTTCATAGGATACACAAAAGAAATTGTTGGTTACACCTTCTATCACAGATCCAAAGGCAAGATATCCGTTGCTAAGAATGGATCCTTTCTAGAGAAGGAGTTTCTCTCGAAAGAAGTGAGTGGGAGGAAAGTAGAACCTGATGAGGTAATTGTACCTTCTCCCGAATTGGAAAGTAGTTCATCACAGAAACCAGTTCCAGTGATTCCTACACCAATTAGTGAGGAAGCTAATGATGATGATCATGAAGCTTCAGATCAAGTTACTACCAAACCTCGTAGGTCAACCAGAGTACGATCCGCACTAGAGTGGTATGGTAATCCTGTTCTGGAGATCATGTTACTTGACCATGACAAACCTACGAACTATGAGGAAGCGATGATGAGCCCAGATTCCGCGAAATGGCTTGAAGCCATGAAATCTGAGATGGGATCCATGTATGAGAACAAAGTGTGGACTTTGATTGACTTGCCCGAAGATTGGTGAGCCATTGAGAATAAATGGATCTTCAAGAGGAAGACGGACGCTGATACTAGTGTCGCTATCTACAAAGCTCGAATTGTCACGAAAGGTTTTCGACAAGTTCAAGGTGTTGACTATGATGAGATTTTCTCACTCGTATCGATGCTTAAAGTCTGTCCGAATCATGTTAGAAATTGCCGCATTTTATGAAATCTGGCAAATGGATGTCTATTCCTTAATATATTTATTAAATAAGAGTTGTATATGATGCAACCAGAAGGTTTTGTCGATCCAAAAGGTGCTAACAAAGTGTGTAAGCTCCAGCGATCCATTTATGAATTGGTGCAGGCATCTCGGAGTTGGAATATATGCTTTGATAGTGTGATCAAAGCATATGGTTTTATACAGACTTTTGGAGAAGGCTGTATTTACAAGAAAGTGAGTGGGAGCACTACAACCTTTCTGATAAGTATATGTTAATGACATATTGTTGATCAGAAATGATGTAGAATTTTCTGGAAAGCATAAAGGAGTGTTTGAAAGGAGTTTTTTCAAAGAAAGACCTCGGTGAAGCTACTTACATATTGAGCATCAAGATCTATAGAGATAGATCAAGACGCTTGATAAGTTTTTTTCAATGAGTACATAGCTTGACAAGTTTTTGAAGTAGTTCAAAATAGATCAGTCAAAGAAGGAGTTCTTGCCTATGTTGCAAGGTGTGAAGTTGAGTAAAGACTCAAAACCCGACCACGCAGAAAATAGAAAGAGAATGAAAAGTCATTCCCTATGCGTCAGTCATAGGTTCTATAAAGTCTGCTATGATGTGTACCAGACCTATTGTGTACCTCACCATAAAGTTTGGCAAGAGGGTACAATAGTGATCCAGGAGTGGATCACTAGACAGCGGTCAAAATTATCCTTAGTGGAATAAGGACATGTTTTTCGATTATGAAGGTGATAAAGAGTTCATCATAAAGAGTTACGTCGACGCAAGCTTTTACACCAATCCGGATGACTTTGAGTCTCAATCTGGATACATATTAAAAGTGGGAGCAATTAGCTAGAGTAGCTCCAAACAGAGCATTGTAGACATAGAAAATTTGCAAAATACATACAGCTCTGAATGTGGCAGACCCGATGACTAAACTTCTCTCACAAGCAAAACATGATCACTCTTTGGGTGTTAATCACATAGCGATGTGAACTAGATTATTGACTCTAGTAAACCCTTTGGGTATTAGTCACATGGAGATGTGAACTAATCACATAAAGATGTGAACTATTGGTGTTAAATCACATGACGATGTGAACTAGATTATTGACTCTAGTGCAAGTGGGAGACTGAAGGAAATATGCCCTAGAGGCAATAATAAAGTTGTTATTTATATTTCCTTATATCATGATAAATGTTTATTATTCATGCTAGAGTTATATTAGCCGGAAACTTAGTACATGTGTGAATACATAGACAAACAGAGTGTCCCTAGTATGCCTCTACTTGACTAGCTCGTTAATCAAAGATGGCTAAGTTTTCTAGCCATAGACATGTGTTGTCATTTGATGAACGGGAACACATCATTAGAGAATGATGTGATGGACAAGACCCATCCGTTAGCTTAGCATTATGATCGTTTAGTTTTATTGCTATTGCTTTCTTCATGACTTATACATGTTCCTCTGACTATGAGATTATGCAACTCCCAAATACCGGAGGAACACCTTGTGTGCTATCAAACATCATAACGTAACTGGGTGATTATAAAGATGCTCTACAGGTGTCTCCGATGGTGTTTGTTGAGTTGGCATAGATCGAGATTAGGATTTGTCACTCCGTGTTTCGGAGAGGTATCTCTAGGCCCTCTCGGTAATGCACATTACTATGAGCCTTGCAAGCAATGTGACTAATGAGTTAGTTACAGGATGATGCATTACAGAACGAGTAAAGAGACTTGCCGGTGACGAGATTGAACTAGGTATGATGATACCGACAATCGAATCTCGGGCAAGTAACATACCGATGACAAAGGGAACAACGTATGTTGTTATGCGGTTTGACCGATAAAGATATTTGTAGAATATGTAGGAACCAATATGAGCATCCAGGTTCCGCTATTGGTTATTGACTGGAGATGAGTCTCGGTCATGTCAACATAGTTCTGGAACCCGTAGGGTCCTCACGCTTAACGTTCGATGAAGATATGTATTGTGAGTAATGTGATTTGATATACCGAAGGTTGTTCGGAGTCCCAGATGTGATCACGGACATGACGAGGAGTCTCGAAATGGTTGAGACATAAAGATTGATATATTGGAAGGTTATGTTTGGACACCGGAAAGGTTTCAGATAGGTTCGGGCATTTTCCAGTGTACTGGGAGGTTACCGGAACCCCCTGGGGGGGTTAATGGGCCTTCATGGGCTTTAGTGGAAGAGAGGAGGAGGCGGCCAAGTGGAGGGGCGCGCCCCCAGAAGCCCAATCCGAATTGGGAGGGGGTGGCGGCCCCCTTTCCTTCTCTCCCTCTTCCCTTTCCTTCCCCTCCTAGTTGGATTAGGAAAGGGGGGGACCTACTCCTAGTAGGAGTAGGATTCCCTCCCTTGGGGCGCGCCCCATGAGGCCGGCCGGCACCCTCCTCCACTCCTTTACATACGGGGGAGGGGGGCACCCCATAGACACACAAGTTGATCTTTAGCCGTGTGCGGTGCCCCCCTCCACAGTTTTCCACCTCGGTCATATTGTCGTAGTGCTTTGGCGAAGTCCTGCGTCGGTGACTTCATCATCACCGTCAACACGCCGTCATGCTGACGCTACTCACCCGCGGCCTCAACTGGATCAAGAGTACGAGATACGTCACCGAGCTGAACGTGTGCAGATCACGGAGGTGCCGTGCGTTTGGTACTTGATCAGTTGGGTCGCGAAGACGTTCGACTACATCAACCGCGTTACTAAACGTTTCCGCTTTCGGTCTACGAGGGTACGTAGACACACTCTCTTCTCTCGTTGCTATGCATCTCCTAGATAGATCTTGCGTGATCGTAGGATAATTTTTGAAATACTGCGTTCCCTAACACTACGGGGCACGAGAGGATGCGCGCATGGGCTCGCTAGGCTCCTGGAAGCACCAGGAGCTCGTTGCTGGGCTCAGGCGGAGGGTTGCAACGACGGTTGTCACGGCGGCGATCTCGGGCACGACGGTAGCTACGGCTAGGGGCGACGGGAGGCAGCGCTAGGAGAGGGGTTCTACGCGTGGGCTCACCTGGATCCTTTAGGGGTGCAACATGGGCTCAGGGGAGGCTTGACAGGGGCGAATCAACGGTGAGGTCCGGCGGCGTCAGAAGGTTGGAGGTGACGGCGGATTCGGCGAAGCAGGGGCACCCAGCTCCGTCGGGTGGCAGTAGTTGATGCAGCAAAGGCCGGTGGAGCTCGTGGATAAGGTGGCGTGGCGCGGGGAGGCAAGTGGCTACACGCACAAGTGAGCGGAGGCGACGACAGAGGCAGCAATGGTGTGGGAGGACGAAGCGGTGCGAGAAGGGGGGAAGATCTTGCGCGTGTCCCCTAGGTCCATGGTGGAGTTCTTATCCACCCGCGGGCACCTGTAGCAGCGCGGGCGGCGAGGTGGCTCGACAGGGACGGGCACGGGCGCTCGGTCGGCCTCATGTAGCGGGAGGTTGAAGGTGAGGTGGTGGGTGGGCTGGGCCTGTCCCTACATACTAGAGCTTAGCTGAACAGGTGAGCTCTTTTCTCTTGTTTTTTTATTCCTTTTCTATTTTGCATTTCTTTTTAGTATCAAAAGAGTTTTGTAAAATATGGAACTTGGCCACTTAATTACATTGTAATATTTGGCACTATCACAAAAAGTTTGAGAGGTAATTGAATTTGTCTGAATTTTTCATAAATGGAAAAGCACTTAAAAATATGCTGATTTGGCACTGTTTAATTGCTATAGTCCATTTAAGCAAATAAGTGATGTTGTTTTCCTTAACAAATAATTGTTATGAAATATTTTTCTAAATGATGAACTATTTTGCAATCATGTTTGTGAAACTTTAAATTTCACTTGCAATTTGAATTGATTTCAAAGGTGGAGTTTGAAATGAGATTTGAATCCATAGTGATCAAGCATGGCAAAGCAAAGTGACCTAGCATATTCATGAGGATTACTGTAGCTTAATACATGGGAGTGTTACAGTCATAGAAAGAGATACGACGACTAATGGGACTCGGGCCACCCCTCGTTGGCACGGCGGTGTGACGGCCGTGGATGCATCCGCTTCCCCACCCGTGTGCGGGCGGTTGCTGATCCGGCGATGTTTTGAGGTGGGGCGAATGCTGCGGTTTCGTTGGTTGAGTGTGTCCCCTTTTGACCAAAGCCGACCTCTTTGGGATGGTCTTGGGAGTGTCTGGATGTTGGGCAGCGGCCTTGGCGGCGGGAGGCATGGCGTTTCTAGGCGGAGTGTGTGTCTCAGGTGCGGGCGGGCAGCCATGGCCATGCGGGTGGCTTGGTTGTGAGTGGTTGGCGGAGTTAGGGTCGGACGGATAAGTGTGCATGTTGTTAGAATAAATCTGAGGCTACCACTGCCCATCTGAAGACCAAGCAATCAGACGAGCATGACACCGAGATTTGTTAATGAGGTTCACCGATATGGCTACATCCCCGAAGCCTGACTATGGGCGCTCCTCCCCATGACACCGCTATAATACCGCATACAATCGCCCTGGACACCGGCACATGCCGCCGGCTTCCCCTGCGTTCATATGCTATTATGTTGGCATATATTACACTGTGTGTCTACCCTCTCATTATATAAGCGAACTAGGATATAAGTGTCCTACTTAGACACGACTCAATATCATATCTAAACACAATACAATTCAGAGTCTAACTATAACATATCTTGTACACTATATTTGACACAACTCTAACAAACTCCACCTTGACGAAATAGATGGATATGATATAAACGATTTTGGCATTCAAATATACTCTAAAAAGTATGCTTAAAATCCACTCATCACGAGATGGGAGGCCACCGGCACTCAGGTCCGGGGAAGACCGCCACTCCTCCCCTCCCGTTGAAGGTAAACTTGTCGAGCTCGTCATCGTCGACCGATTGACCGCTTGTAGGTTGCGAAGGCAAAGCTTCATTTTTCAGGCCTCGTGGTCGGACGGACATGAGAAGTGGGTACCGGCGGTCATTTAAACTAGATTTAGGGTACAATTAGTTGAAATATGTCTAAATATAATGAATTTGTGTCGGTTTAGATGAAAAACATCGGGTTTTATGTAAACATTATTCAAATATGAATGAAAATCATTCTGTTTGTTTAAATATGCATTAAATTTGTTCATTTTTAATATATTTCTTTTAAAATGTCCATAATTTATGATTACGATTAAATAGCCGACTACTGTATCAATGTCCGCAGACTGTCCCGCTCGGAGGTGTCCAATTTGGGTCAGCGTTGGAGATGCATCCCCAAAAGAACGGGGGATTTGATTTTGTGCCCCGTCTTACTTTGTACTTTGACAATCTGCCACCGGTTACTTTGTCATTGATTTTTTGCCACACGTTACTTTGTACTTTGATATTTTGCCCCTGTCAAATGGGACCCACGATGAAATCCCTAATTTGCCCTTTGCAGTCGATTGAGGATAGCCTCGATCCCCATCTCTCCTTCGTCGTCGCCGGCGCTCCGGCGGCCTTCGTCGTCGGCGACTACCTCCCGGCGTCAGCCTTCAAAGACCCTAGATCGGCAGCCCCGTACCCTCGCCGCAGCCAGGGCGGACTGGGGGCCTCCTTGGCTCCTTGGAGACCACCACGAGCAGCCATGGCGGCGCATATAGGAACGTCCATGGCAAACTGCTCCGTGCCTCTGCTTGCCACCGACCCTTCCAGCCATGCGCCGCTGCTCGCTGCCGCCACGTCCAGCTGCTTGTCCCCGCCGTCCCGTGGTACTGATGCCTGCCGCCACCACGGGCTACTGCTGCTGCTTCTCGTCGGCGCCGCATACTGCTGCTCGCCACCGCTTCGTGGAGCCGTCGCCGGGACCAAGTCGCGACTCACCATGGACGTCGGGAGGTAGCCGGCGACCGTCAGGGACCACCGTGCGCTGCGAGGTAGCGGCTGCTGGCTGCTGCCGCTTCTCCTGTGTCCTGGCATGCATCGGCGTCTAACAGGCACACAAGGGCATGCTTGCCCATCGTTTTGTCCATACAATATATCCATCATTTGCAAGTATTGTTTTATGTTAAAAAGTGGCAAAAAATCAAATGGCAAACTAAGGCCGTGTTCGGCAGCCCTCCGCTTCACGGCTCTGCTCCTGAAGCGGCCAGAGCGGAGCGACGTGCAGTGCAATTTTCTGAAGTTGCAAAACTGACGATCCGTTCGCTCCCGTATTATATGGAGCTGAAGAGCTGCCGAACAAGACCTAAAGAGTGGCAAAAGATTATTTACAATCTAAGCAGTGACAAATTGTTAAAGTCCAAAGTAAGTAGTGGCTGAAAATCAAATCGCCCCGAAAGAACATCAGATTTGGTAAGCATTCACCCCGACTTGTCCCTTTCTTCCGTCTCCCGCCGCCTTCGATGACCTTCGCCGGCGCTTCACGCCGCCGGCGAGTATCTGGTTCCCATCCCCCTCTCCCTCTCATAGCCATCGTCCTCCTGCTAGTCTTCCCACCTCCTCCCCGCGCTTACGCGCTCCGCGTCCCACTGCGCGAGGTCGCCTCCCTCCTCTCCCTCTCCCACTCCCTCCTCCCCCGCGTCGCGGTCGCCCGCGCCGACCGGGGGGACGCCGCTGCCGCTGCCCGCGCTCGCCGAATCGCCTCGCACCTGTCCATTCTCTCCTCTCGCGGTGCGTGGGCACTCGGCTGGGACTACCTCCGCCACTATGCTTTCTCCTCCGTCACCGGATGCGGCTTCTCCCGCGCCACTGCCGCCGCCCGCCTCCTCGCCGCTGCGGCGGAGGCCTCGCGCCTAAAGTCACCGGTCGAGGCGGCCCAGTGGCTGCGCCGTAATTACGGTGACCTCCTAGCCGCCGCTACTCAGCTCCTAAACGGCCTCCTCTCTACCTTCTCCGAGCAGGTACATGATCTGGTCTTCTTCTGCTTTCTTTAGAAATGACTTGGTCCCTAGGTCATCCAACGGACCATATTGCAGCAATGATCAGTCGGTAAATTTTTGTACGCTTGTGTTTAGGGGCCGCTAAGGGAGGTGGTGTTGGATGTGAAGTGGGAGGTGGAGGAAGGGGGGTTGCTGAAGGATTGCCTTCAGGCGGGAGCCAAAGACTTGGAGGGCTTGCTTATCATTGCCAAAGATCTCTTTGGTGCTTCAAGGGCTTCTTCACGCCACAGTGAACTCTGAGGTTTGCTCACACCTTGTGTTTCGCTTATCTTTCCTTTGAACTATCACATTCCTGCTTACTTGCTTTCAGTTTATGATTTTGGAACTTAGAACTGTAATACATCCGACCACGGAATCAAACCAGCATCCTGTCACCGATAAGCATTCGAGAGAGTGGATGTGTGAACAATATAAGATGTATAGTCCATAAATGACCTGCTGGCTGTTGAAAGTACTAGTAATTGCAGAGTATTTTGGAGCATGTTCTGTTTGCTCTTAAAGAAAATTTGTAGTTGAAAATAGGTTTTTTGAAAGATCCAGCCGATTATTGGCTATAAATTGTAAGCAGATAGCCCCTCTTGCAGTAGCTGCACATACGTGATCTGTCCAGTACGAGAATCACTGACCATAGTATCATATCCAAGCAGGTGAGTCCTGACCAAGAAACTACAGCCGCTCCATTCTGTCCTCCACCGATGCAGAATGCTTCAGATCCAACAGTTCACCTACACAATTAAAGCTGCTCCAGTTTGGTGACTCTGCATACAACACATCATGTTAAGCTATCTTATCTCTTCGGGAAAAAGGTTAAGCTACCTTATCTTGTCCAGTAGTTCCTGAACAGAAAGATTAACCCTACTGTTTAATGACATTGCAGCTTTAACTGTGATTGTAATAGAATTGTGTCCCTTGTGTCCGTTCTGTTGACTTTGGAGTACTGTTTTTGCTAAATGATAACTTTTAGATGGTTGGAAGGCTTTTGTCACTAGTGCTGTTGTCATTGTAAGATCCATGTGAACAGTTTCCAGTTCAAAACATAACTTTGTTGCATGGTAGATTTTGTACCTTCGCCAAATTGTGATATTCCCTTTATTTCAGGTCCTTCGTCCATGCATAGGAAAAAATTCTGTAATTAAAGGCTAATTGACTTACAACATCTACCATAGGTAACTGCTTGCGCAACGCACTATGTTTGTTTTTCTCTTTCCCTTCTGAAGGCCAAACACCTGTTCTTGACTAGTGTTACTTTAACTCCTTGCGAAGCATGAGGCTGCTGGATGAGTCCAGTAGATATCCCTCGCCTCCAAACTACTTACTTGACATCCTGAAATGACCACGTTTCCGCTGACATGGCATCCATGTCTCTGAATTTTTCATGGCGGAAATACTTCAACATGTGTGTGCCTGGTGCCCTGTTAGCAAAGATGTCCACGTCTCTAAGAATACATTTTGTGTTGCTACCATTATGTGCTGTATATACAGGTCGACACATGGGCCTTCGATGATAACAAACTTCAGGACCCTCTAGTGATATCTCACAAGTTATCCTGTTACCTCTCGGACCATCTTGTCTAGACAATACTTATGATCATTCCACATGAGAACCTCTTCAGGTATGACCTTGACCTTGTTAGGGGAGCTGAGAATTTATTAAAAAGTCACATTGCACTTTACAAATTACAAACGTGAGTGTCATGCTCATAATCTGAACTACGGTGCTGACAAATTCGTGATGTAAATCTGTCATAAATAATGTGTGATAACAACATCTCCAGTCACGGTTTTATGCCTATAAGGCCATGCAAAATCCACTGGACATAAGCTGTAGGGTAACATAACACTGTGATGTAATAGATATTGGCAGGCAGCCACAAAATAATAATTGGATATAAGTTGTCTTGGTTGAACTTGAAAGACTCGTTACGTCGGAAAGGGAAAAGGGAAAAGAAAAAAGTTGAAGCAAATTTAGGAAAGAAGAAGCATTGTTTCCGCTTCATCCATGAGTTCAGCTAGATATTTGAAATGCAAAGCTACTGTGGGAAATATTTTGTCAGGAACCTAGGAAAGTGATAGTCAGTAAATTAGTTGTGGAAGCATTTGGAACTACCACTATTTTTAACTTTGATTCCATTTATTAGATTTGCTATGGAGACACCCAATTTATTTTTGGGTTAATTGGATAAATGCCACTCGAATTCTGGCGATTCCGGGAAGCACCACTGCAATTTCCAAACTTTGAGAAACGCCATGGCAGACTTTGGAAAATGCCACTGGAAATGGCATTTTTCAAAGTTTGAAAATTGCAATGGCATTTCTGGGAATCGCCAGAATTCGAGTGGCATTTATCAAATTAACCCATTATTTTTCCTTGTTGCTGAAGGATCACTTTGTTAATTGGTGCTCTTGTTCTGTGCCTCCTGTATGATTGATGTACTGCTAGAATTACAGATAAGATGACAAGTGGTTAGTTGAGATTTGTGCACCATTCTCAAAAACATAACTGTTGTGTTTTGTGGATTTCTAGCATATTATGGCATCATTCTTTTTTCTTGGACATGTATCAACATGCATGCTGTTTTGTATTAGATGTACGAGAACTTGAGAAGAATGGTGAGAAGGTACAGAAGTTCACAAAATAACACCAAACAAACCAATAAACTGAAAAGGCAGCCAACCAGAGCATATACTAACAAAACCCAAAAAAAACTATTGTATCAAAAAACCAAAAAGAAGAAAGCAAAACCAGGGCAATACTTGTATACTCCTACAACTATAGCTGCAGGTCAGAGGGGGCTCGTATGCAGAGGCAGACTTCACTGTGTTGGCGCTGGCCATCTTTCATTGATCGATCTTCGAGCCAAATCTCCTCCATGAGGGCATAGAGGGTGCTTGGATCCAAGGGACTTATTTTAGTCTGACTAAAAATAGTCTCTTTAAGAGGCTAAAGTTTCAAGCACCCCTGACTAAAGAGAGGCTAAAACTAGTCTTGAGGCTAAATTTTTTTAGTCAGGGTACCCCTGCTAAAATGTGGATTAGTCCTCTCTCTCCTCATTTAACTCCTTTCTTTTAACACAGGCGAGTTCTGGATTGGAGGGTTTAGAGGATAATAAATGCTCATTAATTTGATTTTTGTCTCTTTAGTATTTGGATCCAAGCATGGGTGAAGCTAGCAAGTTTTAGTCCCACTACTTTTAGTCATGAGACTAAAACGTATCCAAGCACCCTCATCATTTCCTATCACTTTCGTACTAATGGCGTGCCATTGTGAATTAACGAGCTTGGATTTATTTTTGACTTTTGCTGAGGTCAAGGTCGTTCTGTTCCATCTATTCCCAATAGTTTTGGTTATTAATATCATTTCCTGTTTGCTTGTATTCAGATCTTATATTCCTTTCGTTCCAAGTATCTGCCATTTTGCTAGCAATTTGAAGCCTGGAAGCTTTACAGTTGGATTTTGAACACAGTGGAATGAGGGAGTTAACAGGACTGCCGCTGGATATCCATGTTCAGAACTGTGCATTGTCTAATTAAACAACAATCTCCGTCATATTTTCCCAATAATTTTCTGCTAAATGCACCCTTAAACTTAAATACAGTATATGCTTGTACAACTGTGAACTCTGTTAGCGATGATTAGGTCGATAGTGTTTGAATTGCATTGTTGATGGTCAGCTAGTTATATTATTTGAAAATTCTCATTTATCCTAGAGTAGTGAAGCCTTGTGCTATTGTTGTTAGCCACTGCGAACTTTATACGGAGTAGTTACCACGTCGGAGGAAAAGTTTGGATGGATTTGTTCTCTTGTTTAATTTGATTATTACTGTACTGTATATGCAATAAGCGCTAGATCCTGCAATGCAGTTCAGGCTACGTAATCTATCTGACTGGGACTTGTGGTTTGCATATAGCGTACTGACCGATATGAGGCCACATTCGTCTGTGAGTCGCTACCAGTTCAAGGACGAGCACGTACATACGCCGCACTCATACTGACTTATACCGTACACGTGCAACAGTGAGATACCGTGCTGCTACAGTATTACAAACTGAAAGGTCCCTTCCACTAATACTAAAGCCATGGAAGTCACAGAGCCCGAGCAAACTTATCGGTGTTGAGCATTCCAAGGCCGCCATATTCTTGAGGGTGACACACCGTCTTTCAATTGACCTTGCATTCGGCACCCGTCGTCTTGTCAGAGCCAGACCAGAGAGCTGTTGTATCGTTTTCTTTTCCTCTTGTCCTGGCGGCTGGAACCCTAGCCACTGTCAGGAGAGGCCAATCTTCCAGCACCGTCCTCCATCGGCTCCCCTTCGCCGGCGACCTATGTCGTTGGTGGTGAGGGGGGTCGCCGGGTCCACGCGTGTGGATCATTTTTACTCCCTCGTAGTCTAGGTTTTTAGGTTGTTCATCGTCTTGGCTTCGGCGACGATGATGACGGTGCTGAATAAAGATTCTTCAGGTCCTTCCTTGACGAGGCCATCGGTTCTATCGTTGGGGATGAATTTGGAAACCAGTCTACTCAAGTAAGGATGGCGTGGCGGTGGCATCCTCGTGGTGGACCTATGTGTCATGGGAGTAAGTCTGACAATAGAATAGGGGGTACGTAGGAGGAGGCAAGATCCCAGCTACGGTGAGGTTGTGCACGCAAGGTTTACGAGTTCAGGCCCTTCTCGGAGGAAGTAACAGACCTATGTCTCGGTGCCCGAAGGCTTTGGTTGACTGGATTATGCGTGAGAGTTACAGGGGGTGCGAACCCTTGTGCTAGAGGAGGGGGTGGCTTATATAGAGTGCGTCAGGACCCCGGCCATCCCACGTTACACAAGGTTCAATGTATATTAAGACAGAGCATCACTGGTAACGCCAGTCATGAAGAGCTATAAATGATCTTTAAGACTACAGAGTGAACGCCTGACCGTTGCCATCCTGAGTGACTTTGGGCCTTCTGTATTCCGAGTGGTGTCTTATATGGTCGAGTGACTTTATCTTGGTCGAATGGAATTGGGATTTCCGAGTGAGGTTGGAGGTCGAGTGGATTGCACTCCTTGGTGGACTCAGTCAGTTTCTTCTGTTGTACTTTGAATGTCTTTGACTCTAGGGCAGTGTCCTTGGGTAAGGTGTCTAGGTCAGGCCTATGACCCTACCCTAGGCACATGTCATCTTCATTAGCCCCCGAATGGATTTGAGGTCCGAGTGAAGAAAGAGCTGAAGTTGACTCCGTCTCGATTCCATACTTCGGAGGTATTTCGTCTGAGTTTGTGAATCATGTTGAAGCTTCGATCTTGTTTCAGTCACCTCGATCGATTCAGAGGTCGTCGAGTGAACTTAACTGATAAACTTCAAGTGTTGATATGGTACGAAATCTTTGGCGCGATTGGTTATTTTGCGGTCTCCTGATCTCACGGGATTCGAAATTTCGCGGAAGCCCATGGAACGGAGCGCGCCGTAGTAAACAAAGTGGATAGACGAGGATGCCTCGATCTTCGTGCCACCTTTTCTTCCACGTATTGGGCGAGCGCCTGCTGCGGGATATGATTAGATTGCTCCGGCCCACTCATTAGCCACTCGGAAGTGGCCTCATAAATAGCGTCTGGACCGAGACAAAGCACAGTGCGCCCCATGAAGGAAATATGCCCTAGAGGCAATAATAAAGTTGTTATTTATATTTCCTTATATCATGATAAATGTTTATTATTCATGCTAGAATTGTATTAACCGGAAACTTAGTACATGTGTGAATACATAGACAAAACAGAGTGTCCCTAGTATGCCTCTACTTGACTAGCTCGTTAATCGAAGATGGTTAAGTTTCCTGACCATAGACATGTGTTGTCATTTGATGAACGGGATCACATCATTAGAGAATGATGTGATAGACAAACCCATCCATTAGCTTGGCATAAATGATTGTTTAGTTTTATTGCTATTGCTTTCATCATGACTTATACATCTTCCTCTGACTATGAGATTATGCAACTCCCGAATACCGGAGGAACACCTTGTGTGCTATCAAACGTCACAATGTAACTGGGTGATTATAAAGATGCTCTACAGATGTCTCCGATGGTGTTTGTTGAGTTGGCATAGATCAAGATTAGGATTTGTCACTCCGATTATCGGAGAGGTATCTCCGGGCTCTCTCGGTAATGCACATCACTATAAGCCTTGCAAGCAATGTGGCTAATGAGTTAGTTGCGGGATGTTGCATTACGGAACGAGTAAAGAGACTTGTCGGTAATGAGGTTGAACTAGGTATGATGATACCGACGATCGAATCTCGGGCAAGTAACATATCGATGACAAAGGGAACAACGTATGTTGTTATGCGGTTTGACCGATAAAGATCTTCATAGAATATGTAGGAGCCAATATGAGCATCCAGGTTCCTCTATTGGTTATTGACCAGAGATGTGTCTCGGTCATGTCTACATAGTTCTCGAACCCGTAGGTTCCGCACGCTTAATGTTCGATGACGATTTGCATTATGAGTTATGTGATTTGATGTACTGAAGGTTGTTCGGAGTCCCGGATGAGATCACGGCCATGGCGAGGAGTCTCGAAATGGTCGAGACATAAAGATCAATATATTGGAAGGCTATATTCGGACATCGGAAAGGTTCCGAGTGATTCGGGTATTTTTCGGAGTACCGGAGAGTTACGGGAATTAGCCGAGGGAAGTAGTGATGGGGAACGTTGCAGAAAACAAAAATTTTCCTACGGTTTCACCAAGATCCATCTATGAGTTCATCTAGCAACGAGTGGTCGGATTGCATCTACATACCTTTGTAGATCACGCGCGGAAGCGTTCAAAGAATGGGGATGAGGAAGTCGTACTCGACGTGATCCAAATCACCGGAGATCCTAGCGCCGAACGGACGGCACCTCCGTGTTCAACACACGTATGGTTAGCGTGACGTCTCCTCCTTCTTGATCCAGCAAGGGGGGAGGAGAGGTTGATGAAGATCCAGCAGCACGACGGCGTGGTGGTGGATGCAGCAGTCACCGCAGCAGGGCTTCGTCGTTCTTCTGCGAGAGGGAGAGGTGTAGCAGGGGAGAGGGAGGCGCCAAGAGTCAAGGGTGCGGCTGCCCCTCCCCCCCTTTATATAGGCTCCCCTAGGGGGGGCGCTGGCCCTAGGAGATGGGATCTCCTAGGGGGGGCGGCGGCCAAGGGGTGGAGTGCCCCCAAGCCAGGTGGGGCGCCCCCCCACCCTAGGGTTCCCAACCCTAGGCGCATGGGGTGGGCCAAAGGGGGCGCACCAGCCCACTATGGGCTGGTTCCCCTCCCCACTTCAGCCCATGGGGCCCTCCGGGATGGGTGGCCCCACCCGGTGGACCCCCGGGACCCTTCTGGTGGTCCCGGTACAATACCGGTGACCCCCGAAACTCTCCCGATGGCCGAAACTGCACTTCCTACATATAATTTTTCACCTCCGGACCATTCCGGAACTCCTCGTGATGTCCGGGATCTCATCCGGGACTCCGAACAACTTTCGGGTTACTGCATATTCATATCTCTACAACCCTAGCGTCACCGAACCTTAAGTGTGTAGACCCTACGGGTTCGGGAGACATGTAGACATGACCGAGACGGCTCTCCGGTCAATAACCAACAGCGGGATCTGGATACCCATGTTGGCTCCCACATGCTCCTCAATGATCTCATCGGATGAACCACGATGTCGAGGATTCAAGCAACCCCGTATACAATTCCCTTTGTCAATCGGTACGTTACTTGCCCGAGATTCGATCGTCGGTATCCCAATACCTCGTTCAATCTCGTTACCGGCAAGTCACTTTACTCGTACCATAATGCATGATCCCGTGACCAGACACTTGGTCACTTTGAGCTCATTATGATGATGCATTACCGAGTGGGCCCAGAGATACCTCTCCATCATACGGAGTGACAAATCCCAGTCTTGATCCGTGTCAACCCAACAGACACTTTCGGAGATACCCGTAGTATACCTTTATAGTCACCCAGTTACGTTGTGACGTTTGGTACACCCAAAGCATTCCTACGGTATCCGGGAGTTACACGATCTCATGGTCTAAGGAAAAGATACTTGACATTGGAAAAACTCTAGCAAACGAACTATACGATCTTGTGCTATGTTTAGGATTGGGTCTTGTCCATCACATCATTATCCTAATGATGTGATCTCGTTATCAATGACATCCAATGTCCATAGTCAGGAAACCATGACTATCTGTTGATCAACGAGCTAGTCAACTAGAGGCTTACTAGGGACATGTTGGTGTCTATGTATTCACACATGTATTACGATTTCCGGATAACACAATTATAGCATGAATAAAAGACAATTATCATGAACAAGGAAATATAATAATAATCCTTTTATTATTGCCTCTAGGGCATATTTCCAACAAGTAGTGGGCCTTAGTGGGCCATACGGGAAAGGAGAAAAGGGCCTCAAGGGTTGGCCGCGCGCCCCCTGAGGGAGTCCTGGATTAAGGGGTCCTCGGGCGTCCGACTTGTTGGACATGGGCCGGACTAATGGGCTATGAAGATACAAGACAGAAGACTCTCTCCCGTGTCCGGATGGGACTCTCCTTGGCGTGGATGACAAGTCTGGCGTTCGGATATAAAGATTCCTTTCTCTGTAACCGACTTTGTACAACTCTAGTCCCCTCCGGTGTCTATATAAAATGGAGGGTTTAGTCCGTAGAGGTAATCATGATCTTACATGCTAGACTTCTAGGGTTTTAGCTATTACGATCTCGTGGTATATCAACTCTTGTAACCCTCATACTTATCAATATCAATCAAGCAGGACATAGGGTATTACCTCCATCAAGAGGGCCCGAACCTGGGTAAAACTTCGTGTCCCCTGTCTCATATTACCATCAACCTTAGACGCACAGTTCGGGACCCCCTACCCGAGATCCGTCGGTTTTGACACCGACATTGGTGCTTTCATTGAGAGTTCCACTTTGTCGTGACTAGAAGGTTCAATGGCTCCCTCAATCATCTACAACAAAGCTGCCTTGGGGGAGGTTTTCCTCCCTGGCTAGATCTTTGTGTTCGGCGGCTTCGCACTGCGGGCCATCTCGCTTGGCCATCTAGAGCAGATCGACAGCTATGCCCCAGGTCACCAGATTAGTTTTGGAAATCTGGACTATGTCACGGATATCCAAGGAGACTTGATCTTCCAAGGATTCGCGCCCTCAATCTCCGCTCCGGCCTTAGATCTGGAGCGTATCGCCAGGTCCGAAGACAGGCTCTCTGAGCTCGCCGGACTATCTACGGCCACCAAACCCATTGTGGGAGAGCCGGGGGAAGTAGTGTCGCTGGCAGGCATCATGGAGCCGGACCCTTCTCCGGCATCGTGTGAGTTCGGCCAAGGAGTCTCCCTCTCGCCGTACTCCACATGCTCTGTTTCTCGGGCCAAACCTCGCCTTTAAGCGAGGCTCTGGACTTGATGTGATTCGTCGTGATTACAGAGGAGCAACGTCCGAACTACGCCTAGACCGGACTAGGGCTGAGAGCGGGGAATTTTACATCCCACCCACCACCCACTTCATCACCACAGTCGAGGACTTAACTGACATGCTCGATTACGTCTCCGAAGACATCGACTGTATGGATGACGATGCCGGAGAGGAGCAAGCCAAAAACTCGCCGTTTACTGGACGCTGGCCGGCCACCTCCTCGTATGACGCATACATGGTGGATACGCCCAAGCAAGCTAACGGCGATGACAAAGAAGACCCAGTCGAGGATAAACCTCCTGAGATACAACCAAAGCACCGACGGCGCCGCTCTAAATCACGCCGCAGCAAAGACAACAATACCGACACGAGAAACAACAATACTCTGGATGATGCTGAAGACCAAGAAAACCCCGTCGAGCAAAACTCTGAACAAAATGATCGGGAGGATGGGCAAGCTAGCCTTGATGAACAGGCCGCAAACGAATACTCGGAGGACAGTAATTACCTTCCACCCTCCGAGGATGAGGTGAGCCTCGGCGACGGAGATTTTATCGTGCCTGAGGAACCTCTCGAGCAGGAGTGATGTCTACTACACAACTTCTTCTTGTAGACGTTGTTGGGCCTCCAAGTGCAGAGGTTTGTAGGACAGTAGCAAATTTCCCTCAAGTGGATGGCCTAAGGTTTATCAATCCGTAGGAGGCGTAGGATGAAGATGGTCTCTCTCAAGCAACCCCGCAACCAAATAACAAAGAGTCTCTTGTGTCCCCAACACACCCAATACAATGGTAAATTGTATAGGTGCACTAGTTCGGCGAAGAGATGGTGATACAAGTGGTATATGGATAGTAGATAAAGGTATTTGTAATCTGAAATTATAAAAACAGCAAGGTAACTAATGATAAAAGTGAGCGTAAACGGTATTGCAATGCTAGGAAACAAGGCCTAGGGTTCATACTTTCACTAGTGCAAGTCCTCTCAACAATAATATCATAATTGGATCACATAACTATCCCTCAACATGCAACAAATAGTCACTCCAAAGTCACTAATAGCGGAGAACGAACGAAGAGATTATGGTAGGGTACGAAACCATCTCAAAGTTATTCTTTCCAATCAATCCGTTGGGCTATTCCTATAAGTGTCACAAACAGCCCTAGAGTTCGTACTAGAATAACACCTTAAGACACAAATCAACCAAAACCCTAATGTCACCTAGATACTCCAATGTCACCTCAAGTATCCGTGGGTATGATTATACGATATGCGTCACACAATCTCATATTCATCTATTCAACAAACACAAAGGACCTCAAAGAGTGCCCCAAAGTTTCTACCGGAGAATCACGACGAAAACGTGTGCCAACCCCTATGCATAGGTTCATGGGCGGAACCCGCAAGTTGATCACCAAAACATACATCAAGTGAATCACGTGGTATCCCATTGTCACCACAGATACGCACGGCAATACATACATCAAGTGTTCTCAAATCTTTAAAGAGTCAATCCGATAAGATAACTTCAAAGGGGAAACACAATCCATTACAAGAGAGTAGAGGGGGAGAAGAAACATAAGATCCAACTATAATAGCAAAGCTCGCGATACATCAAGATCGTGCCAAATCAAGAACATGAGAGAGAGAGATCAAACACATAGCTACTGGTACATACCCTCAGCCCCGAGGGAGAACTACTTCCTCCTCGTCATGGAGAACACCGGGATGATGAAGATGTCCACCGGAGAAGGATTCCCCCTCCGGCATGGTGCCGGAACGGGTCTAGATTGGCTTTCAGTGGCTACGGAGGCTTCTGGCGGCGGAACTCCCGATCTATTGTGCTCCCTGATGTTTTTAGGGTATATGGAGATATATAGGTGGAAGAAATACGTCAGGGGAGGCACGAGGGGCCCACGAGGGTGGAGGGCGCGCCCAGGGGGGTGGGCGCAGCCCCTGCCTCGTGATCTCCTCGCAGATCCCCTGACGTGCACTCCAAGTCTTCTGGGCTTCTTTCCTTCCAACAATGAGTTCCGTGAAGTTTTAGGTCAATTGGACTCCGTTTGATTTTACTTTTCTTCGAAATCGTAAAACAGGGTAAAAACTGGCACTAGGCTCTGGGTTAATAGGTTAGTCCCAAAAATGATATAAAAGTGTATAATAAAGCCCATAAACATTCAAAACAGTATATAATATAGCATGGAGCAATCAAAAATTATAGATACGTTGGAGACGTATCAAGGAGCGGTTTAAGCAACGGCTAATAGCCACTTCAAGGAGCCTGAAAAAGAAACAACATCAGCTTCAAGCTGATCAAGATCTACTCAACGATAGATGGACTAATGTCCTAGCAGCAGAGGAATATGACCTCGAGCGCCCAACCAAAAGTTACCCGAAGCGCAAATTGCTACCTCAATTCGATGACGAGGCACTTGAGCCCGTACCATCAGCGCATAACGCGGCTGATCGACCACCACATGGCCGGGACAAAGCAGCAACTCAAGCCGAACACCAGCCCGTCCTACCTCGTCGTAAAGGCAGAGATAAAGCAGCTCGGGAACATACATATGACATGCGACAGGACCTGAAGAATAAAGCAGGTCCAGCCAGATCGATCTACGGATCGCAGGGGCGTGCCCCGACGCGAGACGACGGCTATCAAGCCGAACATGACAAGCACAATCACGTCCGGGCTGAAAACCGCAGACGGACTCCATCCGGACTACGTCGCGATCTGGCCCGATATAGAGGCGCCACACCCCCCCTCTGCTTCACTGATGAAGTAATGGAGCATGAATTCCCAGAAGGGTTCAAACCCGTGAATATCGAATCATATGATGGAACAACAGATCCCGTGGTATGGATTGAAGACTTTATTCTCCATATTCATATGGCCCGCGGTGATGATCTTCATGCCATCAAATACCCCCCCCCCTAAAACTCAAGGGACCGGCCTGACACTAGCTGAACAGTGTGCCTGAAAACTCTATTGGCAGCTGGGAGGACCTGGAAGACACCTTCCGCGACAACTTCCAAGGCACATACGTCCGATCTTCGGATGCCGATGACCTAAGTCACATAGTCTAACAGCCCAGAGAGTCAGCCAGGAAATTCTGGACCAGATTCTTAACTAAAAAGAACCAGATCGTCGACTGCCCGAATGCCATAGCCCTAGCGGCCTTTAAGCATAGCATCTGCGACGAATGGCTCCCCCGGCACCTCGGCCAAGAAAAGCCGAAGTCCATGGCGGCCCTCATGACACTTATGGCCCGCTTTGTGCAGGCGAAGATAGTTGGCTAGCCCATAGCAATAATAATGCAAGCGAACCTGGCACCTACGAAACCAGGAATAGCAACGGTAAGACCCGATGCAACAGGCATAAGCGTCGAAACAATGGTGACAATATTGATGACACGACGGTCAACACCGGATTCTGCGGCTCCAAGTCCGGTCAGCGGAAGAAGTCATATAAAAGGAATAATCAGGGTGCTTCCATCTTGGACCGTATACTCGATCGTCCATGTCAGATCCACGACACCCCTGATAAACCAGCCAATCATACCCACCATAGCTGTTGGGTCTTTAAACAGGCCGGCAAATTAAATGCTGAAGAGAAGGAGAAGGGGTCGCAAGGCGAGAATGACGACGAGGAGCCCCGTCCGCCGAACACAGGGGGATAGAAGAAGTCCCCCCCAGGTCAAAACGGTGAACATGATATACATCACCCATATCCCCAAGAGGAAGCGCAAGCACGCGCTCAGGGACGTCTATGCGATAGAGCCAGTCGCCCCAAAATTCAACCCATGGTCGTCCTGCCCGATCACCTTCGATCGTAGGGACCATCCGACCAGTATCCGTCATGGCGGTTCAGCTACACTAGTTCTTGACCCAATAATTGATGGATTCCACCTCACACGAGTCCTCATGGACGGTGGCAGCGGCCTCAGCCTGCTCTATCAGGATACAATGCGCAAAATGGGCATCGATCCATCAAGGATCAAGCCCACCAAAACTACCTTTAAAGGAGTTATACCAAGTGTAGAGGCCCATTGCACGGGCTCAATCACATTGGAGGTCATCTTCGGATCTCCGGACAACTTCCGAAGCGAAGAGTCAATCTTCGATATCGTCCCCTTCCGTAATGCCTATCACGCACTGCTCGAACGAACTGCATTCGCGCGATTCAATGCGGTGCCACACTATGCTTATCTCAAGCTCAAGATGCCCAGACCACGCGGTGTCATCACAGTCAATGGAAACACGGAGTGCTCCCTTCGTACTGAGGAGCACACCGCGGCCCTGGCAGCAGAAGTACAGAGCGGCCTTCACAAGCAGAACCTTAATTCGGCGGCCATGCTCCCGGACACTGTCACACGAGTCTGGACTACTCTGCAGCAGGACAGTCCAGCTTGTCAGGAGCTCGACTAGCAATTCGGCCTTCGTCTCAGTCCTGACCAAGTGGCGGCATACGTACCGTGCGTACATAACTATGCACTAAAAATACCATGGGCAGAGATGGAGGCATAACCAGACTCTGGTCCACAACATGGCTCGACCTTCCCTGGACACACATACTTTTACTTTTCTTTTTATCCTTTTTAGGTTTATTTTTCACACGCCCCTCTCGACGGCCAGGCCCCTCTCGACGGCCTGATAATCGGTCCTTTCGAAGGACGGATATACCAAGGTGGCAAGTAGCACAAACGTGTGGGGGAATCTCTAAATGTTCTTCTTAACAATCATTTACTTGTTTTCAGGACCTGTACGCATCTCCCCCTTGGTCTTGGCATGTTAAATAGCCCTGTTGCTTATCACACTATTTGTACAAATACGCTTTAATGTATTAATTAAAATTATAATGAAAACAGTTTGCGGCCTAACTCATGTGGCACTAGCTTTTTACTTCATTTTATTTTGCTATTCTTATTGACTGCATCCATACACTTTGGTACGACATAATTCGCCAGGGGCTTTATTGCGCTCCATACTATGGCAGCAAGTCCGAACACTTTTACAGTATAGTTCGGCCCTCGAATTTAGCATTATATGCATCGGCTAAGAATCATGTATTTGTTCAATAGTTGGGTTGCCCGACTCCTGTGCTTACTACCTTATGTTCCGCTCTATCGGCTAGGATAGTAAAGGGAGACCTAGTGCGATTGTGTCCTTTATCCGGATGAGCACCTCAGTAGAGAAAGTCGAAAACTGACTGTCATGATGCGGCCTGAGCCGGTCAGCTCTTCGGAGGTTAAAAATCTTTTGCCATTTTCCGCATTTTGCAATGAATCGGCCTTCATCTGATCAGGTGTTTAAAGCACCCTAGCCCGGATTAAATGCTAACTAGGGGCTGCTCCTACATTTTTATTGTTAAACTGCTATGGCTAAGTGAGGGTAATAAAGCCACATAGTCAGATTGCCTGGTTCGTTGCGCTAAACACCTCCTTCAAGGACTAAATTCTTGGATCAAGAGTGTTTAGATTCCACTCCGAACACCCCCATACTACCTACGTGGGGGCTAAAGCCGACGACTGGCCAACTCTCAGATGTAATAAAACAGCCGCATAGGAGGTAAAATTCCAAAATAAAGAGCAAGCATTATATTACATATCAATCTTGTTTTCATCATACAGAGTGGGATAACATGAAGGTACTCATTCAAAGATAATATCTTTTGAACACTGGCCCTCTACAATGCGGGGTCCCTTGAGGACATCATCAAAATACCGCACTGGCATGCGGTGCTCCTTGCCAGCGGGCGGTCCCTCGATCGCAAGCTTGACGACATCCATCTTCGCCCACTATATCTTGACACGGGCGAAGGCCATCCGCACACCTTCGAGGCAGACTGACCGCTTGATGACGTCAATCCGGAGGCAGGCATTGACCAGTCTCTTCATGAGCCCGAAGTAGCTGCTGGGTATGACTTCGACTGGCCATAGCCGGATTATTAAATCCTTCATGGCTAGTTCGGCCACCCTATGCAGTTCGACCAACTATTTTAACTGGTCGCTAAAGGGCACCAGATGTTCTTGCGCAAGGTATTGCGACCAGAACAACTTCTCTGTCGAGCTCCCCTCTTCGGCTCGGAAGAACTCCGCAGCGTTGGCAACACTGCGCGGCAGATCCACAACGCCCCTGGAGAACTCCAAGTCTGGGTCAGTAAGAGGAACCTTTTCTTCACATACTTGCTCTGCATAATAAAGGCCTTACCCGTCGCGATTTTTCTAGCCTCCTGGATTTCTTGGAGGGTGCCCTGGACTTCAACCTGGGTATCGTGCACGCTTTGGCGGGCCTTGGCGAGTTCGTACTCTTGATCCGCAACATTGCGCTCCAAGGACTCGTATTTCTTCACGGCGTCCTGGAGATCCTGCTGGACCTCACCGACCCTGGCCTCAAGCTTTTTGCGGGCGGCCTGTTCCTTTGCCGCTCTCTCCTCGGCCTCGGCCAGCGCCTTCTTGAGGGCCTCCACCTCGGTCGCCGCTCCTAACAAATATTATGGCACTATGGTCAGTACAAATCTTTCATCCTTTCCGGATATACAAAAGGTCATTGCATACCTTGCTTGTCTTCTAACTGCTTTTTTACACGACCGAGATCTTCCTCGGCTCGCTCTAGACTCTGCTTTATTCCAGATACCTCAGCAGCATGAGAGGTCGCAGCCAGCAACGACGCCTGCTTATTCACATAAGACATATTTTGTTAGTCTCCTGCGAAAATTACTTGATCCTCTGTCCGGCTTTTCTTTCCGAACACCGGACAGAGTCTCAGGGGCTACTGTCTATACTATGACATTCTTTTTATACAATTGCGTTGCTTACCTCAAATCTTGTTAGAAGGCTTGTGCTCGCTTTGGTCAGTCCGCTCTTTGCGGACAGAATCCTCTAAACCACCAAACCCATGAGGGTACGGTGTTCCTCAACAATGGAAGCACTTCGCAATACTTCCAGTAGAGTATCCGGTGCCTCTGGATGGACAGAGGTCACCGGTGGAATCGGTGCACCTCCTTCTTTCGAAGGAGGCTGCTTGCCGGATTCCGGAGTCGTATAGGTCTCCGGGATCGTATTCGGCTGGGGCCAAATTGGATATGTGATAACTCACAAGTATAGGGGATCAATTGTAGCCTCTTTCGATAAGTAAGAGTGTCGAACCAAACGAGGAGCTAAAGGTAGAACAAATATTCCCTCAAGGTTTATCGACCACCGATACAACTCTACGCATGCTTGACGTTCGCTTTACCTAGAACAAGTATAAAACTAGAAGTACTTTGTAGGTGTAACGGGATAGGTTTGCAAGAATATAAAGAGCACGTAAATAAAAACTAGGGGCTCTTTTAGGTAAAGAAGCAATAAAGTTAGTATAGCGAGTGTGGAAGAGTGGTGGTAGGAGTTGCGAAATTGTCCCTAAGCAATTGACTACTTTACTAGAGTGATAGCAAGTTTTATGTGGGAGAGGCCACTACTAGCATGTCATCCCTGACTTGGAATTCTATGCACTTATGATTGGAACTATTAGCAAGCATCTGCAACTACTAACATTCATTAAGGTAAAACCCAACCATAGCATTAAGATATATTGGTCCCCCTTCAATCCCGTATGCATCAATTTCTATGCTAGGTTGAAGCTTCTGTCACTCTTGCCCTCCAATACATAGTCCTATCAACATACAACTAACCCTATGGTGTGATCCACACGCGCGCTCATATGATGGGCACCAAAGGACATCAACATAACCACAAGCAAATTAAATCAATCATAGCAATTCATCAATTACCCATAGGATAACGAAAATCTACTCAGACATCATAGGATGGCAACACATCATTGGATAATAATATGAAGCATAAAGCACCATGTTCAAGTAGAGGGCACAACGGGTTGCGGGAGAGTGGACAGATGTAGATAGATGGGGGAAGGTGATGAAGATGTTGGTGAAGATGACGGAGGTGTTGGTGTAGATCGCCGTCACATGATTCCCCGACGGCATTCCGGTGCCACCGGGAGAGAGGGGGAGAGGGCCCCCCTTCTTCTTCCTTGACCTTCTCCCTAGATGGGAGAAGGGTTTCCCCTCTGGTCCATGGCCTCCATGGCATGGGAGGGGCGAGAGCCCCTCCGAGATTGGATTTGTCTCTTTGTCTCTCTCTGTTTCGGCGTTTCAGATTCTGGCCTTTCAACGTTTCTTATATTCCCGGAGATCCGTAACTCCGATTGGGCTGAAATTTTAACACGTTTTCTATCCGAATATTGGCTTTCTTGTGGCAAAAGAAGGGCACCAACCGCCTTACGGGGTGGCCACGAGGGCTCAGGGCGCACCTGCCCCCCTCGGGCACGCCCCCCTGCCTCGTGTCCCCCTCGGGCATCGTCTCACGTTAATTCTTCTTCCCAAAAATCACATATATTCCAAAAAAATCTCTGTCAGTTTTTATCCCGTTGGACTCCGTTTGATATGGATTTTCTGCGAAACAAAAAACATGCAACAAACAGGAACTGGCACTGGGCACTGGATCAATATGTTAGTCACAAAAATAGTATAAAAATTTGCAAAAAAGTATATGAAATTTCTATAATGTTGGCATGGAACAATCAAAAATTATAGATACGACAGAGACGTATCAGCATCCCCAAGCTTAATTGCTGCTTGTCCTCAAGTAGGTAAATGATAAAAAAGATAATTTTTGATGTGGAATGATACCTAGCATAATCTTGATCATGTAATCTTATCATGCAATGAATATTAAGACACGAGTGATTCAAAGCAATAGTTTATCATTTGACCTTAAGACAATAATACTTCAAGCATACTAATAAAGCAATCATGTCTTTTCAAAATAACATGGGCAAGGAAAGTTATCCCTACAAAATCATATGGTATGACCATGCTCCATCTTCACCACACAAAATATTCAAATCATGCACAACCCCAATGGCAAGCCAAGCAATTATTTCATACTTTTGACGTTCTCAAACCTTTTCAACTTTCACGCAATACATGAGCATGATCCATGGACATAGCACTATAGGTGGAATAGAATATGATGGTGGAGGTTGTGTGGAGAAGACAAAAAAGGGAGAAAGTCTCACATCGACGCGGCTAATCAACGGGCTATGAAGATGCCCATCAATTGATGTCAATGCGAGGAGTAGGGATTTCCATGCAACAGATGCACTAAGAGCTATAAATGTATGAAAGCCCAAACTGAAACTAAGTGGGTGTGCATCCAGCTTGCTTGCTCATGAAGACCTAGGGCATTTGAGTAAGCCCATCGTTGGAATATACAAGCCAAGTTCTATAATGAAAATTCCCACTAGTATATGAGAGTGATAACTCAAGAGACTCTCTATATGAAGAACATGGTGCTAATCTGAAGCACAAGTGTGGTAAAAGGATAGTAACATTGTCCCTTCTCTCTTTTCTCTCATTTTTTTATTTTCTTTTTTTTGTAGGCTTCTTTGGCCTCTCTCTCTTTTTTGGGGCTTCTCTGGCCACTTTTATTTTGATAACCTCACATGGGACAATGTTTTAATAATGATGATCATCACACTTTTATTTACTTACAACTCAATATTACAACTCGATACTAGAACAAAGATATGACTCTATATGAATGCCTCCGGAGGTGTACCGGGATGTGCAATGATCTAGCGTAGCGATGACATAAAAAACGGACAAACCATGAAAACATCATGCTATCTATCTTATGATCATGCAAAGCAATATGACAATGAATGCTCAAGTCATGTATATGATGATGATGGAAGTTGCATGGCAATATATCTCGGAATGGCTATGGAAATGCCATAATAGGTAGGTATGGTGGCTGTTTTGAGGAAGATATATGGAGGCTTATGTGTGATAGAGCGTATCATATCACGGGGTTTGGATGCACTGGCGAAGTTTGCACCAACTCTCAAGGTGAGAAAGGGCAATGCACGGTACCGAAGAGGCTAGTAATGATGGAAGGGTGAGAGTGCGTATAATCCATGGACTCAACATTAGTCATAAAGAACTCACATACTTATGGCAAAAAAATATTAGTCATCGAAACAAAGTACTACGTGCATGCTCCTAGGGGGATAGATTGGTAGAAAAAGACCATCGCTCGTCCCCGACCGCCACTCATAAGGAAGACAATCAATAAATACCTCATACTCCAACTTCGTTACATAATGGTTCACAATAGAGCATGCTACGGGAATCACACACTTCAACACAAGTATTTCTATAATCCACAACTACCCTAACGCATGACTCTAATATCACCACCTTTATATCGCAAAACTATTGCAAGGAATCAAACATATGATATTCAGTGATCTACAAGTTTTATGTAGGATTTTATGACTAACCATGTGAATGACCAATTCCTGTCATCTCTCTAAATAGATATAAGTGAAACAAGAGAGTTTAATTCTTTCTACAAAAGATATGCCCATGCTCTAACAAATATAAGTGAAGCAAAAGAGCATTCTACAAATGGTGGTTTTCTATGTGAAGAGAAACAGGCAATCCAAACTTCAAATGATATAAGCGAAGCACATGAAGCATTCTATAAAGCCATACTCAAAAGATATAAGTGAAGTGCAACGAGCATTCTATAAATCAAACATGGACTATCTCATACCAGCATGGTGCATCAAAGAAAAGTGATGACTAAATGCAAAAGACGCTCCAAGATTTGCACATATCGCATGAACGAAACGAATCCGAAAACATACCGATACTTGTTGAAGAAAGATGGGATGCCTTCCGGGGCATCCCCAAGCTTAGACGCTTGAGTCTCCTTGAATATTTACTTGGCGTGCCTTGGGCATCCCCAAGCTTGGGATCTTGTCTCTCCTCCTTCTCCTCACATCGAGACCTCCTCGATCTTCGAACACTTCATCCACACAAAACTCAACAGTAAGCTCGGTAAGATCCGTTAGTATAATAAAGCAAATCACTACTCTAAGTACTGTTGCAAACCAATTCATATTTTGTTTTTTGCATTGTATCTACTGTAATATAACTTTTCCATGGCTTAATCCACTGATAGAAATCGATAGTTTCATCAAAACAAGCAAACTATGCATCAAAAACACAATCTGTCTTAAACATGACAGTCTGTAATAATCTGAACATTCACCATACTTCTGTTACTCCAAAAATTCTTAAATAATTAAGAAAAATAATTTTTTTATAGCAAGACAGTGCAAAAAGTTTCAGAACTGTTTGACGTTCTAGTAAAAAAATGTAAAATCGCACATTACAGCCAAAGTTTCTGTCCTGCACCGCACAAACCAACAAGCAATGTAAACATCCTAAAGGCGAAACTTGGCACATTATTTTTATAATACAATGGAATTGTACAAGGGGATAATTATTTTTGTTGAAAAGTTTCTGTAATCAAGATTCACAAAGTTTCTGTGAGCATGAACAAAGTTCAAGGAGCTCCCCCACTTCAACAATGCTTGTCTCTCTCACTTTCACTTTCCTTTTTGAAAAGTTTTGGGTTCCCGTCTTTATTTTTTTGTTTTTAAACTTTATAAAAGCACTCAATAGAAATAAATAACTCTCTAAAACTTCCGGGTTGTCTCCCTGGAAGCGCTTTCTTTAAAGCCATTAAACTAGGCATAAAGTGCTCAAGTAATGAATCCACCCGGATCCCAAGGTATATCAAAGCCAATTTGAATCAACAATGATTTGTATTTTAGTAGTGAGTGTCGTGGTTCTAACTCTGACAGTGATGCAGGGGGGTGAGTATGGAGAGGCGAGATCCTAGCTATTGGGAAGTTGTTACACGCGAGGTTTACGAGTTCAGGCCCTTCTCGGAGGAAGTAATAGCCCTACGTCTCGGAGCCCGGAGGCGGTCGACTGGATTATGCGTGTATGGATTACAGGGGTGCGAACCCTTGTGCCTGTGGAGGGGGGTGGCTTATATAGAGTGCGCCAGGACCCCAGCCAGCCCACGTCACAAAGGGTTTTAAGGTACATTTAAGGTCGGGCGTTACTGGTAACGCCCCTAATAAAAGCTATAATGACCATAAAGACTACTTAACAGCTGACCGTTTGCCTGCGGAGTGACTATAGATCTCCCGGTGGTCGAGTGGTTGGCTTCATGGTCGAGTGATAGCTTCTTGGTCGAGTGTCTTTGAACCTGTCGAGTGGGATGCCTTCAAGTCGATTGAAAGGTGATTTCTCCCAGGGGTGTCCTAGAGTAGGACTTCGGTCAGGTCCGTGTCCCTACCCTAGGTACATGTCTTCATCATTAGCCCCCAAATGGATCGAGGTTAGAGTGGGGAAAGAGTTGGAGATCTTTCCGACTGGTTCTTCGGGCTATGTGAACGCCTTGTTTCGGGACAATCGTCACGGATGACGTTGCCAACCTTTTTCAGTCGCCTTGATCCATTCCAGGCCTTCCGTCGAGTGAATTTCTTCGTTTGTGCCATACCGAGTGCCGGCGCGATCGGGGTCTTCTGTTTTTTAGCAAGTTGTTCTGCGGCCCGCGGATGTCGCGGGATTTGGATTTTGGGAAGCGCGCGGGACGGGAGCAGCCGCAGTAATCAGAAGCGATAAAGCGGAAGTTCCTCGATCTTCGCGTCGCCTTTTTCGCCACGTACTGCGCGCGCGTCTGTTGCGGGATTTGACTGGATGGCCTGGGCCTACCGGTCAGCCACTCGGGAGTGGCCCCTTATAAGTTGCCGGCTCGAGGTTTCCAAGCCGTGCGCTCTCTTCTCCTTCCTTCTTCCTCTCTCCCTTTGCCAGTCTCTCTGCTACCTTTGCTCTCACCCTAGCGCCGCGAGCCCGTGCGAGATCTCTCCGGCGACGATGGTGAAGGGCAAGACCACCGCTTTGGAGCGCGCGAAGAAGGCGGCGGCGGCGGGGAAAGGGAAGAGATCTGCTCGGGGCGGATCCTCCTCCAGGACCGCTCTGCCCAAAGGTTGGATCCAGGGCGACTGGATGCCCTCGGTGCTCCGGCAGGAGGATCTTGACGACATGGTCGAGGGGGAGCCATTCCCCACGAAGCTGCACGTCTTCCAGAGGGAGAGATCGAGCCTCAACCCTGTGACGGTGAGTGCGTGCTCCTAGCCACCCACATCGACCGAGGGTTTTCTCTGCCGCCCCATCCTTTCTTCCGGAGTTTCCTGAATTTCTTCGGAGCGCAGCTCCATCACTTTACCCCCAATTCCATAGTCTATCTTGCCGCGTTCATTTCCATGTGCGAGGCCTTCCTGGGTTGCCGTCCGCATTGGGGGCTTTTCAAGCATATTTTCACTTGCCGCTCTCAGTCGGTTAAAAAGGCCAAGTCGAGTGATGAAAAGACGCAAGTGATCCAGCTGTGCGGGGGCCTGGCGATCCAGACGAGGGGGAAGAGCTGTTTTCCCTCTATCACCTTCCCGGAGTCGGTCCGCGGCTGGCAGTCGACCTGGTTCTACTGCCAGGACCAGGCGACCCCCGGACAGTCGACTGGTCTTCCTACTTTTTCCCTCGACCGAGCCGAGAAGCCTGTCTCTCTGAAAGTCACGCCGGAGGAAAGGGCCCAGGTCAAGGTGTTGGCGGGTCGAGTGGTTGAGCTTGTCCGTGAGGGGGTGACTGGGATGGACCTGTTAGAGGTCTTCCTCCAGAGGCGCATTCAACCGCTCCAGGCGCGAGACCACCCGATGTGGCTGTATTCTGGCCTTGACGACACCACTCGGATCCACCCGAAGGAGGTCACCGATGAGATGCTGGAGGGGTGGCTGTCAAGTATCACGGGGAACAAAGACAACCCCCGAGGAGCCAGAAGGGTGATTCCACTCGACAACTCATATGAAGTGGATCAGGTATGTCTTTGTGTCGGATATCTGGCCTTCTGTATTAGTCTTCTTTGTGTGAGTCGACTGACTTTCGTCCTGTCTATTGTCTTCCAGGCGACCACTGAGATGTACTCGACGCCCAACGGGGCAGAAGGGTCGACTGAGGAAGGTGAGGGGAGCGGAGGCGAGAGCGGGGACGACCAGGTCGAGTGGGAGTCCGACGGTGAGGGAGAGGAGGGCGACGACATCTTCTCCAGTGAAGAGGAGGAGGAGGCTGAACCCTCCCGCCCGGAGGGACGGTCCAAGCTCGCCCACGATCCAGCGCAGGAACGTGGCAAGGCGGCCGCTCCTGTTGGGCAGTTGTCGAAACGCCCTCGGACTTCTTCTCCTCCGCCAACCGGGAAGGCTCCCAAGCACCCACGAACGGCGCCATCTAAGCCGCCCAAGGCCTTGCCCAAGATGAAGATAGCTGTTCCCACCATTTCGGGGTAACAACAACACTTGCTTTCCTTTGTCGACTGTGGACGGATCCTTGGTCGATTTGCTGGGCCAACTGACTAACTTTCGAGATTTGCAGTGGTGCAACTTCTGAGGTCTCCGCCAGGAACGACGACCAAGAGATGGAGGACGCTGCCACCTCCAACCCTGGTATGATTACTGCCGTCCTGCTTACGAGTCGACTGAAGCATTGGTCGATTGAATGTTTTCCTTGCAGCTCCTCCTCATGTTATAGACCTTCCGGACGATGACGACAACACACCACTGAGGGTGAAGAGGAAGAAGAAGGTGTTGGCTGGCAAGACTCCACAATCCACTCCCGCGCCTGAGGCTGCAGTTCGGGATGACGGCGAACCCACTCGGACTTCCGTGACTTTCGCTGTTCCTTTGACGAGTGTGCAGCCTTCAGCGTCGACTGCAGATCCGTCTTTGCTTTTTGCTGCGTACCCCGTCCCCGAGGACCAAGTGGCTGCTGCGAAGGAGGCTGTACGCCAGGCTGGAGTCATGATGGAACAGGTAAAAGTGGCTCGGGAGGCTTGCCAGGCGGCTTACGACGCAAGCTCGGCTCTTCAGAGCAATGTCCAGGTCAGTCGACTTCAACGCTTGGTCTGTTTTGGTATGTCCTTTGAAGATTCTCTTTTCCGAAGGTCTTTAAGTTTGTACACCCAGTGGGTGTGTTTGTCAATTCTTGGACGAGTGGGGGCACGCTAAGTGCACCCACTGGGTGTAGTCCCCGAGACTACGGTGGACCGCTGGCGGTCGACTGTAGTCATTAAATTGAGTCGTTGTAGTTGAATTTCTTCACTCTGTCTGATCGGGTCATGTCGAATGGAACGGAATCCTGTCGACTGCGGGCAGTCGACGTCTTTCTCTCTTTTTTTTACTGTGGGGGCACGCTGAGTGCACCCACTGGGTGTAGCCCCCGAGGCTACTGTCGAATGTTTTGCTTCGGCTGTAGTCTTAGAAACTCTGTTATTGTCTCTTAACTGCTCGGAAGCAGCTTGTCTTGGACTCGACTTCAGGGATCGGTCGAGTGAGATAGGAACCGGTGGGGGCACGCTGAGTGCACCCACTGGGTGTATTCCCCGAGACTATGGTGGACTGCTGGCAGTCGACCGTAGTCTTAGTATTTACTGCCTTTGTTGCTTTTTTCTTTTTACTGAAATTGTAACTCCTCCTCTTTGACTTCAGAAATCTTGTGATCTTGGGACCCGCTTGGCTGACTTGGAGAAGTAGCAAATTCAAATGAACCTTGATCTGGAGCTGGCCAGGACAGAACTGCAGACAGTCAGAGACGGGGCCGCAGGTAAGACGCCTTTGTCGACTGGTTAGTTTTTAGGCTTGAGTATTTTTGCTTTCTCCGACTCAATCATCATTTTTTGCAGAAAAACTGAATGAAGCTCTGGCGAAGAAGGATCAGGACTTGGCTGCTGCCCGTAAGGAGGCTGATGACAAGACCGCTCTGGCCGCACAGAAGCTAGCTTCGGTCGACCACTTAGAACAAGAGAATACCAAGCTCAAGACCGCTCTGAATGAAGCCAACAGGGAGTGTTCACGTTGGAAGAAGGAGAACCTCACCCTGAGCGAGAAGCTGGAAGGCCTCGTTCGCGGGAGAAACGACCTGGAGAGCTACTTGGGGAGCCTCGCCAAGAAGTTGTACCTTAAGCTTGAAGGTGCGCATTCAATTCCGACTGGTTTTTGAGTCGACTCATTCTGTGAAAATTGTCTTATCCTTGAATCTTGTATGCAGAGCTTTGCCAGAATTTTGAAGAGGAGACCAGTCGAGTGGAGCCGAGCTTGGACCCTGTTAACTCTCTTGTGAAGGATGAGGCCGCAATGAACGTGCTCCGTCTGGAGTCTCGTGTTGACTGCGTCGTGGATTACTTGGCTCGACTGAAGGTTGCCATGACGCGGATCGACTCGACACTTTGGCCGGAATCTACGCTTCAGAATGATCTCGAGTCTCTGATGACTCGACTCAATGGAATCTCTGACCGAGTGCAGGAGTGGAAGAAGTCTTCAGCACGGTGTGGCGCTGATGTGGCTCTGTCCCTGGTCCGTGTCCATTGCAAGGAGGTGCGGGAGGAGAAGCTGGCTGCCATCCAAGTCGCCAACACGAGGAAGCACAACTTCCAGGACTTCATGGAGACATTTATTGCTGCTGCTACCCGCATCGCAGATGGGATCGACTTGGATGAGTTCGTGGCCCCTGCCAGTCCTCCTCCTCCTGAGGAATGAAAAAACTTGCCTCGGAATGCCGAGTGTATTTTGTAAACCGTTAAACTCTGCCTTAAATTTGCCTCGGAATGCCGAGTGGAAGTGTAACAGTTAAACTCTGCCGAGCCGGGGGCTCGAGTACTTTGACTTGAGGTTTCTAGGACCTTTTAGGCTTTATCCGTAATTGATTTGTCGTTGAATCTCTTTGTGGACGACTCGTCGAGTGGGATTTGATCTTCACTCGAAATAACTTTGTGGTGCAGCTCCGAAGGAGAAGGTGGCAGTCGACCTGCCTCTCGTCGTCCTTGAGACACGAGAAGTGTTTCATACTTAGGCGAGCGCTGGGCTGCAGCTAAGCCTCCGAGTGGGAGGATTGCTCTCCACTCGGTAGGATTTTTCAAACTTAGGCGAGTGCTGACTGCAGCTAAGTCTCTTCGTAAGAGAACTTAGGCGAGTGCTGGACTGCAGCTAAGCTCCCGAGTGGGAGGTTTGCTCTCCACTCGGTAGGATTTTTCAAACTTAGGCGAGTGCTGACTGCAGCTAAGTCTCTTCGTAGGAGAACTTAGGCGAGTGCTGGACTGCAGCTAAGCCCCTGAGTGGGAGGTTTGCTCTCCACTCGGTAGGATTTTTCAAACTTAGGCAAGTGCTGACTGCAGCTAAGTCTCTTCGTAGGAGAACTTAGGCGAGTGCTGGACTGCAGCTAAGCCCCCGAGTGGGAGGTTTGCTCTCCACTCGGTAGGATTTTTCAAACTTAGGCGAGTGCTGACTGCAGCTAAGTCTCTTCGTAGGAGAACTTAGGCGAGTGCTGGACTGCAGCTAAGCCCCCGAGTGGGAGGTTTGCTCTCCACTCGGTAGGATTTTTCAAACTTAGGCGAGTGCTGACTGCAGCTAAGTCTCTGCGTAGGAGAACTTAGGCGAGTGCTGGACTGCAGCTAAGCCTCCGAGTGGGAGGTTTGCTCTCCACTCGGTAGGATTTTTCAAACTTAGGCGAGTGCTGACTGCAGCTAAGTCTCTGCGTAGGAGAACTTAGGCGAGTGCTGGACTGCAGCTAAGCCCCCGAGTGGGAGGTTTGCTCTCCACTCGGTAGGATTTTTTTTGAACTTAGGCGAGTGCTGACTGCAGCTAAGTCTCTGCGTAGGAGAACTTAGGCGAGTGCTGGACTACAGCTAAGCCCCCGAGTGGGAGGTTTGCTCTCCACTCAGTAGGATTTTTTTGAACTTAGGCGAAACGGGTTCGCGGCTAAGTCACCCACTGGGGGTTTTCGTATGTAAACAGAAGTGACAGCAATCATTGGAACACTCTTAACTTTGATAAAAATGAACTGCGGAAGTTTCTCTTATTACATCTTTATGGGAAGGAACTTAAGTGTAAAAGGGGCGGAGTAGTTCCGCATTCCAAGCTCGCGGCTCATCAATCTGGCGATTAACATTGTAGAGGTGATACGCTCCGTTGTGGAGGACTCTGGTGATGATGAAGGGGCCTTCCCAAGTAGGAGCAAGCTTGTGTGGTTTCTGTTGATCCACTCGGAGGACCAAATCTCCTTCTTGGAAGGCTCGACTCTTCACATGTCGGGCATGGAATCGACGCAAGTCTTGCTGATAAATGGTCGATCTGATCATGGCCATCTCTCTTTCTTCTTCCAGGAGGTCTACTGCATCTTGCCGAGCCTGTTCAGCTTCATCTTCGGTGTAAAGCTCGACTCGGGGAGCGTTGTGAAGGAGATCACTTGGCAGAACGGCTTCGGCTCCATAAACAAGAAAGAATGAGGTTCTTCCAGTCGACCGGTTAGGGGTGGTCCTTAATCCCCACAAAACTGACGGAAGCTCGTCGACCCAGGCACCTGCTGCATGCTTGAGATCACGCATTAGCCGAGGCTTTAGTCCTTTGAGGATCAGACCATTTGCCCTTTCAGCTTGTCCATTCGACTGGGGATGGGCGACTGACGCATAGTCGACACGAGTGCCTTGAGAGGCGCAAAAGGCTCTGAACTGGTCTGAATCGAAGTTTGACCCATTGTCAGTGATGATGCTGTGAGGGACTCCATATCTGAATGTTAGTCCTCTGACGAAACTAATAGCAGTGCCAACATCGAGGTTCTTGATGGGTTTAGCTTCAATCCACTTGGTAAACTTGTCGACTGCCACAAGCACATGGGTGAAACCGCTCCTGCCTGTTCTCAGAGGACCAACCATGTCCAGTCCCCAGACAGCGAAGGGCCAGACGAGTGGAATGGTCTTCAGGGCTGATGCGGGTTTGTGGGACATGTTGGAGTAGAACTGACACCCCTCACACTTGTCAACTATCTCCTTTGCCATCTCATTTGCTCTTGGCCAGTAAAATCCCGCTCGGTATGCTTTGGCCACAATGGTCCGGGAGGACGCATGGTGACCGCAGGTCCCCGAATGGATCTCATCAAGGATCATATGACCTTCTTCTAGAGTTATGCACTTCTGACCGATTCCAGTCGCGCTTTCTCTGTACAACTGCCCCTTTATGACTGTGAAGGCCTTGGATCGGCGGACGATCTGTCGAGCCTCTTCCTCGTCCTCTGGGAGCTCTTTCCTTAGGATATACGCGATGTATGGTATCGTCCAGTCGGGAGTAATGGCCAAGACTTCCATGATCAGGTCGACCACAGCAGGAACTTCGACTTCAGTCGGATCTGTGGCACTTTTCGGTTGTGGGGCTTCCTCTGTGAAAGGATCCTCCTGAACTGACGGCGAGCGGATGTGCTCCAAAAACACATTGCTGGGAATGGCTTCTCGCTTGGAGCCTATCTTTGCCAGGTCATCAGCTGCTTGGTTTTTCAGTCGGGGGATGTGATGAAGCTCTAACCCCTCGAATTTCTTTTCTAGCTTTCTCACTACATTGCAGTAACCAGTCATAGCTGGACTTCTGACGTCCCACTCCTTCATCACCTGATTAACCACCAAATCTGAGTTGCCATAGACCATGAGGCGACGGACGCCGAGTGAAATGGCCATGCGCAACCCATACAAAAGTGCTTCATACTCTGCTTCGTTGTTGGAGGAATCGAAGTGAATCTGGAGAACATATCTGAGCTTATCTCCTCGGGGGGAGACTAGAACTACCCCAGCACCGGAACCATTCAGCATCTTAGATCCGTCGAAAAACATGGTCCAGTGCTCCGAGTGAACTTGAGTCGGAAGCTGCTGTTCAATCCACTCGGCGACGAAATCTGCGATTGCTTGGGACTTAATAGCCTTCTTTGCTTCAAACCTGATATCTAAGGGAAGGAGTTCAATCGCCCACTTGGCCACTCGACCAGTTGCATCTCTGTTATGCAGTATCTCTGACAGTGGGGCGTCGCTGACGACTGTAATGGAGTGGTCAGAGAAGTAATGTGCAACCTTCTTCGTGGTCATGTAAATCCCATATACAAGCTTCTGGTAGTGAGGGTATCTTTGTTTTGAAGGGGTCAAAACTTCAGACAGATAATAGACTGGGCGCTGAACTCTGAAGGCTTTTCCTTCTTCTTCCCGCTCGACCGTGAGTACTGTACTGACAACTTGTCCCGTGGCCGCAATGTACAGCAGCAGAGGCTCTTTGCTGATTGGGGCAGCAAGCACCGGCTGGGTGGAGAGCAGAGCTTTGAGTTCTGCAAACGCTGCGTCAGCTTCTGGAGTCCACTCGAACTTGTCAGACTTCTTCATCAGTCGGTAGAGAGGCAACACCTTTTCACCGAGGCGAGAAATGAATCGACTCAAGGCGGCCAAGCAGCCTGTAAGCTTTTGGACATTGTGCACGCGTACAGGACGCTTCATCCGGAGTATGGTGCCAATTTTCTCAGGATTGGCGTCGATCCCTCGTTCGGAAACGAGAAAACCGAGTAACTTTCCGCCTGGAACTCCGAATGTGCATTTTGATGGATTGAGCTTGATATCATACCTCCTGAGGTTGGCAAAAGTTTCGGCAAGGTTAGCTCGTAGGTCGGAACCTTTGCGTGACTTGACCACAATATCATCCATGTATGCCTCCACATTCCGACTGATTTGAGTGAGTAAACACTTCTGAATCATTCTCATGAACGTGGCTCCGGCGTTCTTGAGGCCGAACGGCATAGTGACATAACAGAAGCATCCGAATGGGGTGATGAAAGCTGTTTTGATTTCGTCGGGTCCATACAGACGGATCTGATGGTACCCGGAATAAGCATCTAAAAAAGACAATCTCTCGCACCCCGCAGTCGAGTCGACTATTTGGTCGATGCGAGGAAGAGGAAAATGATCTTTCGGGCAGGCCCGATTGATATGTTTGAAATCAATGCACATGCGAAGTGACTTGTCCTTCTTGGGGACCATGACGACATTGGCGAGCCACTCGGAGTGGTAAATTTCTCGGATGAACCCTGCTGCTAAGAGCCGAGCCACCTCCTCGCCAATGGCTTGCTTCTTCTGGACGGCGGACCATCGAAGATGTTCCTTTACAGGCTTGAATTTTGGGTCGACCCGTAGACGGTGCTTAGCCAGCCCCCTGGGAACTCCAGGCATGTCGGAGGGTTTCCATGCGAAGATGTCCCAGTTCTCACGGAGGAGCTGGATGAGCGCTTCTTCCTATTTGGAGCCAAGTGTCGTTGAGATGTGAGTCGGGGCAGCGTCGGGGTCGGTCGGGTGAATGTCGACTGTTTTTGTTTCACCGGACGACTGAAAAGCTGATTCTGAAGCAGGCTTCTTGGCTCGTAGCAACTCGCTTGGGTCAACAGTCTTTTGGTATTCTCGCAGCTCGACCACTGCCATCTGAGCATCTGCAATCTTTGAGCCCTTCTGAAAACACTCTTCCGCCTTCTTCCGATTGCCTGTGACAGTGATCACACCTTTGGGGCCAGGCATCTTCAGTTTGAGGTACACGTAACATGGTCGGGCCATGAAGCGTGCGTAAGCTGGCCTGCCCAAAATGGCGTGATAAGCACTTTGGAAGTCCACGACCTCGAATGTCAACTTTTCCTTGCGGTAATTCTTTGAATCACCGAAAAGCACATCAAGAGCGATCTGGCCGAGTGATTGGGCTTTCTTCCCAGGAATGACTCCATGGAAACTCATGTTACTGGTACTGAGTCTGGACATCGGAATGCCCATTCCTTTCAATGTTTCAGCATACAGTATGTTCAGGCCACTGCCTCCATCCATCAGGACTTTAGTCAGTCGAGTGCCTTCAACAATTGGGTCAACCACCAAAGCTTGCCTCCCAGGGGTGGCAATGTGCGTTGGGTGATCAGACTGGTCGAATGTGATGGCAGTCTGGGACCACTTCAGGTAACTGGGTGTTGCCGGGGCAACCATGTTCACCTCTCGGTTAATGACTTTCAGTCGACTTTTGCTTTCGACATCGGCAAAAATCATCAGGGTGGAATTGACCTGGGGGTATCCATCATCACTGTCTTCCTTGTCCTCGACTCTGTCCGACTCTTTTTCCTTATCCTTGGACTGTTTTCCTTGGAACTGCTGGATCAGGAGCCGGCACTGTCGAGTGGTATGCTTTGGGTAAATAAAATTACCCTCTTCATCCTTCTTGGTGTGGATGTGACATGGCAGATCCAAAACATCATTTCCGTCTTGATCCTTGACTTTTTTGGGCTTCCAGGTGCCCTTGGGTTTTCCCTTGAAGTTTCCCTGGGTTACGGCCAGGGCCTCTCCAGGGGCGGCTGGCTCGGCCTTCCGCTTCTGCTTCTGACCGGAATTGCCCCCAATTTCCTGGGCGATTGTTTTCTGCTTGCCACTCCGGAGTCGATCTTCGTCTTCTCCGTTAGCATACTTGGTGGCAATCTCCATCATCCGATTCAGAGACATCTCTCCAGTTCGACCGAACTTCAGATTCAACTCTCTGTATTTAACACCTTCCTTAAAGGCACAAACCGCTTGATGGTCCGGCACGTTCTCAACCGAGTGATGTAGCGTGATCCACCTCTGGATGTATTCCCTCAGAGTTTCATTCGGCTTCTGTACGCAAGACCGCAGCTCGGTTAGGCCTGCAGGTCGCTTGCATGTTCCTTCAAAGGTTGTGATAAACACTCGGGAGAGGTCCTCCCAAGTGTAAATGCTACTGGGTGCCAACTGATTTAGCCATGCTCTGGCCGAGCCCTCTAACATGAGAGGCAAATGCTTCATGGCCACCTCGTCATTGCCACCGCCAATCTGTACAGCCACTCGGTAGTCTTCGAGCCAGGTATCAGGCTTAGATTCACTGGTGAACTTGCCGATTCCAGTCGCCAACCTGAAATTGGGAGGTATCACTGCGGCTCTGATGGCTCGACTGAAACACTCTGGCCCTGAAGCACGTACCCTGCTGCTGGCAGGTGCATCTCTGTTGTGGCCTTCTCGATGAGCTCTGTTCCTGTCAACCAAACCTTGAACGAGGATGGATCTCGCATCAAAGCCTGGGTCTCTGGGGTCGACTGGAATCCTCTGCCCAACACTATGAGGGCGTCTGTCATCTTGCCGTCGAGGCGCATATGACCCACTCCTCGGGGGAGGGGTTGGCACTCGACGTCGATCATCACGGTCGAATCGGTGATCATACTGCTCATTCCTCCTGTACTGATCATGCTGGCCACCACGTCCCTCACGCCTCGGGGGCGATCTCGGGCTGTGAGCTGACTCGACTGTATCTGTTGCGACAGACCGACTGTGGATCCTATTCCGTGACTGAGAGACAGCGGAATTCTGGTCTCCCGCCGCCCGGAGCAATGCTCTGATCTGTAACAAGCCCCTGCCAGCCTCCGACTGGGAGGGCTGAATCGATTCTGCTATACGGGCCGCGGCGGCCAGATTCTGAACTGGGGTTCGATATACCTGCGTCGGCGGGAAGAGCTGGCGTCGACTAGACTCGGGAGCCCGCTGACGCGCTCGCTCGTCGAGTGCTCGCTGGAGATTCTCCAGTCGAGTGCGCTCGGCCAAGTTGGCCAAACGCGCGTCCTCCAAGGCCCGGGCCTCGGGGGTCTCTCCGACGATAGGAGTGCGGAGCGCGTCCATGTTCCGGCGGCGAAGCTCCTCTCGCTGCAATGACGTGAGAGGTTCGGGGAGATACTCGTTGTGGGGATGCGACGGATCGCCACCACCCGCGCCTCCATCAGTGCGAGGGAAACCAGGAGGACTGTGTGTTCCATCGACCGCCAGAACCTCAGCCGCTGGATCGCTGCTGTCGCACTCGGATGCGGTCTCCACGGAGCCAGTCGACAGGTCGAACAGGCCGTAGAGGGATTCGACGGGCTCGATGGCCGCGACTTGCGGGGCTGCCGATTGGCGGGCCACGGCGTGCCTCACCCACCACTGAAGCCTCGACCGTCCGGAGCGCTTGCGCTGGTGGGAGACAGGGTGGGGAGACGATACGGGGGCCGACCCGTATTGGGTCGACGGTTGCCGCAGGAGGACGCCACGAACGCATGCGCAGAAATGTGTCGCACCGCGGGCGGGGAGCGCGTCGATGTCGAGCGGTGCCTCCTGAAGCCAGGCGGAGTCGTCGACGATGAAGGTGAGCGCACCGAGACGGATCTCGCGGTCCTCCACCAAAACTCCGCAAGAAAACATGATCAAAGGGATCGAGAAAAATCACAACTTCTCCAACTAAGCGCTAAGATTCCGGCCCCACGGTGGGCGCCAACTCTGTCGTGGTTCTAACTCTGACAGTGATGTAGGGGGGTGAGTATGGAGAGGCTAGATCCTAGCTATTGGGAAGTTGTTACACGCGAGGTTTACGAGTTCAGGCCCTTCTCGGAGGAAGTAATAGCCCTACGTCTCGGAGCCCGGAGGCGGTCGACTGGATTATGCGTGTATGGATTACAGGGGTGCGAACCCTGCATACTGAGGAGGGGGGTGGCTTATATAGAGTTCGCCGGCTCCCTCCTGCCCCCAGTAATGCAGGGTTTAAGGTACATTTAAGGTCGGGCGTTACTGGTAACGCCCCTAATAAAGTGCTATAATGACCATAAAGACTACTTAACAGCTGACCGTTTGCCTGCGGAGTGACTATAGATCTCCCGGCGGTCGAGTGGTTGGCTTCATGGTCGAGTGATAGCTTCTTGGTCGAGTGTCTTGAACCTGTCGAGTGGGATGCCTTCAAGTCGATTGAAAGGTGATTTCTCCCAGGGGTTTCCTAGAGTAGGACTCTCTTCGGTCAGGTCCGTGTCCCTACCCTAGGTACATGTCTTCATTAGTGAGCACAAAGTAACATATATCAAGCAATGACGAATTCTAACTCTCTTCCTATGCATCGGCATGTCATACAAGAACAATTCATGCACATCAAGTAAAGGCCAATACATAGCATAAGCAGTTTCTTGCAATTCTATCGTGTTGGAAACATAAAGAGGCGGAGATGTAGTTCCTCTCTCATAATAATTGCAAGTAGGAGCAACAAGCACATGCATATTATAGTCATCAAAATTATCATGTGCAATGGTAAAAGGCAACCCATCAATATAATCCTTAATAAGTGCAAACTTCTTCGATATAGTGTAGTCGGGAGAATTTAAAAAGATAATAGGACTATCATGCGTGGGTGCAATAGCAACAATTTCATGTTTAACATAAGGAACTATAGCGAGTTCATCTCCATAAGCATAATTCATATTGGCATCTTGGCCACAAGCATAGCAAGCATCATCAAAAAGGGATATTTCAAAAGAATCAACGGGTTCATAACAATCATCATAGCATTCATCCTTCGGTAGATTCGAAGGGAAATTAAACAATGTATGGGTTAAAGAGTTAGTTTCATTAGATGGTGGGAAACGGGTGATCAATCCGCTCTTCCTCCTTTTGTTCTTCGCTCTCTTCCTCATCCTTTTCATCCAATGAGCTCACAATGTCATTAATTTCTTCTTCCATTGACTCCTGAAAAATATTAGTCTCTTCTTGGACAATAGAGGAATCCTCAATATATGGTTTAACATAGGCATTAGAAGCATAATTATCATAACAATATTTAAGTATGGCAAATTTTTCAGATTTGTAAAGAGTAGCATCATACTTTCCAATCAAAGAAGAAATTTCATAAGCACCCTTAAAAGCAACAAATTCATCAATTTGTTGAACATCATAGTAATTATAAACACCTTTAGCATACGAAGATACGATTCCATTATCACTAAACTCACATTGGTAGGGAAGGTGTTTCTTAGGGTCTTCAGAACAACAAGTAAAATCATATATTTCACATAAATTCCAAGCATAGCATTGCAAACGATGAATTTGATCCAGCAAAAGTTTCCCTTTTTGAGATAAGCGGTGTCGCACATAACAAGCATGCTCATCTAAAGATTTGCCCTCAACTAAGCTAGTTGGGGTTTCAGCCCGAGCACGTAGGGATCGAAGATGATCCAAGTAAAAAGCTTCAGTAGTGTGATAGATTTTGAGTGGTTCTTCAACCATTGGTTCAGTAGGTACCACTAATTTTTTTTTGATATTTTGTGTTTCCTACCCATAATTAAAGATAGAAAACAAGAACACAAAATAAAAACTACTTAGTGATAAAGCAAACAAGCACATACGAGAATATTCACCCCATGCTATAACTCCCCGGCAACGGTGCTAGAAAAAGGTCTTGATAACCCACAAGTATATGGGATCAATTGTAGCCTCTTTCGATAAGTAAGAGTGTCGAACCCAAGGAGGAGCTGAAGGTAGAACAAATATTCCCTCAAGTTTTATCGACCACCGATACAACTCTACGCACGCTTGATGTTCGCTTTACCTAAAACAAGTATAAAACTAGAAGTACTTTGTAGGTGTAACGGGATAGGTTTGCAAGAATATAAAGAGCACGTAAATAAAAACTAGGGTCTGTTTTAGGTAAATAAGCAATAAAGTTAGTATAGCGAGTGTGGAAAAGTGGTGGTAGGAGTTGCGAAATTGTCCCTAAGCAATTGACTACTTTACTAGAGTGATAGCAAGTTTTACGTGGGAGAGGCCACTGCTAGCATGCCATCACTGACTTGGAATTCTATGCACTTATGATTGGAACTATTAGCAAGCATCTGCAACTACTAACGTTCATTAAGGTAAAACCCAACCATAGCATTAAGATATATTGGTCCCCCTTCAATCCCGTATGCATCAATTTCTATGCTAGGTTGAAGCTTCTGTCACTCTTGCCCTCCAATACATAGTCCTATCAACATACAACTAACCCTATGGTGCGATCCACGCGCGCGCTCATATGTGGGCACCAAAGGACATCAACATAACCACAAGCAAATTAAATCAATCATAGTAATTCACCAATTACTGATAGGACAACGAAAATCTACTAAGACATCATAGGATGGCAACACATCATTGGATAATAATATGAAGCATAAAGCACCATGTTCAAGTAGAGGGTACAACGGGTTGCAGGAGAGTGGACCACTATAGATAGATGGGGGAAGGTGATGAAGATGTTGGTGAAGATGACGGAGGTGTTGGTGTTGATCGCCGTCACACGATGATGGCCCCGGCGGCGTTCCGGCGCCACCGGGAGAGAGGGGGAGAGGGCCCCCCTTCTTCTTCTTCCTTTACCTTCTCCCTAGATGGGAGAAGGGTTTCCCCTCTGGTCCATGGCCTCCATGGCATGGGAGGGGCGAGAGCCCCTCCGAGATTGTATCTGTCTCTCTGTCTCTCTCTGTTTCTGCGTTTCAGATTCTTGCCTTTCACCATTTCTTATATTCCCGGAGATCCGTAACTCCGATTGGGCTGAAATTTTAACACGATTTGTATCTGGATATTGGCTTTCTTGCACTGAAAGAAGGGTACCAACCGCCTTACGGGGTGGACACGAGGGCCCAGGGCGTGCCTAACCCCCTGGGGCACGCCCCTGCCTCGTGGCCCCCTGGGGCATCGTCTTGTGTTGATTCTTCTTCCCAAAAATCACATATATTCCAATAAAAATCTCCGTCAGTTTTTATCCTGTTTGGACTCCGTTTGATATGGATTTTCTGCGAAACAAAAAATATGCAACAAATAGGAACTAGCGCTGGGCATTGGATCAATATGTTAGTCCCAAAAATAGTATAAAAATTTGCCAAAAGTATATGAAAGTTGTATAATATTGGCATGGAACAATCAAAAATTATAGATACGACAGAGACGCATCAATATGGCCCCCATTGCCAGTCTCCATGGGGATCTACTCCCCCTTGTGTCCGGCGGCCGAGGTATCATCCTCCGGCGCCACCGTGACGGCCTCCTGTGCCTCCTCCTGAGCCGGGAGGGTCCTTCGGGACAACACCGTCAGTGTCCTCCATAGTCTTGGGAGAGGAGGCCGTCGGAAGGGACCCGCTGTCCATCACCTTCGGATCTAGCGATTTTCCCAAAGATGAGGACCGCTCGAGGTCGGAACGAGCCGGACTGCAAGTGTATGATTTAACATGTTAAAATTATGAAGTAAAGAGGCTGGGTATATGAACGCGCTAGTGCCTTTGAGTACTCACGATTCGGCCAGGGGCTTATCCCTAGGGCGCCACTCGGAGCTGCTATCAATGTCCCACGCGGAGTTGTCCGCGGCGGAGGCCTTCCCCTTTTTGGACGCCACCGGCTCCAGATGCCTGGAGGACGCCCTCTTTTGCCCTCCCCCCTCCGGGGGAGAATTTCTCTCCTCCTCTTCCTTGTCGTCGGTGACAGGAGGGGAGTGGGTTTTGATGTCTTCGGACGTCACGTCTGAAGTGCCCTTATGGCGGAGACTACCTCTGGGCCCATTGGCCTCCTTCTTGTCCTTCTTCTCCGGTGCTTGATAGGGCGCCGGAACCAGCATCTTCATCAGAAGCGGGATAGCTGGTTCTTCGGGTAGCGGAGCCGGACGCCGAATCCGCTCCGCCTTCTTTGTCTAGCCCTGAGAAAACAAATAGGGAAGCTTAGACATCTTCCTTGAGTAAGCAAGTAAAGGATACACCTTGAAATACAGGAAACTTACCGCACTGGCGGGATGGGCAAGGTCGTGCCCGCGGTCCTCGGTCGTCGCCGGCCACGTCTCGTTGGCCTCGAAGAGCACCTTCCAGATGTCTTCATGTGCAGTGTCGAAGAACTGTTGCAAGGTCTGGTGCTTGGCCGGATCGAACTCCCACAAGTGGCAAGTCCGGCTTTGGCACGGAAGGATCCGACGAGCGAGCATCACCTGGATCACATTGACAAGCTTGACGTTCTTGTCCACCATGCTCCTGATGCGCGTCTGAAGCACTGTTAGCTCGTCCGACGAAGACCAGTCCAGGCTCTTCTCTAGCCAGGAGGTGAGCCGCATCGGGGCGCCGGACTGGAATTCAGCAGTCGCGGCCCAGGTGGCGTCATGAGGTTCTGTGACGTAGAACCACTGCTGTTGCCACCCTTTGATGGTCTCCATGAAGGTACCTTTTGGTCATGTGACATTGGGAAGCTTGCTCACCATGGCGCCTCCGCACTCCGCATGTTGACCATCCACCACCTTCGGCTTCACGTTGAAGACCTTCAACCACAGCCCGAAGTGGGGTGGGATACGGAGGAAGGCCTCGCACACGACAATAAATGCCGAGATATTGAGGAAGGAGTTGGGGGCCAGATCATGGAAATCCAGCCCGTAGTAGAACATGAGTCCGCTGACGAATGGGTGGAGAGGAAATCCCAACCCGCGGATGAAATGGGGGATGAACACGACCCTCTCATGGGGCTTCGGAGTGGGGACGATCTATCCCTTGGCCGAGAGCCGGTGGGCGATTTCCTTAGCTAAGTACCCAGCCTCCCGGAGCTTGGTGATGTACTTCTCCTTGACAGAGGAAACCATCCACTTGCCTTGCGCTCCAGATCCGTACATGGCTGGAGTGCTTTTTTGAGGTGGAAAGGATGGAGGCTTGGGCGTTGGAGCTCGAGAATGGATGGGCAGAGAGAAGGAAGGCGTGGGTGAACGAGATGAATCATTATCCCTTTATAAAGGTAGTGAATATCAAGCACCTCCCCACTCACCTTAAAACTCGCCTATTCCCCAAGGGTCATGCAGGCGGCGCGTTTGGATTACCTACGCCCATATTGATGAGAATCCCGTAATAAGGGGGCATGATCTCTGCTTTGACAAGACGTGCCAATAAAACCGCATCTTGAAACATGGAGCGGGAGGCTAGAAAACAGTTTGAAATAATGACCGGGCTATGACGTGATGTCACGCTACAAAGTTGTCAGTGGATTGGACTCATAAAATATTATACTCTCTGCGGATATGCGTGGTGTTTGTTTTACAAAGCCGGACACTCGAGAGCTGTTTTGGAGTATTCAGAGGAGGAACCCGCCTTGCAATGCCGAAGACAATCTGTGCGTCGGACACCTCATCATTGAAGCCTGGTTCAGGGGCTACTGAGGGAGTTCTGGATTAAGGGGTCCTCGGGCATCTGACCTGTTGGACATGGGCCGGACTAATGGGCTATGAAGATACAAGACATAAGACTCTCCCCCGTGTCTGGATGGGACTCTCCTTGGCGTGGATGGCAAGCCTGGCGTTCGGATAGAAGATTCCTTTCTTTGTAACTGAGTTTGTACAACCCTAGTCCCCTCTGGTGTCTATATAAACCAGAGGGTTTAGTCCATAGGGGCAATCATAATCTTACAGGCCAAACTTCTAGGGTTTTAGCCATTACGATCTCGTGGTAGATCAACTCTTGTAACCCTCATACTTATCAATATCAATCAAGCAGGATGTAGGATATTACCTCCATCAAGAGGGTCCGAACCTGGGTAAAACTTCGTGTCCCCTGTCTCCTGTTACCATCAACCTTAGACACACAGTTCGGGATCCCCTACCCGAGATCCACCGGTTTTGACACCGACAATAAGCTCTACGTTCACATACAACGGGTGCAAGCCAGTTTTGCACACGCAGAATACTCGAGTTAAACTTGACGAGCCTAGCATATGCAGATATGGCCTCAGAACACGGAGACCGAAAGGTCGAGCGTGAATCATATAGTAGATATGATCAACATATTGATGTTCCCCATTTAAAGCTACTCCTTCTCACGTGATGATCGGACATGGTTTAGTTGATATGGATCACGTGATCACTTAGATGATTAGAGCGATGTCTATCTAAGTGGGAGTTCTTACGTAAAATGATTAATTAAACTTCAATTTATCATGAACTTAGTCCCGATAGTATTTGTATATCTATGTTGTAAATCAATTGCTCGCGTATAGCTTCCCCGTTTTATTTATGATATATTCCTAGAGAAAACTATGTTGAAAGATGTTAGTAGCAATGATGCGGACTAGCTCTGTGATCTGAGGATTATCCTCATTGCTGCAAAGAAGAATTATGTCCTTGATGCACTGCTAGGTGATGGACCTATTGCAGGAGCAGATGCAGACGTTATGAACTTTTGGCAAGCTCGATGTGATGATTACTTGATAGTTTAGTGCGCCATGCTTTACGGCTTAGAACCGGTAATTCAAAAATGTTTTGAACACCACGGAGCATATAAGATGTTCCAAGAGCTGAAATTGGTATTTCAGACTCATGCCCGAGTTGAGAGGTATGAGACCTCTAACAAGTACTTTGCCTACAAGATGGAGGAGAATAGCTCAACTAGTGAGCATATGCTCAGAATGTCTGAGTACTACAATCGCTTGAATCAAGTGGAAGTTAATCTTCTAGACAAGATAGTGATTGACAGAGTTCTCTAGTCACTATCGCCAAGTTACTGGAACTTCGTGATGAACTATAATATGTAAGGGATGACGAAAAATGATTCCCGAGCTCTTCGCGATGCTGAAATCAGCGAAGGTAGGAATCAAGAAAAGCATCAACTGTTGATGGTTGACAAGACCACTAGTTTCAAGTAAAAGGGCAAGGGAAAGAAAGGGAACTTCAAGAAGAATGGAAAGCAAGTTTCCACTCCCATGAAGAAGCCCAAAGGTAGACGCAAGCCTGAAACTGAGTGCTTCTACTGCAAAGGAAATGGTCACTGGAAGTGGAACTTCCCTAGATACTTGGCGGATAAGAAGGATGGCAAAGTGAATAAAGGTATATTTGATATACATGTTATTGATGTGTACTTTACTAGTGTTTATAGCAACCCCTCAGTATTTGATACTGGTTCAGTTGCTAAGAGTAGTAACTCGAAATGGGAGTTGCAAAATAAACAGAGACTAGTTAAAGGCAAGGTGATGATGTGAGTTGGAAGTGATTCCAAGGTTGATAAGATCACCATCGCACAGTCCCTTTACCTTTGGGATTAGAGTTGAACCTAAAATAAATGTTATTTGGTGTTTGTGTTGAGCATAAATATGATTGGATCATGTTATTGTAATACGGTTATTCATTTAAGTCAAAGAATAATTGTTGTTCTATTTACATGAATAAAACCTTCTATGGTCATACACTCAATATAAATGGTTTATTGAATCTCAATCATAGTGATACACATATTTATAATATTGAAGCCAAAAGATGCAAAGTTAATAATGATAGTGCAACCTATATGTGGCACTGCCGTTTAGGTCATATTGGTGTAAAGCGCATGAAGAAACTCTTCTGATGGACTTTTGGAATCACTTGATTATGAATCACTTGATGCTTGTGAACCATGCCTCATGGGCAAGATGACTAAGACTCCGTTCTTCGGAACAATGGAGCAAGCAACAGACTTGTTGGAAATAATACATACTGATGTGTGCGGTCCAATGAGTGTTGAGGCTCGTGGTGGGTATCATTATTTACTGACCTTCACAGATGATTTGAGCAGATATGGGTATATCTACTTGATGAAACATAAGTCTGAAACATTTGAAAAGTTCAAAGAATCTCAGAGTGAGGTGGAAAATCATCGTAACAAGAAAATAAAGTTTCTACGATCTGATCGCGGAAACAAATATTTGAGTTACGAGTTTGGTCTTCATTTGAAACAATGTGGAATAGTTTTGCAACTCACGCCACCTGGAACACCACATTGTAATGGTGTGTCCGAACGTCATAACCGTACTTTATTAGATATGGTGCAATCTATTGATATCTCTTACTGAATTACCACTATCGTTTTGGGGTTATGCATTAGAGACAGCTACATTCACGTTAAATAGGGCATCATCTAAAAATCCGTTGAGACGACACCATATGAACTGTGGTTTAGCAAGAAACCTAAGCTGTCGTTTCTTAAAGTTTGGGGTTGTGATGCTGATGTGAAAAAGTTTCAACCTGATAAGCTCAAACCCAAATCGGAGAAGTGCGTCTTCATAGGATACCCAAAAGAAACAGTTGGGTACACCTTCTATCACAGATCTGAAGGCAAGATCTTTGTTGCTAAGAGCAGATCCTTTCTAGAGAAGGAGTTTCTCTTGAAAGAAGTGAGTGGGAGGAAAGTACAACTTGATGAGGTAATTGTACCTGCTCCCTTATTGGAAAGTAGTTCATCACAAAAATTAGTTTCAGTGATTCCTACACCAATTAGTGAGGAAGCTAATGGTGATGATCATGAAAACTTCTGATCATGTTACTACCGAACCTCGTAGGTCAACCGGAGTAAGATCCGCACCAGAGTGGTATGGTATTCCTGTTCTGAAGGTCATGTTACTTGACCATGATGAACCTATGAACTATGAGGAAGCGATGATGAGCCCAGATTCCGCAAAATGGCTTAAGGCCATGAAATCTGAGATAGAATCCATGTGTGAGAACAAAGTGTGGACTTTGGTGGACTTGCCCGTTGATCGACAAGCCATTGAGAATAAATGGATCTTCAAGAGGAAGACGGATGCTGATAGTAGTGTTACTATCTACAAAGCTCGAATTGTTGCAAAAAAATTCGACAAGTTCAAGGTGTTGACTATGATGAGATTTTTCTCACTCGTAGCGATGCTTAAGTCTGTCCGAATCATGTTAGCAATTGCCAAGTTTTATGAAATCTGGCAAATGGATGTCAAAAGTACATTCCTTAATGGATTTCTTAAAGAAGAGTTGTATATGATACAACAAGAAAGTTTTGTCAATCCTAAAGGTGCTAACAAAGTGTGCAAGCTCCAGCGATCCATCTGTGGACTGGTGCAAACATCTCGGAGTTGGAATATACGCTTTGATGAGTTGATCAAAGCATATAGTTTTATACAGACTTGCGGTGAAGCCTGTATTTACAAGAAAGTGAGTGGGAGCACTATAGCATTTCTGATAAGTATATCTGAATGACATATTGTTGATCGTTAATAATGTAGAATTTTCTGGAAAGCATAAAGGAGTGTTTGAAAGGAGTTTTTTCAAAGAAAGACCTTGGTGAAGCTGCTTACATATTGAGCATCAAGATCTATAGAGATAGATTAAGACACTTGATAAATTTTTTCAATGAGTACATACCTTGACAAGTTTTTGAAGTAGTTCAAAATGGAACAGTCAAAGAAGGAGTTCTTGCCTATGTTGCAAGGTGTGAAGTCGAGTAAAGACTCAAAACCCGACCACAACAGAAAATAGAAAGAGAATGAAAAGTCATTCCCTATGCCTCAGTCATAGGTTCTATAAAGTATGCTATGATCTGTACTAGACCTATTGTGTACCTCACCATGAGTTTGGCAAGAGGGTACAATAGTGATCCAGGAGTGGATCATTGAACAATGGTCAAAATTATACTTAGTGGAATAAGGAAATGTTTCTCGGTTATGGAGGTGTCAAAGAGTTCGTCGTAAGGAGTTACGTCGATGCAAGGTTTGACACCAATCTGGATGACTCTAAGTCTCGATCTAGATACATATTGAAAGTGGTAGCGATTAGCTAGAGTAGCTCCGTGCAGAGCATTATAGACATAGAAATTTTGCAAAATACACATGGCTCTAAATGTGACAGACCCGTTGACTAAACTTCTCTCACAAGCAAAACATGATCACTCTTTGGGTGTTAATCACATAGCGATGTGAACTAGATTATTGACTCTAGTAAACCCTTTGGGTATTAGTCACATGGAGATGTGAACTAATCACATAAAGATGTGAACTATTGGTGTTAATCACATGGTTATGTGAACTAGATTATTGACTCTAGTGCAAGTGGGAGACTGAAGGAAATATGCCCTAGAGGCAATAATAAAGTTGTTATTTATATTTCCTTATATCATGATAAATGGTTATTATTCATGCTAGAATTGTATTAACCGGAAACTTAGTACATGTGTGAATTCATAGACAAATCAGAGTGTCCCTAGTATGCCTCTACTCGACTAGCTCATTAATCAAAGATGGTGAAGTTTCTTGACCATAGACATGTGTTGTCATTTGATGAACGGGATCACATCATTAGAGAATGATTTGATGGACAAGACCCATTAGTTAGCTTAGCATAAATGATCGTTTAGTTTTATTTCTATTGCTTTCATCATGATTTATACATGTTCCTCTGACTATGAGATTATGCAACTCCCGAATACCGGAGGAACACCTTGTGTGCTATCAAACATCACAACGTAACTGGGTGATAATAAAGATGTTGTACAGGTGTCTCCGATGGTGTTTGTTGAGTTGGCATAGATCGAGATTAGGATTTCTCACTCCGATTGTCGGAGAGGTATCTCTGGGCCCTCTCGGTAATGCACATCACTATAAGCCTTGCAAGCAATGTGGCAAATGAGTTAGTTGCAGGATGTTGCATTACAAAACGAGTAAAGAGACTTGCCGGTAACGAGATTGAACTAGGTATGATGATACCAACAATCGAATCTCGGGTAAGTAACATACCGATGATAATGGGAACAATGTATGTTGTTATGCGGTTTGACCGATAAAGATCTTTGTAGAATATGTAGGAGCCAATATGAGAATCTAGGTTCCGCTATTGGTTATTGACCGGAGATGTGTCTCAGTCATGTCTACATAGTTCTCAAACCCGTAGGGTCCGCACGCTTAATGTTTGATGACTATTTGCATTATGAGTTATGTGATTTGATGTACTGAAGGTTGTTCCGAGTCCCGGATGAGATCACGGACATGATGAGGAGTCTCAAAATGGTCGATACGTAAAGATCGATATATTGGAAGGCTATATTCAGACATCGAAAAGATTCTGAGTGATTCGGGTATTTTTCGAATTACCGGAGAGTTACGAGAATTCGCCGGGGGAAGTAGTGGGCCTTAATGGGCCATACGGGAAAGGAGAGAAGGGCCTCAAGGGTTGGCCGCCCCCCATGGCAAGTACGGATTGGACTAGGGAGGGGGCGGCACCCCCTCTCTTTCCTTCTCCCTCTCCTACTCCTTCACTCACTCCCTTCTTGGAAAAAGGAAGGGGACTCCAACTAGGATTGGGAATCCTAGTTGGACTCTCCCTATAGGCGCGCCCTCCTAGGCCGGCCTCCTCCTCCCTCCTTTATATACATGGGCAGGGGGCACCCTAAAGGCACTCCAAGATTTGTCTTAGCCGTGTACGGTGCCCCCTCCGCAGTTACACACCTCGGTCATATCGTCGTAGTGCTTAGGTGAAGCCCTGCGCCGGTAACTTCATCATCACCATCGCCACGCCGTAGTGCTGACGGAACTCTCCTTCGGCCTCAACTGTATCAAGAGCCCGAGGGACGTCATCGAGCTGAACGTGTGCTGAACGCGGAGGTGCTGTACGTTCGTACTTGGATCGGTTGGATCGCGAAGACGTTCGACTACATCAACCGCGTTACTAAACGCTTCCGCTTTCGGTCTACGAGGGTACATAGACACACTCTCCCCTCTCGTTGCTATGCATCTCCTAGATAGATCTTGCGTGATCGTAGGTAATTTTTTTAAATACTGCGTTCCCCAACAGCCCAATCGTCCCCTTCTTCCCCCGCTTCTCCACCGCACTCTCCGCCCTCTTTGTCGTCTATGTTTGCCTACACACTCCGTCGCCATGGGAAAGGACAAGACGGCGGCCCTGTAGCGCAAGAAGGCGGCGGCGGTGAAGGGCAAGAAGACGAGTCGGTGGTCATCGTCGAGGTCCGGTCTGCGGCCTGGTTGGATCCAAGGGGACTGGATCCGCTCCGCGATCCAGAAGGAGGACTTGGAGGACATGGCCAACGGAGGCCTGATCGCCCACGGGTCTTGGAGGCTGCTGGGGAACGAGACCGAGCCTCGGCCACAGGAGGGTGAGTGCGTCCTCCTTGCCACTCATGTCGACCGCGGTTTCAGTCTACCTCCACATCCTTTTTTCCGGGTTTCTTGAATTTTTTTGGTGCTCAACTTCATCACTTCTCCCCCAACACAATCACATATCTCGTCGCCTACATCTCTCTGTGTGAAAACTTCCTGGGCTGTCGACCACATTGGGGTTTGTTCAAGCAGATCTCTACTTGCCGCTCTTAGTCTATGAAGAAGGCAAATCCGAATGACGAAAATATGCATGTGATCCAAATGTGAGGGGGTTTAGGGATTCAGACGAGGGATATGAGTACTTTTCCAGCCATGACCCTTCCCGACTGAGTTAGAGGGTGGCAGTCGACCTGGTTCTACTGCCGAGACGTTCCGACTCCCGGTCAGTCGACCAGTCTTCCCCCTTCACCATGGACCGAGTCCGCCAACCCTCTTCGCTTATCGTGACCCCAATAGAGAAGGGAGAGGTGTCCATGCTAGTCGACCGGGTAGTCCAACTGGTTCGTGATGGCGTGACTGGCATGGATTTTTTGGAAGTATTTCTCAGTAGACGTGCTACCTCTTGAGCATGCGTTGGTTTTCCCTTGAAGAGGAAAGGGTGATGCAGCAAAGTAGCATAAGTATTTCCCTCAGTTTTTGAGAACCAAGGTATCAATCCAGTAGGAGGTAACACGCAAGTCCCTAGTACCTGCACAAACAAACAAGAACCTCGCAACGAATGCGATAAAGGTGTTGTCAATCCCTTCACGGTCACTTACGAAAGTGAGAGCTGATAGAGATAATAAGATAAATATCTTTGGTATTTTTATTGTATAGATTGGAAAATAAAGACTGCAAAATAAACAACGAGAGAAATAGCAAGTTGATAGGAAAATAATATAATGGAAAACAGACCCGGGGGCCATAGGTTTCACTAGTGGCTTCTCTCAAGATAGCAAATTCTATGGTGGGTGAACAAATTACTGTCGAGCAATTGATAGAAAAACGCATAGTTATGAGAATATCTAGGCATGATCATGTATATAGGCATCACGTCCACGACAAGTAGACCAAAACGATTCTGCATCTACTACTATTACTCCACACATCGACCGCTATCTAGCATGCATCTAGAGTATTAAGTTCATAAGAACAGAGTAACGCATTAGGCAAGATGACATGATGTAGAGGGATAAACTCAAGCAATATGATATAAACCCCATCTTTTTATCCTCGATGGCAACAATACAATACGTGACTTGCTGCCCCTGCTGTCACTGGGAAAGGACACCACAAGATTGAACCCAAAGCTAAGCACTTCTCCCATTGCAAGAAAAATCAATCTAGTAGGCCAAACCAAACTGATAATTCTAAGAGACTTGCAAAGATATTAAATCATGCATAAAAGAATTCATAAACCCATAATTCATCGGATCTCGACAAACACACCGCAAAAAGAATTACATTGAATAGATCTCCAAGAGAATCGAGGAGAACTTTGTATTGAGATCCAAAGAGAGAGAAGAAGCCATCTAGCTAATAACTATGTACATGAAGGTCTCTGGTAAACTACTCACACATCATCGGAGAGGCTATGGTGTTGATGTAGAAGCCCTCCGTGATCGATTCCCCCTCCGGCGGAGCACCGGAAAAGGCCCCAATATGGGTTCTCATTGGCACAGAAGGTTGCGGCCGTGGAAATAGGGTTTCGTGGTGCTTTCGGATATTTTCGGCGTATATGAGTATAAATAGGCGAAGAAGTAGGTCGGCGGAGCCACGAGGGGCCCACGAGGGTGGGGGCGCGCCTACCCCCTGGGCGCACCCTCCTACCTCGTGGTCGCCTTGTTTATTCCTTGACGTCCACTCCAAGTCTCCTGGATTGCGTTTGTTCCAAAAATAACTCCCCCGAAGGTTTCATTCCGTTTGGATTCTGTTTGATATTCCTTTTCTGCGAAACACTGAAATAGGCAAAAAGACAACAATTTGCACTGGGCCTTTGGTTAGTAGGTTAGTCCCAAAAATAATATAAAAAAGTATATTAAAGCCCATTAAACATCCAAACCAGATAATATAATAGCATGGAACAATCAAAAATTATAGATACATTGGAGAAGTATCAAGCACCCCCAAGCTTAATTCATGCTCGTCCTCGAGTTGGTAAATGATAAAAACATAATTTTTGATGTGGAATGCTACCTAACATAATTCTCAATGTAATTTTGTTTATTGTGGCATGAATATTCAGATCCAAAAGATTCAAGACAAAAGTTTAATATTGACATAAAAATAATAATACTTCAAGCATACTAACAAAGTAATCATGTCTTCTCAAAATAACATGGCCAAAGAAAGTTATCCCTACAAAATCATAGTCTGGCTATGTTCTATCTTCATCGCACAAAGTATTTAGTCATGCACAACTCCGATGACAAGCCAAGCAATTGTTTCATACTTTTGATGTTGTCAAACTTTTTCAATCTTCACGCAATACATGAGCATGAGCCATGGACATAGCACTATATGTGGAATAGAATGGTGGTTGTGGAGAAGACAAAAAGGGAGAAGATAGTCTCACATCAACTAGGCGTATCAACGGGCTATGGAGATGCCCATCAATAGATATCAATGTGAGTGAGCAGGGATTGCCATGCAACAGATGCACTAGAGCTATAAGTGTATGAAAGCTCAACAAAATAAACTAAGTGGGTGTGCATCCAACTCGCTTGCTCACGAAGACCTAGGGCATTTTGAGGAAGCCCATCATTGGAATATACAAGGCAAGTTCTATAATGTAAAATTCCCACTAGTATATGAAAGTGACAACATAGGAGACTCTCTATCATGAAGATCATGGTGCTACATTGAAGCAAAAGTGTGGTAAAAGGATAGTAACATTGTCCTTTCTCTCTCATTTTTTATTTGAGCCTTTTCCTCTTTTTTTATGGCCTCTTTTTTCCCTCTTTTTTTTTCTTTTCGTCTGGAGTCTCATCCCGACTTGTGGGGGAATCATAGTCGCCATCATCCTTTCCTCACTTGGGACAATGCTCTAATAATGATGATCATCACACTTTTATTTACTTACAACTCAAAAATTACAACTCGATACTAGAACAAAATATGACTCTATGTGAATGCCTCCGGCTGTGTACCAGGATATGCAATGAATCAAGAGTGACGTGTATGAAAGAATTATAAATGTGACTTTGCCACAAATACGATGTCAACTACACGATCATGCAAAGCAATATGACAATGATCTAACATGTCATAACAAATGGAACGGTGGTAAGTTGCATGGAAATATATCTCGGAATGGCTATGGAAATGCCATAATAGGTATGTATGGTGGCTGTTTTGAGGAAGGTAATGGTGGGTGTATGGTACCGGCGAAAGTTGCGCGGTACTAGAGAGGCTAGCAATGGTGGAAGGGTGAGAGTGTGTATAATCCATGGACTCAACATTAGTCATAAAGAACTCACATACCTATTGCAAAAATCTATTAGTTATTGACACAAAGTACTACGCGCATGCTCCTAGGGGGATAGATTGGTAGGAAAAGACCATCGCTCGTCCCTGACCGCCACTCATAAGGAAGACACTCAAGAAATAAATCATGCTCCGACTTCATCACATAACAGTTCACCATACGTGCATGCTACGGGAATCAAAAACTTTAGAACAAGTACTTCTCAAATTCACAACTACTCAACTAGCATGACTCTAATATCACCATATTCATATCAACAATCATCAAGTATCAAACTTCTCATAGTATTCAATGCACTTTTTATGAAAGTTTTTATTATACCCATCTTGGATGCCTATCATATTATGACTAATTTTATAGCCAAAGAAAATTACCATGCTATTCTAAAAGACTCTAAAATAATATAAGTGAAGAATGAGAGATCAATAATTTCTATAAAATAAAACACCACCGTGCTCTTAAAGATATAAGTGAAGCACTAGAGCAAAATTATCTAGCTCAAAAGATATAAGTGAAGCACATAGAGTATTTTAATAAATTCCGATTCATGTGTGTCTCTCCAAAACGTGTGTGCAGCAAGGATGATTGTGGTAAACTAAAAAGAAAACACTCAAATCATACAAGATGCTCCAAGCAAAACACATATCATGTGGTGAATAAAAATATAGCATCAAGTAAAGTTACCGATGGACGAAGACGAAAGAGGGGATGCCTTCCAGGGCATCCCCGAGCTTAGGCTTCTGGTTGCCCTTGAATTTTACCTTGGGGTGCCTTGTGCATCCCCAAGCTTAGGCTCTTGCCACTCCTTATTTCAAAATCCATCAAATCTTTACCCAAAACTTGAAAACTTCACAACACAAAACTCAACAGAAAATCTCATGAGCTCCGTTAGTAAAAGAAAACAAACCACCACTTCAAGGTACTGTAATGAACTCATTCTTTATTTATATTGGTGTTAAAACTACTGAATTACAACTTCTCTATGGTTCATACCCCCCGATAGTAGCCATAGATTCATCAAAATAAGCAAACAACACACGAAAAACAGAATCTGTCAAAAATAGAACAGTCTATAGTAATCTGTAGGTTTAGAATACTTCTGTAACCCCAAAAATTCTGAAATAAATTGGTGGACATGAGGAATTTGTCTATTAATCATCTGCAAAAATAATCAACCTAATTGCACTCTCCAGTAAAAAATGGCAACTAATCTCGTGAGCGCTAGAGTTTATGTTTTTTACAGCAAGATCGCAAAGACTTCCCCCAAGTCTTCCCAAAGGTTCTACTTGGCACAAACACTAATTACAAACATAAAACCACATCTGAACATAAGCTAGATGAATTATTTCTTAATAAATAGGAAAAAAAACAATAAACAAAAATAAAATTGGGTTGCCTCCCAACAAGCGCTATCGTTTAACGCCCCTAGCAAGGCATAAAAACAAGAATAGATCTAGGTATTGTCGTCTTTTGTATGCAAGTGTGCATATGAATAAATTGTCTTTCAAGTTCAACTATGAGCAAAGATATAGCATCCGCAAAACTACTAGTTCTGTGAAGAATAGACCCTCACATAGTGGGTAAAGCACCGTCACAAGTAAATAAATCTTGAATAACTCCTTTTCCAATAATATTACCACTACCGATCCGAAACTTTTTAGTGTGCAAAATAGTAGGTTCTTCATGAGGATAATCAAAAGCATCAACATTTTCCATGTTACTACCACTATCATTATCAACGATAACCTCCCCAATTTCAGACATGATGGCAGCAAATTGCATAAAGAACGGGCTAACAAAAAGCAAGAAGAAGAGCGAACAAAAAAGAGGGCGAATAAAACTGCAAGGGTGAAGTGGGGGAGAGGAAAATGAGAGGCAAATGGCAAATAATGTAATGCGAGGGATAAGAGTTTGTGATGGTTATTTGGTATGTCTTGACTTGTGCGTAGATCTCCCCGACAACGGCACCAGAAATGGCTTGTTTACGGGAGATCAAATCTTGACTTGACTTTGTGCAACCTCCCCGGCAATGGCGCCAGAAATCCTTCTTGCTACCTCTTGAGCATGCGTTGGTTTTCCCTTGAAGAGGAAAGGGTGATGCAGAAAAGTAGCGTAAGTATTTCCCTCAGTTTTTGAGAACCAAGGTATCAATCTAGTAGGATATAACACGCAAGTCCCTAGTACCTCCACAAACAAACAAGAACCTCGCAACCAACGCGATAAAGGGGTTGTCAATCCCTTCACGGCCACTTACGAAAGTGAGATCTGATAGAGATAATAAGATAAATATTTTTGGTATTTTTATTGTATAGATTGGAAAATATAGATTGCAAAATAAACAATGAGAGAAACATCAAGATGATAGGAAAATAATATAATGGAAAATAGACCCGGGGCTGATACGTCTCCAATGTATCTATAATTTTTGATTGTTCCATGCTATTATATTATCCATCTAGGATGTTTTATATGCATTTATATGGTATTTTATATGATTTTTGGGACTAACCTATTAACATAGAGCCCAGTGCCAGTTTCTGTTTTTTCCTTGGTTTTGAGTATTCCTGAAAAGGAAAACCAAATGGGGTCCAATTGACCTGAAATTTCATGGAGATCATTTTTGGACCAGAAGAAGCCCACGGAGTACCGGAGATGGGCCAGAAGAGTCTTGAGGCCACCACGAGGGTGGGGGCGCGCCCTACCCCCCTGGGCGCTCCCCCCCTACCTCGTGGCCGCCTCGGGGACCCCCCTAACTTGTTCCTAACTCCAACACCTCTTATATATACCCAAACTTCCAGAAATGAACCTAGATCGGGAGTTCCGCCACCGCAAGCCTCTGTAGCCACCGAGAACCAACCTAGACCCGTTCCGGCACCCTGCCAGAGGGGGGGAATCCCTCTCCGGTGGCGATCTTCATCATCCCGGCGCTCTCCATGACAGGAGGGAGTAGTTCACCCTCGGGGTTGAGGGTATGTACCAGTAGATATGTGTTTGATCTCTCTCTCTCTCTCTCGTGTTCTTAATTTGGCATAATCTTGATGTATCACGAGCTTTGCTATTATAGTTGGATCTTATGATGTTTCTCCCCCTCTACTCTCTTGTAATGGATTGAGTTTTCCCTTTGAAGTTATCTTATCGGATTGAGTCTTTAAGGATTTAAGAACACTTGATGTATGTCTTTCATGTGCTTATCTGTGGTGACAATGGGATATCACATGATCCACTTGATGTATGTTTTGGTGATCAACTTGCGAGTTCCGTGACCTCATGAACTTATGCATAGGGGTTGGCACACGTTTTCGTCTTCACTCTCCGGTAGAAACTTTGGGGCACTCTTTGAAGTTCTTTGTGTTGATTGAATAGATGAATCTAAGATTGTGTGATGCATATCGTATAATCATACCCACAGATACTTGAGGTGACATTGGAGTATCTAGGTGACATTAGGGTTTTGGTTGATTTGTGTCTTAAGGTGTTATTCTAGTACGAACTCTAGGATAGATTGAACGGAAAGAATAGCTTCATGTTATTTTACTACGGACTCTTGAATAGATCGATCAGAAAGAATAACTTTGAGGTGGTCTCGTACCCTACAATAATCTCTTCGTTTGTTCTCCGCTATTAGTGACTTTGGAGTGACTCTTTGTTGCATGTTGAGGGATAGTTATATGATCCAATTATGTTATTATTGTTGAGAGAACTTGCACTAGTGAAAGTATGAATCCTAGGCCTTGTTTCAACGCATTGCAATACCATTTGTGCTCATTTTTACCACTTGCTACCTTGCTGTTTTTATATTTTCAGATTACAAAAACCTTTATCTACCATCCATATTGCACTTGTATCACCATCTCTTCGCCGAACTAGTGCACCTATACAATTTACCATTGTATTGGGTGTGTTGGGGACACAAGAGACTTTGTTATTTGGTAGCAGGGTTGCTTGAGAGAGACCATCTTCATCCTACGCCTCCCATGGATTGATAAACCTTAGGACATCCACTTGAGGGAAATTTGCTACTGTTCTACAAACCTCTGCACTTGGAGGCCCAACAACGTCTACCAGAAGAAGGTTGTGTAGTAGACATCAAGCTATTTTCTGGCGCCGTTGCCGGGGAGGCGAGTGCTTGAAGGTATATCTTTAGATCTTGTGATCTAATCTTTTTGTTTCTTGTTTTATCACTAGTTTAGTCTATAAAAGAAAACTAAAAAATGGAATTAAGGTTGCCTCATATGCTTCATCTTTTTAATGTATTTCGTGAAAATAAGGATTCCGATAATTGTGCCAAAGTATTAGAAGAAGAATGCATTAAAATGTTTGGTACTAAATCTTTGGATGATGAGCATGATTGCGATGTTGTTAGTATGAATTCTTTGAATACCCTTGATGCTAATTATATGCAAAGCCACAAGCTTGGGGAAGCTATGTTTGATGAAGATGATATTTTTTGTCTCCCATGTTTTAATGAGCAAATTTATTATGATGATAGCATGCCTCCTATTTATGATGATTATATTGATGAAAGTGGGTTTGTAATAGTGTCAACTTTAGGAAGTGATGATCCCACTATTTTGGAGGATGTTGAATCTTAGTGTGACAATTATAAAAGTGGATTTGGAGAGGTCATGACTTTATCTAGTAATGATTCCACTATTTTGGAAGAGGTTCCAATTGATTATGAGAACAAAGTTGCTATCTATGATGATTATTGTGATGACTTGTATGCTATTAAGAATAATGATGAAACATGTCATCATGATTTTAGTTTTCAATTGGATTATGCCTCACATGATAGTTATTTTGTTGAGTTTACTCCCACTATTTCGAATGAGATTTTTTTTGCTTATGTGGAGAGTAGTAAAATTTCTATGCTTGTAGATCATGAAAAGAATGCTTTATGTGATTGTTATATTGTTGAATTCATTCATGATGCTACTAAAAATTGTTATGAGGGAGGAATATATGCTTGTAGGAATTGCAATAATATCAAGTTTCCTCTCCATGTGCTTAAAGTTTTAAAGTTATGCTTGTTTTGCCTTCCTATGCTAGTTGATTATTGTTCCCATAAGTTGTTTAATCACAAAATCCCTATGCATAGGAAGAGTGTTAAACTTAAATGTGCTAGTCATATTCTTCATGATGCTCTCTTTATGTTTCAATTCTTATCTTTTATGTGAGCATCATTGAAATCATCATGCCTTGCTAGGGGCGTTAAACGATAGCGCTTGTTGGGAGGCAACCCAACTTTATTTTTGTTCTTTGCTTCTTGCTCCTGTTTAGTAATAAATAATTCATCTAGACTCTGTTTAGATGTGGTTTTATGTTTTAATTAGTGTTTGTGCCAAGAATAACCTTTGGGAAGACTTGGGTGAAGTCTTTGCGATCTTGCTGTAAAAAACAGAAACTTTTGCGCTCACGAGATTAGCTGCCATTTATTACTGGAGGGTGAGTTTAGGTTGATTATTTTTGCGTATGATTAATAGACAAATTCCTCAGGTCCACCAATTTATTTAAGAATTTTTGGAGTGACAGAAGTATTCGAATGATACAGATTACTACAGACTGTTCTGTTTTTGACAGATTCTGTTTTCATTGTGTTGTTTGCTTATTTTGATGAATCTATGAGTAGTATCGGAGGGTATGAACCATAGAGAAGTTAGAATACATTATATATTACACCAATATGAATTTATAATGAGTTCACAACAGTACCTAAGTGGTGATTTATTTTCTTATACAAACGGAGCTTACGAGTTTTCCGTTAAGTTTTGTGTTGTGAAGTTTTCAAGTTTTGGGTAAAGATTCAATGGACTATGGAATAAAGAGTGGCAAGAGCCTAAGCTTGGGGATGCCCAAGGCACCCCAAGGTAATATTCAATGACAACCAAGAGCCTAAGCTTGGGGATGCCCCAGAAGGCATCCCCTCTTTCGTCTTCATTCATCGGTAACTTTACTTGGAGCTATATTTTTATTCACCACATGATATGCGTTTTGCTTAGAGCATCATTTTATTTTGTCTTGCTTGATGTTTGAATAAAATACCAAGATATGAAATTCTTAAATGTTATAGAGTCTTCACAGAGTTACATAATTATTCAACTACTCATTGTGCTTCACTTATATCTTTCGGAGTAGTTTGTCATTTGCTCTAGTGCTTCACTTATATCTTTTTAGAGCACGACGTTGGTTTTATTTTAAAGAAATTGTTGAACTCTCATGCTTCACTTTTATTGTTTTGAGAGTCTTAGACAGCATGTTAATTTGCTTTGGATATAAATTTAGTCCTAATATGATAGGCATCCAAGAGGGATATAATAAAAACTTTTATATAGAGTGTATTGAATACTATGAGAAGTTTGATACTTGATGATTGTTTTGAGATATGAAGATGGTAATATTAGAGTCATGCTAGTTGAGTAGTTGTGAATTTGAGAAATACTTGTGTTAAAGTTTGTGATTCCAGTAGCATGCACGTATGGTGAACCGTTATGTGATGAAGTCATAGCATGATTTATTTATTGATTGTATTCCTTATGAGTGGCGGTCGGGGACGAGCGATGGTCTTTTCCTACCAATCTATCCCCCTAGGAGCATGCACGTAGTACTTCATTTCGATAAATAATAGATTTTTGCAATAAGTATGTGAGTTCTTTATGACTAATGCTGAGTCCATGGATTATACGCACTCTCACCCTTCCACCATTGCTAGCCTCTCTTGTGCCACGCAAATTTCGGCGGTACCATACACCCACCATTACCTTCCTCAAAATAGCCACCATGCCTACCTATTATGGCATTTCGATAGCCATTCCGAGATATATTGCCATGCAACTTTCCACCGTTTCGTTTATTATGACACGCTTCATCATTGTCATATTACTTTGCATGATCATGCAGTTGACATCGTATTTGTGGCAAAGCCACCGTTCATAATTTCATACATGTCACTCTTGAATCATTGCACATCCTGGTACACCACTAGAGGCATTCACATAGAGTCATATTTTGTTCTAAGTATCGAGTTGTAATTCTTGAGTTGTAAGTAAATAAAAGTGTGATGACCATCATTATTAGAGCATTGTCCCATGTGAGGAAAGGATGATGGAGACTATGATTCCCCCACAAGCCGGGATGAGACTCCGGACAAAAAATAAAAAAGGGAGAAAAAGGTCGTAAAAAAGAGAAGGCCCAACAAAAAAACAAAAAAATGAGAGAAAAAGAGAGAAGGGGCAATGCTACTATCCTTTTGCCACACTTGTGCTTCAAAGTAGCACCATGATCTTCATGATAGAGAGTCTCCTATGTTGTCACTTTTCATATACTAGTGGGAATTTTCATTATAGAACTTGGCTTGCATATTCCAATGATGGGCTTCCTCAAAATGCCCTAGGTCTTCGTGAGCAAGCGAGTTGGATGCACACCCACTTAGTTTCTTTTGTTGAGCTTTCATACACTTATAGCTCTAGTGCATCTGTTGCATGGCAATCCCTACTCACGCACATTGATATCTATTGATGGGAATCTCCATAACCCGTTGATACGCCTAGTTGATGTGAGACTATCTTCTCCTTTTGTCTTCTCCATAACCACCATTCTATTCCACCTATAGTGCTATATCCATGGCTCACGCTCATGTATTGCGTGAAGATTGAAAAAGCTTGAGAACATCAAAAGTATGAAACAATTGCTTGGCTTGTCATCGGGGTTGTGCATGATTTATATATTTTTTGTGATGAAGATAGAGCATAGCCAGACTATACGATTTTGTAGGGATAGCTTTCTTTGGCCATGTTATTTTGAGAAGACATGATTAATTTGTTAGTATGCTTGAAGTATTATTATTTTTATGACAATATTAAACTTTTGTCTTGAATCTTATGGATCTGAATATTCATGCCACAATAAAGAAAATTACATTGATAATTATGTTAGGTAGCATTCTGAAAGTGCTAGTGATCGACTAGAGGGGGGGGGGTGAATAGGCGATTTTTATGAAAGTCTTCAAAACATGGAAGTTTCGAAGACAAACGATAGAAATAAACCTATTACCATGCAGCGGAAGGTAGACTACACTAGGCAAGCCATAGTCAAGTATTCAATGAAGTGAAAGCACAATGACTAATAGCAGCTAGGCAGTAAAGATCAGGTAGGAAGATATTGTGAAGCCAATCAGAACAAGCAGTCACTCAGTGAATACAAAAGATAATGCAATCATACAATGACTTCACAAGGACCAACAGTAAGTAAAGGGAAGGGAAGGATGAAACCAGTGACTCGTTGAAGACAATGATTTGTTGGACCAGTTCCAGTTGCTGTGACAACTGTACGTCTGGTTAGGGAGGCTGAGATTCAACTCAGAAGACCTCGTCTTCACCTTATTCCCTTTGAGCTAAGGACACCCAATCATCGCCCAATCACTCTGGTAAGTCTTCAAGGTAGACTTCCAAACCTTCATAGACTTCGTTCACCGGTGATCCACAATGACTCTTGGATGCTCAGAACGCGACGCCTAACCGGCTGGAGGATTCACAGTCCTCAAGTGTAATAAGTCTTCAGATCACACAGACAGGAAGACTTAAGTGATGCCTAACACTCTTTGGCTCTGGGTGTTTAGAGCTTTATACTTGCAAGGAATTCTCTCTCAAAGGCTTTGAGGTGGGTTGCTCTCAAACGACAAAAGCCGTACTCTAACTCTAAGCAGCCAACCGTTTATGGTTGTAGGGGGTGGGCTATTTATAGCCACTCGACAACCCGACCTGATTTGTCCGAAATGACCCTGGGTCACTAAGGAACTAACACGTGTTCCAACGGTCAGATTTCAAACACACACGACAACTTTACTTGGGCTACAAGCAAAGCTGACTTATCCAACTCTGGACAAGATTTGCTCTCATAGTCTTCACTCGAAGACATAGGATTTTGGTTAAGCATCACTTCAGTCATTCCGACTGGTTCTCTTGGACCCCACTTAACAGTACGGTGGTTCCTATGACTCAACAAATAAGAAAAAGAACGACGAAAGAATTAAAGTCTTCGCGCTCCATAGTCTTCATGCGATGTCTTCTCTTGTCATAGTCTTCAATGTGAATGTCTTCACATACCACCTTTGACTTCAATGTCTTCTTACATTTTTAGGGGTCATCTCTGGTAGGAAAACCGAATCAATGAGGGACTTCTACCTGTGTTATCCTGCAATTCTCACAAACACGTTAGTCCCTCAACTAGGTTTGTCGTCAATACTCCAAAACCAACTAGGGGTGGCACTAGATGCACTTACAATCTCCCCCTTTTTGGTGATTGATGATAAACTAGTTGAAGTTTTCAACGGGGAATATAATATGTGAAATTGTAAAGGATAGGGGATTGTCTTCATAAGTGGCAAAGGCTCCCCCTGAAGATGTGCATATAAGTAATTTGCTTTTGGTATGCAAATGCACATGGCAGGTTGTACTTGTGGAGATCCTCTTCAACTTATGATGACAATTCATCATGCATGAAAGGTATGTGAAGATAGTGACATGCATAATGAAAAATGGACGTCTGCAAAATGATCTAAGTGCGGAATTTATCGTCGCACATGCGGAATTTATCATCGCATCAAAGTAAAGCAAATAAGTAGCAGACGACCATCGAGTTTGAGTGTTACAACTCAAAGAACCAAATGTATCAAAACGCAAGAGTTGTAAACACTAGGCAAAATATAAAACCACCGCCCATATGGTCCCGCTTGAAGACTATCAAACTCATATGCTTCTCCCCCTTTTGTCAGTAAGGACCAAAAAGGTTTGAAGACATGGAGCATCTACTCGTTCCCATGAGAAGTAGGTGAAGAAGCAGGGTCGTCGGTGTTGTTTGGCGGTGCAGACGAAGTTGGTGCAGTGACGATGCGTGCAGAAGTAGGGGGCGGTGAAGTAGCATCATCTTCATCATCGATGACACGTGCATTCACTGTTGCAGCAGAGGAGGAGAACTCAGAGTCTTCAAGAGACGGAGTACGCCGCAGCACAGTCCTTCTTGGAGGTGTTGAGTCAAACTTGAAGCGTTCAGAGAAACCATCCTCTTGAAGATCATCTTCAGAACACATAAGCGTCAGCCCTTTCCATGTACGCTGACAGGTTTCATGGGCAACAAAGGCATTCTTGGTGGCAAGGTTTCGAATCCTGTTTACGTCCACCAAGAGGCTTTGCATTTGGTGCTTCAGCCAGTCATGATGCAAATCCTGTTTCTGATGAAGGGCAACTAGAAGCTCTTTGTCATTGAGAACACGGGATCGCTTCTTGGGCCGTTGTGCAATGGTGCTTTTAGTGGCTTTAGTGAGGGCACAATGAGGTGCACGGGTAGTACCAGCCAGAGGATAAACATGAGTGACTGCTGGGTCGCCTTCAATGTGTTGAGAGAAACTGTGCTTATCAGCATTCTGAAGACTAAGGGGCTCCTTGGCAGGCTCTGGATAGATGGCTTCAGCTGACATATCAACATCAGGCAGAAAGATCCGATGATTGCGAGCAGAGGGCTAATAGGTGATAGCTGAGTGTAGTTTGATCAGCCGCATAATCCATGGAGCGTAAAACTTCAAGCCAAAGAGATCAGATCCTGATGCAGCAAGTTGGCGGATGAAGAAGTCTTGTGCATTGAAGCTTTTGGCATGAAGAATATGCAAGACCAAAGTTTTCATTGCACCTTCCAGCTTTGCATGTGGAGAATGTCCTTTTATGTGCCAGAGAGTTCGCCTTATGATGTGATAGAGAGTGCGTGGCAGATACTCAAGGTCTTCAACAAAGAACTCCTTAGGATATTCAGCATCTGGAGGCAAAGGCTTCATCATGCTAAGCATCTGACTCATGTTTGGTCCAGGCTTGTGAAAAATGCTCTCCATAGCTGCACTGTGAAGCTGACAACCAGGTTCATAAAGATCTCCTGGACTGGGCAGGCCAGTGAGCTCAATGATATCAAAGGCTTTGGCTTCGTGATGAACATTGCCTGCCATCCACTCAAGGACCCAAGTCTTCGGATATCTGTTGTAGCCACCAAAATGAAGAGTGGCATAGAATTGGAGCAGCAATTCTTCGTTCCAGTGCTCCTTGTCAGTGACGAACGGCAACAATCCAGACTCTCTGAAGCAATCCAGAGCTTCTTCCAAACACGACAGACCAGTTATGCCTTCAGTGTCAAGACGCATATGTGGGAAAATGCGACCTTGATTGTACAGAATGCATGAGTAATAACTGCGCTGCTGATAGCTCCAGAACCTATCAGAAGATATTCTTGCCTTGGTGTAGGGGTTCTTGGCGCTATCAAAGAAGGTATCGTGTGCCTTGAAGCCATTGATATTGAACGATCCGGGTGTAGATGTAGTGCCTGGAAACCTGGGCAACCTTGGTATTGGCTTCTGAACCTGAGGCCTGTGCTCAACGTGATAGTCAAACTGAGGACCAGCAGCAGGCGAAGGAGTCAGAAAAGGCCATTTGACAGTGATAAGTTGGCCATAGTTGAATGCTTGCTCGATAGTGTGTGGCCTTGGTGGCGGAACAGGAGTAGTGGCATCAACAGAGGCGTCAGGCTGCACAACAGAGGCTTCAGGAGCAGTTGCATCATTGGCTTCATTGGCTTCTGGCACATTGGTTGGTGTAGGCTCCACATTTGCTTCAGCCATGACTACGTCATTGGCTTCATTTGTGTTGGTGGTGGCAGCCTCAAGATTCTCAACCTCCACTTCAGAAGCTGGAGGGTCGGTCACGTTCTCCTCGAGAACAACATCTTGGTGAGACGGGGGTGTAGCAACTCTTGGGGCTTCTTCTTCATCGGCTGATGCAGCCGAAACATCTTTAGCCATTTTGGCTTCGGATTCAGAGACAGTCACAGTAGGAGTGGCATCTGGGAACACTTGATGTGCAACAGATTGGTGGTGCACTTCTCCTTCTGGAACGCTCGAAAGAGGGACTTGAGGCCTTGGTCCTTTGCGAAGCCTGCGTAGCACTGGCGACGCCTGTGGAGATGGAGTTGGCTGGGCCTCAAAGTCTTCTTCTTCGTCTGGCATAGGTGGTGTGACTTGTTGTTGTTGGGGAGTACTCGGGGTGTCTTGTTGTTGTGGGTGATCAGCCCACAATGCATCCTGAGCAATTGGCGTCAGAGGTCGACCAATGCTGATGAGTTCGCTGTGCGTGAGCACAGGCGATGATACCAGTTGGTGCTCGATCTAAGGAAGAACTACATCATCTTCAACATTGTCATGGTGACCAATGTCTTCAACAGCAGTGGTGTCAACTGCTGGAATGTCTTCAGCTTCATGAGCCTCTGTGGAAGCAGGCTCATGAACAATCAGTTGGCGCTCGTGGTGTTCAGATGCAGGGCGAACCATTGAGATAGGTTCAACAACTAAGGGCTCTGTGGGAGCAGCCCGATCCTTCTTGGTTTTGCGCTTCTTCTTAGAGGGAGCGACATCAGAAGCTTCATGATTTTTCCTTTTTATGGCTTCAGCCTCGGCAGTCCTCGTCTTCTTCAGTTCTGAAGCGGTTGACCTGACCTTTGGCTTCGAGCCAGTCATGCTGCTTGGGAAGACTATGCGAGGTTCTTCCTGCCTTGAAGGTGCAGATTGGTCAGTTGAGGGCTTCTTCTTCTTTGCAGCCATTCTGGGTCGATGCCAGGACGACCGAGAGCCTTGCGCTTCTCAGCCTCATTGTAGGCTTGCACACACTTGTCAGCCAGGCTCTTCATGCACTCACGAGAACCTTTAGCTTCTTCACGCTTCTTGAGAAAGGCTTCCTTGAGCTCATGCAGCATAATCTTGAAGTTTTTCACATCTTGCACACTGAGCTTGGCCATGTGCTTCTTGAACTAAGCTTTCTCATAGTCGATCTTTTGCTTCAGTTCAACGATGCGCTGAGCTAGAGCTAGCTCGGAAGCAATGGCGCCAGTGAAGGCGACATTGAGGCCAATTGGAAGTTGCAGATCTTCAAAGCTGAGGTTGGGCGTGTCAAACCACTCATCTATGAAGTTATGGATGATTGCCACATCAAAGAGAGGCAAATCATTGAAGATCTCTGCTTCTTCCTTGCTCTTGATCAGTTGCTCAAGAGCGTCATCTGCAAGATCTTCATCGCTGGACAGATCAATGGCGTCATTGCGCAGAATAGCAGCAACAGTCAGTGCCTGATCAGTATTCTTTCTCATCTCAGTCTTCTTGGAGATACGTGATAGATCTTCAGACTGCACACTGTCTTCAGGAGGTGTAGTAGCTAGTGGCTTCGCCCGTAAGATTTTTGGTGCTGAGGCAGGCTTTGAAGCTTTAGGCTTCTTCAGTTTCTGTGGCTTCAGCGGTGCAGGCGCTTCATCAGATTCAGCGTCATCTGCAGGCTCATCCACGGCTGTCCCTTGAACCATGATATGAGTGATGAGACCTTCCAGGTTGTAGAAGGGCCCAACAAGATTGGGTTCAGCTTCGCGGGTGCCATCGGCACGGGGAGCAGAAGGACCAGGGTTGAAGTCTAGTCCCAATGACTTCTTGTTTTGCTTAGCCGAGTTCTTGGCAAACTGGATGTTGTGCTTGAACAGATTGTCGTCACGACACCATAGCAATGACGATGGGTCAGCATCTGCAGGCTGTGGTCCAGGGACCATGCAGGGATAGAAGCCTTGTTGAATGGCTTCATCTCTGGACCTGGGTTGAAGATTTCTGTATAGGATGTCTCCCCATGGTCGTTTGATGGCATTCTTCTGAGCATATTCCTGGGTCACAAACTTGTACTTGAACCATTGCTCGGCCTAGTATCTTCGAATCCATTGGATTCGTGTCTTGCGCTGATTGTAATCCTCTTCTGGATTTGTCTTGTACAGCTCTGAGAGGTCATTAGGCAGATCTCTTGATGTTCCCCCTCGACGCTGTCTTCCACCCTTCCTTGCTGATTTCTCTGTAGCCATGAACTTCAAACTGAATGGCTTCAACACGTTCAAAGGTTTCAAAGGCTTCTGCTTGCTAGTCAAACAGGAACTGGCTTCGGGAGAATTTATATGATGCTGTAAGGATTCTGCAAATGAATGCAGACTATGAGAACCAAGGGATTCTCCCACGGACATGTACCTGTGACAACATTAAGGTGCGAGGGAAGGGGAAGAGGTCATATGCATTCTCAGAAGATTTTGAAGATAAATCAGTTTAGAAGACATTGACCTCATAGTGCGAAGACATTCACTCATAGAAGGAGAGTTGGTTCCAGATTTGTACGAATCCATGAATAAGTACAAGTGAGGAATCTAACTACTTTGTGAAGCATAAGTGAACATACTAGGCATATTATGAGATGAAGTATGAAATAGATCCAACTTGTGTGAACGGAAACTTCTTGTGGTAGAAAGTGATGAATCTATAGGATCAAAGGGGCCGTAAAAAGGAAGTTTTATTTATCACACAAAGAACTGCTAGACAGAGTGGGAGAGGAGGCCGAGCAGTTCGATCGTCCGTGCCCTAACTTGGCGACGGAGGACACCTAAGGCGACGGCGGAGAAGACGATGTCCGCGGCCGGCGTGAAGACGACGTCAGTGAGGTCGCGACAGCTAAGCGCTTCGTCGCCGGCATCGTCGAGGGCTAGCGGTGGCGCTAGGGTTTGTGCGAGAGTGGAAGAAAGGATAATGACTGGGGTGAGGCGTGTATTTATAGGGACAGGGACGACACGGTGTTATTACACAGGTGCCCCTGGCGATTCACATCTGAAGGACACGTGGCTATCATGCAACATATCAGAGGTTGTTCCACGTTCCCACGTACGCTTGGATTGTCGGGTGGTCGTTCCCACTTCTCCGGGTTTCAGGTGAAAGGATTTAGCATTGAAAACAGACTTAATGTTTGTCTCTGTATCTTCTGCTGACAAGGACGCAGAGAATATATTCGATAGTTTCAATAGAATGCATATGATTTGGAGAGATAGAGTTTGAGATAGAAAGCATAGAGAGGTTAGGGTCCGATCACATTCACTTAGTTCAAAAGATTCAACAAGAAGACATAGCTATAAGTGAATGCTGTTGAGGACAGAACACTAGTATATATATATACATATATATATATATGAGAAAGACAATCAAATCAACATAGTGAAGATAATCATGAAGACAAGTTGAGATTGAAGCCAAACCAAATGTGAAGACATACCAAACATAACGCCATGAGTGAAACACTTCAAACAGAAAAATTTGGTGGTGGCGTTACCCACCGTATAGGAAATATTAGACCCAGACACGGCGCACAATTATTGTGGCGCTCCGAAGTCAAATTCCACATTAATGTATTCACACTTAGGATGTAAGTCTTCATTGATTGAAGATATACTTCACTTCATGTGTTGCACATCTAAGTCATCAATATGCATAAGTGTTAGGATGTGTGCCTGATCACAGGACATTTGAGGATTCCAAGATATTTAGCTCTCACTGTAACTTGCAAAACCTCTTCTCATCCAAGGGCTTGGTGAAGATATCTGCCAATTGCTCTTCAGTGTTGACGTGTATGATATCAATATCTTCCTTCACAACATGATCTCTGAGAAAGTGATGACGAATTTTAATGTGCTTTGTCTTCGAGTGCTGAACTGGGTTGTTGGCAATCTTGATGGCGCTTTTGTTGTCGCAGTAGAGTGGCACTTGCTTCAGATGAATGCCATAGTCTTTGAGTGTTTGCTTCATCCATAGAAGCTGAGCGCAGCAAGATCCAGCAGCAATGTATTCAGATTCAGCAGTGGAGAGAGATACACAGTTCTGCTTCTTTGAAGACCAACATACAAGTGATCATCCCAGAAAATGACATGTGCCTGATGTAGACTTGCGATCCACCTTGTCACCAGCATAATCAGCATCCGAGAATCCAACCAGATCAAACTCTAAGCCCTTTGGATACCATAATCCTAATGTTGGGGTGTAAGCCAAATATCGAAGAATTCGCTTCACAGCTAAGTGATGCGATTCCTTTGGTGCCGCTTGGAATCGAGCACACATGCAAACACTAAGCATAATATCTGGCCTAGATGCACATAGATAAAGTAAAGAACCAATCATGGAGCAGTATACCTTTTGATCGAACTCTTTACCATTGTCGTTGGGACCCAGATGATGTTTGGCTGGCATTGGCGTCGTGAAGCCTTTGCAGTCTTGCATCCCAAATTTCTTCAGGAAATCTTTGAGGTACTTCTCTTGAGATATGAAGATGCCGTTGCGTTGCTGACGTATTTTAAGACCAAGGAAGAACTTCAGCTCACCCATCATGGACATCTGATATTGCTCTTGCATCATATATCCAAACTCGTCAGTGTATTTCTGATTGGTGCAGCCGAAGATAATGTCATCCACATATATTCGGCACACAAACAGTTCACCATCATATGTCTTCGTGAAGAGAGTGGGGTCGAGGGAAACAGGTTTGAAGCCTTTGCTCTTCAGGAAGTCTTTGAGTGTGTCATACCAAGCCCGAGGGGCTTGTTTGAGGCCATACAGTGCCTTGTTGAGCTTGTACACCATGTCAGGATGTTTTGGATCTTCAAAGCCAGGCGGTTGTGCAACATACACTTCTTCTTCAATCTTGCCATTGAGAAAAGCGCTCTTCACATCCATTTGATACAGAAGAATGTTAGGGTGATTTGCATAGGCCAGCAGTATGCGTATGGCTTCAAGTCTAGCCACAGGAGCAAATGTTTCATCAAAGTCAATCCCTTCAACTTGAGTGTACCCTTGAGCAACGAGACGAGATTTGTTTCTGACAACTTGACCATGCTCATCTTGCTTGTTGCGATATATCCATTTGGTGCCTATTATATTGTGCTTGCGAGGATCAGGACGCATAACCAGTTCCCATACATTATTCAGCTCAAACTGTTGAAGCTCTTCTTGCATAGCTTGAATTCATTTAGGTTCCATGAAGGCTTCTTCAACTTTCTTGGGTTCAGATATTGAGACGAATGCAAAGTGCCCACAGAAATTTGCTAGCTGTGTTGCCCTTGAACGAGTGAGTGGACCTGGTGCGTTGATGCTATCAATTATTTTCTCAATCTGTACTTCATTTGCAACACGAGGATGTACAGGACGAAGATTTTGCTCTTGCTGATCAGTGTCATTGTTAGAAGGATTGTCTTTAGGCTGAGCATTGTCTTCTGTTTGATCAGGTGCGGAGATGATAAGTTCCTCTTCAGGCTGAGATTCAGATGGTATGATTTCTCCAGTTCCCATAAGTTTGATTGATTCACTGGATGGAACTTCATCTAGCACGTTTGGCAGGTGCTCTGTTTGTGAGCCGTTAGTCTCATCGAACCGCACATCCACTGTTTCAACCACTTTATAGTGAAAAAGGTTGAAGACTCTGTAGGAGTGCGAATCCTTTCCATATCCAAGCATAAAACCCTCATGTGCTTTTGGTGCAAATTTTGAAGTGTGATGTGGATCCTTGATCCAGCACCTGGCACCAAATACTCTGAAGTAACTGACATTTGGCTTCTTGCCAGTAAGGAGCTCGTAGGATGTCTTGTTGAGAAGCTTGTGAAGATACACCCGGTTGATGATATTGTAAGTGCATCTAGTGCCACCCCTAGTTGGTTTTGGAGTATTGACGACAAACCTAGTTGAGGGACTAATGTGTTTGTGAGAATTGCAGGAAAACACAGGTAGAAGTCCCTCATTGATTCGGTTTTACTACCAGAGATGACCCCTAAAAATGTATGAAGACATTGAAGACAAAGGTGGTATATGAAGATATTCACATCGAAGACTATGACAAAACAAGACACGTTATGAATATGGAACTCGAAGACTTAGATCTTTCGTAGTTCTTTTTATTTTGTGTTGAGTCATAGGAACCACCGTACTGTTAAGTGGGGTCCAGGAGAACCAGTCAGAATGACTGAAGTGATGCCTAAATCAAAAACCTATGTCTTCGAGTGAAGACAATGAGAGCGAATCTTGTCCAGAGCCGGACAAGTCAGCTTTGCTTGTAGCCCAAGTAAAGTTGTCATGAGAGTTCGAAATCTGACCGTTGAGACATGTGTCAGTTCCTTAGTGACCCAGGGTCATTTCGGACTAATCAGGCCGGGTTGCCAAGTGGCTATAAATAGCCCACCCCCACAACCATAAACGGTTGGCTGCTCAGATTTCAGTGCACGGCTTTTGTCGTTTGAGAGCAACCCACCTCGAAGCCTTTGAGAGAAAATTCCTAGTGAGGAGAAAAGCCCTAACCACCCAGAGCCAGAGTAAATTGGGCATCACTTGAGTCTTCTTGTCTGTGTGATCTGAAGACTTATTACACTTGAGGACTGTGAATTCTCCAGACGGTTAGGCGTCGCGTTCAGAGCATCCAAGAGACATTGTGGATTGCCAGTGAACGAAGTCTGTGAAGGTTTGGGAGTCTACCTTGAAGACTTACCAGAGTGATTGGGCGAGGACTAAGTGACCTTAGCTCAAGGAGAATACGGTGAGGACTTGGTGTCCTGAACTGTGTGTTCAGGACTGGGTGTCCGGGACTGTGTGTCCTAAGGTTTAAATACCTAGCCGCTCCAACCAGACGTACAGTTGTCACAGCAACTGGAACTGGTCCAACATATCATTGTCTTCAACGAGTCACTGGTTTCATCTTCACTTCCTTCTCTTGCTGTTACTCATTGTGAAGTCACTGCATGCTTGCTTTATCATTTGTCTTCACAACGTGAATGCATGATCTGTTTGCCTTCATAACTTCTTCCTACTTGATCCTTATTACACTGAAGCTGTTTGTCACTGTGCTTTCACTCTAATGAATACATGACCATGGCTGGCCTAGTGTAATCTAACTTCCGCTGCATAGTAATAGGCATAATCTTCACTGTTTGTCTTCATAACTCCCAAGTTTTGAAGACTTTCATAAAAATCGCCTATTCACCCCCCCTCTAGTCGATATAACGCACTTTCAATTGGTATCAGAGCAAGGTGCTCCCTTGTTCTGTGTGATTCGGTTTAACCACCTGGAGTTTTAGCTATGTCGACTGCAGGGATAATTAAAGTCTCCGCTGCGTGCCCCGTCTTCGATGGAACTGAATATCCCTACTGGAAGAATAAGATGCGAATGCATCTTAAAGCCATTGACGTCGACCTATGGTATGTCGTCGAGAACGGCGTTCCCAAGGCTGGAGAAGGTGACACTGCTGCTGATGTCAAGAAGTTCACTCAACTGGACTCTACTGCCAAAAATATCATCTGTGGTCATCTGACAAAAGGACAGTATGGTCGTGTGAGTGCCTTGAAGACATCCAAGCTGGTCTGGGACTGGCTCTCCAAGGTCAATGAAGGCGTCTCAACCCAGAGAGATCAAAGAATCAGTGTTCTTCGCAACCTCTTCAACCGCTTCAAGCGAAATGACAATGAGAATGTCCAGCACACATTTGACCGACTCACTGACATCACAAATGAGCTTCAAGCCCTCGGCGCCACTGAAATCACCAAACATGAAATCGTCAAGACGCTGCTGAGATCACTTGATAGTTCGTTTGACATCCTGGCCCTGATGATTCAAGAACGTCCTGATTTCAAGACACTCGATCCGTCTGACATACTTGAGAGGCTCAACACACATGAGTTTCAGCTTTTTGAGAAAAGAGATATCTACGGTCCAAACTATGGGAAAACTCGCGCCTTGAAGGCAAAAGCTGTCTCCTCATCTAAAGAAGAATCTAACTGCAGTTCTGATGATCCTGAAGACATTGGAAGAGAACTTGCAATGCTAGTGAAGAAGTTCCAAAAATTCACCAAGAAGAAAGGCTTCAGAAAATCTTCACGATCAAGCTCAAGGAATGATGAAGCTTCTGCTCATGACTACAAGAAGAAAACATGTCACAAGTGCAAGAAAACTGGACACTTCATCTCCGAGTGTCCTCAGTGGGACAATGAGAACAAAAGGAAGAAGAAGAGCAAGGAATATGATTCTGACGACAAGAAGAAGAAGAAATACTCAAAGTCTTCTTCCAAGTCTTCATCAAAGTCTTCATCACACAAGAAGAGCTCATCTGGCAAGGCACGTGCATTTGTTGGAAAGGAGATGGATTCAGAGGAGGAGTCCGCATCTGAGGAGGCAGAGGTGGAGTCTGAGGAGGAGTCTGATTCTGGCATTGCGAGTCTGGCTACAGCATATGTCGCCAAGTCTATCTTCAACACTGAAGACAATGACTGCATCACCGACACCGACGCAAATGACAAGAACGACTCCACTCCTACCTACTGCTTCATGGCACGCGGTGCCAAGGTAAACACACGCACTACTCGCTATCAAACATCTAGTGACGGATGACTCTGAATGTGATTCAAAACCTAGCTACAAAACACTTGCTAAAATTGCACTGAACAACAGAAAGCTATGGAACATATTCAAAAACTATTAGACAAAAGCGATGATCTGTTAGACGCTGAAATGACTCGATCTCAGTCCTTAATTGAAGACATAAAAAACCTTCACGTTAAGTATCAGGAACTTGAAGATCGTCATGATACTCTCTCAACAACTCATGAAAAGCTTTCCTATGATTATCTTCAAAGGAAGCAAGAACTTGAGAAATTGAGAGCGGCTCATGAAGATCTTCAAAAGGAAAACGAGTCACTTCGCTCTGAACAGATCAGTCCCGCTCAGGAAGGATTTGAACCACCATGTCTTAAATGCATTGAGCGTGATAATGCTAATTCTGTTGCTGAATGTTCCACTGCTACTGCTGTTGCAATATCTTCAACTGTTGATGTGGTAACTAACCCCTCTGCTGAGGATACCACTGCTATTGCTGATGAGAATGCTAGGTTGAAGACATTGCTTGAAACAGGGATGTACAAAATTCTTAAAGGACATCAGACATTATGTGATGTCCTCAAGAAGCAGATTCTGAACCGAAACCCTAGGAAAGAGGGTGTTGGATTTGTGAGGAAAATAAATGCAGATGGCTCTGACTGGAAACCTGAGCAGTACCCCAAAACCACATGGGTTGCTGCAAAGGAACTTTTAGCAGATCCATCCAACTTATCTGGCTTCACTTGTGCTAACCCCATTATCATTGATGAATCCTTTGATGCAAACTATAAACTGTTTAAGAATCAGAATGGTGAAGTGTTTGCCAGGTACATTGGTACTAACTGCAGGAATGGACCGCCTATGAAGAAGATCTGGGTTCCAAAAAAGTGTCTGGAAAATCTTCTTGTGAATGTCTTCATGACACCTCACTTAAAGAAGACAAACCTCAGACCAAAGGCTTCATATGGTCCAAAGGCTTCATACAAACAGAAGACAAACCTCAGACCAAAGGCTTCATATGGTCCAAAGTCATGCTTGTTGAATCCCTTGGTTTCAACTTAATGTCTGTCTCAATGCTTTGCGATTTAAACATGATTGTGATGTTTGGAAAATATCGTTGCCTTGTTCTAATGGAATCTGACAAGTCTCTAGTGTTTGAAGGGTATCGGAAAGATGATTTGTATGTGGTAGATTTCTCAGCAGGACCACAACTTGCTGTATGTCTTCTAGCAAAAGCTTCTGGATGCTGGCTCTGGCATCGGAGGCTAGGGCATGCTGGCATAAGGAACCTCCACACCCTTGCAAGGAAGAAGCATGTCATAGGCATCGAGGGCGTCAAGTTCAAGAAGGATCACTTATGCAGTGCCTATGAAGCAGGAAAGATGACGAGGGCCAAGCATCCCTCGAAGACAATCATGACAATGACTCAGCCCTTCGAACTGCTCCACATGGACCTTTTTGGTCCCACTCATTACTCAACTCTTACTACTACTGCTTGTCTCTATGGCTTTGTCATTGTTGATGATTATTCAAGATATACCTGGGTGCATATAATCCTCTACAAGACTGAAGTGCAGGATGTCTTCAGACGCTTCGCCAATCGAGCCATGAACAATTTTGGCGCCAAGATAAAGCACATCAGAAGTGACAATGGCACTGAATTCAAGAACACTGGCCTTGATACATATCTTGATACCTTGGGCATCACACATGAATTCTCAGCTCCGTACACGCCACAGCAGAATGGCGTCGGCGAACGCAAGAACAGAACACTCATTGAAATGGCCAGAACAATGCTAGATGAATACAAGACTCCAAGAAAATTCTGGACTGAAGCCATTGATACTGCATGCCATACAATCAATCGTGTTTATCTTCACAAGCTTCTGAATAAGACTTCTTATGAACTCCTAACTGGCAAGAAGCCAAATGTCAGTTACTTCAGAGTATTTGGCGCAAAGTGCTGGATCAAGGACCCACACCACACCTCAAAGTTTGCACCAAAAGCACATGAGGGCTTCATGCTTGGATATGGAAAGGATTCACACTCCTACAGAGTCTTCAATCTCTTCCATTACAAAGTGGTCGAAACAGTGGATGTGCGGTTTGATGAAACAAATGGTTCACAAAGAGAGCAACTGCCAAATGTGCTAGATGAAGTTCCAGCTAGTGAATCAATCAAGCTTATGGGAACTGGAGAGATTATGCCTTCTGAAGCTCATCCTGAAGAAGAACTCATCATCTCAGCACCTGATCAACATGAAGACAATGCTCAGCATGAAGACATTCCTCCAAATAACAACGCAGATCATCAAGAGCAAAGTCTACGCCCTATACATCCTCGTGTTGCAAATGAAGTGCATATTGACAGAATAATTGACAGCATCAATGCACCTGGTCCACTCACTCGTTCAAGGGCAACTCAGCTAGCAAATTTCTGTGGGCACTTCACATTCATGTCAATATCAGAACCCAAGAAAGTTGAAGAAGCCTTCATGGAACCTGAATGGATTCAAGCTATGCAAGAAGAGCTTCAACAGTTTGAGCTGAATAATGTATGGGAACTGGTTAAGCGTCCTGATCCACGGAAGCACAACATAATAGGCACCAAATGGATATACCGCAACAAGCAAGATGAGCATGGTCAAGTTGTCAGAAACAAAGCTCGTCTCATTGCTCAAGGATATACTCAAGTGGAGGGCATTGACTTCGATGAAACATTTGCTCCTGTGGCTAGGCTTGAAGCCATACGCATACTGCTGGCCTATGCAAATCATCATAACATACTTCTATATCAAATGGATGTGAAAAGTGCCTTTCTCAATGGCAAGATTGAAGAAGAAGTGTATGTTGCACAACCGCCTGGCTTTGAAAATCCAAAACATCCTGATATGGTATACAAGCTCAACAAGGCACTGTATGGCCTCAAACAAGCCCCTAGGGCCTGGTATGACACACTCAAGCACTTTCTGAAGAGCAAAGGCTTCATACCTGGTTCCCTGGATCCCACTCTTTTCACGAAGACATACGATGGTGAACTGTTTGTGTGCCAAATATATGTGGATGACATTATCTTCGGCTGCACCAATCAGAAGTATAGTGAAGAGTTTGGATATATGATGCAAGAGCAATATCAGATGTCCATGATGGGGGAGCTGAAGTTCTTCCTTGGTCTTGAAATACGACAACAGCACAATGGCATCTTCATATCTCAAGAGAAGTATCTCAAAGATTGCCTGAAGAAGTTCGGTATGCAAGACTACAAAGGCTTCACAACACCGATGCCAGCCAAACATCATCTAGGTCCTGACGACAATGGTAAAGAGTTCGATCAAAAGGTATACCGCGCCATGATTGGGTCTTTGCTTTATTTATGTGCATCTAGGCCAGATATCATGCTTAGTGTTTGCATGTGTGCTCGATTTCAAGCGGCACCAAAGGAGTCGCATCACTTATCTGTGAAGCGAATTCTTCGATATTTGGCTCACACCCCAACTCTAGGATTATGGTATCCAAAGGGCTCAGAGTTTGATTTGGTTGGATTTTCGGATGCTGATTATGCTGGTGACAAAGTTGATCGCAAGTCAACATCAGGCACATGTCACTTTCTGGGACGATCACTTGTATGTTGGTCTTCAAAGAAGCAGAACTGTGTATCTCTCTCCACTGCTGAATCTGAATACATTGCTGCTGGATCTTGCTGCGCTCAGCTTCTGTGGATGAAGCAAACACTCAAGGATTATGGCATTCATCTGAAGCAAGTGCCACTTTATTGCAACAATGAAAGCGCCATCAAGATTGCCAACAACCCAGTTCAGCACTCGAAGACAAAGCACATTGAAATTCGTCATCACTTTCTCAGAGATCATGTTGTGAAGGAAGACATTGATATCATACACGTCAACACTGAAGAGCAATTGGCAGATATCTTCACCAAGCCCTTGGATGAGAAGAGGTTTTGCAAGTTACGGTGTGAGCTAAATATCCTGGAATCCTCAAATGTCCTGTGATCAGGCACACATCCTAACACTTATGCATATTGATGACTTAGATGTGCAACACACAAAGTAAAGTATATCTTCAATCAATGAAGACATACATTCTAAGTGTGAATACATTAATGTGGAATTTGACTTCGGAGCGCCACGATAATTGTGCGCCGTGTCTGGGTCTAATACTTCCTATACGGTGGGTAACGCCACCACCAAACGTTCCATTTTGAAGTGTTTAACTCTTGGTGTTACCTTGCAATATCTTCACATTTAGCTTGGCTTCGAACTCAATATGTCTTCATGATTATCTTCATTACGTTGATTATATAGATATATATATTCTCTAGTGTTCTGTCCTCTACAGCATTCACTTATCGCTATGTCTTCTTGGTTGAATCTTTTGAACTAAGTGAATGTGATCGGACCCTAATCTCTCTGTGCTTTCCATCTCAAACTCTATCTCTCCAAGTCATATGCATTCTGTTGAAACTGTCGAATGTCTTCACTGTGTCCTTGTCAGCTGAAGACATAGAGACAACCATAAAAGTCCGTTTTTAATGCTCATTCCTCCACATAAGATCCGGAGAAGCAGGAACGACCGCCCGACAATTTAGGCGTGCGTGGGACGTGGAACAAACCCCAAACTTCCGCTAATTGGCCACGCGTGCCTCAAATGCGAACCGCCAGGGGCACCTGCGTAATAGCACAGTGCCGCCTCTGAGTCTATAAATTCACACTTACCGCGGTCATTATCTCCTTCTTCCATCCTCGCACGAACCCTAGCGCCACCGCTAGCACTCGACGACGCCGGAGACGAAGCGCTTCACTGCCACAACCTCTCCAACGCCGTCCTCACGCCGACCGCGGACATCGTCCTCTCCGCCGTCGCCGTAGGTGTTTTCCGTCGCCAAGTTAGGGCACGGAGGACTGAACTGCTCGGCATCAACTTCCTTCCATCTAGCAGTTCCAGTGTGGTAAATAAAACTTCTTTTTACAGCCTCTTTTGATCTCATGGTTCTGTCACTTTCTACCATAAGAAGTTTCTCTTTACACCAGTTAGATCTCTCGCTGCATCTCATAACATGCCTAGTATATTCACTTGTGCTTCATAAAGTAGTTAGATTCCTCACTTGTACTGATCTATGGGTTCGTACAAATCTAGAACCAACTTCTTATCTATAAGTGAATGTCTTCGCACAATGAGGTCAATGTCTTCTAAACTGATTAATCTTCAAAACCTTCTGAGAATGCATATGACCTCTTCCCCTTCCCTCGCACCTTAATGCTGTCACAGGTACATGTCCGTGGGAGAATCCTTCGGTTCTCATAGTCTGCATTCATTTGCAGAATTCCTACAGCATCACATAAACTCTCCTGAAGCCAGTTCCTGTTGGTCCAGAAAAAGAAAGCCTTTGAAGCCTTTGAAAGTTTTGAAGCCTTTCAAGTTAAAGTTTATGGCTTCAGTTGCCGCAGCAAGAAAGGGGGGCAGACAGAGACGTGAGGGAACTTCCAAGGATCTGCCTGAAGACTTGGCAGAAATGTACAAAACAGATCCAGAAGAGAGCTATGGGCAGCGCAAGACTCGAATCCAATGGATTCGACGCTATTGGGCAGAACAGTGGTTCAAATATCGCTTCATCACCCAGGAGTATGCCGAAAAGAATGCTATCAAGAGTCCATGGGGGGATATCTTATACAAAAACCTTGTACCCAGGACCAGAGATGAAGCCATTGCTCAAGGCTTCTACCCATGCATGGTCCGAGGACCACAGCCTGATGATGCACATCCGTCATCACTTCTCTGGTGTCGTGATGACAATCTCTTCAAACGCAACTTTCAGTTTGCTCAACAGTCAGCGAAGCTAAACAAGAAGAAATTTGGGCTTGACTTCAACCCTGGTCCCTCCTCACCAAGGGCAGATGGCACACGCGACGCGGAACCCAATATCATCGGTCCGTTTGCCAATCTTGAGGGCCTGGTCACCCACATCTTAGTCCAAGGGACTGCTGTGAATGACCCTCCAGCTGATTCTGAGTCTGATGAAGCTCCTGCTGTGCCGAAGCCAAAGCAGACAAAGAAACCAAAAGCTTCGAAGCCGGCCCCTGCCTCAAAAATCTCAAGGGCGAAGCCATTGAAAACTGCACCTCCTGAAGTCAGTGTGCAGTCTGAAGACGTATCCCGCGTCTCCAAGCCCCTGAAGGAAAAGGAGCCCCAGCAACAAACAGGCAAAGAGCTCACTGCTGCTGCCATTCTGCGCAGTGAAGCCATTGATCTATCAAGCGATGAAGATCTGGGCGATGACGCACTAGAACGGCTCATCAAAAGCAAGGAGGAAGCGGAAATCTTCAACAATCTGCCTCTCTTTGATGTCGCCATCATCCACAGCTTCATCGATGAATGGTTTGACACACCAGATATTAGCTTCAATGATCTGCAGCTGCCTGTTGGACTCAGCGTCGCCTTCCAAGGCGCAATTGCTTCAGAACTGGCCATTGCTCAGCGCATTGTTGAGCTGAAGCAGAAAATTGATCACGAAAAAGCTCAGTTCAAGAAGCACATGGCCAGCCTCAGCGTGCAGGAAGTGAGGAGCTTCAAAATCATGCTGCATGATCTCAAAGAAAACTTTCTGAAGAAGCATGCTGAAGCTCAAGGCTCGCGTGAAAGGATGAAGTCTTTGGCAGACAAATGTGTTCAAGCCTACAACGAGGCTGAAAAGTGCAAGGCACTTGGGCGTCCTAGCATCGACCCCAAGATGGCCGCAAAGAAGAGGAAGCAGCCTGTTGTGAGTGAATCAGAGGCATCAAAACAAGCAGCTATTCCGATTGTCTTCCCAACCGCCACGACCGGCTCGAAGCCAAAGAGCCGGTCAACAGCTTCAGAGCTAAAGAAGACAAGAGCTGCAGAAGCTGAAGCCAGAAAAAGGAAGAGCTCTGAAGCCTCTCCTACTGCCCCCAGTAAAAAGAAGCGCAAGACCAAGAAATCTAGGGCTGCTCCCACAGAGCCCTTGATGGTTGAACCCCTTTCTGTCATTCACCCCAATGCAGAAAGAAGACTGACAGTTCATGAGCCTGCTCCCACAGAGGCACCTGACGCTGAAGATATTCCAGCAGCCGATCCAATAGCTGCTGAAGACATTGGTCATCAGGACAATGTGCAAGGTGATGCAGCCCTTCCTCAGCTTGAAACAAGCGAACTCATCAGCATTGGACGTCCTCTGACGCCAATGGCACATGATGAGTCATGGGCGGATCGCCCTCAGGAGGAAGAAGAAGACATTGAGGCCCAGCCCACTCCGACACCACAAGCGTCGTCTGCGTTCCGTAGGCTTCGCAAAGGTCCACGGCCTCAAGTCCAGTCTGCAAAAATTCCGGCTGCATCAGCCGAAGACAATGAAGAAGCACCTCCAGAACCCACTCCCTCGCTCCATCAAGATGCAGTTCCCCAGGAGAACGTGCCTGAGGTTGTCCCTCCAACTACAAACACTGAAGCCAATCTGGAGCCTGCCCCACCAAATGCTTCAGCGGACAGCGAAGCCACTGAGCCAGACACTTCAGTTCCTGAGTCTGCTGCAGGTCCACAATTTGATTATCACATAGAGCACAGGCCTCATGTCCAGAAGCCAGTCCCAAGGCTTCCAAGGTTCCCAGGTCCTGCATCAGCACCTGGCTCCTTTGATATAAACAGCTTCAAGGCAGACAACACATTTTTCAATAGCTCCAAGAACCCCTATTCAAGGGAAAGGATTGTATCAGACAAGTTCTGGAGCTATTCACAGCGCAGCTATTATTCATGCATCTTATACAACCAAGGTCGCATCTTCCCTCACAAGCGCCTTGAGGTTGAAGCCATTGCTGGTCTGCCATGTATTGACGAAGCTTTGGACTGCTTCAGGCAAGTAGGTCTGCTGCCGTTCATGACTGATGAAGAGCACTGGAACGAAGAGCTTCTGCTTCAGTTTTATGCCACTCTCCATATCAAAGGATACAACAGAGATCTGAAGACTTGGATCCTGGAGTGGATGACCGGAAATGTCCATCATGAAGCCAATGCATTTGATATCATTGAGCTCACCAGCCTGCCCACTCCAGGCGAATTCTTCGAGGAAGGCTGCCAACCACATTCTGAAGCTATTGAGAGTATTTTCCAGAGACCTGAACCAAATATGAGTCAGATGCTCTCAATGATGAAGCCATTGCCTCAGGATGCACCCTATCCAACTGAGTTCTTCGTTGAAGACCTAGAGTACCTGCCCAGGACCATATATCACATTATCCGGCGGACTCTCTGGCCCATTAAGGGACACTCTCCACATGCCAAAATTGAGGGTGCAATGAAGACTCTCATATTCTATATCATGCATGGAAAATGCTTCAACGCACAGGATCTTTTCATACGACAACTTGCAGCGTCAGGCTCAGACTTATTTGGTCTAAAAATCTATGCCCCTTGGGTGATGAGGCTGATCAAACTGCACTCTCCAATTTCGTATCAGCCCTCAGCCCGAAACCATCGCATCTTCCTGCCAGATGTGGACATCTCTGCTGAAGCAATATACCCTGAGCCTGCCAGGCAACCAATAAGTCTTCAGAATGCCGAACACCAGAGCTTCACGCAGAATGTTGAAGGTGTTGAAGCCATGTCCAGAATCTATCCGATGGCTGGCACTACACGTGCACCAGCATCAACTGAAGCCACAGATAGCACAAACGCTCCAAGACCCAAGAAGCGTGCTCGTGTCCTCACTGACCGAGAGCTTCTTGTGGCCCTTCACCAAAAGCAAGATAGGCATCACGACTGGCTGAAACGTCAGATGAAGAGCCTCTTGGTGGATGTCAATCGTCTTCGAAACCTGGCCACCAAGAATGCCTTCGTTACACATGAGACTTGCCGTCGTACGTGGAAAGGGCTCTCAATGATCTGCACTGAAGCTGAACTTGAAGAGGATGGCTTCACAGAGTGCTTCAAATTTGACACCACACCCCCTAGGAGGGCTGTGATGCGCAACACACCGTCACTTGAAGACCCTGAGTTTTCCTCATCTGCTGCCACCGTCACTGCATGGATCATTGATGAAGATGATGATGCTACTTCACCACCACCTGCTTCAGCACCTCAAAGCTCAGCACCGCCAAACAACTCCACCGACCCTGCTGCGCCTGGGAACGCGTAGAAAACTCTATGTCTTCAAACCTTTTTGGTCATTCCTGACAAAAGGGGGAGAAGCATATGATGTTTATAGTCCTCAAGCGGGTCAACATGGGCGGGTGCCTTGTTTTGTTATACTTTGCTTCGTGTTTACAACTCTTGTTTTTGCTTCATTTGGTTCTTTTGAGTTGTAAACACTAAAACTCGATGGTCGTCTGCTACTTGTTTACCACTCTGTTTGCGAAGATAAATTCCGCATGTGCGACGATAAATTCCGCACTCACCTCATTGTGCAGACGTCCATTTTCCATTATGCATGTCGTTATCTTCATATACTCTCACATGCATAGTGGATTGTCATCATAAGCTGAAGCTGACCTCCACAAGTACAACCTGCCATGTGCATTTGCATTCCAAAAGCAAATTAACTTATATGCACATCTTCAGGGGGAGCTCTTGCAACTTATGAAGACAATTCCTTTACAAACTTCACACTTTATATTCCCCGTTGAAAACTTCAACTAGTTTGTCATCAATCACCAAAAAGGGGGAGATTGTAAGTGCATCTAGTGCCGCCCCTAGTTGGTTTTGGAGTATTGACGACAAACCTAGTTGAGGGACTAATGTGTTTGTGAGAATTGTAGGAAAACACAGGTAGAAGTCCCTCATTGATTCGGTTTTACTACCAGAGATGACCCCTAAAAATGTATGAAGACATTGAAGACAAAGGTGGTATATGAAGATATTCACATCGAAGACTATGACAAAACAAGACACGTTATGAAGCCTATGGAACTCGAAGACTTAGATCTTTCATAGTTCTTTTTATTTTGTGTTGAGTCATAGGAACCACCGTACTGTTAAGTGGGGTCCAGGAGAACCAGTCAGAATGACTGAAGTGATGCCTAAATCAAAAACCTATGTCTTCGAGTGAAGACAATGAGAGCGAATCTTGTCCAGAGCCGGACAAGTCAGCTTTGCTTGTAGCCCAAGTAAAGTTGTCATGAGAGTTCGAAATCTGACCGTTGAGACATGTGTCAGTTCCTTAGTGACCCAGGGTCATTTCGGACTAATCAGGCCGGGTTGCCAAGTGGCTATAAATAGCCCACCCCCACAACCATAAACGGTTGGCTGCTCAGATTTCAGTGCACGGCTTTTGTCGTTTGAGAGCAACCCACCTCGAAGCCTTTGAGAGAAAATTCCTAGTGAGGAGAAAAGCCCTAACCACCCAGAGCCAGAGTAAATTGGGCATCACTTGAGTCTTCTTGTCTGTGTGATCTGAAGACTTATTACACTTGAGGACTGTGAATTCTCCAGACGGTTAGGCGTCGCGTTCAGAGCATCCAAGAGACATTGTGGATTGCCAGTGAACGAAGTCTGTGAAGGTTTGGGAGTCTACCTTGAAGACTTACCAGAGTGATTGGGCGAGGACTAAGTGACCTTAGCTCAAGGAGAATACGGTGAGGACTTGGTGTCCTGAACTGTGTGTTCAGGACTGGGTGTCCGGGACTGTGTGTCCTAAGGTTTAAATACCTAGCCGCTCCAACCAGACGTACAGTTGTCACAGCAACTGGAACTGGTCCAACATATCATTGTCTTCAACGAGTCACTGGTTTCACCTTCACTTACTTCTCTTGCTGTTACTCATTGTGAAGTCATTGCATGCTAGCTTTATCATTTGTCTTCACAATGTGAATGCATGATCTGTTTGGCTTCATAACTTCTTCCTACTTGATCCTTATTACACTGAAGCTGTTTGTCACTGTGCTTTCACTCTATTGAATACATGACCATGGCTGGCCTAGTGTAATCTAACTTCCGCTGCATAGTAATAGGCATAATCTTCACTGTTTGTCTTCATAACTCCCAAGTTTTGAAGACTTCCATAAAAATCGCCTATTCACCCCCCCTCTAGTCGATATAACGACACTTTCAGATTATTTCATGATAATAGAACAACCATTATTTCTCTGATTTAAATGAATAACGTCTCGCATCAAACAAGATCCATATATAATGTTCATGCTTAACGCTGGCACCAAATAACAATTATTCAGGTCTAAAACTAATCCCGAAGGTAGATGTAGAGGTAGCGTGCCGACCGCGATCACATCGACTTTGGAACCATTTCCCACGCGCATCGTCACCTCGTCCTTAGCCAATCTTCGCTTAATCCGTAGCCCCTGTTTTGAGTTGCAAATATTAGCAACAGAACCAGTATCAAATACCCAGCGCTACTGGCATGTAGTCATTAGTAAGGTACACATCAATAACATGTATATCAAATATACCTTTCACTTTGCCATCCTTCTTATCCGCCAAATACTTGGGGCAGTTCCGCTTTTGTGACCGAGGTCCCTTTGCAGTAGAAGCACTCAGTCTCTGCTTAGGTCCAGACTTGGGCTTCTTTTTGTTTGGTTTTGTTTGGGCCCTTTGTGGTGAAGCACTCAGTCTCAGGGCTTAGGTGACTCTTTCTTCACTTGAGCAGCAACTTGTTTGCTGTTCTTCTTGAAGTTCCCCTTCTTCCCTTTGCCCTTCTTCTTGAAACTGGTGGTCTTGTTGACCATCAACACTTGATGCTCCTTCTTGATTTCTACCTGCAGCCTTTAGCATCGCGAAGAGCTCGAGAATTGTCTTATCCATCCCTTGCATATTATAGTTCATCACAAAGCTTTTGTAGCTTGGTGGCAGTGATTGAAGAACTCTGTCAATGACACTATCATCCAGGAAGATTAACTCCCAGTTGAGTCAAGTGGTTGTGGTACCCAGACATTCTGAGTATATGTTCACTGACAGAACTATTCTCCTCCATTTTGCAGCTATAAGAACTTATTGGAGACTTCATATCTCATTCGGGCATTTGCTTGAAATATTAACTTCAACTCCTGAAACATCTCATATGCTCCATGACGTTCAAAATCGTTGAAGTCCGGTTCTAAGCCGTAAAGCATGACACAGCTTGAACTATCGAGTAGTCATCAGCTTTGCTCTGCCAGAGTTATAACAATGCTGATGTATGCTTCCGGTTGCGAGTGTTGGGTTGGCGTCAACTAGTCTTGGGTGCTTTCAAGCGAATTGCCTAAGTTTCTTCTTGTTTCAGCAATGTGGGATAATCCTCAAGTTACGATCCAATCCGGGTGTAGTCTGTTACCATCATTCTTTCAACTTAGGCTTTTTTGGAGGAACGTTCGATTGAAGATAGTGTCAACACGAACAACAACATGGGACCCATGATATCTGTATCTCGAGCTGATGGTACTGTATCTAGAGTGAAGGATTTAAGTTACTATCATCTGAGTGATGCATGAATTTCTATGATAATAATGTGAAGTTTCTAATTAAGTTCATGTATGTTTAATCGTATCAGAGAGAGCATGCTGCTGCGACTTTGTAGATATGGTAGGCGATCCTGTCTGAATCATCAAGAGTGTTTTATTCACTGTTACATGGAATCTCACATCAAGTAAATATCCGATATGTGTTGCCGAATGCATCACGTGAGATGGATGTGGTTCTGGGTGATTAGTAGGTGCTGTTTGCAACTTTTGGGGGTATTTGGGGGCTGGTTGAACATCACTATGTTGATCATATCTATCTATATGATTCATTGTTCTGAGCCTGTCTCGGTCTCAGTGTTCTTGAATTGGTGTCTAAATATCTGCATATGCTAGGCTCGTCAAATTTAACCCGAGTATATGCCCGAACTCATCTGAAACCATTCCAGTGTTCAAACATAACCTTCCAATATATCAATCTTCATGTCTCGATCATTTTGAGACTCCTCGTCATGTCCCTGATCACATCCGGGACTCCAAACTACCTTCGGTACATCAAAACACATAAACTCATAATACTGATCATCATCGAAACAATAAGTGTGCGGACCCTACAGGTTCGAGAACTATGTATACATGATCGAGACTCATCTCCGGTCAATAACCAATGGCGGAACCTAGATGCTCATATTGGTTCCTACATATGGTACGAAGATCTTTATCGGTCAAACTGCATAACAACATACGTTGTTCCCTTTGTCCTCGGTATGTTACTTGCCCGAGATTCGATCGTCGGTATCATCATACCTAGTTCAATCTCGTTACTGGCAAGTCTGTTTACTCATTCCGTAATGCATCATCCCGTGACTAACTCATTAGTCATATTGCTTGCAAGGCTCATAGTGATGTGCATTACCCAGAGGGCCCAGAGATACCTCTCCGATACATCGGAGTGACAAATCCTAATCTCGATCTATGCCAACTCAACAAACACCATCGAGAGACACCTGTAGAGAATCCTTTATAATCACCCAGTTATGTTGTGACATTTGATAGCACACTAAGTGTTCCTCCGGTATTCGGAGTTGCGTAATCTCATAGTCATAGGAACATGTATAAGTTATGAAGAAAGCAATAGCAACAAACTAACGATCATCGTGGCGTGTTTATCTTTATTTATTTGGGTAATTGGTGAGGAGTATCGTTTGATATCAATAAACTAGAATGGTATTTATCTATAGTGCATGCTAATGCTATCAGATGGGGGGAGCATCGGTGGGTTGTGGTACCTTTGTGAGCGTTGTCTATTTTCGTAATGAGTTTGCTTCGTTGTTCTCATTCACATCTCACTCTCTATTATGATGTTAGTTTCTGTTGGTTAGCATTTCAACTATACTGACACAATCACAGTCAGTGTTTGCGTTATCCTGGTAGGGGAGAATTTATATTTGCCATCTCTGTCTGTTTATTAACATGATTCGTTATGGCTGTTCAGATAAGCATTGTATGACTGGTGGGAGCTTACCTCGTGATGGAGTGGTTTGTCTAGTGAGTTGATTTTACATTAGTTGTAGCTTATACGGTTCTTCTGAGGTTGGATGTGTTAATACATTCTGCTGGAATAATTAAACAGTTTTATGCATGAATAAGGGGAGGCTGTTTAATTTATTAAAGTGAAAATACTTGATTATTGTTCTCTAGGCGGATAATTGCTGGTTTGATTTGGACTTCATTCTGGCAGGCTCACCTTTGGCTTGCTACTAGATTTGTCAGAGTAATCTAGTTTCACATCGTCATGTGATTTAACACCAATAGTTCACACCTTTATGTGATTAGTTCACATCTCCATGTGACTAATACCCAAAGGGTTTAGTAGAGTCAATAATCTAGTTCACATCGTGATGTTATTAACACCCAAAGAGTGATCGTGTTTTGCTTGAGAGAGAAGTTTAGTCAACGGGTCTGCCACATTCAGAGTCGTATGTATTTTGCAAATTTTCTATGTCTACAATGCTCTGGTTGGAGCTACTCTAGCTAATTACTTCCACTTTCAATATGTATCCAGATTGAGACTCAGAGACATCCGGATTGGTGTAAAAGCTTGTATCGACATAACTCTTTACGATGAACTCTTTATCACCTCCATAACCGAGAAACATATCCTTATTCCACTAAGGATAATTTTGACCCCTGTCCAGTGATCCACTCTTGGATCACTTTCGTGTTGGAAATATGCCCTAGAGGCAATAATAAAATGGTTATTATTATATTTCTTTGTTCATGATAATTGTCTATTGTTCATGCTATAATTGTTGTTATCCGGAAATCGTAATACATGTGTGAATACATAGACCACAACACGTCCCTAGTGAGCCTCTAGTTGACTAGCTCGTTGATCAAAGGATAGTCATGGTTTCCTGACTATGGACATTGGATGTCATTGATAACGGGATCACATCATTAGGAGAATGATGTGATGGACAAGACCCAATCCTAAGCATAGCTCAAAGATCGTGTAGTTCGTTTGCTGAGCTTTTGAATGTCAAGTATCATTTCCTTAGACCATGAGATTGTGCAACTCCCGGATACCGTAGGAGTGCTTTGGGTGTGCCAAACGTCACAACGTAACTGGGTGACTATAAAGGTACACTACAGGTATCTCCGAAAGTGTCTGTTGGGTTGGCACGAATCGAGACTGGGATTTGTCACTCCGTATGACGGAGAGGTATCTCTGGGCCCACTCGGTAATGCATCATCATAATGAGCTCAATGTGATCCAAGTGGTTGATCACGGGATCATGCATTACGGTACGAGTAAAGTGACTTGCCGGTAACGAGATTGAACAAGGTATTGGGATACCGACGATCGAATCTCGGGCAAGTAACGTACCGATTGACAAAGGGAATTGTATACGGATTGATTGAATCCTCGACATCGTGGTTCATCCGATGAGATCATCGGGAAGCATGTGGGAGCCAACATGGGTATCCAGATCCCGCTGTTGGTTATTGACCGGAGAGTCGTCTCGGTCATGTCTGCATGTCTCCCGAACCCGTAGGGTCTACACACTTAAGGTTCGGTGACGCTAGGGTTGTTAGGAAGACTTGTATGTGATTACCGAATGTTGTTCGGAGTCTCGAATGAGATCCCGGACGTCACGAGGAGTTCTGGAATGGTCCGGAGGTGAAGATTTATATGTACGAAGTTGTCATACGGTCACCGGAAAGGTTCGGGGGCATATCGGTATTGTACCGGGGCCACCGGAGGGGTTCCGGGGGTCCACCGGGAGGGGCCACCTCTCTCGGAGGGCCTAAATGGGCTGAAGTGGGGAGGGGAACCAGCCCATAGTGGGCTGGTGCACCCCCTTTGGCCCACCCCATGCGCCTAGGGTTGGGAACCCTAGGGTGGGGGGGCGCCCCACCTGGCTTGGGGGGCACTCCACCCCTTGGCCGCCGCCCCCCTAGGGGATCCCATCTCCTAGGTCCGGCGCCCCCCCCCCCCTAGGGGAGCCTATATAAAGGGGGGAGGGAGGGGCAGCCGCACCCTTGACTCTTGGCGCCTCCCTCTCCCCTGCTACACCTCTCCCTCTCGCAGAAGAACGGCGAAGCCCTGCTGCGGTGACTGCTGCATCCACCACCACGCCGTCGTGCTGCTGGATCTTCATCAACCTCTCCTCCCCCCTTGATGGATCAAGAAGGAGGAGACGTCACGCCAACCGTACGTGTGTTGAACACGGAGGTGCCGTCCGTTCGGCGCTAGGATCTCCGGTGATTTTGATCACGTCAAGTATGACTTCCTCATCCTCGTTCTTTGAACGCTTCCGCGCGTGATCTACAAAGGTATGTAGATGCAATCCGATCACTCGTTGCTAGATGAACTCATAGATGGATCTTGGTGAAACCGTAGGAAATTTTTTGTTTTCTGCAACGTTCCCCGTCAGTGGCATCATGAGCTAGGTCTATGCGTAGTTCTTTTTGCACGAGTAAAACACAATTTGTTGTGGGCGTAGATGTTGTCAACTTTCTTGCCGCTACTAGTCTTATTTTGCTTCAGCGGTATTGTGGGATGAAGCGGCCCGGACCAACCTTACACGTACGCTTACGCGAGACCGGTTCCACCAACTGACATGCACTAGTTGCATAAGGTGGCTGGCGGGTGTCTGTCTCTCCCACTTTAGTTGGAGCGGATTTGATGAAAAGGGTCCTTATGAAGGGTAAATAGAAGTTGACAAATCACGTTGTGGCTTTAACGTAGGTAAGAAAACGTTCTTGCTAGAACCCTCTTGCAGCCACGTAAAACTTGCAACAACAATTAGAGGACGTCAAACTTGTTTTTGCAGCAAGTGTTCTGTGATGTGATGTGGCCAAAGTTGTGATGAATGATGAATGATATATATATGTGATGTATGAGATCATGTTCTTGTAATAGGAATCACGACTTGCATGTCGATGAGTATGACAACCGGCAGGAGCCATAGGAGTTGTCTTTATTTTTTGTATGACCTGCGTGTCATTGAGAAACGCCATGTAAATTACTTTACTTTATTGCTAAATTTGTTAGCCATAGTAGTAGAAGTAATAGTTGGCGAGCAACTTCATGGAGACACGATGATGGAGATCATGATGATGGAGATCATGGTGTCATGCCGGTGACAAGATGATCATGGAGCCCCAAGATGGAGATCACAGGAGCTATATGATACTGGCCATATCATGTCACTATTATTCGATTGCATGTGATGTTTATCATGTTTTTGCATCTTGTTTACTTAGAACGACGGTAGTAAATAAGATGATCCCTCATAATAATTTCAAGAAAGTGTTCCCCCTAACTGTGCACCGTTGCGACAGTTCGTTGTTTCGAAGCACCACGTGATGATCGGGTGTGATAGATTCCAACGTTCACATACAACAGGTGTAAGACAGATTTACACATGCAAACACTTAGGTTGACTTGACGAGCCTAGCATGTACAGACATGGCCTCGGAACACAGAAGACCGAAAGGTCGAGCATGAGTCGTATAGAAGATACGATCAACATGAAGATGTTCACCGATGTCGACTAGTCCGTCTCACGTGATGATCGGACACGGCCTAGTTAACTCGGATCATGTTATACTTAGATGACTGGAGGGATGTCTATCTAAGTGGGAGTTCATTGAATAATTTGATTAGATGAACTTAATTATCATGAACTTAGTCTAAAATCTTTACAACATGTATTGTAGATCAAATGGCCAACGTTGTCCTCAACTTCAACGCGTTCCTAGAGAAAACCAAGCTGAAAGACGATGGCAGCAACTATACGGACTGGGTCCGGAACCTGAGGATCATCCTCATAGCTGCCAAGAAAGATTATGTCCTACAAGCACCGCTAGGTGAAGCACCTGCTCTCCCTGCAGAACAAGACGTTATGAACGCTTGGCAAACACGTACCGATGATTACTCCCTCGTTCAGTGCGGCATGCTTTACAGCTTAGAGCCGGGGCTCCAAAAGCGTTTTGAGAGACACGGAGCATATGAGATGTTCGAAGAGCTGAAAATGGTTTTTCAAGCTCATGCTCGGGTCGAGAGATATGAAGTCGCCGACAAGTTCTTCAGCTGTAAGATGGAGGAAAACAGTTCTGTCAGTGAGCACATACTCACTATGTCTGGGTTACATAACCGCTTGACTCAGCTGGGAGTTAATCTCCCGGATGACGCGGTCATTGACAGAATCCTTCAGTCGCTTCCACCGAGCTACAAGAGCTTTGTGATGAACTTCAATATGCAGGGGATGGAAAAGACCATTCCTGAAGTATTTGCAATGCTGAAATCAGCAGAGGTAGAAGTCAAAAAGGAACATCAAGTGTTGATGGTGAATAAAACCACTAAGTTCAAGAAAGGCAAGGGTAAGAAGAACTTCAAGAAGGACGGCAAGGGAGTTGCTGCGCCCGGTAAGCAAGCTACCGGGAAGAAGCCAAAGAATGGACCCAAGCCCGAGACTGAGTGCTTTTATTGCAAGGGAAGTGGGAACTGCCCCAAATACTTAGCGGACAAGAAGGCCGGCATCACGAAAGGTATATGTGATATACATGTCATTGATGTGTACCTTACCAGTACTCGTAGTAGCTCCTGGGTATTTGATACCGGTGCGGTTGCTCACATTTGTAACTCAAAGCAGGAGCTGCGGAATAAGCGGAGACTGGCAAAGGACGAGGTGACGATGCGCGTCGGGAATGGTTCCAAGGTCGATGTGATCGCCGTCGGCACGCTACCTCTACATTTACCTATGGGATTAGTTTTAAACCTCAATAATTGTTATTTAGTGCCAGCTTTGAGCATGAACATTGTATCAGGATCTCATTTAATTCGAGATGGCTACTCATTTAAATCCGAGAATAATGGTTGTTCTATTTATATGAGAGATATGTTTTATGGTCATGCTCCGATAGTGAATGGTTTATTCTTAATGAATCTCGAGCGTAATGCTACACATATTCATAGTGTGAATACCAAAAGATGTAAGGTTGATAATGATAGTCCCACATACTTGTGGCACTGCCGCCTTGGTCACATAGGTGTCAAACGCATGAAGAAGCTCCATGCAGATGGACTTTTAGAGTCTCTTGATTACGAATCATTTGACACGTGCGAGCCATGCCTCATGGGTAAAATGACCAAGACTCCGTTCTCAGGAATAATGGAGCGAGCAACCAACTTATTGGAAATCATACATACTGATGTGTGCGGTCCAATGAGTGTTGAGGCTCGCGGTGGCTATCGTTATGTTCTCACCCTCACTGAGACTTGAGTAGATATGGGTATGTCTATTTAATGAAACACAAGTCTGAGACCTTTGAAAAGTTCAAGGAATTTCAGAGTGAGGTTGAGAATCAACGTGACAAGAAAATCAAGTTCTTGCGATCAGATCGTGGAGGAGAATACTTGAGTCACGAGTTTGGCACACACTTAAGAAAATGTGAAATAGTTTCACAACTAACGCCGTCTGGAACACCTCAGCGTAATGGTGTGTCCGAACGTCGTAATCGCAATCTATTAGATATGGTGCGATCTATGATGTCTCTTACCGATTTACCGCTATCATTTTGGGGCTATGCTTTAGAGACTGCCGCATTCACTTTAAATAGGGCTCCGTCGAAATCCGTTGAGACGACACCGTATGAATTATGGTTTGGGAAGAAACCTAAGCTATCGTTTCTAAAAGTTTGGGGATGCGATGCTTATGTCAAGAAACTTCAACCTAAAAAGCTCGAACCCAAGTCGGAAAAATGCGTCTTCATAGGATACCCTAAAGAAACTATTGGGTATACCTTCTACCTCAGATCCGAAGGCAAGATCTTTGTTGCCAAGAATGGATCCTTTCTAAAGGAGTTTCTCTCGAAAGAAGTAAGTGGGAGGAAACTAGAACTTGATGAAGTATTACCTCTTGAACCAGAAAATGGCGCAACTCAAGAAAATGTTCCTGAGATGCCTGCACCGACTAGAGAGGAAGTTAATGATGATGATCATGAAACTTCAGATCAAGTTGCTACTGAACTTCGTAGGTCCACAAGGACACGTTCCGCACCAGAGTGGTATGGCAACCCTGTCTTGGAAATCATGTTGTTAGACAACGGTGAACCTTCGAACTATGAAGAAGCGATGGCAGGCCCGGATTCCGACAAATGGCTGGAAGCCATGAAATCCGAGATAGGATCCATGTATGAAAACGAAGTATGGACTTTGACTGACTTGCCCGTTGAGCGGCGAGCCATAGAAAATAAATGGATCTTTAAGAAGAAGACAGACGCGGATGGAAATGTGACCATCTATAAAGCTCAGCTTGTCGCTAAGGGTTATCGACAAGTTCAAGGGGTTGACTATGATGAGACTTTCTCACCCGTAGCGAAGCTGAAGTCCGTCCGAATCATGTTAGCAATTGCCGCATTCTATGATTATGAGATATGGCAAATGGACGTCAAAACGGCATTCCTTAATGGTTTCCTTAAGGAAGAATTGTATATGATGCAGCTGGAAGGTTTTGTCGATCCTAAGAATGCTGACAAGGTGTGCAAGCTCCAACGCTCGATTTATGGGCTGGTGCAAGCATCTCGGAGTTGGAACATTCGCTTTGATGAGATGATCAAAGCGTTTGGGTTTATGCAGACTTATGGAGAAGCCTGCGTTTACAAGAAAGTGAGTGGGAGCTCTGTAGCATTTCTCATATTATATGTAGATGACATACTTTTGATGGGAAATGATATAGAGCTTTTGGACAGCATTAAAGCCTACTTGAATAAGAGTTTTTCAATGAAGGACCTTGGAGAAGCTGCATATATATTAGGCATCAAGATCTATAGAGATAGATCAAGACGCCTCATAGGTCTTTCACAAAGCACATACCTTGATAAGATATTGAAGAAGTTCAATATGGATCAGTCTAAGAAGGGGTTCTTGCCTGTGTTGCAAGGTGTGAAATTGAGCTCAGCTCAATGTCCGACCACAGCAGAAGATATAGAAGAGATGAGTGTCATCCCCTATGCCTCAGCCATAGGTTCTATTATGTATGCCATGTTGTGTACCAGACCTGATGTAAACCTTGCCGTAAGTTTGGTAGGTAGGTACCAAAGTAATCCCGGCAAGGAACACTGGACAGCGGTCAAGAATATCCTAAAGTACCTGAAAAGGACTAAGGAAATGTTTCTCATTTATGGAGGTGACGAAGAGCTCGTCGTAAAGGGTTACGTCGACGCTAGCTTCGACACAGATCTGGATGACTCTGAGTCACAAACCGGATACATGTATATTTTGAATGGTGAGGCAGTAAGCTGGTGCAGTTGCAAGCAGAGCGTCGTGGCGGGATCTACATGTGAAGCGGAGTACATGGCAGCCTCGGAGGCAGCGCATGAAGCAATTTGGGTGAAGGAGTTCATCACCGACCTAGAAGTCATACCCAATGCGTCGGGGCCGATCAAACTCTTCTGTGACAACACTGGAGCTATTGCACTTGCCAAGGAGCCCAGGTTTCACAAGAAGACCAAGCACATCAAGCGTCGCTTCAACTCCATTCGTGAAAATGTTCAAGATGGAGACATAGATATTTGTAAAGTACATACGGACCTGAATATAGCAGATCCTTTGACTAAACCTCTCCCTAGAGCAAAACATGATCAACACCAGAATTCCATGGGTGTTCGATTCATCACAATGTAACTAGATTATTGACTCTAGTGCAAGTGGGAGACTGTTGGAAATATGCCCTAGAGGCAATAATAAAAGGATTATTATTATATTTCCTTGTTCATGATAATTGTCTTTTATTCATGCTATAATTGTGTTATCCGGAAATCGTAATACATGTGTGAATACATAGACACCAACATGTCCCTAGTAAGCCTCTAGTTGACTAGCTCGTTGATCAACAGATAGCCATGGTTTCCTGACTATGGACATTGGATGTCATTGATAACGAGATCACATCATTAGGAGAATGATGTGATGGACAAGACCCAATCCTAAACATAGCACAAGATCGTATAGTTCGTTTGCTAGAGTTTTTCCAATGTCAAGTATCTTTTCCTTAGACCATGAGATCGTGTAACTCCCGGATACCGTAGGAATGCTTTGGGTGTACCAAACGTCACAACGTAACTGGGTGACTATAAAGGTATACTACAGGTATCTCCGAAAGTGTCTGTTGGGTTGACACGGATCAAGACTGGGATTTGTCACTCCGTATGACGGAGAGGTATCTTTGGGCCCACTCGGTAATGCATCATCATAATGATCTCAAAGTGACCAAGTGTCTGGTCACGGGATCATGCATTACGGTACGAGTAAAGTGACTTGCCGGTAACGAGATTGAACGAGGTATTGGGATACCGACGA